>NC_046323.1:29080091-29715668 GCF_009819535.1 Lacerta agilis
TGCTCTTACCTTTATAATAATAATAACAACAATAATTTTATTATTTATACCCCACCCATCTGGCTGGATTTCCCCAGTCTCTCTCAGGTGGCTTACAGCACGTATAAAAACATAGTAAAACGTCCAACATTAAAAGCTTCCCAATACCTTTCAGTTCTGTGTGCAGCAGAAAAGATGGAAAGAAGTACGGTAGGTTTAGGAGATTACTAGTTCCAGGTTTTGTTTTCCTCCAGCCTCAACTAAAGACTTTGGGGCGATTGTCAGCAAAGCTCATCCCTTTGTACTTCACGGTAATGAAATACCTGCCCCTACACTTATGTGTTGTTGTTTGCCTAGCTCGTCCTGTGAAAAGTTCCTGTTAGTTTAAACGTTAGGGTTTTTAGCTTATGCAACAAATTAACCTTGGAGCTTTTTGAGAGGAAACGGCAGTTCTGTCCTTAGAGTTATAATAATGCGGAAGGGCAGGACATTTTCAAGAACCGTCAGTTAACACCTTTCTCTCTTCAAACGGCCTTGGCTGCTTGAATGAAGCAAAAAGCTTTCCACATACAATGACAGCATTAGTACGAGAGAGACAAAAAAGGGGGGGAAAGGCTTTCTGCATCTTTCAAGAGTGCACTTTTGCCATTCTGCTTTACCTCCTTAAGCAACTTCAGTTTTTATGGTTCTGGTGGTTTTTCTTCTCTTGGGGAGGCGGGGGCGGGGAGAAGCTGGGTAAGAAGCTGCGCACACACTATGCATTTAAGGCACATTTAAAGAACTTTCCCCAGAAGAAACTCATTTGTTAAGGGTGCTAGAGTAAGCTACAATTCCCAGGATTCTTTGGGAGAAGTGGCAGCCATGTTATTTCTGAAATGGAAGTACTAGTTGTGACGGATTGGCCCTAGGGTGGAGGAGGTATGACAGCCCAGCACCGAAAGGGTTAAGCCACCTTCATTTTTTGACGGACAGTTCCTCCTTTGGGGGCGGGGCGATCCCTGGTTTAAAAGGAGGGAACGGCTGTTTTGGGAGTGAAGAAGAGAGAGGGAGGGAGTGGTGACTGGAAGAAGGAGGGTGTGCGGCCAGGATAGTGGTGGGTAGGTTAGGATAGGTTGAAGATGTGTATATGATGCTGAAAGAAAGAGTTTACACTGTAATGAAACTAAGCTTATAAACGATTGCATTACTGAAACCGTTATGTTCTGAAAGAAATAAAGACTTATTATTGTTGAGCTAAGAAAATATCGTCGATTATTTGGTCCAGCGAGTTATGTATGCTCATGAGGAGGTGAACTCAGGGAAAAGACAAAACTGACCTGCAGGGTGATAGTTTGTGTCTTGGAGTTCCCTCAGGAGGGGCTAGCGGGCGGAAACCCTGGTATTGCCACAGAGTTGCTAAGAGGGCTTAGCTAACTGATATAGTGAGGGATCTAATGAAAGAGAGATCCTGAACTGTAGGCAAAGAAGAGTTTAACCCCTGAAGCCCAGAGCAGAGGATATAACCAGCCACGGCCACTGGACAGGAAAACTCCCGTTACTAAGAGATTCCCAGATTATAAATAAAAGGGGATTGACATCACAGACAGACCTCAGAGGGATAGGTGGGGTGGATTGAAATTTGACCCGGAACACCTGATTAGAAATTCACTTAGTAACAAGGGGAGAGTGTGAAGTGGAGGTTCGTCGCACTAGTCCTTTGAGTACCAATGCGGTTTTTCTCATTTCCATCGAAAGGCTTGAAGAATCCGTGTTTGCATACATTTGGCAATGTAAATGTGCATTGAAGTGGTGGTATTTGCATTTTTTATTTTTATTTTGCATGTGTGCATGCCCTCCAACATTTCTCCAGTGGAAATAGGGACGTCCCCTTCCATAATGATAATTTTACTATTTATACCCCTCACATCTTACTGGGTTGCCCCAGCCACTGTTTGCAGCTTCCAACATATATAAAAAGATAATAAAACATTAAATGTAAAAAAAAAAAACCTTCCCTATACAGGATTGCCTTCAGTCGGCTCAGGGGTCGGATAACTCCATACCCTCCAACATTTCTCCAATGAAAATAGGGACATCCTAAGGAAAAGGGGGACATTCTGGGATCAAATCAGAAACCGGAACGGCTTCTCTAAATCAGGGATGTCCCTGGAAAATAGGGGCACTTGGAGAGTCTCTCTGTGTTGTTGTTTTAAAATGTGAAATCACATGTACAGACAGACAAAAAAAGGAAACGTAATCAGAGCTACAAAATGCAAGAGCAGTGCAGGGGTTGCGTTTTCTGAATAAACAGAGTTGATAAGGTTGAAAAATCAAAGCTGCAAAGCACACCATGAAAGCCAAATTTTGCAATTTCGTGGGGGAAAGAGAGCTTTGTATATCTGCATTCGACATGTCAGAAATGAAACCCCACCAAATGTTCTGTGTCTTCCTTACCCTTAGAAGAGCGCAATTTATATTTAATCATTTAAACAATTTATGTATGCTTAGCTAGACTCGAAGGGGTTTAAAAAAGATACAATACAAAAACGTCGATCAAAATGCCTGTGGGGTTTTGTTTTGTGTGGGGGGTTTTTTGTGGTTCCTCAGTAGATGCCAGAAGTTCAGTAGGGAGAGGACCTGTCTGGCCTCAGCTGAAAGGTGCTGGGTTGGCAGAGCAAGGTGTGACAAGACTCAAAGCTTTTGAGCATGATTTGTCTATTTAATTCCTGACAATTTGGCTCCTGACTCCTTCAGCCCTCTCCTCTCCCAGACACAGCCCCTCCGATGCCTTGTCACTTAGCTCCCTGCTGCCTTCTTCATTTTGCAGGTGTCCAGGGATGTCAATTGACACAGCTGGAGGTGAGGTTACCTGTCAGTAGTTAACAGATGGTGCTGTCTCTGTAGATGATAGTGGAAGAAGTAATGTCAGCAGGGTGTGAAACTTTTCAATTCGCGCCCCTCCCGCAGTTCTTCCCAAAACATCAAACACACATGTACAATGAAATCATGATGTTACCCATGTTAACAGAAGGGTGAGAGGGAACTGTGAGTGAGGAATGTGTTTGGTGAGCATTCAAGCGCATGACAAGATCTCAGAGGAAAGCTGACTGAGTCCTTCATTGCCCAGAGTCTAAAAATCAATGTGGAATGGGAAGATCTTCAAAAGATACTGGGGGAAAGTACTGTTGAGGGTGGGGTGGGGGTGGAGCTGGGGTGGGGTGGGGGTTGGCTTAAATGATGTCATGTTCCGATTTCTAAGTAATGTAAAATCATAGAATTGTAGAGTTGGAAGGGACCACAAGTGTCTTTTTGCTCAATATGGGGCTTGAACCCATGACTGTGAGATTAAGAGTCTCATGCTCTACCAACTGAGCCAACTCCAAGACGCAAACTTGTTTTGCAAGAATACATGAAACATAGGGAGCTGCTTTTTACTGAGTCAGACCATTGATCTAGTTTGATAATGTTGACACTAACTAACAGTGGACTCCTCTATACTTTCACTTGACACATTTTTTGGATAGTATTCCTCTGGGTTGGAGAGCTTTTCTTGTTGTTCTGTGCCTTGCAAAAACCCAATTTTAACTGCTGTATTGGATCTTATCAGACGCGTGGAAAACCTGAAGAGAGACTTTGCTTAACCGAATTTCAGTTCTGCAGGTAAGTCTGCATTTATGCAATGGGTTGCCATGTAGCAAGAGAAAAGCTCTCAGACCTGGGGGAATTAATGAGTATGCAATACAATCAAAATACAAGTCAAACAAAAGTGTGGATGAGCCCAGTGTCTCTCCACTGTTTTAGGCATGAGTCTCTCCCTGTCCTACCTGGAGATGCTAGGGATTGAACCTAGGGCTGTCTGCATGGAAAGCAGATGCTGTTATGTATAATTGTTTCATTGCACACTGAAATAGAAAATGCCTGTATGTATACTGCTGAAATATTTAACACTGGAAAATTCCATTGACGCATACTGAAGCTCTCTGAGCTCTTAACAGGTTGATTATAGAATCACAGAATTGTAGAGTTGGAAGGGACCGCAAAGATCATCTAATACAACCCCCAATCTTTAGCTCAACATGGGGCTCGAACCCACAACCCTGAGATTAAAAGTCTCACTGAGCTATCTCCATGTTATTAATTAACAGTGTGATAATTAGCTGTTCATGTTCTCTGCTAGCTCTCACATGGTGTTTATCTTTAGATCATGTGAAGGTTATTCAGTTACAAATCTTCATCTTGAATGTAGTTGCCTGTTAGTCTATCTCTGGAAGTAACAGAGAGCAAAGAAGGTGATAATTATACCTCTTCAGGAGCACATAGCCTTAAGCTAGAATGCAAGCTATGGGAGAGACAGAGCTTTGATTTTTGCTCTGGTCGTACTTACGTTAGATTTTTCAAAAGAAGAACCTATGCTTGGACAAGCATATGCTTTATATAACTTTCTGGGTGTATCATTGATTGTTTTGTACCTGTTTTGAATAAGTTATGGTTAGTAAAGCTTTGAATAATATTCACGGGTCTGGACAATGTTTTATTCCAAGGGGAGTAAGTTTTCTATGTATCCAACTGCTTCAAGCTGTGCAATATTAATATCTGCAATAGGTGCTCTTCTATTGAGCTGTGGTCCTTCCCTATGAGCCCTAGCAACTACCCAGATGCAGTGGGATGCAGTGAAATAATGGTGTAGTATGGTTTTGGATTCTTTGCAAACTAATTCCCAAACTAATTGCTGGATAGCAATACAGTGGAACCCCTGGTTACGCACACGATCCATTCCGGGTCGCTGTGCATAACACGTGCATGCGTAACTCAAACACACGTAAAAAACCCCCCGAAAAACCAGAAGTTGCACGATTTGAGTGCTTCTGCGCATGTGCCAAGTGCGCAGAAGTGTTCTGCACATCCTGCGGTCGCACACGCTCCTGCGCGCTCTGGAAAACACTTCCGGGGTGCGGGAGTGCGTATCCCGAACGTACGCAACACGAGGTATGACTGTAGTTGAGTTTTGCATGTACCTAAGTGTGTGTGTGTGTGTGTGTGTGTGTGTGAGAGAGAGAGAGAGAGAGAGAGAGAGAGAGAGAGAGAGAGAGAGAATGGGGAACAGACAAAAGGCATTAAATGGCTCAAATTGAATCCTGTCTCATGCAACTGAGTTATTGGAGAGGCAAGAATGAAACTCTTACCCACTTAGAAAGGCCTGCTGAGAAATGACCTTTAATTAAAAGTCCTCCATTAAACTGGGGCCTTATGAAATCCTTTATTCCTTAGAACAAAACAATCATGGAGAAGCAGTGAACATAAAGCAATCTAAGCTGGCCATGCAATGTGGAAGAAATGCCAGGGCAAGTCACACGGGTGAGAAACAAAGAGCATAATTGATCAGGAACGTCTACAGTACAACTGGGGAGCTCCTTCCATGTGCACGTTACATGACAGTCTAAGGGCCCCTCCAGACCGGTGGTTTGTATTCTGCAACACGTCTCTGATGAAATAATTGTGCATGTAGCAGTGGGTTTATTACACTAACCGTTCACACACAAACCATTCTGCTTTATTAGCTGTTCTGCGATGTCTCCCCAGTGTCGCAGCATAATTGCCAATTGGAGGGATGCTCTTGTGTTAACAAAACTGGGATGAAAAACCAAAACAACCCCAAACACTGGTGATAGAAAAAGTTGGTTGCTTTTTACAGGTTGGCTCTGAGCAGCCAATCACAGGAGTTACACTTAGCCTTGGGGTTAGAGGTGATCTAGGTGTTAATGGCAGGAAGATGAGGCCTGTCAAAGTAATAAAATACTACAGAAATTGTTCTGCTTCCCTTCTACACAACGATCTTCCCTCAGGTTGAAATAAAAATAAAAAATTGTTCAGTAGCACCTTATAGACCAACTAAGTTTGTTCTGGTATAAGCTTTCGTGTGGATGCACACTTCTTCAGATACACTTCCCTCAGGTTGTGTATTGAAGGGGAGACTTGATCTCTCCACTTAAATATGATGAAGGATTTAGGAAACTAGGGGACCTTGAAGGGACAGGCTAGGCAGCGTAGAAACCAAGGCTTTTTTCAGCCCTAACTCACAGGAACCCAGTTCCGGCACCTCTCAGGTGGGCACCATTGTGATTCTAAGAGAACAAAGGAGGCATTCATGTTGAGGTCCAATACCCCCTTTTTCTAGGAAAAAATAGCACTGGCAGAAACACGCCACAGGAACAGGATGCATATAGGTGAATATTTACGGGGAAAATATAATCAGTAGGACAAAAGACTGCAAGATGTACAATTTGTGATAGCTGTTTGTAAAGCTGAAATGCACTCTCATCTCTACATTCTTACCCAAACTACAGTCAACCTTTGCTCCTGAATGTTCCATTAAAAATCCATAATGACAAGAAGTTTCACCTGTAAAATTGCAGCATCCTTGAATCTATATTGAGGTACACAAAACAAACAAGTATTCATAATAGTCCAAAGCTATGCATGCACTTAGTGAATAAATTTATGTACCCATGAAAGACACGCACTAAAATGTCTTTTAAACATCCACTCGTCGTCCATCCCCCCCGTAGTTGTTGAAATGTTTCCACTTCACTGGTTTGAGAGGATAGGAAATTGCTTCAGCTCTCACGTAGCTCTATGGAAGTTCCAACCCCCACCTCCTGCTTTGTGCAAAAATAACCTGTATTATTAAAAGCAAAACTTTTCACAACTGAATGTTGGAGGTTATCCAGGTTAAGGAATGTGGATCTATGTTCCACCAGTGCTTATGTGCTCTCCACAGAAAGCAACAAGTTTGTTTGTGAAACTCTGTCAAAATACCTCCCTCCCACCCTCTTTTATATCACTTAGGTGAGGACTTGGCAGCAATTGGTCAGTTTCCTCTCCAGGCATCAATGCAGTAACCCACTCTCCTTTCAACCTGTTCAGTGATTTCACCAGTTCTACAGGTATGCTGCTCAACTAGCAAGTAACAGGGCTGATGAACAGGAGAAGCTACGGCTGCCCTAATCTCTCACTCCATTAAAGGAAAATCAATGTGAAACGCCCCTCCAGGACAGGTGTTGGGTTCAGAGTTTTTTGCTGGTGTTTTGTGCAACATATTATTGCTGCCATTCTTGTGCACGTGTTGTGGATTCATACTGGACCATCCACACATTGTTCTGCTTTAGTTATTCTGCAATGCTTCCCCAGTTTTACTGCATTATTGCAATCCGGAAGGGCTTTCTTGGGCTATAGTGGAATGAAAGCAGAATAATAGCCTGGAGTGCCAAACTGAATAAAATACTTTTTTTTGGTGGTGGTGTGGAGGCAGGTAAACTCTGTTTCACAGAATCAATCACAAGACATGATACATGCATACCATTTGAATGGCAATGCCTGTCAACTCAGGGGAGGGGCTCAAATATTTTATTGGGGTGGGGGGCTGAAGGGACCTGTACCCCTAGGAGTTGCTTCCTATGACGATGATGTTAGCAGGAGCATCCTACTCTCGTGTAGGACCCTGGCAGAGACACATGCCCAGCTGGCATGTTCTCTCCCTCCTGGTCGGTTGTTCGGGAGCTTCAAAAGCTTTCTTCTGCCTGAACATCACAGCGACTAATGCCAAAAAGCATCAGCACACTTAGGGATCCGCAGAGTTCGCAGCATCGGTAAACAGACCTCAGCAACTCAGCATTTTGGCTAATCTACTTTATTTACATATAAACACACACGGAGCACTGCAACATGGCTCCCTCTCTCTCTCTAGCATCAGACAGCAAAGAGAATGAACAAAGGACAATAGTCCCACTTCATGGAACACAGTAACACAAACATCCTGTCTCTGTCACTTCCCATTCTGTGGAATGAAAACACACACTGTCATGTGATAGATAACAATCCCATGACTGCAGACACGGGGAATGAATCTCCAACAGATGATCCTCTCCCTCAGGAATATTTGCAGTATGAAAGGTTACAGGATTCCAGCAGGGAACTATGGGACACACACATCTATGGCAAACGAACAGTATAACTGCCCCAAAATGTTTACATGTGTGAGTGTTATTGGAAATATGATTGTGTAGAACCACCCCAATAACATCACAATGAATGTTTAATAAAAAGGACATCAAGCAACTCTTATTCACTGGAGGGAAGAGCTCATGACTCTGCCCTGTTGAGCTATCTGGTTCCAGCCCTATTATTAACATATTAACAGCAATCTTTGCCCATTGACTTGTTGGGGGCAACCTCTACCAGTGTCCTAATGTCAGGCTCCAGGGAATCAGTTTCCTCCCCCTGTGGCAGTAAATAAGCCAGGCTTCCTCAGCCTCGGCCCTCCAGATGTTTTTGGCCTACAACCCCCATGATCCCTAGCTAGCAGGACCAGTGGTCAGGGATGATGGGAATTGTAGTCTCAAAACATCTGGAGGGCCAAGGTTGAGGAAGCCTGAAATAAGCAGATCAAATGAAAGGAAAGTCTTACCAGTTAGTTTCTTTAATAAGCACAGCGAGAGACAAAAGAAAGTGTCTCCCTAGAATGGTGGTGCTCCCAATTAAGGTTTACTCCCTCCATCCCTATTAATCTACGTCACTCCTACATTTTGTAATCTGAGTTTGTACCCTCTGCGCTTTCTGTTCTAACACTCTCTGGGCTCTCCATGTCCTTGGGGATGGGACGGGAATGCTGTCCAGAGACTGTGAATCTGTTAACCCTCTCTCTTCCAGTGTTTCTTCTCCTAGCTGCTCCTACCACTCCTTCTCAGTTCAGCCCTCCTCAGAATGGTCCCTGACACCTAACACATGCTTCTCCCATATTTGATAGGCACCAGCTGTGTACTCTCAGGCCCCTTTTTGAACCCATTGAGTGTGCTATGGAGATTATGAGCTACGCACACTGACTTGGGAGTGACTCTCATTGAAAACAATGGGATCCTACCTGTGTAGGATAGTGCTATTAGCTACTTGGATCAGGGATGTGGAACCTGCGGCCCTCCAGATATTTTTGGACTCCAACTCCTATGCCAGCAAGCAAAGTCAATGGTCAGGGATCATGGGAACTGGAGTCCAACAACCCCTGTAGGGTTCTAAGTTCCCCCACCCCAGACTTGGATTAGAGTCAAGAGAAGGTAGAAAACACACCTAATACCTAATTTGTCCATCTCCATCCTGCCTGCACACCCACTCTGCTTTGTGTGTTTGTGTTTTTACATCCATTGCCTTTCTGTTTGAAATAATTACATCATTGCCTGCAAGTTGCAAAATCTCCAGGGTAGATTTTTCTTTTATTTAAAGTGTTAGCTGCTGTAAAATCCAGGTAACGAAACGAAGACTTCTAGATTCACATTTAAAGCTCTCTCTTTTTAAAATATATGTGTGTGCATGAAACAAAAAAAACATGCTGCAATGATACAAATATATTTTAGCTACAGAAATTACAGTACATCCCCCCCCCCAACTTTGGCTATGAATACAAATTGAGGCACTAGACACCAGAACAAGTTGGCGTTGGTAGTGAAGCTGATACAATTGCTATAAATTAACAAAAGTTTATTATTATTATTTCTTTACTACTTTTTTTAAACATTTGGTGAACATCTCTTTCACAGAACATATTAAATAATGTGCTTTGTTGTGAAACACCATGGATTTCTTTATTCCGTACGGAGTTGCCATAGTCGAATCCATCTTTCGCATACCAGTTTACTTTATGTATCAATGCCACAATAGGAAGGGGTGGGGGGAAATAAACTGTGTTGTTGTTTTTTTTTAAATTAAATTTACAATGTTTAAAAAAAGAAAGAAAGACCAGTCTTAAATAAATAATTCCTTACAATGGTTCTTCTATATTACACTAACTTGGCCATTTAAACAAACAAATCTCAACATATAACGGACAGGGAAGTTTCATTTACGTCTCCTTTCGTACATCTGTGCTGCATTCCATTCAGAAGATCCTGGGAGGGAAACAAAACGACAACAAAGCATGGCATGTTAATTTGAATGCCGTTCGGCTATCGGACATTGTATGAATCATGGTAAATTGGTCTAGAAGCATAAGCTTATTCCACTATAGCCTGCATTTAGACTTCCAGGCCCAGTTCGGGTACCACATGTCAAGGAAGCCATTGACATCAAAGAAGGATGGAGAAGGACTGTGGGTCCATAGCAGAACATCTGATTTGCATGCAGAAGGTCCCCGGTTCAGTCCCTAGCATCTTCCAGGTAGGACTGGCAAAGCCACTGCTGCTCAGTGTGGACATTACTGATGGATCCATAGCCTGACTCTGTATGAGGCTGCTTCCTATGTCAAACTGGAGTATATCCAGAGTAGGGTGACCAGGATAGCCTTATGAGAAATGGTTGAAAGAGCTGCATATGTTTACCCTGGAGAAGAGAACAAAGGAACATAAGGAGAATCTGTTTGACAAGAGAAAGGGTGGGCTCTCCTTTGATGGAGGTATTGAAGCACAGGCTAGGCGGTCATTGGTCAGGAACACTGTAGTCGCAAGATCCTGCCTTGTCAATTCTGAGTATGGAGTTAAGTCTATAGGACCTTCTACCTCTGTGGTTCTTTGAGTGTATGGAACTTTGGGGAGGCCAACTCCTGTCGAAATCAGGATTGTCTTAGTAGCTTAGCACCCAGAGAGGCAAGTGCTGGGTGGGACCCATCCTTTGTAGATAGTGCCCAAAAGTACCAAAAAGTAAAATTAGAGAAAGCTTTTGCATTGCCTTTCTGCCTTTCCTTTCATCCCTTCCCTCCACAGTAGTGCTGATAGCATTTGCTACAATAACTTTTGGACTGGCACAGATCTTTACGGATGAGGGTTGCTCATGCTCAGCTGCTAAATAAAACACCCAGTAGGTAGCCTCGTCTCATTTACCTGTTGCTGGGCTAAGCCACTTCAGATTACAGGTGTGGGAGGATCAAATGAATGTTCCCACAAGTTAAATGTTCCTGCACATTCCCTAGCTTGTCAGGACAGAAAGCAGGAGTCTGTCACGTGTTTATTTTCTGTGCAGATTCTTGTTAACTTTTAATATGGTAGAGCATCCAAATTTATGACATCCTCCCGGGCCCTAAATCTCACTGGCAGTTGATTGAGACCAGGAAAAAGCTGTGCACATGGCTGTTGCGACCAGGTGTTTTGCAGCCAAGAGTGCCCTTCCTTCCAGTATAGTTTTGGTTTCTATGTGTGAAATGTACTGTGCTTTGCATTTCCCACATGTCTGATCTCTCCTCTGTAGGTCTCAAGTTGCGTTTGTGCATCCCAACTGAAGTGTGTGCCTTTGCCAGTGCATTAATTTCCCTACAAATCAGTCATGGTTACTATACCAACTGTGGCCCCCAGATGCTGTCGGCCTCCAACTCCCATGATCCCTAACTATTGGCCATGCTGACTAAGGCTGATGGAAATTGGAATCCAACAGCATCTCGAAGGTCCTACAGGGTCCTCACCCCCGTCTTCTGCTCCTAGTGGTTTTAGAGCACAAGCTGGGAAAGAAGAGGAGCTCGGAATGGTGAAGAAAGAAAGTGGAAGTCCTCCGAAGAGCTGTTGGTGCAGGATGTTGAGGAGGAAAGATAAGAGAGACTAGGGAAAGTAGCAGAAAGAAAGCAGTTAACTTGGGATGGGCAAATCTCTCAATTTCTCACCCCCCCCATCTTAACTTCAGTTCTCCAGATTTCCATATCTGTTTGTGATTTTTTAAGTAGTCCTCATAAAAATGTGAATTTCTCCCTTTCGTGAATTAGGTAGGTTTGTCTTTAAATGCAAATTTCTTCCCCATCCTTAGACACATAATAACTAACATCACTGACTCATTTATTTAAGAAATGCCCTGTGGCACAGTAACCAGCATTGGTTTGCGGCTGGGATGCCACGGGGTGTTTAATTGTTCATCTGTGGCTACAGTTGCTCATTTACTGGTTGACTTAGATGTCAAATGAGATGCCACTCAATTCTGATAGCAAAGAACGCTGAAACATTGCAATAAATACCCTACGGTCAGGGCCAGCCCAAGGTATTTTGGCACCTGAGGTGAACCACAAAATGGCACCTCTGCTGCTAGTTGAGATGAGAGGGAGGAGGGAAAACCAGCACTGGAATGAAAGGGGAAAGTGGAGAGAAGCATTGGGATGAGAGCAGGAGGTGGTGATGGTGGGGAAGGAGAGGGCAGCAGAGGTGGCAGCAGGTGGATCTGCTGCCCCACCCAGGTCTGTTGCCCAAGGCGGCTGCCTCACCCTGCTTCAGAGGCGAGGTGGTCTTGCCTATGGTGTTGGAAGGGCAGCTAAGACCCCTTCACGACGGCTTTTCATATCATCAGCTGCTGTGAAAATTCACATAAACCAATAAGGAGAATGAGGAAAAAACAGCAAGCAACAGGCTAAATGTGGAAGGTAACTGCTCTGCTCTCTCCGCCCCTTCTCTTTGTCTTTCACTGTTATGGAGTGGATTTTTAGAATGTCAGTCGAACCAAGGAAGCAGCGAAAGGTCCACAGTGGCACACTTTCCCTTAAACATGAATTTTCCAGCCTTCAACAATTGCTGCAAGATAAGAACCAGGGCTCCATCGGGGCCTGTACAGTCAAGGTTTAGTTGAATCGCCCATGTGCTCTTGCAGTTGGAGATAAAGTGGTTTTTCAAGTGGGACTGTTCTAATCCACACTTGTGGCGGATTAGAAATACAGAACTGGAAGTAGTTGTAGTAAAAGATGACTCTAGTTTAAACTCGCTCTTCATTATGTTAAGAGGTTGGAATTAGAGGGGGCGTAGCAAATGAAGTGCTTTCTATACTTTATGTGACCGCTCCGATTTGCAGAACTGGCACTGCTACAGGTGCTGCATAATACTCATTCCACATATGTAAGAAATTGATCTTTCAAGTGTGGCAGGTTGAGTCTTCATTTGCTTGTGACATCAGCTGATGATCTCCATGCAGTTGGGTCAGCTGGCAATATTCAGGGCAGGCCTGAAGCCTGGAGTGTGCCTCTGACTCACAAAGCCTAGGCGGTCTGGCTGGCTGAAAGACTTGGAGAACTGGTGGCATAAGAGGCAGTGTGACAGTGTGTACATTCCCCTGGTGCCTCAGAGGGGCTAGACTGAGGAGGCGAGAGAGGCTGAAAAATTATCTTAGCTGCCTGTGAAAAGGGAAGGGCACCACATATTAGTAGCAAAAATCACTTCCAGAACTTTGACCGTCCCAAAGACTTGTGAACAACCCCTTCCTGTACAAGAAATGTTCCTAACTCGGTATCAGCCTGGCTGCTTGATGGATTCTACCAGTCATCTACTCTAAAAAGAAGTCCCGAAATCCTAAATGCATAAGGAAGCAGCAGAATGTCACCAAGTTCGCTGAACAATAGGCCAAGACCTCAGTCCAGATTAATGCCTGCTCAGAGGTTCATGGGATCATAGCTTACTGACAGAGTAGTTGACTTGCATGCCTGGTTCAATCCTGTGCATCTCCATTTATAAAGGATCACATAGCAGGCAATAGGAATGACGTCTGTCTGAAAACCTGGATACTTACAGTCAGGGAAGACATTGCTGCATGAAATGGACCCACAGTAACTCAGTTTAAAGTAGCTCCACACAAGCATTCAGAGTTTCTATCTGCCCTTCCCCTTAGTTAGAACAGCATACCCTCCATTTTTTCTCTGATGAAAACGGGGACATCCCATTCCATAATAATAATTTTACTATATATACCCTGCCTATCTGATTTGGCTGCCCTAACTACTCTGGGCAGCTTCCAGCCTATATATAAAACATAATAAAATACTAAACATTTGAAAAACTTCCCTATACAGGGCTGCCTTCAGGTGGCTCATGGGTCAGATAACTCCCCTCCAACATTTCTTCGATGAAAATAGGGACATCCTACCACACCCTCCAACATTTCTCCAATGAAAATAGGGATGCTAAGGAAAAGTGAGACATCCCGGGATCAAATTAGAAACGGCTTCTCTAAATCAGGGACTGTCCCTGGAAAATAGGGACACTTGGTCTGGAACAGGCCTAGTCCCCATAGACTTGGTTCAGTTCTCCGAGAGGCAGAGCCTTTCAATGAGAGCTTATTTAACAAAGGAAGAGACACCTAAAGAAAATGATATTATGTGATGGCTAATGTTTGTACAGTGCTGTCATTCCCTATAACAGCAGACTCAGGTGGCTTAGTGTCAACAGGACTGGACGCTGGAGAAGTGAAAGCGAGGTATCAACATACTTGTGTGAACCCCAAGGAAGGCAGATGTACAAAACCTTTTTTTTAAAAAAGAGCAAAACAAAATGAGGCTACCTGTTCCTCACACAAAAAACCTAATAAGGATTGAGGATGCTCAGCAGTTTATACAAACCATATACCGGTATTCCCAGTTGGGAAACAGAGAGGCAATGGCTTGCTTGACTCTCTTACAGCTCAAAATATCTCAAAAGCTGTCCGTCTGCCTGAAACCCTGGTGCCACCTCTAATGTCTATACAATATCTTTCAGAAATGAAACTTTGAAAGCCTCTCTTAATTTCAGGTTACTGTTACATAATTTCCAGTAGGTGACTAATCCCAGAGCTCTGGTGTTGCACAGTGAATTTGGAGCTAGGTCACAATCTTGCTCGGACACTTTGAAGCAGCCTCACTGAATTTAAAAGGACCGCTTTGATGTGAATAAATTACAGGGTATGTCAGTACTACTTTAGCGTCAACATTTGATTAGTGAACTAAAGTGTGGGAAATGTCTCTTTAGAAAGAAACCACTTCCCATTTTTTGGTTTGTTTTTCTGCAGCACACCAAAATGCAATCAGAGGGTTTTTTGGGGGACATAAAATTCTGGTATATATCTCTAGGCAATGAAAGACATTGTCCTTCTTTCATTTCTGCAATCCGATCTATATATTTCATTGTCTTCAGCCACTCAGGCTCTGTGGGTGACACCGGAATAGAAGAGAAGAACAATGAATACTGAGATGATTGAAATCGGAACTTAATCTTCCAGGCTAGAATATTTCAGTTTCCAAGTGTGGTGATGTATATCTATTGTTCATGTTCACTTTAGGCAACTAGCTGTAAACTATTCTATACATTACAACAATTCTGAAATAATAAGATATTTTTAAAAAACATGGTTATTTGCACTTCTTGTATTTTCCGATCACAATAGGAACAGAATCTCAACTCAAGCTTGAATCTGTCAATTGGTGCTTGCAAGTGCCTTAGTATCTAATGGCTACTCTACCCAGAGATAAACCCTGCACTCAATTGCTCATGATTCATAGCAATTTGTAAAACTAAACAGAGTACCAACATAATATTGCAGTGATGAACTCTGCTGGGTTGGAAATAAAGCAACCGGCAATTGGAATTTCGGAAAAATAGTTTGCAACACAAGCTTAAATAATTGCTAAACACGTTAGGCAGTTTGGTTTCCTACTCCACTTAAGAAAATAGCAGAGGGTGTTCCTTTAAAATCTTTCAATAGTCTAGAACACATTTAAACCAACCACGGTCTCTTTTTTTCCTGTTATTCAGTACATGTAATTACATGTCTCGTGGACCCACTAGCAGACATCACATTTTCAGTGGGTAAATGAAGCCTTGATAAACTAGCAGCAACAGAATGACAGCTTAATGTGAAGATAGGTTTGACTGGAGAGATATGGCATGGTGCCTTTCCCCTCCACGAAGCAGTTTTGCCACCCAAAAATATGCAACTGGTTGTTACTTCAGCCAAGTGCTGCTTGACAAGGCACTGAAACTCAATGGCAGAGCTCAGGCTTGGCATGCACAAAGTCTCAGGTTCCATGTTCGATTTCCTTCAGCCTCTCTAGGCAGGGCTGGGAAAGGCTCATGTCAACAGCCTTGGAGACCTGTTGACCATCAGAGAGTGGACCAGTATGCAAGATGAGCCAATGGCGGGAGGCAACTTCCTATGTGAAGATGGATATGTTATGAACATACTTATTATTATTACTATTTAAATAGTAGGTAAGAGAGGTTGTGCTTGCAGGCTTCACTGTAGTTTATACATACCAGAATCTAAAGATCTTTTGCCCATGAGTCCAACAAATGAATCTGTTTTATGTCCTGAAAAATATATTTGGGGGTGTTTAAGCACATTTGAAATACATCCATCTCTCTCTCTCTCTCTCTCTCTCTCTCTCTCTCTCTCTCTCTCTCCCTCTCTCTGTCTGCAAATGATTAAATATGACACCTCACTAGGTCTTATTGTAAGAAAAGACAGACGTACCCCTCATCTATTATACTTCTGAGTCCTGCTCAAATAATTGCCAATGTTTATTCATTTAATATGGGTTTGGATTAGCAGTTAAACAGTGGTCACTGAGCTACCAACCTCGGTTGAAACCCACAGTTGTTCTTGAGCTGTCTTTAATGATGGAACATGTGCTGGGAAGCATCATGGCTTAATTCTTTCTTTTAAAATACCTTGAGGTTTCTTGGGGCTTAGCTTCAGTTACAGTTCCTTGGTTTTCGTAGCCAAGAGTCCCAGTCCAATGAGCTCAAATAGGGGGGGTGATGACACATTTTAGAGTGCATTTACTAAGTTCTGTTAGAAAATGTTGCCTTGCAAAAATACTTTTTAAAAGACGAGGCTAACATCCTTTGGTGTGTGTAGGGAAAGCGAATTTTAGAGAGTCACACTAATTGGTCGGAGCACTGAGTTTGACTTTGCACCAGGGCTTACTGCAAAACTTACTGCAGGGCCTTGGCCAAATTTTGACCCTCAGTGTAGCTGTTCTTATTGAATTGTTGCAAGGATAAATAATAGAATCTGTTGAGTTGGAATGGACCACAAGGGCCATCTAGTCCAACCTCCTGCAATGCAGGAATCTTTTTGCCTAACATTGGGCTCGAACCCATCACCCTAAGATCAAGAGTCTCATGCTCTACTGACTAAACTATCTTGACCTGCAAGACACTTTTGCAAGAATATTGAGAGTCGTAGTTAAGTAACTTCTGGAGGGCGGCAGGTACATTACACCGGCTGTGCACTGAGAAGTGCTATAGAAAGGACCGGTTACTAGAAATGTGCAATCAAGGTGCATCACAGACAACTTTCTCAGCCCAGAGTAGAAGATGCTGGCAGAATCCTTCACTCCCTGCTCCACACACTCTCCCTGGTGTCCCCTGTATCCTCTCCTGTCCCTTCTGCTTTCCAGCTATGGCTTTGTTTCTTTCAAGTTATCTGTTTTTCCTTTGCGTTTCTTTCATGCCACTGCCCCCTTCTTCCTTTCTAAGCTTTAGAAGAATGATGCTGGATTAGATCTAAGCTCTGGCATCTACTCACCAGAAGTCTCTATTTCTTTTTCCTCCCAAAGGAAACATACATTGCAAAGGCTCACCTGGGCTCCACTGCTTACAGAAGGGAGAGAGCTGCAATAGGCTAACTTGACCAAAGACTTCCCCATTCTTTAATTCCCCCAAACCGAGTCGCAGCTATAAATTCCCCTTTGGAGAGAGTTTTGTCTAGTTAAAACTACTGATCAAGACAAAACAAATGGAAAAGCTTTCAGAAGCCAGACATCTGCGTATATAAAAGATTTGTCTCCCAAGCTGAGACAGCGTTGTTCAGCACTCTATAATTTTGAAAGCAGCCACTAAGTACAGCTAGATGAGTTTTGGCTGGAAGAGTTTTAATTGTCATTCAAACGGGTAATCCTAGTGATTTAATATAGCCACCAGCCCAGATGGCTAGGAGTCTTATTAATCTGTGGCAAAATACAACCCCCCCCAAAAAAAAACCACAACTCTTAGCATTGGTCTTATTGAAATCAAAGCATCTGGATTTGTATGCCTTTGGGCAGTTTTGGGGAAAATATGTCTCTCTGTTGATACGCTTTTCCTCTAACAAAATGCAATCTGCAGTTTTTGTTGCCTTGGCTTATATATAATGTATCACATGGAACATCCTAAATCGAATGACGCGTTCAAGCTAGTGCTGCAATTAGATTTAGGCTGTAATACTATAAACCCTTACTTGGGAGTAAGTCCCATTGACCACAGTGGGGCTTACTTCTGAGTAGACAAATGCAAGGTTGTACTGTTTGACCCGAAATCACTATTGGTGCAGTTTGCATTAATGTGTTAACAATTGTTACAATCATTTATGGTTGCAAGCTGTTGAGAGAACAAGACATCCCCCACTCCAGAAGTAATAATGTACTATTTTGTGTACGTGTCTGCAAACTCTAAAAAAACCCTGAGACCTTGGGCTATGAAGTTCACATCACAATGCAATCCCATGCAAGCCTACTCAGGAGTTAGTCTCACTGCGTTCAATGGGACTTTTACTAGGTAAGTCTGTTTAGGATTGCACCTTAAACCAAATTGATTTAAGAAGAAGAAGAAAGCAACAGTAGGAACCTAGGTCAGGAGACCTGGTTTTACTCTCACCTCTGGGTAGATTTGCACATTTAAAGTTTTGCTACTGCTCCCAGAGTTAAAGCCACAACTTTCTGAGTGCTAGTGAAATAATGTCAGTAATGCTGTATGTCGGGTGGTCAGGTACATAAATGAGCAGGTCTCCTGAACCTTAAATAGTTGTGCGTAGAAGTCTGAACTTCAGCAGGTGTACCTTGTCATGCAAACCACATCTGGGAAAATCCCCTCTTCTACATAACTATTAAAGGTGCTAGAGCCCTGTCCCTTTCCTTTGCATCTGGTCACCCTAGCTCAAGCATAGGCAAACTCGGCCCTCCAGATGTTTTGGGACTACAATTCCCATCATCCCTGAGCACTGGTCCTGTTAGCTAGGGATGATGGGAGTTGTAGTCCCCAAACATCTGGAGGGCCGAGTTTGCCTATGCCTGCCCTAGCTGCACAGCTAAGCTGGGTGGGTGTGTAGCCCCCCAGATGTTGATGGACTCCAAGTCCCATCAGCCCCGGCCAGCATGGCCAGTGGCCAAGGATGCTGGGAATTGTAGTCCAACAGCCTCTGGGGGGGGGCTATGCATGACCTTTGTGCATAACTATAAGTTAGGGTTGCCAGATTTCACAAAGTGAATATCCGAACACTTGGGGGGGGGCAAGGATGCTGAGGGGTTTTTTTTTGTTTTAATTTTGCAAAATCTCCGAATGAAGTTTTTACCTTTTTACCCTTTTTTATTTTTACAGAAATCACAAAAAAATCAACACTTCCATTATGGGCTGCCTCCCCCCAGGTTTATTGGATATTTTAGCCGCTTTTCAAAAATTCCGCATGAAAGCCATTTTTGACAGATGAATCCTGGCTATGTCTGGGAAATTCTGGACTTATGGCAGCTCTACTATAAGCAGCCCTGACTATAAGTGATACTGTTATTACTTTCACAAAGTGGCCATGATCCAATGACACACCGGGGCACATTTGTGCCCCTATCCACAGTAGATAGTCATGGCTAAGACCCATTGAAATCAAAAGTTAGTATGAGTTCATGTTGCCTTCAGGGGAACCAAAGCTGGACTCTCAACCCTCTTACTTGGGAGTAAACACCACTGGGCTCATTTGGACTTACTTCTGTTGCCACAATGGAAATTCAGAGCAACCCTATGTGTGTTTACTTAGAAGTAAGTGCCACTGTGTTGAGAGGTGCTGACTCCCACTTAAGAGTAAGACTGGAGCCACACAGTGATCACCTGATTCCCTCCAGTTGGCAAAAATTATTCGTGAATTATATTGTTTGCAATTACACGAAGTCCCCAGTACAGACAACCACAGAGCAGCTTTTGTTCATGTGAAGCCCCAGAATGTACACCAGCATTTCCCTGTTTCTGGTTTGGAAGCAATAAGAAACAGGTGTAAACTTGCAGTCCTGGATATCAGTTGCATTGAAATCAGCCGGAAACGGCACACTGGGAAATTATTGTAGGGGAGGGAATCAGCATTATTTCCAGAAAAACCAGCATTAACTTACTTTTATGGGAGAGAGGGCTGTATCCTAGAAAACAATAAAAAAAGAAACAATTAGCTGAAGTAGTAGAGATGGCATTTTATTGTGTCGTTTTCATGAAAAGAACAAAAGCATTTAGCACCAGCTCAGTAGCGTTACATTGCAGTTAATGCACTGATTATTTTCCAAATAATTCATGGCCACGAAAAGATTTTCAGTACAGGCACAATACGCCAGGATTTCTTCCTGCACGAGCTTCCTTTAAAAAAAGAACATGCCTGTATACATTCCCCATCTTCCCCACGAAATCCCTCTGTGAGGGATGTTCCGGATGCAAAATATAGCAATAAAATGAAATGGATTTTGTTAACTACTGGTTTTATATGCAGTGTAATTTAGCAGATTCACTGGTATTGTTGCAATTACTCGTCTCTCTCTCTCTCTCTCTTTCTCTCTCTCTCTCTGTGTGTGTGTGTGTGTGCGCGCGCATTGGTAGGTGGGAAGAGATCTTTTTACCTGAGGGCCAACTTTCCTTCTGGGTAACTCCCCAGAGGCTGCATGCAAGTGGTGGAGGGGGACAGAGACATGGGTGGGTGGAAGAACAAATGTATATTGGTTAGTGATAGCTCAACAATGGAAGAACCAGACTGAAATACTCCTGAACATACTGGGAAATAATATCTGGGATACAGCAGTGTCTGAGTGTCTCACCAGAAACAGGAGGGCAATTAAAGTCATAACGAACAGAGACACCTTCCAAGAAACATGGGCCCCTTTCTTTAACCATGTTAATGATCAAAATCAAGACCTTGTTATATACCAGCAGCTCAATATTCTCAGTGGAGAGGTCACGTTAAGTAATATGTTTGAAGATTGAATGTGTAAGTTTCTGTCTAGAGTCAATGGATAGAACATACACCATTAGATGTACTGCTGGAAAAGTGTTTAACGGTTCTTGTATTTGTTTAGAAACCAATAACAATTTGTTTCTTAAAAAATGAAGGAGAAGAAATGCATATTTAACCTTTATACAGTTAGATACTTTGTATGTACCCCTCTCTGTCCATTCAGGCAAGCAAAAGGCATTCTCAGAGCTCAAAGACCTATTTTAGTCATGCAAAAACTCTCAAGAAGGATGGGAAGCAGGGCTGGTGAGGGGTGTGGCCTGGCAAGGGGGTGTGGTCTGGGGGAGGGGGTGTGGCCTGAGAGAGTTGGAGGGCTGCATTCAGCATCTGAGTCTGAGGTTCCTCACCATGACCTGCCCTGATATTATGCACAGTGAGGCTGCAGCCCTAACCCTCAACTTGTGTAGCAACCGTTAGGTTTCGGTGGTTAGGTTAGGTTTAGAGGCAGTTAGGTTTCATTGGACATCCCTGTCTATTTCACCAGCTTCTGCCAGTAGAGGAGGTGAGGTGGTCCTGCTACTGCAGAGACCCCAATGCTATTTGGAGTTTCCTCCCTCCTCCAAGATTAACCCCGTATTTCCAAATGATGAAGAATCACTGGGTGAAATTCTTCAGCCCAGCACTAGAAAATACTTTGATTGCATGCAGCAGGGGGGTTTAATTTCATGGGACTTTTCAGGGCGGGGATGTAAATGTTTTGGTGTTTTGCTAAACGCATTGTGTCCAACCGATAAATGTTAGTTGCGGTGGCTTTTAAATTTTAAACTGATTCCAAAGAAAGGGAAGTTTAAACAATTTTGATAAAACAGCCGACAGTTTTGGCTGAAATCGTCTTGCGTACAAATCAAGTGAGCTGCATGAAAGAGTGAGATCGGAAAAGGGTTCTCACCAGAATCTCGTTTGCCCATTAAGCCGTAGAATTGCTGAGGTCTGGGTCGCCTGGCAATTCTCTGGAGGAAGTTCTCAAAGGGTAAAGGCAACTCCTCCTGAAACAGAAATATTGTATCATTAGTGGAGCACTCAGTGTGCAAGACTGACAACGCAATGTTGGGTGAACAAAAAACACAGAAGCCCCTCGGTCTGGAGGTATTAAGTATCACTCAGCATATGGTGCCTTAGTTTCCTCACTTTTCCCAAAGTCTCCAGGGAGAGATGATCCTGTCGCAAAGGAAAATGTCTTTTCCTCTAAGGTCAGATTATGAACTAAGCAGAATCCAGACAGAACTCCAATCAAAATCCAATCTGGAATCAAGTTACCCCTATGTTCTGTCACAAGGGGGCCACTAGGGGGCAGTGGAAATACAAAGTCAGAAAATACCAAAAAATGAGGGGCAAACTACACCTGATGCTGAAGATCCATGATTAGCATTTTAAAACAGGCATGAAGAGGTAAACATAAGAACAAGGGTGGACAATTTAGATCAGAGGAATGTATGTGTTTGGAAGTGTAAGATGCAATTTCCTCCAATGCTCCAGTGCAGGCACCCCCAAACTTCGGCCCTCCAGATGTTTCGGACTACAATTCCCATCATCCCTGACCACTGGTCCTGTTAGCTAGGGATCATGGGAGTTGTAGGCCAAAACATCTGGAGGGCCGCAGTTTGGGGGTGCCTGTTCCAGTGTTTCAGTTAAATTTAGAATCTCATGAAAATATCCAACTATTAGCATCCTTATCCTTATCATCATCGTCACACGGCTGTTGCATTGTTTTAAATTTGCAGCACATTTTAAATTTGCTTTAGAACATCAGGTGAGTCAGATGCGGTTTGGCCCTATGGGGATGCATTCATTATGGGATGTGCTAGCAGTTCTCTTAAGGAGCTTTTACATGAGTGTGCTTTTTTTTTTTTTTTTAATAAGAATTTATTGACATTTTTACTTATAACAACATACAACCTTAACCACACCTACATTTATACACATACAAAACAAATACAATTACACATCTAATACAAAAATTGCCATGATTTTTCTTCTTAATTAGACATCTCAAAAAAAAAAAATTCTTTTTCCAATCTTGACAGTTGACTTCCCCTGCCTTTTCACCTTCGAGTTTATATCCACAATCTACTTTTTAACCTCTTCATTTAAAAAATTAATCTTAATTATATATATAAAGTAAAACATTCATCTTAATCTTCATCTTAATCTTAATCGTCTTAATCTATAAACTTTAACCACTTAAATTGACTTTATTTATACTACATCCTCATAAATCCTCACAAATCATCCTCATCAAATCTATCTCTTCTATCCTTTAAACTGCTGCTTATAACATAAAAACTTGAAATATCTCCTTTCATGTTCAAACAAATAATAAAACAAACTATTGTTGACAGTGTTCACCCTCCGATTTCAAAATACCATAACAGATTGCTTTAGATTTTACTTAATGCTTCACCCCACACCCCCTCTGTCCATTATTCTTCTCCTGATGGCATCAGCACTGAACTTCCTTGCAGCTTCCCTCTCCAAACGTCCACAGATCCGGGCACAGTCCAAAACTCTCCTTGCCACGAGCTCCGAGGTATCCATCTCTTCCTCTCTCAGCTTCTCCGGTTCTTTGTAACATTCCTTTTCTTCTTGTAAATACCTTAATTCTCTGTCCCTGGCCCCCGAGCTCACACCTCGGGGACTGGATATAACAAATCTTGACATCGCCTTGGGGCTGCCACCCCCAAAGAGCGAATTTCTTCTCCGAAGTAGCTCACTCATTTCTTTCCATCTTTCCATCCACCCTCTCAGCTCTTTGGCAAGACTTTCTTCCAAAGTGTCAAAAGTTTTGTAAGCCTCCTCTGTGGGCAGTTGGTTCCATTTCAGACCCCCACACAAGACTTTGACTTTTCTATAAAGTAATTCCACATTCAGGGCAGTGAGCCTTTGTTCATCTGTTAGTCCAGAGTTCAATACCAGTTCAAGGACGAAACCCAACATACTGGCAGAGGAGGAGGAAATGGGTATCATATTTCTTCCCCTGTCTCTTTGTTCGTCGCCATTTTCCTAAGCTGGAGCGCAAACACTGCAACTTTATATGGAGATATTTTCCGCTAGTTAGCTTCCCAAGAAAAAAGTTTGCCAGTCTCATGTATCGATTTTAAATACTTTGTAACCAGTTCTGTGGCAGCAATCCCTCAAATTGGTTAATTTCTTAGGCTCGAAGGGAGGGAGGCAGGCTGCCTTTCTCCTTCCCCCCGGATCGTTCCAAAAACACGATTTCTGCCAAGATTATTTACTCACGACCACCGGGTTCCTTTAGCTCCATTCTTCACAGGTAGAACTTAGACGCTCACCGCGGGCTTTGCGGCCGCATTTACATCCCGGTTGGGGCATGTCCCCGTAAGCCCGGCTCCGTTGTCCCTTCACCCCCACTCCCCCTTTACAGGGGGGGCAAGGGAAGGGTTCGGAGCCTCCGCGGGCGCAGCCGGGGAGCCCAGGGTGCGGGACGCTCTTCCCGCACCCCAACCGGAGCCGCGCGCTGCGGTAGCGCGACTCCTAACCCCCGGGATGGACCGGGCGCTTCGGACCCGAAGCAGCCCTCGACCACCCGGCGATTGCGTCGCCGCCGGAAGTCCACATGAGTGTGCTTTTGAACCTTTCTGGCACTGTTTGTGGCAGGTGCAAATGTGCTTATGTATGTGAGAGTTGACATGGAAGGGAAATTAAATGGGTGTGGTAAGCAATGGAGCTTTCATATTCCCATGTTGTGTGGATTTAAACTCAATCCATTGTCACACGGGACACATAAAAGCCATCACTGTTTTATATTTAGGGAGTTTTGTTATGCTGGGCCAAAAGCTGAGCCCAACATACAGGCGACATGTTTCCTGGACGGAAGCTGTTGGCAGTCGAGATTTGTGCACATTAAAGCACATTAAAAGTACGTTCTTTCCTTTGAAGAATTCTGGTCCTGTAGTTTGTGAAGGGTTGCTAGGAACTGTAACACCAGAAAGCTGCTGTCAATCATTGTAGACATTACTGTGACGATGATGATTACTATTTATTACAGGCCCTTCACCTCAGGGTCCCAGGGCAGTCAAAACACAATATTAAAAACAGCTTAAATTAACTTTAAAATGCAGGAATAAAGTGGTCCCAAAAATATACATCCCAAGTGTCAAAACCCAGAGGTAAAGAGGTGCATCTTCAGTGTTCACCAAAATCTGTATAAGGAAGGTTCCAGATGCAGGTCTGGGGGGAGCCTGTCTCACAATTTAGGAGCAGCTACAGAGAATGCCATAGAATCATAGAATCATAGAGTTGGAAGAGACCACAAGGGCCATCCAGTCCAACCCCCTGCCAAGCAGGAAACACCATCAAAGCATGCCTGACAGATGGCTGTCAAGCCTCTGCTTAAAGACCTCCAAAGAAGGAGACTCCACCACACTCCTTGGCAGCAAATTCCTCTCTGGGGCCACCACCAAGAGGGCTCCCTCTGCTGATTTTAGGACCCGAGAGGGTCTGCAGGGAAGGACGCCATTTTACAGGTATTTGAGGCCTGAGTTGTCTCTGTTAATGTGGACCCCTTGAACTGGGCCTGAAAACGAACTGGCAACTGGTGCAACTGTTTTTAAAATAGGGTTATGTGGAATCTGAAGGGTATTCCAGCCAGTAATCCAGCTGCTGAATTTTGGACCCATTGAAGTTTCCGAGTCATCTTTCAAGAGCAGCCCCATGTAAAGCACATTACAATAATCCAGTCTGGAAGTTACCAGACCATGGAGTCCAGCGGTCTAGTCATTTCTATCCAAAGGGGGCTCTAGCTGGCGAACCAACCAGAGCTGGAAAAAGGCGCCGAGGCTACCTGAGCCTTCAGTGACAGTGTTGAATCCAGAAGAACCCCCAAACTGCAAACTTGCCCCTTCCAGGGCAGGCCACCTCCCAAATGAAAGGACTCAGAACTCATAACACGTAACACCTCTGTCTTTTCAGGATTCAGCTTCAGTTTATTGGCCCATATCTGACCCATCACTGCCTGCAAGCATTGGTCTAACACCTCAACTGCCTCTCTCTCTCTTCAGTTGGAGCAGAGAGATAATGCTGGGTGCCACCTGTATATTGATGACAATGCACTCCAGATCTCCTGATGGCAGCTCCCAGAGGCTTCATGTAGATGTTAAACAGCATGGGGGAGACTACAGAACAACTCCCATGGCATTGAACCAAAGTCTGCCATGACTACTTTCTGGAAATGGCTCTGGAGATAGGAGCAGAAACACTGAAGCACATCCCTTTGAGATGCTCTAGTCTAAACCAGGCAGCTTCCTATGTTCTTCACATGCAGCAAGGCTTGCCACTGCACACCAAATATGCACAAAACCATCCCTGCTGGGTCTTTCATTTTTAAAAGGCAGGAGCGTGATGGACGTAGCGTGTTTTCTAGTCTGAAACCAAAATATATTGCTGCTCAGGGTTTTGGGAGAGGCACTCTAGACATGTACAGAGGAGCTTTCTTTTCATAATTAATCCAGATGTTCCCCAAATCAATCAATTCAAAGCAAGTGCTGGAACTAAGTTGTGACTCACATGCAGCACTCAACCCGCAATTTATATTTGCGTTACTTCTCATAAGCAGTGGTTAGCCCTATATTAAACACTTACTTTTTTAAAAAAAGAAACAAATAAAATCAACATCAACACAGCATCCTGTGTCACCATGCTCCGAATGTTGCTATTTTTTTTAAATTTATTTAAAACAATTTGGTTATTTTAGCACGACTCCCTCTATTCCCAAAGTTCAGAGGAGAGTGCTGTTGTTCATGTGGCCAACATAGTACCACCCGTGCACAAGAGGGAGGCAACAGCAGGCTCTGGGGAACCCCAAGATTTTCAGATGATGGGAAACTCCAAAAGTAGTCCCGTGTGGGTTGAGTATTAGCATCTCAGTACGCTGACTGAGTTGGGAGAGAAACAAACAGAAAAACAAACAAATGTTGGAGAGGGGAGGGAATGGAATGGAATAGTGGGGGGGGGGGGAGAGGCATGGCTGGCTGACCAGAACTGTGAGCGCAGGGCTCATCCACATGGTGTTTTGCTACCCGAGGCAAATGAGACAATAGCATCCCCTCCATTTCCATCTACCAAAGGCAAACGTATTGGCGACTGAAGCTTTTTCAGCACTGACAATGGGACAGCACCGTCTACCGCACCTGAGAGCAGCAGGACAGGTGAGGGGCAACTGGGCAAGCTGTGTGGGATGCGCAGCTCTGTTTTCCAACATCTTGCCACTGCTTCCCGCTTTTCAGGCAGCCACGTCACTCTGCCTGGTGATGGGGGCCAGCCCTGACACACAGCACACTGCAGCACTTCGTGGCAAGTCACACTTGTTAATTCTTTTATGGAGAAGGGAAAGAGAATCTGCACAGCAACAAAGGCTTTCTTCTTCCAGCCACTGGAAATGTGTCCAACCCTTGGGCACCCACTAACTGCTGTGGTTATAAAAGATATTGAAAACCTGCCTGTCTGTCAGTGTGGGCTGTGGTCCTTTGGGAGAAATGGGATATAAGCAAACAAACAAACCAGACTAGACAGAGAATTTCTTAAAATTCAAGATTCTCAGAAAGTTGAATGCTGCGGCTAGTATCAAATTCCATGTGTGACTCAGTTTTGATCATCCACCAAATTGTAAAATCGGATGTTGAGAGAGAGAGAACCGAAGGAATAGGTAGAATGTCTCTTGCTTACTGAACTACCTCAAATTAACTTAAAGCATTTTCTTTAAGCCTTCAGACACCACAAGGTGTTGTTAGTGGTTCAGAGCAAGACCTAACAACAATCCATTTCTGCTCAGTTGTGCTGCCCAACCATTTCTAATCAACCCAGGTGGCTTTTGGTCAGGATGAAGCCGGATCCATACATGCACATTGCTTGTTTTCTCATCCCTCAGTCAACTGTCACTTGATGTCTATCAGCTGATTCTATTGAGCTCCATACTTAAGGTTTTGTGAAACCATATGAAAGCTGTTGTGTCTGGTCTGTGGTTGTTGTTTCAGCAATCACTTGGTGTGTAAGCTCACTTTAAATATGATAACATTTGCATGTGTGTTGGCTAGTTTAGGAAAAAAGATCATTGAGGATTAAGGATCCTGTGAAAATGGACAAGATGCTATGTTTCTCTAGAAGCTCCATCTCTCCAAATCTTTGGGAGACGACCTTTTACTCCCCCCCTGCAACTTTTTATCTTTATCTTTAGTCATCTTTATTTTTGATGACTATGTAATAATGATGTGCTTTTGCTGCCCTGAAACTAGTAGGAATTTACTCAAGGTGTAGCAGAATCCCTAGCATTTCCTCATCAGCACTGGAAAAAAAACCATCACCAAGAGGACAGATTCTAATGAAAATGAAAGACTAGCATGTATGACACTAAACTGAAGTATGATTCTGAGTCTTAACTTCTGTGTTGGTGCCATCTTCCCTGTCAAGCCCAAGCAACCTAACCAACTGGCAGAAGATGGTCTTATGCCATGGGTGAGGAATCTCTGGCTCTCCAGATGTTGCTGCACTCCAACTCCAGCCAGCATGGCCAATGCTCTGAGATGATGAGAGTTGTAGTACAACAATGCCTGGAAAGTCACAAAGAATCATAAAATTGTAGAGTTATAAGGAAGGGACCAAGAGAGTCATCTAGTCCAACCTCCTGCAACAAAGGAATATTTTGCCCAGCATGGGGCTTGAACCCACAACCCATGCTCTACCAACTGAGCTAGGTTTCTAAACCCCCCCCCCCATTGTAGGGAGGTAAAAGATATTCAATTTCCCTGTTCTAAACCATTGGGGAACAAATATCAATCAAACCCTGGCATTCAGTCCCACCTCATTGCATTTTGCAGGGGTGAGGAACCCTGGGAGCTACGGATGCACCCAATTTCACATTCTAAAACTGTATTATTTGAGCAAACTGCAGAGGAAGTCTTGAGACCAGCAAACTCTCACACGATCTCACATTATTTGCTTAAGAAACATGCCTTTGGAGAGCAGCGCTGCAGAGCAAACTTAAGACCCCATTGCAATTCACCTATTGTCTATATCCATTGTTACTGTGGACAGAGACCAAATAGAATCAGTTGTGCATGTTCTTTTGCACTGCCCCTGCTATCAGACCATTGGATCTAAGTTTATTAATTAGTTGGTTGTTAGTAGGGAGTGGCATAAGCCTTCCTTATGTTTAATCAGAACATAGAGTTAGTAGCCAGGTTTCTGCAACACACAATGAGAATTTGTGGATGTTATCCAACATTAACTTAAGTGTTAGATGCAGGTTTTATGGTATTGGACTCTACTGGAATCCTGTATATACACGCCAATAAAGATTTGAAAATCTGATATCCATTGCGACGGAAGTTTTCAAAGAACCCCAGTATGACAAGGTAGAACAACATAGTTCAGAGAAACTGATAGCTGCAGCTCAGCCTACATATTGTATTTATTAAGAAATATATAGCTTGCCCTTGAGATTTTCCTCTTTTATCCTGTGCCCAGTACACTTCCCAGTTGCAATCACTCCCTATTTCTCATCCCATTATGATTTGCATTACAGTTCAGGAGCACTTTGCTGTTGTTTGTGTTAATGTTTCAGTTACAGGTAGGTAGCTGTGTTGGTCTGCCATAGTCAAAACAAAATAAAATAAAAAAATTCCTTCCAGTAGCACCTTAGAGACCAACTAAGTTTGTTCTTGGTATGAGCTTTCGTGTGCAGTAGCACCTTGGTCTCTAAGGTGCTACTGGAAGGAATTTTTTATTTTATTTTGTTTGTGTTAATGTGTTAGTGAATAGCTACCCATCAGTATGCAGATAGAGGAGCATCCTTGCCATTGTCTCCCATCACCCTTAAAGATGCCGCAAAGGCTGATGTTGTATCCAGTACTGGAAAAAAAGAAGGGGGAAATTGACAGCAAGAGAAAACCACCACTCCACCCTGAAACAGAGCAGGGCATGGATGGAATTGACCTGACAGGATGGAAAGGACCTTGGAGTCTTTAAATAATTTGATGGATGCATGTCTGCCCAGAAGCCTCCTGCTTCAAATTTTCTGGTGCAAAGTTGGAAGCAAGACCAGGAACTGTTGCAGCAGGACACATGTTTCATGGGCTCCGAAGCATCTTTCCATTTTATGGGCACTGTGCTACCGGCATACAGATCCTGTTGGGACTCCAACCCCCATCAGCCCCAGCCAGAAAACAAATGATTGGGGATGGTGGGATTTGGAGTACAGCAACCTCTCTCTACCCTGGTCTAGATATTGCGTTTTCCCACATCCTGCTGTTGCAGGCAACCCTGAATGCGGGGAATGCACTCTAAAACCTTGGCATGCAGGTGGCTTGCAGATAAGGAAACTGAATAACACCTGGGAGACCCACAGATTCTTATCCCTATATTCAGACACTACCTGGCAGAGCTGTTGTTATTATTCTCAATAATAATTTATTCTTTGCCTTCCAAGCAATCTCCCCAAGGTGATGCACAATAAAAGCAGCAAAAAAACAGCGAAACACAAACGCACAACCAACCAACCAACCAATACATTTAGTACAAAAGTAATGCAATACAAAATAGACACCAAAGGCAAAGACCCACCTATCTGGCTGGGAAAGGCTGTTGGAGCAAATGCGTCTTTCTAGAAGGTAAAGATAGTGGGCACCTGTGGAGCTTGGCAGAAATGTTATTCCACAGGACAGGAGCACTTTAGAGCTGATTTTTCTCTATTTCTATCCCTCTATACCTGGAACCTGTGTGACACTTTTGCCCCATGAGTTTTTGCCCTAATGTAACCAGTCTTGGGAGGCGTGGGGAAGGAAGTTCAAATCTCAAAGAAGTAACCTCTCAACTTTGTTATCTCTGGTGGGGTCTGGCCGGGGAAGAAATGGGAATTTTTAAGGATCAAACTCCAAATGACCCCTGCGCCCCGCTTCCCAGTGCAATCCGCTCAGAAGTTAAGTTCCAAAAGGATGGCATAGGACGGAGTTCTTATAAGACATACTGCATCTTCGGTGTCCGAAACGAATAAAAGTTTCCCATTTTCTCAGCTCTGGCTGCGCAGCCAGCCGGATCTAAAACACGCTTAACTCCGAAGTAAACTCTCATCCGAAGTAAACTCCCACCCTCTTGGCTCGGATTTACTCTCAGATTAAGCGTGCCTCGGATTGCAGTTTTGCGGCGCTATCCGATGCATAAACGCCACCTGCGTTCGTCGGGGCTTGGCCGTTTGCAAGGAAAGGACGGCAGCCTTAATACGAAAGAAGAAATAAGAAGCAAGTGCACTGGGTGGCGTCCAACGAAGCCCTACTCAGAGTAGATCCGTTGAAATTAATGTACATACGGGAGCCATGCCCGTTACTTTTAAGGGATCTACTCTGTGTATAGCTAGCGATGGAAAAAAAATCTTTCTCTCTCAGTCTCCTTTGCTTCTAATCTTTAACCGGGCATCCACAGAACCGCCCGCAGTTTCTCCGACGACGCTGTGAATTCCTTTGCTGGGGAGAAATGTGTTGGCAAGTTGCATGGACAGACGAGGGTTTTTTTTGGGGGGGGGAAACAACCCTCTGGATTTGCCTTCCTCTCACTGTCTAATAAACACACACACACACACACACACACACACACACCCCGCTGTGCACCCGTGAAGTCCAGGACTTTCCCCAGACTGGTTTTAGAACCAGTTCAAACTCCACAGCAAAAACCAGGGCGATCCCTGTAACGCCCCACCGCCCGTGCGCCACCATCGGACTTAGCCGTCGGGGCTTGAAAAGCATCTTTCGCTCACCTTGTTTTGGTCGCCATCGGACCAGTCCGACCAGTAATTCAGCTCCTCGTTGTCTCCCAGCTCTTCCGCAAAGGCTTGAGCCGAGACTAGGAACAGCACGGTCAAAACCGCCAGGAATTTCATCGCCGCAGCCGCCCGCTTTCCTCCACGTCGAGAAGCAGCCCGAGGAACCCTTGGTGGGGACGGCAGGAGGTGGAGAGGATGCCGTCGAGGAAAAGCCCGGACCGTCGTCCCCTCCTCTCGCCCTACGGCTGCTGAAAAGTTCTGAGAAGCTGTAGCAAAGAGACAGAGACACACACAGAGAGAAAAGTGAGGGGTGGGCGTGTATTGAATGCAGGCTTTCCCGTCCTTGCCAGCGCATCTCAGCCTAGACGAGATGAAAAGAAGGCAAAGGCGGCTGGTCCTCCCGCTGGATGCTGCGGAGAGATGCAGGAACCTGAATGCAAGGGATGCCTAAGGCAAGGAGCCAACGCTGAAGCAAGGAGAGGGCACTTACTGTGAGAGGGCTCTGCTGCTTTCCTGGGTGCGGAGCTCAATGAATGCACACCAAGCCAACCCTCTCCACTTTATATTCCTGGCGGTGGGGAGGGCCAGAGAGCGTCCTCTGCCTCAGCCTAATTGCTCCCTGGTATTTATCATGTGAGTCACATGAGAAGACCCCACCCGCACAGGCCGCCCCAAGGCGTGATGAAGATGGAGCAGCATCCAGTCACCTCAGGGCTCGCTCACTTCCTTCCTTCGTTTTTTTTCGGGGGTGGCTCCCTACTTGAGAGTCCGCGTGCAGAGAGCTGTCTTCCGTGTGGTTTTTCCAGATGATGCAATCTGGGATTTGTATCTACGTAGGAAGGAGCCCTCTCCTTCCAGGCCTCTCCGAGATGCCTCTTGTGCCATTGTCCCAGGAGGCCCCCAATGAATCATCAAAGCAGATCTTAGTGACTCATCCAGGGTGACTTTGTGAAGATGTTTTTGGATGCCAGGCCCAGCTTGGTTTGAAGAAGAGGGACCTCAAGGCCTCGCTTCAAGGAGTGGAAGGATGACTTCTTCTTTACAAAGCCGTAAATAAACTGCTAGATCAGGAGATGATAGATATAGGTAGATAGATAGATAGATAGATGATAGATAGAGACATCAAATTTGCAAATGACTGCACAAGCTGTTTGACTTGGCTGCACGAAAGGCTTATGCCCTTGATAATGCAGATGCGGAGAAATCAATCTTGGGTTGCTGGTCTGCAAACTTTTCCCTTGCTTTCTCCATCATGTACTATTTCCAGGCTCAGTTGCTAAATGCCACAGCGATGGGCAAGGACATTCATTTGCTAGGCAGTAAGATTGCTAATGCCCCTGTTTCAAACCCCCCCCCCCCTGCTTCAGAACTTGAACTGCGATGAGAAGGAAGTCTGCTCTGTCTCCTGCCCAGTTACATCAAGGTTCAACCCAATTTCATTGTGGTACTTAGATTTCATATATTTTGGCGCTTTGAACTTCGAAGGATATGAACGGCTCTCACTCATGTTATATGGGTTATGAGGAATGTAGAAAACTTTGACCTACTTGGTTAGAAGCCAGGGGAGTGGAGCTGCAGAATGAATCCATCTAGTATCATTTCAAGATCTCAAGTTAGGATCTTGGTGCTAGGGCAGGATCCAAGATTAGGTTCCTCTACTGTAATAAATAACGGCTACCTCGGGTTCAAAGAGACAATATTGGCTGAAGGAGAGAGGCTTTCCTCTGTTTCTGGTGACCCAGAAATGTGAATTCAGTGGGCAATATCTTTTAAATTCTGCTTCTGCAACAGTGCAATCCGAGACCTAAGATTGCAGCCCTATATTTGAGGGTGGCTCACACAAAACAGCCATTGCAATTCCCAGATACTGCTAATGAAATCTAGGGGCGGGGGTGGGTGGGTGGGTTATTGTTTCTGTTTGTGACTATGTTATGTATCCCGCCCCCCTTTTATATTGTAACCTCCCGGGGATCCTCAGGTGAAGGAATTTAATAAATGAAATGAAACAAATGAAAATAAAGTACAGCTGGTTAGATTAACTCCCATCAGCCCCAGTCAGCTTGATCAATAGTTAGGGATAATGGGAATCCAACAATATCTGGAAGATTACAGGTGAGCCACCCCTGCTATACACACGTCTCTAAAAGTAACCTTATTTTCAAGGGGAACCATATGCTTCCAGACTGATAGGCACTCAGCCACTGGAGTTTGTTATTAGAGGAAATCATAGAATCATAGAATCATAGAGTTGGAAGAGACCACAAGGGCCATCCAGTCCAACCCCCTGCCAATCAATCCATGATCAATCCATCTCAGTTTGATGAACTTTCTTGGCCAGTTTACATAACTCATCATAATTTAGCTTTGTGTACTTTGTTGTTGTTGTTTAAAAAAATAACCCCTGTATTTTATTCTTTTGTGTTTTTAGCCTGCTGATTGATGATGGACAGAAAATAACCCTCATTTGATTCAAAGTATGAGTCAGATATGATATCAGGTACTCATCCAAAGGGTTTTCTGGCAGGTGGTAGCAGCGTGATGGAAACTGGTCTACTTGCCTTTACCTGTAGATTTCCCCCATTCCTTTTTATTCCCTTTGCAGCTAGAAAGAATGTTGTCTGGACAGTAATTTCCACTTAATGGCTCAGGGTGTGATTAGTGGCAAGAGAGGATTATTTGAACAAAACAGTCCAATAAAGAGAAATCTTTACTCTCATGTGGGAAGAAAAAAAATATTCTGGACAGAAAGTTCCTGCTCACTCTCTATTCAGGAGCACCTATTCTGATCCTTGAATAGTTTTGCACATGCTTTAGAGACGTTTGCTGGTTCGCTGCGTGGGAGAAAGATATATTAGAGCCCTTCTCTAATTTTAATGCTCAGGGAGCTTTAAAATATAGTTATGAGTTCGGGGTCTTAATCTGGGTGCCAGACCCCTCTAATCTCTGGATCCAGCAGGTGTTAGAATTTAATCAAAATTCCTAACTCTTGGAATAGCCAGGCTAGCCTCCTGGTGAGCTCACAGAATCATAGAGTCGGAAGGAACCCCAAGAGTCATCTAGTCCAACACCCTGCAATGCAAAAATCTCAGCTAAAGCATTGATGACAGATGGCCATCCCACCCCTGCTTAAAACCTCAAAGGAAAGAGAGTCCCCAACTTCTGCTGTCAAACAGCTCTCACTGTCAGGTGATAGCCTGGGTGGGCGATGAGACATTAAGGGCATTTAAGGGGTTCGGTGTGAGACAGCAAATATGTGGGGGCCCCTCCCTCAACAGATAAAACCAGAGTTTAGAGTTAACAGGAGCAGTGATATGACCTAGCAAGGAAAGCAGCAAGCTGGAGAAAGAGAGGGAGAGCAATATTTGAGAGCAATGTTTGCTTTCTGTTTGAATCCAAGCTTGCAGCTATGGGAGAAACAACAAGGCCCTTTTGGGGTGTTTATGCTGTGAGCCCATCCATTGTAGGCTCAGGTTGTATATAGGTGAAAATAAGCCATATATTATAAAGACACCACAGTCTCCACTATGCCTCATTTCCCAGAGGAATCATGAACCCTCAGCAGGCGCCTGGAACCCCACTCAGAGATTGGAGTGGCGTGCAACAATAGATATGCATTCAGTCATGCAGCCCCCAACCCCAGCTAAAGCGGTTCAGTCTGGAACAGTTTTGCCCTGTTTGTCTATAAAACCTCTCATATTATATTGCTGTGGTTTACATCTCAAAAGGCACTCCTGTGCCATGTTCCCTGTTGCTGGATTTATCATAGAAAATTACATTCAGTCTGCTAATGAACATTTATTTGTGCATAACAATCTGCCTGAATCATCTCCAGCCTCCTTCCATGAAGGTCCTTTTTTCCCACCAGCGTCTTCTCTAAGGGACAGAAGAACATAAAAAGAGCCCTGTTATCATCAAAGCCCAGCATACTCTTCTCACAGTGGCCAACCAGGTGCCTATAGGAAACTCATAAGACATGAGTGCAATGGCACTTTCCCCAGTTGGATTCCCAGCAGCTGATAGTCAGAAGCATCATAACTTTGAAAGTTCACGCAGAGCATACAGTGGTACCTTGGTTTGCATACGTCTTGGTTTATACGTTTTGGATTACAAACACGTCAAACCCGGAAGTGTGTTTCCTGGTTTTGTTTTGTTTTTTGGATTACAACCTATTTTGGGGGCGATTATGAACAAATTTTTTTTGGAGGCCCCATTGGCGAAAGCGTGCCTTGAGTTACAACCTGTTTTGGTTTACAAACGAACCTCCGGAACGGATTATGGTTGTAAACCAAGGTACAACTGTAATCTGACACACAACCCCTATATATCACTGACCTTTCACAAGCAAATGTCTGGTGTATCCTATGTTGGAAGCCGCCTAGAGTGGCTAGGGCAACTCAGTCAGATGGGTGGGGTACAAGCAGTGCTTTTTTTTTTTTAAAGAAAGAAAGGTGCTGCTACTCACCATGAAGTTGTTCTAGTAAATGCCACACTTTTAACATTTGTGGGGGAAAGGTGCCGGAACCCCCCAGAAGAAAAGCACTGTGTGCAAGTAATAAATTATTAGTATTATTATTACAAGGAGAGAGAGCACTCGCACACTGTTGATGTTAAATAAATGTGAAATAAGAAGAGCATATAAAGTAAAATGTAGCTCAAGGCTGATGTACACATTCACATACATTACCCATTGATTTGCAGCTGAATACATGAATTGCCTCCAATGGAAAGTATAGTCCAAAGTGGTGTCAGGGCACCTGAACTTTCCCTCTGCCTTGTTTAATCAGTGGTTGCCATCTCACACAGTGATGAATGTGTCCACGTGTGAATTCACTCTCAGCGACAACAGCTTTTTTGGCGAGGTGGATCTCACTTTGTGTGTGAATGTAAAGCGAGCATTCGTTCTGACAGAGAAGGTTGCTTGTGATCGACGTTCCCAGTATGACAGTCCCGCGTGAGTTATGGCATTCCATTTGAACAACAACTTAAGTTCCCTTAACAGATCCTGCAGCTGTTCTGATTTATTAGATTCAAGGTTACTTAGGCGTGATTGTGCTCATTTAACCTTGGCTCTTTCCCAGTAGCCACATTCTCAGGATGTTGAATATTCTTCTCTAGAAAAGCCATTTCATCCAACGTTTGGCACTAGCTGCTAACCATTTTTAAAAAGAAAAGGCACATAAGAGAAAATAGTATTCACATTAACCAAGTCTTTGCCAACCTGGTGCCTAAGGCAAGCCCACAAGCAAGACCCAAGCAGAAAACCACTCTCCATTTCTGTGGTTTCCAGCCATGAGTATTCAGGAAAATATATCATGGAATGTGTGGGGTGTTAGGGGAGGGGTAGTACCACGGGTGGGGACATGTCATGCTCCTCCTGGGGTAGTTTGTCCATCTTTGGTCCCCACCCTGAACTCAGTGCTCACCTGTGGCTCATAGAAGTTGTCAGCATGCGACAGCAGCCGCACCCCAGTAATGGCTTTGACGGACCAGTTAAAGCATTCAGACATGCATTCAAAACAATCCAAGGATTCTCAGATTTGATCATTGCCACACACACACACACACACACACACACACTCAGGAAGTAAAAGCACCAGTTTAGAGCTCTAATCCTATGTACCTGGAAGTAATCCTCACTGAACATCAATGAACTCACTTCTGAGCAAAAATGCATTGGATTCATACGCAGCACACTGTTAACTTAAGCAACGCTATGATCCTTGGAAGGGAAGCCCCACTAAACACAGTGGATCTTACTTCTTATTAAGCATGAGTAGTGATGTGGACATATCTGAAACCGGCAAGAAACAATAGCAATCGGATCAAAAAGAATTGCATTGATATGCTTATTAAAATGATTGGTTCTCTGCTGCTGATGACAACAGAGCAGCTTTTGAAAAACGACAGATGCCAGCTGCTTGCTCTGCACTAGTTTCAAGCAGACTGGGAAATGTACATCAGAGGAGGGCAATGCATTAGGAACTGACTTGGTATTCTTTGGACCACTGAAATGAATGATGAAATATTTGGCACCAATTCTCCCCTTCCCACATGCCTATATATGATATTCATCAGAGAATATTGGGAAATATTCCCCATTTACAGCTTCTAGAATTCATTTTGATGTTACGGATGAAAGGCTTGATGGTGCTTTTGAAGGATTCAGGAGGAAGCAATTAGGTCTCCCTGTTGCAAAAAAAAAGTTTGCTCTGAGCCCATGGTTGTGTTCTGGCTGCAGTGATGAAACTGTGACTTGCAGTGATATAGCTAAAATCTCATCCTAGAAGTGTTTTGTGGTTTTTTTTAAAGGTGACTTGCTCTGTGCTATAAGCAATAAAAAATGAACAGGGTGGTGATACAATGACTTCTGCAATGGACACAAGATAGGCAACTATCTGCAAACAAACAATAAATGTCCAGAAAAATGGCAAAAGTAGTTAGAGAGGTTTCTGGAGATATGTAACTTCATGAGCTAATAACTTCAAGCTAGTAGCAAACAATGTGGTGGGCTGGAGGTGCTTACCTGCTCTCCTGGCAGGTGAGTCCCTCCTGCTTCTGGGATGGGGAGGGACAAGGTGGTAGAGTGGCTGGTGCAGTGCAAATACACCAGTGAAGCTAATCTGCTGCCTCTGCTGGTGTGTTTGCACCGCACTTCCCTCCTCACCATCTCAACCCTGCCCTTCTCCCTCCAAGTAAGCAGCAATGACTCACCTGCTGGGAGGTCAGACATACCGTGTTGTCTTCTACTGCTTTAGGTACAAGTGTGGTTTTTGAAATATACTCTCCACTTGGGGGTGTACATTGTCAATGCTAATACAAATGAACCAAATATATGGATCAGAGATGAGGAGCCTGTGTCCCCCCCCCAGTTGTTGCTGCACTACAACTCATATCACCCCCAGACCATTGGCCATGCTATCTGGGACTGATGGGAGTTGGAGTTCAACAACATCTAGAAAGCCGCACCTTCACCAGCCCTGCTATGGATGGCCTTCTTTCATCGCCAGTCAAAGGCCTTGACTGTTTAATGAAGGAATTAGATCTTCCTTTATCAATGTCCTCATATATAATTTAGATGCTAAAGGGAAGGAGATATTCCTTTCATGAGCAGAGAAATTTATCACCAAACAAGCATACTAAATGATCTATACACTTCATGTCGAACCACATCAAAGGAGAAAAATGGTATTCCTAGAATGTAGGTCTACATACCAAGGTTATATAATGCAGTCTGTTTTTCTCTTGTTCTACTTCATTAAAACTAGAACATTTTTATCATTCACCTTTCTTAGGAGAGAATAATCCTTCCTGCATCTCAGATAATAAACAATTGTGCATGCTTATAGGTTTTTATAGTGGCAGATGGTCTTCTTTCATCATCTGTGCCACAAAAAATGAGCAATTTTAGAATGTATGATTATGGTGTGATTACTTTCAGTATAGCCATTTGGTCATAATAACCCAACAATTGTATTGGTAGGTCAGATCAAAGTCCATGCAATTCAGCAGGTAGCAAGAAGATTGCAATTCTTTGTTCCCAGGATCTCTTCTTCAGAGGTATACTGTACCTGAACATGGATGATTCGTTTACAGAAACACACACACACACACACACACACACACACACACACACACACTTTCCTTGCTTAAGAATCCTAAATGCTTAACATTAGACATATTAGAATGACACAGACTGTAAGGATAAAATAGCACAGCCCAATTAAAAAGCCATATCTATATATCTTAGACTATATATAATCAGGAAAGCTGAGCAAAAACACCACATGTTGGCTGGTTTTTGGGTGCTTAGTAAGAAAAAAGATCATCTTAGAATTTTATGAGAAGCAGGTTCCATATTGAGGGAGCAACTACTGAAGTGGTGCCCCTAATGTTCTCTTATTTTGATGTAGTGTTTCCCCCAATACTAGAGTACTTGCAAAAACATTCCCTGTTCCCCTATCCTGTTTGCTCCCATTGTTTCCATCTCCACAATTTTTATTTTTTCTTTGGCCTCATATTCCATCTTCCCCTCACTGCATTTTCTTCTTCCTTGATTAGCCACATGAGTAATCCCGACCAACTAGGGTTCACACAGTGAAGGGAATAACATCCGATGCTGCGTCGCCAGTTTACTATACTATCACATTACCGAGGGCAAAAGGCCAGTAGAGAGATAGGGCCATGCTTCCGGGGTCCACTAGATAGATGATGCTAGCCAATCAGGGATCATGGAATGCTGTGACAAAGCTATCGTGCAACCAATCATATTTCAGTATGGGCTGGTGTCGCTGAAGGCAAACAAAGCCTTCACTCTCGATAGGTGAACACATTCTTTTCACACAATAATAATAAAAATGCTTAAAAAGAGGCCCCTTTTGATGCTTTTGGAAATGTTTGAAAAGCGCCCCCCTTTGGCTCATCCCCCCGATTCCTTGGAGCTGCCTAACTTAACTTCAGAAGACAGGGGTGCAATGGACTTCCCTTAGATGGAATCTAGGAGTGTGGCATCTTCAACAAATAACACACAACCACAAATGGCAACTGCTAATTCTTTTGGAGAACTGATGTCCATTTCCCTCCTTGTTTAAATATCACAGTGTGGTTTCTCTATATCCACAGCAACACCAAATTTATTATAGCACCCCCTATAGTTCCCCTGGTCCCAATTTATGGCATAGCCCCTACAGATGGTGCTTTTACCACGAGGAACCAGGATAAGAAAGCTGTTTCCTCTACCAGACTTTGCTGAGGGAAGCAAGACAAACATGCAGATGCCTTTCTTCACCACCTGTGGTGGCATGCATATGGGAGACAGCATCCCTTAAATAGACCACTAATAGATGTAGCTTCCTTCTTTATAGTCCGAGGAAGAATGGACTCTGGAGGATACAGCTATTACTACAGCTTTTACTTTGGCGTTCTCTCAAGGTGCCTGGTTAAATGCTAAGCTGCTGTGCCGTCATCCAGGATACAAGGAAATCATCACCTGCAAATTCAAGCCTGGTTCACGCACCATCTTTTTGCCCCCAGGGTGTCAACACCTGCCCAGTATAGGTGCTAATTTGCCTTAAATGAATATGCTGCCTAGAGGTAGGTTTGAGGCTGTGGAGAGGAGGATACAGCCCACAACAAGCGATGTTATACACAATGTGTACAGAGAAGCTTTCAACCAAATGCAGGAAAGTCAGGGGCAAAAGTTTCATTGACTGTAATGAATGAGAATGGTGTTCATAAGATGCAATTTCCTTCGGAGCTTCCTGTCTATCATTCTGTGCAGGCTGGAATTTAAAAAGGCTCTTCTCCACAGCTTGACCTGCCAGGCTTCTACCAGGGCATTTTCTTTTCTTTCTTTCTTTTTTTGAAAAAGAAAAGAGTAATGTCAACATGAATAACTTCACAGCTTGACACTATTGAGTATGGGAAAAAATAATTCACTGTTTTGCCAACTTGCCATAAGAGCATGTGGGTGAACTAATTAATTCTTCAAGCTTGAGAAATGCAAAAGGTTGGTAATGACCACAAACTCTTCCTGGGCTTTCAAAGAGAGGAATGATTGAGAGTTTTAGCTTGTATTCCTTTGGCTATGGCTTTTGTGCAAATATTCTATCTGATCTTCTTTGTGATTCAACGTGAAATGACAATGTGTGCCCTTGTGCTTCCGAGCTACTCTGATATATATATATATATATATATATATATATATATATATATATATATATATATAGGCATTTGATGGAAATATTTCTGGCAAGTTTGTTTTGCATCACCTAGAATCATTCCATACACAGTCAACAGGGATCTGAATCAAGTATCACTTGTTTAAACAATGCAATGTTGGGCAAATCATGGTTTCAACAGACGCTTTCCATTGCCTATATCTTGAACCATTAGGCAGAAAATCACACACCGCCTAGAAGTCTTATGCTTTTAGTGGCAAATATCATATTCAGTATCAGGCATTCAGTTTATAATGAAAACAACCTCCTCCTTTGCACAGCTCCAGTGTGATTTTAAGGAATTTCACAGTAGAAGTTTCTAGCAGACCGTGCAAAGTTTAAGTGCAAAGTGGATGGCACTGTTTTCTTCATTTTCAATCACGCCATGTATTGCATTTATTGTAGAAAATGTTCATATTTACATAAAATGGCTTGGATTTTTTATTATTCCTTTGCAATGTACACTGTTTCCACTTCAAAGTGCTCATCTTTGCCACATACAGAGTGACTCCAGTCCGACTAATGCTAGCTGCACTTAAACCCAAACAAGGTTTCCGAGAAGTATATGACTTCTAGGAGAGCCAGAGTGGGACTAGAACCTGGAACACTAGGATTCAAATCCCCCCTCAATCATTAAGCTCACCAAGTGATTTGAGGCCAGTCACTGTCTCTCAGCCTACCCTACCCTACAAGTTTGTTGTAAAACAGGAATGGGAAGAAGCATGTGTGTCACCTTGACCTCCTTAGAGGAAAAGAGATATATAAATGTAAAAAATAAAGAAATGGCTGACCACTGTTGGGAACTGAATACTGGGCTAGATGGGCTTTCTCCGTGATCCAGCAGGAATCTTACATTATTATGTTCTTATGTCTCTCTCCTATGTGACAGCAACAGACTTCAACTCAGTTCACTTTAAAAAGCAATAAATTAAAGCAGCAGATTGTGTTATTTCTAGAGAGGTAGTAAGAAGGAGGAACCCACAGCTCCTCTCTCCATGTGTTCCTTTTTACTTTACAATCCCCACACCTTGAAATGCACTTGACTAGAAGAAAGATGTCTTGAGGGTGGGGGAATTACAGGTAAAAAATGGTTACTCAAAAAAAATTCTGTACCTGCCTGCTGCTTTTGCACTGGAAACGATGATACCAGACTAGCATATCAAAAGAACCCAGGACTATTCAAAAGTATTTATTCAGAGTATAACCTGCTTCTATAGTCCACTGCTTTGGGGAAATGGGGAAATAATATTCCAAAAGAGTGATTTTCAGTTTTTGGAGCTGTTTACACTGCTTTTTCCATCGTGTCGCCATACATCCGGGTTTTCCCTTACATTTTCCCTTGCATTTTGGCTCAATTCCCCCTGATGACATTTTTACACTCGAAAACCAGGACATGTCAGGAATTTTCCTGAAATAGGGCAACCCTAACCTTAGGATGTGGGTGGCTCTGTGGGTTAAACCACAGGGCCTAGGGCTTGCTGATCAGAGGGTCGGTGGTTCGAATCCCCGCTATGGGGTGAGCTCCCATTGCTCGGTCCCAGCTCACGCCCACCTAGCAGTTTGAAAGCATGTCAAAGTGCAAGTAGATAAATAGGTACCACTCTGGAGGGAAGGTAAACAACATTTCCGTGCGCTGCTCTGGTTCGCCAGAAGCGGCTTTGTCATGCTGGCCACATGACCTGGAAGCTGTACGCCGGCTCCCTCGGCTAATAAAGTGAGATGAGCACCGCAACCCCAGAGTTGGACACGACTGGACCTAATGGCCAGGGGTCCCTATACCTTTAACCTTAGGAAACCATTTAACACTCAATTTATTAGAAATATAAAGTGGGTATATTAAATACTAAGTTCTTTGTGAAATATTAATCTTTTGACATTTGAAAATATCTTGAATGTGTGTTTGAAACAAGGCGATGGTTAGCTAAAAAGATGAAGTCTCCCCCCTCCCCCCCTCCAGCGGCTCTTGGATCATTTTGAATCAAACTACACTGAGTTCCGATTTCTGAATCATCCTGCATTCCGTTATGCTGTTAAGATACCATCATTCATTCATACATACATACATACATACATACATACATACATACATACATACAGGAACTGCTCCAGGCAGTGAATATTCTCATTGAAGAAGGTTGTGTTTGAACGGAGAATGAGCCACAGATCTAAAAATAATAAGGGTTCTTTACGATTTTGACTGCCATGCCATATAGTTACTCTGATGGTGAGTTGTCTTATGTAACACAGAGCAGGGAATGTAACATTTCCTTCTTGGATCAGTAGCTTTGCAAAGTTTACTTTTCAGACATTGCTGAAGAGACAAATTGAAATCCTCACCAGAGGCTGTTTCAAAGCTGGAAGAGAGACAGAGCTTTGATTTTTTAGTTCTGGGTGTAAGATATCGACAATCTAAGATATTTTACCTGTGCTGGGATCAGCGTAAGATATTATGCATCTATCTAAAATTAACTTTATTTGTTTCAAGTTGTTTTGGAGTAAAGTTTTGTAGTAAAGCTTTTGAACCATGCTAAACCTTCAAAGAAGAGTCAGCTTTTATTCATCCAATTTGCTTCCATATGTGCAGTATTCATAACCTCAGTAGAGTTGTCAAAGCAAAGCACCTAAAATTGCTTAGTGCTGGACAGCAACAGCAAAATAACTTTCCCTCTGCACCATCAGTGCAATCTTACACTATAAAGTTAAAGACAACAAAACATATTCAGTAAAGTAAAAGGGAAGGAGGGCAAGATGGGTTGGAAGAAAGGAAATAATTGTAACGTACAAAACTTCCAGTGAATTAATATTAATGACTTTAGCTGGGTAACGCCTCTTTAAATATAACAGTTGAATAATGATTTCACTGGATCAGATAGGCAGCAAAATGTTTAAGGAAGAAAGATGGAAATGTCAAAAAGGGGGGATATGAAGCAATCATGATACAGAGCTTTCTGTTTTTTATTATTTCCTTTTTCTGTTTTCATTGATAGCTGTATGTTATTTGAGTGGGGGTTTTTTTGTACACTATCCCCAATAAATACGTGTTTAAAACAAATATTACCTCTGAAGAAGAGGAAATGATTCAATGGATGTGTGCAGAAGAAGAGAAATATTGCTAATTTCATTTTTATCTCCTTGTTGCTGAATCACTCTGGGAAGTATACATGGTTTGAACATATGAAATTACCCCACACTGTCAAATTTTTTGTCCACCTGGCTCAACATTGTCTACTCCAGAGATGGGGAACCTGTGACACACACACACACAGCTGTTGAAAGACCACAATTCCCATCTTCCCCAACTGTTGGTTGATAGGAGATGGGGCTGATGGGAGATCAAACCAAGGGATGCTCATTTATTTAGTCCTACTCCAAGCAATCCTATTGAAATTAATGGAGTTAAGTTCATTGATTTTGATGGGTCTGATGTTAGCATAACTTGCTTTGAGACAACCCCTTATTTATTACTCTGGTTTCTCTTCAGATCATATAAATCTTTCTTATTTATTTTCGAAAACCCACAACCTGCTTTTCTCCCATCATGGAAACCAAAGGCAGCAACCCTATGGTCTCCAAGCACTGATCAGACCGAGACCTGTTTAGCATTAGCAAGGCTGTGGCCTCATCTGTGCCATCAGACCATATCCTGAGACCTCATGTATCCCTACCTGAATCTATCTTAAATTTTGTTAGGCTATATAAAAATTTAATTTCACTGCTATCTACAGTATATTAGTCAGCCAACTATATGGTAATTTTCCCTATAAATGACCAGCTGTTTCTTTTACTTAGGCTATAATCTTATTTTCACTCCATTGGGAATAAATACCATTGAATTCAGTTAGATTTCCATCTGAGTAGATATGCATGGGTTTGTTTTGTTAACGGTAGCATTATTTCTTCCTTATTTCAGAAAGCATTTACTGATTTCATGACTGACTTCTGCATGGTGCTGTCCATTTTCTTATAGCATTATGAACTATCCAAAGGACTGACCTACAAGAAAACAAATTTGAATACTGTTAAAATCTGATTTTCTGATGAAAATCAGAACCTCAGCCAACTCGTTATATCGTACTCCACAAGTGCCCCATTTTAAGTAGGGCATACCGGAACACAGAAGCCAAGCCCAGCTTCTGCTTGGATCCTGGAATGTCCTGTTTTTGGGTCACCCAGTGTGGTGTAGTGGTTAAGAATTGTGGACTCGTAATCTGGTGAACTGGGTTCGCATCCCCACTCCTCCACATGCAGCTGCTGGGTGACCTTGGGATAGTCTCTCAGCCCCACTCACCTCACAGAGTGTTTGTTGTGGGGGAGGAAGGGAAAAGGAGATTGTTAGCCGCTTTGAGACTCCTTAGGGTAGTGATAAAGGAGGATATCAAATCCAAATTCTTCTTCTTCTTCTTCTTCTTCTTCTTCTTCTTCTTCTTCTTCTTCTTCTTCTTCTTCTTCTTCTTCTTCTTCCCTACTTATTCCATGCTACTGTCAACTGAGAGCCACTGTGGTGTCAAAGTTAGAATGCTGGACTAGGACCTGGGAGACCAGGGTTCATTATCCCCATTCAGCCACCAGGCTCACTGTGTGACTTTGGGCCAGACACTGCCTCTCAGGATAATCTACCTCACAGGGTTGTTGGAATTAAACAAGGAGGGCAAGAACCAGGGCTTTGGGGTTTTTTTTGTTTTTTTTAGCTGAAATTCTCCAGAACTCTGTTCCGGTACCTCTCAGGTGGGCGCCATTGCCATTCTAAGAGAAGGCATTCGTGGTGAGTTCCGGCACCTCTTTTTTCTAGGAAAAATAGCACTAGCACCAATAACTTATTATGCCACCTTGTGTTCCTTGAAAAAGAACGTGAGGGAAGTAAATGCAATAAATAAATAATTTGTGGAGGGTTTGGTCAGGGCTCAGCCTGACTCCCCTTCCCTTTTTGTATAAGAACTAGTATGAAAGAGGCCTCCCAGCATCCTCGCAGGCCCATACAAGATCAGTTGGGCCTGATGAGCATTTACTGTTCCCAACCCAAATCCTGCCGAAAGCCATCTAATTCAGATTTTAATTTTATCCTGACTTGTTTTTAAGAGGTGATTTAATTATTGTTTGATTTTATATCAATGTTTATATTTGATGTTAGCCGCCCTGAGCCCGGTCTTGGCCAGGGAGGGCGGGATACAAATAAAAATTGATGATGATGATGATGATGATGATGATGATTCAGTCACAAATACTTATGAGGAATGTAATGAAACTAGAGATCTGCTTTATGCATTACTCTCTGTCCCCCTCCCTCTTATTCCCTATTTGTTTTCTTATGATGCCTTAATTGCTCTTCTCCCAATGCTTCGTTTTTTCATGCCCTTACCTTTCATCAGTCAGTTTAATTTCCTGTATTAATTTTTAAAGTAATGATGACGTTGCTACGTTCTCACCCTGTCAGCTTAGTTCCACCTCCACATTTCCCTGTTCATGATTAATCCCCCTCCCCCTGGGGGAGAAAGCCAAAGAATGTAACTTTTTTGCTTTCTCTCCATTATTCAAATGAAGTTGGGACAAATTTGATTGTCAACTACTTATATTGATTTCCTGTGCCTTCAAACAGGGTTGCCTCCTGTCATTCTTCAGAGCTCAAGGGCAAGGAGATTTAATAAGCTTGATGGTGTCTACAGTCACATGGCGATCCCAGTATGTGACGAGCCCAAATGCTTATGGAATTGGTCATGCATTATCAAAGAATGATGATAGGGAGATGCTACAGGGTTCACCTGACACGGGCTCTCAATGTATTTCCTATGTGAGGAGTAGATGGGGCTTGGGGATGGAGCTTTGTATGCAGGTGGCATGAGAATAAATTGAGGGATACGTGCATGGGTGTAATTGGCAACATGATATAACGATGTATGTTAGCTTTTACTCTGCCTCCATGGTCAAAGGCCAGAAGACTTCTGAATAGCAGTTGTTAGAAGTCCCGAGAGAGGAGATGTCTGGCTTCTTCCCCCCATTTGGCCATAGATAAGCAGAACATCTTATCTACAAATCCCCACGATGGGGTGAGTTCCCGTTGCTCGATCCCTACTCCTGCCCACCTAGCAGTTCAAAAGCACGAAGTGCAAGTAGATAATAGGTACTGCTCCGGCGGGAAGGTAAACGGCAGTCCCTTTACCTTTACCTAATTTATTCCATAGATTTATTCCAGAGAGAGACAAAGGAATTCAACCTCCCTAAACTAATGGTGTTGCTCCGCAAAAGTCCAACCCCCTCCATCCCTCCTATTCTACATCACCCTCACTATGGCTAATCTGAGCTTTCTGTGTCTGAGCCTTCTATTGTCCTACCCTTAATGCTCACCTGGTCTTAGGAGGGGGGGGGGGTCAGGAATGTTCTCCAAAGACACTGTCTGTTAGTTCTCTCTCCCTTGGTGTTTCTTCTTCCTGCTGCTCCTCTCCTAATATTTCTCAGCTTCTCCCCTCTTCAGCCTCTGAACTATGACCTTCTGCAAACCACTGTTCTAAATCTGTATTGTCCTTATGTTCTCGGGAAGGTTCAGGAGAAGGGGGTCGGCCCCCACCATTCCTCCTCCGTCCAGCCCCTGACATTTAGAAATAATGACCAGGATTTGCATTTCACAGAAGGTAAGTCAACTTTCCTCCCCAATCCCCCCTCCCAAATAAACATTTCAATTCATTTTCACTCCAGTACAGATTAGCCAAATCAGTTCGATTCATTTACCTACCCAGAAACATTTCATCTTCAGTAACCCCATCCATCCATCATCGCATCATCACCCACCCTAAATTTAATTAAAGTTGATTGGAAAATAACAAGGGTGCACATTGCGCTTGACTTTAACTAGTTTGAGTCCTCATCTCCCCCATTCAGACATTCGCATCAAGATGCAGAGTGTTAGCCTTGGCATCCTTTTAATAGGTGCTAATTGCCATCATCGGAGTTGCTGAAAAGCACTTGTACAAAAAGAAAGCAGAATGTTGTCAGTTTGGAGAGATTAATGGAGATATATTTTCCATTCACTGCAGCCATTACTATGGCAGCAATGCAGGCAAAACACTCAAGAGATGCTTAGAGGTTTTCATGTAACAGCACATATTTCTTTGCTTCTAGCAGCTTGAAGACTTATTTTTTTGTGGCAGTTGTTCTGTAAGCAAAGCTTTCAGAGCCTTTTACCGCCTGACCTCCACGGAAGCTCCCAACAAGACAAAACAAAAACAGAATCATAGAATCATAGAGTTGGAAGAGACCACAAGGGCCATCCAGTCCAACCCCCTGCCAAGCAGGAAACACCATCAAAGCATTCCTGACAGATGGCTGTCAAGCCTCCGCTTAAAGACCTCCAAAGAAGGAGACTCCACCACACTCCTTGGTAGCAAATTCCACTGCCGAACAGCTCTCACTGTCAGGAAGTTCTTCCTAATGTTTAGGTGGAATCTTCTTTCTTGTAGTTTGAATCCATTGCTCCGTGTCCGCTTCTCTGGAGCAGCAGAAAACAACCTTTCACCCTCCTCTATATGACATCCTTTTATATATTTGAACATGGCTATCATATCACCCCTTAACCTTCTCTTCTCCAGGCTAAACATACCCAGCTCCCTAAGCCGTTCCTCATAAGGCATTGTTTCCAGGCCTTTGACCATTTTAGTTGCCCTCCTCTGGACACGTTCCAGCTTGTCAGTATCCTTCTTGAACTGTGGTGCCCAGAACTGGACACAGTATTCCAGGTGAGGTCTGACCAGAGCAGAATATACCGGTAGTGGTACTATTACTTCCCTTGATCTAGACGCTATACTCCTATATATACTGTAGAGATATTGAGATACTGTAGGTGTCCTAACACTACCTGTATGGAATCTTCCCACTGCAGGGGTGAGGAACATTTTTCAGCCTGATGGACCACCTGCCAGTGGAGGACGGGGCCAGAGGCAAAAGTCAATGGCATCAGTAATGTTACCTTTCTACAATAGGCTGGTTTCTACACAAATTGACACACACTTCTCAATCCAACATTCAATTTAGCAAAAGGCATGATCAGAGTTCAAGGCAAATTTCAGCCAGGCGAAAACACTCAAGGAAGGTGCGAAGCAGAACTGATGAAGGATTTGGTCTGGGGAGTGTGTGACGAGCCAGGCAGAGAGACTTGGAAGGCGTTTCATCCATTTCTTAAAGGCAGCGAGCATAGTAAACAAAACAAAAAAAGAGTCTGATGGTTAACATTGAGATTGGTTTATTTGTTGCTTCATTGGTCTGCAACTCCATGAATGAGGAGCAAAACTAATACAAAAGTCAAGAACCCTTGGCTCACAGCTTCCTGCATCCCTACATAAAAAATATAAAGGTTATGGACCCCTGGACGGTTAAGTCCAGCCAAAGGCGACTATGGGGTTGCGGCGCTCATCTCGCTTTCAGGCCAAGGGAGCCAGCTTTTGTCCACAGACAGTTTTCTGGGCCGTGTGGCCAGCATGACTAAACCGCTTCTGGAGCAACGGAACACCATGATGGAAACCAGAGTGCACGGAAACGCTGTTTACCTTCCCGCTACAGCCGTATTTATCTACTTGCACTGGCATGCTTTCAAACTGCTAGGTTGGCAGGAGCTGGGACAGAGCAACGGGAGCTCACCCCATCGCAGGGATTTGAACTGCCAACCTTCCAATTGGCAAGCCCAAGAGGCTCAGTGTTTTAGACCACAGCACCACCTGCGTCCCTACATGCATCTCAGTAATGGAGGCGCAGCCATTGGGTCTCAGCATTCCACACCTGAAAGGCATTTCATCTGAGATTATAGACTTGATTGTACTATCAGCCCCCAAAAGGTGAGTTCTTCATTCACAGGCAGTATTGCCAACTCCTAATGAGAGACACTCAGGGGAAATGTAAGAGTCTGCTGGATCAGGCCAATGGCCCACCTAGTTTAGCATCCTGTTCTCACAGAGGCTAACCAGATGCCTGTGGGAAACCTGCAAGAACACTCTGTCCACCTGAGGTTACCAGAAACTGGTATTCAGAGATCAGAGCACATGGGAACACCGTTTACCTTCCCACCACAGCAGTACCTATTTATTTACTTGCACGTATGCATTCGAACTGCTAGGTTGCCACACCCCATGTTGCCTCTAACTGGAATTAACTGTCTAGGGGTCCTTTTCCTTTTCCTTTATTCAGAGACATGATGCCTCTGACGGTGGAAGCAGAACATAGCCATCATGGCTAGTAGCCATTGACAGGTTTGTCCTCCATAGATTTGTCTACAAGTTGCTAGCCATCACTTTCCCCTGGGAGACCAAGTTTCATAGCTTAACTGTGCTCTCTGAAGAGAAAGAAATGCTTTATCAGAAGCACTTCTTCCTTTTAGGACATGGGTAGGTAAACTAAGGCCCGGGGGCCAGATCCAGCCGAATCGGCTTCTCAATCCGGCCCACGGACGATCCAGAATCAGCGTGTTTTTACATGAGTAGAATGTGTGCTTTTATTTAAAATGCATCTCTGGGTTATTTGTGGGGCCTGCCTGGTGTTTTGACATGAATAGAATGTGTTCTTTTATTTAAAATGCATCTCTGGGTTTTTGTGGGGCATAGGAATTTGTTAATTCCACCCCCCCAAAAAAAATATAGTCTGGCCCCCCACAAGGTCTGAGGGACAGTGGTCCAGCCCCCTGCTGGAAAAGTTTGCTGACCCCTGTTTTAGGAGGTGATTGTTTTCATCCATCCATCCCAGGTGGAAAAGAACCAAACCTAACTAATGCAGTTGTGCATTTTATCCTATTTTCATCCTGTATGCTCTGAGAATATATATATATATTCATGTTTTATTCAATGGTAGCAGTACCGAGTTTACACCTATCGCTGTGTGCTCTTCTCACAGGAAGCAAAGTGCATTCAAGAATGCTTCTGAGTTTCAGTTCAGAGCTATATGGAATCTTGAATTCCAGTGTTATCAACAATTGCAGCATTACACCAGTGGGGGGAAACTAGGTGTAATGAGGAGAACTGGCAGGTCAGGAGCAGGAACAAAAACATATTGCCTCATCTTTATAATAGTGTCACTCATAACAGCAAGCAGCCACATCCACAAAACAAGCTGAGGGCACTCTTTTCTGACCTGTCATACTTAGTGAAACAGGCAGCTTTTCATATTCCTTAAAAGCATGCAGGATTTACGTTGCAGTGATTCTGTAAATGGCTTCTGGAGCCTTTGTCTCCTTTTGCTGGGGGAATAAGAATCAAAAACAAACTTTGAGAATGGCAATGTCTTTGTTTACTGAGTATACAAAGTGTTCTTTGGCTAATGTGCCTCTAAAAATGATGATGATGATGATGATTTTATTATTTATACCCCACCCAGCTGGGTTTCCTCAGCCACTCTGAGTGGCTTACAGCATATCTAAAAACATAAAGGTGTGCCACAATTACGAGGCAAGGGTTCCGGGGGATAGGGGGAAGCGCTTATTTTGGAAAGTGAACCCCGAAGCAGTAAAACGGAGGAGGAGAAAGTAGATACAAAGAAGTGACTGAAAGCAATAGCAAGCATGTACACAAGCAACCATATTTCCAGACTGGCCCCAAGCTCCTCGCATTGCGTGGCTCGGAGTGTAGGCATTGTGTGGTCAACGAAAGGCACACACCATATTTTTCCATGTATAAGACGATATATTTTCCTTAGAAATAATTGGCAGAAATCGTGGGTCGTCTTATACACAGATAGCTGTGGGGGAATGGGCAATTGGTGGCAGCAGCCAGCAGGAGATTTGCAGCGGCGATTTGGCATGTGATTGGTTGCTACGGCAAGGCCTGCTGATGATTGGCTGTGGCTGCGGCAATTGAGTGGGCTATTTACGGCAGCGGCGATGTGTCCATGCAATTGGCTGTGGTTGCGTTGAGTGTTTCGTTTGGGCTTCTGGCAGCGAGCGTGCATGCGATTCTCTCCCCAAAAAAGCTCAACAACTCTGGGCACTCTCCCCCCATGTACTTCATTTTCCAATGAATTGCAGTGTTTACTGCATTGTAATGTGGGCTTGAACCAACCAGTCTACAGGACCATGTTCCTATCGCTGGCTATTTTTCTGAGTCCTGCAGAGTGATGCAGCAGTTTCACCTCCAAGGCCCTAGTGATGAAGTAGACTCCACACACAAAATGATGGGAGTTGTTGCAACTAGCTTTACAGCAACTACAGTTATGTTTTTCCACTTACCTGTGTTAGTATGACTTATTTGTGAGACAATAAAAGACAGGAACATAGCTACTCCCAGGGGTGCCAACTTGAAGAAAATATTGAGGGGAGGGCAGGTAAATCCCGCCCCACATAATTGATCACATGACACGGTGCATGCACACCATTTGAATGGCAATGCCCATCAACTTTGTGGGGGCCTGGCCCCCTCAAATATTTTATTTGGGGGCTGAAGGAATCTCGGCCCATAGGAGTTGTCCTATGGGCCGAGATCCCTTCAGCCCCCTAATAAAATATTTATTTATTTATGGCTACTCGTAGGATCCACCACTGACTTTCCTTAATGTGGAAGAGGCACTTTTGGAACCTGGGCACAAGGCAAAAACAATGGCCCATTCTCACAGTGGTCTAACAGATGCCTGCAGAAAACTGGCACAAAGGACCCAAGCACAAGATCTCCCCTGTCAGGGACTGTGCTGAGGAGGAATGGTGGGAGCCTCCCCCTCCCCCTGTTCCTGATCAGGATCCTGAATCTTCCCAGGAGCAGTGGGACAGAATAGATTTGGAACAGTTGTTTGCAGAGGGACAGAAGCTGGGAAGTACTGGATGGGGAACAGCTAGGAGAAGAATAACTGGGAGAGAGTGAGTTAACAGACTCCCTTTCGCTGGAAAGTGTCCATCCGCTCAGCCCAAGGTCAAGGAGAGCAGATAAGGTGGCTGCACAGAAAGCACAGCGGTTGTGAGATCAGGTTGCAAGATGTGGAAGTGACGTGGGTGACTAGGGGGAAGTGGGTGGAAACCTTAATTGGGAGCACCTTCATTCCTAGAAATTGATTATTTGTTCTCTCACTGTGACCATTAAAGTTCTTTTTTTTAAAAAGAAATTTTTATTAATTTTCCACAATAAACAACAAAAACACAACAAATACATAATACAAATACAATTACATTAAAGAGAAAAAAAACACTAAAAAAAAAGAAAAAAGAAAACTTATACATACCTATCACCTGACACACCGACATTAAATCATAATATGCTTATTGAAATTCTAATTTTGAATCTTATGCGGGGGCTTCCCCCATTCTCTTGACTGCGTTCAGTACCAATTTACTTTAGTAACTTCATCTCTATATCAAACTTAAACAAAAACACAATTTATATCTTTTAATATCTAAATGTCAAAATATAACATCTTATTACCAATCTTAACGTCTTATATCATAAAGCTATTGCTTACTTCATACCATTCTAAAATATTACTCCACACTAGATTTAAAAAAAAAGAAAAAAGAAAGGAATCAGGAAACTTCTTCTAATCCAAATCGATTCTTGCTCTCTGACGTCACACTGTGACCATTAAAGTTCTAACTGGTAAGAGACTCCTTTCAATTTGTTCTGCTTAAAGGTAAAGGTAAAGGGACCCCTGACCATTAGGTCCAGTCGCGGACGACTCTAGGGTTGTGGCACTCACCTCGCTTTACTGGCTGAGGGAGCCAGCGTACAGCTTCTGGGTCATGTGGCCAGCATGACTAAGCCGCTTCTGGCGAACCAGAGCAGTGCACAGAAACGCCGTTTACCTTCCCGCCTGGAGCGGCACCTATTTAGCTACTTGCACTTTGACATGCTTTCGAACTGCTAGGTGGGCGGGAGCAGGGACCGAGCAACGGGAGCTCACCCTGTTGCGGGGATTCGAACTGCCAACCTTCTGATCGGCAAGCCCTAGGCTCTGTGGTTTAACCCGCAGCGCCACCCACGTTCCTATGGAATAAATTACTTGGTAAGAACTCCTCTTGTTTGTCTGCTTACTGGCTGCCACCGGCGGAGGGATCTGGTTCCCTGAAGCCTGACACTAAATTTGCATGTGTGCATACAAGTTAGCACATAAAAATCTGTGTCTCTGCATCTACACCTTGGATCTTTCAAGTACATAGTAATGCCTCTGCTCAGAGGAGCCAAGTTCCTCACACTCTGAAACACCCACCTTATGGGAAAGTGAGGAAACATCATAACCCTCGAGTTCAGCAGTGACCAGAACACAGAAGCTACAGAGCCATTGGCTGAGGAGCTGGGCCATGTTCCTGACTTTGAGCCTTGATCATGGGCCCCTGAGACTGGTAGGCATGAGGCTACTGAACCAGATCCCCCAGTACCAGACCAATAAAAGCAGAGGTGGGATCCACACAGGTTCCTTCGCCTGGGCTTGAGGCAGTCAGCCCACCAGGTGGGAAGCCCTGGAGGAGAAATAAACACAGGACAAAGGCAGGCCAGCTCCCGCTGTGGGGAAAAGTAGGTGTGTATTTGTGCTTCTTCAGGCAGTGCCATCAGCTCCAGGGACTAGATCCCTGGAATATCCGTATTTGGAAAATGCATTTGTTTTGTAAATCACTCATCTCTCCTGGCACAGAAATTCTAGCTAAGTTGGCCATCACAGTCCCCTTGTTTCTTGGCTACTAGAGAACACGGGTACCGGAGGCTCATTGTGACTGTAACCCTGAAGCAGACATCTATACTCATGTAATTCCAGTTGTGTGGGGAGGGGAAAGAAGAGTTACACAAGGGATGGCCAAATCTGTCCATTTTGGTTTCTCTCAGTCTTTACACTCTTTGTTACAGTTCTCCAAATTTCTACGTCAGTTTGTGATTTCCCCCCAGAAAAAAACCCTCTTGAAAATCCACCAGCAAATCTCTGCCTATTATACACATTTTCACAAAGCCGTTTCCCCTAAACAATGCATTTTTGTATGTTATTTTCACTAGTATATTTATGCAGTGTTTTTTTTTTCTTAAAAAATGTTTAGGGGTACTCTCGTTTTGACTCCAGAAAATCACCATTTTATAGTTCAAATCAGGAAAAATAAATACAATAAATGGAGAAAAGTACAAAGATTCACAAAATGTTTAGGGGTATGCATACCCCTGCGCCCCCCCCAAGAAAAAGCACTGTTTTATGCATATTTTGCCCCAGTATATCCATCTTTGTACACATTACTTGGCTGGAGATCTGCACTGCACAATTTGGAGAAGTGAAAATTGTGAAGCATGGTTGTGTTTTGGCTTGTGTATGCTTTTGAATAACATGAATTGCATAGGTTCCTCTTTCAATGCAGTCTGAATCTAATTTCTCTCCATTGCCTAGGCTGCCCTCACTGGCCCATCCCCATCAGCTGGATCTCTGCCACAGCATCTGACAGGTGTTTAGCAGGGAGTCTGAAGTGGGTGAGTCTGCCGTATATGCATAGGCTGTCCTCTAAATTGCACAGAGAGGCCGCAGATGTAAGAAATGCGTTTAAACATACGAACGGAGCAAATGATGCCAGTTGATCATTTCATCACTCTCTGTTTTACAATACGAGGAAATGGAAGTAAGTTCCTAAGGTGCATTGGCTATGCCGAGTGAGAATCGCAAGAAGCTGTAGGGCTGCAAATGGCCTTCATCTAGCTTGAATCAGAGTAAATCCAGAGGAGGTATGTTGAAGCCAGTGATGTCCCACTAATGTAACAAGTAGAAAGGAAGTGAACAAGACAAGGACTAGACCTAGGGATTCAAGAGATGCAGTGATATTTCACTCTGGCACTGATAAAAAATTCATAATCCACCCACGAACCTAAGTGGGAAAGTGGGTTATTTGAGGTCAAGAAACTTCTGCGAGATAAATCTCTGAGAAAGTTTTTGAGAGCCTTGATTTCATTCTCTGAGATGCTGGGATTCTTTTCTTTCCCTCCTTAAGAGGTGGCCACAAATGCAAATAGACTAACAGAAGAGGTAAGTTGGGGGTAATGTGATCTCAGCATTTACTCGCTTCGCTGGATGAACTTTGCTTTCCTGATCAGGCCATCATTGATTGCCAGATGTGAAACAGGAAAGGAATTTCCTCCAAATCAAATAGTGGCATTTATTCACCGTCCTTTTCCTTTGCTTTTGCTGGTCATAAAGCTTCTGCCTTCCAAGGCATTGCTTCTAAAAATATGAAGTAGGAGAAGTAGTTCACTGCATGGAAATTTCGCTTCCATGCTTAATTTGCAAGTAGTTGCAAATTAAACATGGAAGCGAAATTTCCATGCAGTGATCAACTATTGGGGTATAGTTGATGTTTCTTCTGCAACCTGTCTGCCTGATGCTCCTGTGTGTGTTTGTTAATTCTCACCCCCATCTCAAACAGAAGATGGGTGCTGTGAAATCCTTCTGAACAGAACCAGTTTACAATTCTGTGGGACGTGTCTAATGAACTAAAGGTAAAGGTAAAGGTAACCTTGGCCGTTAGGTCCAGTCGCGGACAACTCTGGGGTTGCTGCGCTCATCTCACTCTCAAACAGCTTGTACTGCCAAGAAGTTCTTATTAATGTTTAGTTTATATCCCCTTTCTTATAATTTCAACCCAATGGTTTGGGTGCTCCCTCTGGAGCAACACAAGGCACATTTGCTCCATCAACTATGTGTGCTCCAGATGACTTGTTTATCGAGCATTTACGGTATCCCAATTTGCTTGTGCGAAGCTTATGTGGAGTTTAGACAATGTCTGTCTTCACTGAGCATTCATTCTGTTTGTGGGGAGGTTATTCAGCAATAGACAGTCATCTTGACTTGTTTGTGGGGTGTTTGTATGTCTTCTCATTAATCCCATGCTTATCAGTGCATTTTACTGTCACTTTCCTAACAGCAAACAGTCCATTAAAATAAGTGGGTTTGTCGCACTAGGGCAGCAGAGCACTTTAATCCACTTGAATAGTTCAAGGAAGGTTAAGTTTCCAATATGTGCTTGAATTCCTCCCAAATATAGTGACAGTCTTGAGGCAACCTGTCACAGCCCATCGGATAATTGAATATGGATATCATATTGACTCTTAATCAGCCTCTTCAAACTATTAGAATTTGGTCTCCAGATCCTTTACCATCATTTCAATAGCCTGGTTTTGATGTGGTCTCATTTAACGCTATCTAGCTTGTTCTTAACATTTCCCCCTTCCTTTCATTCCCTCTCTCTCCCTTAAAGCCATATAACTATGTTTATTTACTTTACACTAGTGCATAGGAATCATTGCTTGGAATAGCATCCTCCCTTCCTTCCAATGTAACTAAAGAACAAAGCCTTCTCTATGTTGTTAGGTCACATATTTAACAAACCTCAACATATTTCACAAGCTCCGAACTATAAATAAGTGCCTGGTTCGGGGCTTCTTATGTGTCTGAAAGCAAGAAGCAGATGTTCAAAAGCACTCTGTTTCTGCCATCTCTGCTAGAGATAGACTTTCAGAACGTACAGGGATGTCAGGGAACAGAACCCTTTAGAAAATCATCTGATAACAAGGATTCTTTGTTGTTCAAAATTGGTCACTACAGCCCACGGACAAGAAATGGATGATCTAGTTTACCAAGTTATTATTTTCTATTAGGTCTAGCAGCACTCTGGCCAAATGTTAGTTGCTGTTTCCCTGACAAAAACACACACATTTTCTCTTTCCCTCCCTACCTTACCATTTAGCCACTGGCTAAAATGGGGCTTGAAGTTTGGGGAGAAGATGCCCAGTCATTTCACTAAAAGCTTCCAGACTGCCTTGTGAGTACCTTTTGTGCTTGGTCTCATAAACAGAGGAGAGAAAATTCCCTGGAGGATTAATAAAATGATTCACTTTACAACTTATTTACTGTTTTATTTCCCTTGCTTTTCTGGAACAACAGTGGAGTCGTGAAGTTTATGCCATCATACTTTATCCTAGATGTAGGAAAGAATGTTGTAGGGGGCAGAATGTTCTTAAGGGTAACACTATAGGTTTTGCCATACCAAAAGCTGTGTTGTTATATGTTATTGTCTCTGCCATTGCCCATTAATGAATGGCATTTAAAGGCTGAGCAGTGGAAGCTATAAAATAGTGAATTACATTTAATGGAGGAGACTGTCCAAATGCATTCTAGGAGAAGACACCTTGTGCGGGACATTAATGACCAAAGAAATGAAAATATCAAATGACACTGATTCCTGCCCCCGCCCCCATTAAAAACATTGCTCTTAGGTAACTTAGTTACGTTAATTTCCACTTAGGGATAGTTTTCACATTTTAAAACGCTGCAGTTCCATGGAGATACACATAGGCTATTTACAAGCCGACAAAAGGCTGTGGATCTCTTTAAAATGCTGTGCATTGCAAATTTCTGTACATATAGGCAGGTTTCTTCCCCCTAACTACAGACTTTTGTCCACTTATGCAGCAGCTTTTCTGAAATCAGAGTGGTTATCATCTCCATCTAAAATTTTGAAGACCCATGTTGCAATCTCCATTAGGTTAATGGGTTGACCTTGCACCACCCACCATCTCGCAAGCCCACTTGAGGTGTTCAAGAATCACACAATGAGAAAGGGAGGGGAAGCAATCTCATTGGTCCACTCCCTTTCCCATATCCCTTTCCTGGCTTCACCAACTTCTCTGTGTTGATGGGAAATTAAAGATGGCGGCCAGCAGTGGTAAGGTTCTAGGATAGGCATAGGCAAACTCAGCCCTCCAGATGTTTTGGGACTACAACTCCCATCATCCCTGACCACTGGTCCTGTTAGCTAGGGATGGTGGGAGTTGTAGCCCCAAAACATCTGGAGGGCCGAGTTTGCCTATGCCTGTTCTAGGAGGAGCACTGGTGTGTTTTATATCCCTCCCCTCAAAATGTGTTCCTCCCCCTGGAAATAAGTAAAATCCCACCCCCTGTCTTGCCCCATGCAAATGAGTCAGTGAAATAAGCTATGTTAACTCTACATGGAAGGAAGGAATTTTCATTATGTTCAATGGGGCTTATTCCTTTGTGACAGTGTTCAGGACTACATCCTGTGTATATATAGAATTACATTGTACAAGACTAATTTATTTCTTGCTAGAAAACAAGATATTAAACTGTGTCCCCCAGCAGACTGATTAAAGTTATTGCTTTATTATTAGCTGGCAGATCGCTGGGAGCTCTTATGTTATTCCCTGCAACAAGAAAAGACTGAAAATAAAACAATCCCCAAGGCAGAAGACACTGAGGAAGTGTTATCTGACAAAGGAAACTGTACATAAAAAGTAAGCAGACAGCACATTCCATTTTTATAATTCATTTGTTTTGTAGTACCAACAAATAGGCATTATTTTCTTATTTAGGCCAATCTTATTCAGAAATAGACAGCAACGGAGCACCAGCTATTCCTGAGAAGCTACATTCACATAGCAGTTTATTCTGCTCTCATATGTTCCCCTGACTGTTAATTTCTGCATTATTTTTTAGCCTTTAACACAACATAAAAGCCACTTCCAGAAATAGAGCAAGTTTAGAAGAAGAGTTTGGATTTGATATCCCGCTTTATCACTACCCGAAGGAGTCTCAAAGCGGCTAACATTCTCCTTTCCCCTCCTCCCCCACAACAAACACTCTGTGAGGTGAGTGGGGCTGAGAGACTTCAAAGAAATGTGATGGAAAGAGACTAGGCCTGGGCGATATATCAATATATTGCCCAGGACCGGTTTGAGGAGCAGACCGCGATGTTGGCTTCACTCAGCAATATATCGCTGGTGAAACTGCCAACGCTCCTGAGTCCCTCAGCTAGTGACTTCCTCCAGCGGGTGTTGCTAGCAGAGGGATTCAGGAGCAGTGGCAGTTTCACCAGCGATATATCGCTAAGTGAAACCTCCTTCCCACTCTGCCCTCATACTGCGCAGAGGGAGAGAAAAGCTGCATGGACGAGGTGCCGATACAGCTTGTTCCTCCCTTTGCATCTTTAAACTGCTCGGCTGGGGAGTGTGTGGTTGCCGCTCCCCTCAGCCAAGCAGTTAAAGGACCCCCCCCCCAGCCTGGCGCTGGCTCCCACCCAAGCAGGGAGAGCACTGGGGATGGCTCTGCCTGGGATGGGGAGCTCTCCCGCGCCCCAGCTGAGCTGTACAAACATGCTGCATTGTCCCAGCCTGCTAGGCCAGTGTGGTGTAGTGGTTAAGAGTGGCAGACTTGTAATCTGGGGAACCGGGTTCGCGTCTCCGCTCCTCCACATGCAACTGCTGGGTGACCTTGGGCTAGTCACACTTCTTTGAAGTCTCTCAGCCCCACTCACCTCACAGAGTGTTTGTTGTGGGGGAGGAAGGGAAAGGAGAATGTTAGCCGCTTTGAGACCCCTTTGGGTAGTGATAAAGCGGGTTATCAAATCCAAACTCTTCTTCTTCTTCTTCTTCTTCTTCTTCTTCTTCTTCTTCTTCTTCTTCTTCTTCTTCTTCTTCTTCTTCTTCTTCTTCTTCTCCTCCTCCTCCTCCTCCTCCTCCTCCTCCTCCTATGGTGTGAGCTGCTGCAATTTCACCCGGCAATGCAGGCTGATGCCAATGTAGCTTGTTTTTTTCAACATCACGGTATATCGCTAGACCGTGATGTTTAGCTGGTGATATACCACAATATTGAAAAGCTGATATCGCCCTGTCCTAAAGGAGATCCAAATTGATGGCTCACTTAGGACCACTTCTCCTACATTATTTTGTACAGGAGACATATTTTGTGGGTCACACTTGTAACTCCAACAGTTAAGGCCCCAGGTAACACTAGCAGGGAAGGCAGCTCCCTCTCTCTCTCTCTCTCTCTCTCTCTGTGTGTGTGTGTGTGTGTGTGTGTGTGTGTATGTGCACAATCCCACCTACCTTCTGTTTTTACAGAGGGACCTATGAGTTCTGGGTTCAAACAGTAGTGGGATGGATGGGAGTGGAATATTAGGGCCACAAAATAGTGCCTGGTGCTGACAGTCCTATGTCCTCTGTCAGGAGGCAAAGCAAAAAACTGGTGGATAATTTAACAGAACTGTCAAACCAGGAGTTAATATTTAATAAACAGGGAGGCAGAAAGAGAGGAGGAAGCAAACAGGACATTTCAAGCAGGTATACAATTGAAAGTCAGCCTCTAAACTGCTCAACAATACAGGACTGATTCCGAGAACTGAGTTTCACACAAGTGAATATTCAAAGTCTCTCAGACTCAAGATTCGGCTGCAGGCTTATGGCCACCATCTTTAATGGCCCTAAAAGAGGATTGGAAACACATTTCTATAACCCAGTAATATATTCTGAAATGCATGTGCTAGGGGGAAGTGCATATAAAAATACATATATTATGGAAAATAACATACAAAAATGCATTACATTAGGAGAAGTTGCTTTGCAATCACCTATATACGTATACTATACAAAACTGCACACAAAATGTGTATATTGGGAGAAATTCACACTATAATGCTGATGAATTTTTACAATGACTTTCTCTTTTTTTTAAATTGCAAACCAGTGTGGAAATGTGAATTTAAGATTTTTTTAAAAAACTGAGATAAATGGGAAGAAATTGCACATCCACCTGGTGTGCAGGGGACAGGAGCAGGAAAGACAATGCGGATGTGCAGGTGTGTGAGAGGAAACATGCATGTGTGTGAGGACTCCTCCTGATGACCCATTTAGTGAACATTTACCCTGAGTCACTTGCACAAAGCTTATACAGAAGTCAAATGATGTGCTGTCTTTGCTGAGCATTCATTCAGGTTTCCAGGAAGGTTATACCACAATGAGCACTGATCCAGATTTAATCTTGACTTGTTTGCATGGTTATTCCGTCCTGAGACTTAACAACGGTGGTTGTATGTCTTTCCATTAATCATTTGTTCACCCCACACTTTTCACTAGATTTCCCTACCACTTTCCTAACAGCAAAAAGTCCATTTCTTTTTAAAGGGAAGTGGGTTTGTTGTGCTAGGCCAGCAGAGCACTTTAATCCATTGTAATTGCACAAACCTAAATTTCCAGTACGTGCTTGAATTCCCTCCTGCAAAATATCGACTGGAGGCAACCTGAGAGACAGAGAAGAGTACAAGGGAAGGAGACAAAAGGGGGTTGGGATGCCTCTTTATCCTGCTTCCCCCTCGCCACCCACACATTCTTCTTGGTTCCCACTTCTAATTTTTAAATTTTTTAATGACACCTTTATTGAGGTTTCTGTCAACTCCCGCTGGAAGCTGCGCTGCCACCTAACATTTTGCTTGTTCTTCACCAATACAGTCTTTTGTCAACGGCACATTTTCCCTTGTTTAAGTTTCAGTTCATTACACCTAGGAGCTTTTCACACGAAAATGGCTGGCAATTTTCCGTGAGAAAATTACAAGCCGCCGCATAGGGGAAATGCCCCTTTTATTTTCTGTAAAGAATCCCATGTTGTTAGGCAGTTCCAAATGAGGCTTCCGGAGGAACAAACTTCCGCATTTTGCTATGATAGACCACGCACTGCATCTCGTGACAAATTTAATGCCCTGTGGGACAAATAAAACAAGAAAATTACACGATTCACAGTCTTACTCCTGTGCTTAAGAACTCCTTTGGATGCCATGATATGTGAACTGCTTTCATATTGCAAAACTGCCAGAAGCTGCAGTAATTGCAGATGAATGCAAATTCCCTCTCCTTCCCTTTCTCTGATTGTGTCCCTTAATGCAATGAACAGTGCCGGTGGGAATACTAGCACAGCAGCTTCTGTTTTGCTCCTGAATCTCCTGCCAATGAATCAGCACAGAGATGACACCAAAATACCATGGCTTAGATCCAATGGAAGCTCATGGTGTTAAAATCCCATCAAAATTAATGAACTTCATAACAAACTTGTCTTGCTGATTTCAGCAGGACTTTAAAACAACTAAGTTTCTCGGGATCTGGGCCACAGTTTCTCATAATCTCACCTTGTGGATTTGTATACTCAGTGGACTGAAGAGGAAAAGGGAGAAGGCAAAATGTTACTTGCATTCCCCCCCCCACCTGCTTCTGCCACATGCCATTTCGGTCCTACCTCACAGCACACACTGTGCTGGGACAAGATGCACCAGTGACATAATTCAGCACAATGCAGGTTCATTTCTACATGCACAGATTACAGTGATCCTTGCCCATGCCATCACATTATCTTAGAGAATGGGCCAACCGACTCACTTGCCATAAGTAAAACCTGCTATTTTTATAGACCATTGCAAACTTCTTCTGTGGTCCTCAGCCAGACAGACAGACTGCCAGTTCCTAAGCCCTATGCGGCTTAGCACCCTCGTACCTAAGGGACCGCCTCTCCTGGTATATCCCGTGTAGGACCTTAAGGTCCTCAAATAATAATCTTTTGGAGGTCCCGAGCAACAAAGATGCTAGGTTGGCCTCAACTAGAGCCAGGGCCTTTTCAGTATTGGCCCCGACTTGGTGGAACAGTCTATCACAAGAGACCAGGGCCCTGCGGGATTTGGCATCTTTCCGCAGGGCCTGCAAGACGGAGCTGTTCCACCTGGCCTTTGGGTTAGCTTCTACTTGATATTTATGCTTCATTTTTTATTGGTGGGTTATTTAAAAATGAGACTGCAGTTTTAATTATTGAATTTTTAAATTTGTATTTTAATCTGTTATTTTAAATTGATTGTGTTTATGTTTATGCTGTGATTTTAATGAGTGTTAGCCGCCCTGAGCCCGGTTTTTGGCTGGGAAGGGTGGGGTATAAATAAAAATTTATTATTATTATTATTATTATTATTATTATTATATTATTATTATTGTTATTATTATTATTTATGTCAAGAGTACTTGTGTCCATCTTCTGGATCACAATATAAGATACATCCTATGTATATATGCATGTTGTTAAACTATTTGTGGGTTCCCTTGCAAAGTACAAAGAAAAAGAAGAGCTATCTTATGTGGATTTTGTTTTTTTGGGGGGAAAACACCCAGAAAACTGCCCAATACTAGAATAGTTTCAACTGATGAAGGAATACAGTTCCAGTGGTTGAAACACAGTGACCTTAATCCGTGGAAGAGAAACACAACAGAGCAGAATTCAGTTAATGAAAAGTAAATGTATGTGTGGTTAAGTAGCTCACATTCCTTCAAGGGGTGAATTTGGAAGAACTAGATTGTGGGAGCCAAGGGGTGGGAAAGGTTATTATTAGTGGAGTGTGGATTTAATGAGTGAAAGTTTGGGGAGCAGAGAAGGTGAGGAACCTTCTGCTAGACCAATGACTATATCCTCTAGTTAAAAGAAGGAAATTCCATCAGAATTATGGGATGTTGATGTCCCACATGCTTGTTGAGTTTCCGTCTATGGGTTTGTTTGTTTTTTTAAAAAAATAATTTTTATTAAGTTTTGTAAGAAATTAAAAAGAATAATATCATTACATATTAAAAATGCACGAACATAAAAAAGAAAAAAGAACAATAAGTCCTTCTTACATACATAGCTTATTCTTCACATTATTGGGTGACTTCCCTTAGTCCCCCCTACCCCATCTGAATTTCATTTCCTTAACATTCTCCGGCAGCTTCCTTAAACTATAACCTTAACCATTATACTTCTTAAACTTATAATTAACCTATTTCAAAAAGAAATATAGCAAAAACCTATAACTACTTCCTAAAGCAACACTAAATATTACAATATTTTTGTAAATAAACTTTAAATTTCTTCCAATCTTCCTCAACTGACTCTTCTCCCTGGTTGCGGAGTCTTCCAGACAGTTCGGCGAGCTCCATAAAGTCCATCATCTTCATTTGCCATTCATCTATTGTTGGTAATTCCTGGGTCTTCCAATTCTTAGCTAGCAATAATCTTGCAGCAGTTGTGGCATACAAAAAGAATGTTAAGTCTTTGGGGGGCATTTCTTCTGCTACTATTCCCAGCAAAAAGGCTTCTGGTTTCTTAATGAAAGTATCTTTCAACACTTTTTTCATCTCATTATAAATCTTTCCCCAGAAGTCTTTTACCCTGGGGCACGTCCACCACATATGGTAAAAGGCCCCTTCTTTCTCTTTACATTTCCAACATTTATTATCAGATGTACGATACATTTTTGCAAGTTTTACAGGTGTTAAGTACCATCTATACATCATCTTCAGAGTTTCTGTCTATGGTTTGGCTGGCCCTGAACATGGTAGTTCAGCATCATCACCGATGCAGTCATTGTCCTGGAGTACACATGATTTAAGACTGGTGCCAACCCTTCCTTATAGGGAGCTACAAAAGGCATGTTGAAAGTTCCTTGGGGGGCAGATGCTGAGATGGAAATTCTCAGAATAATTCTGGCTGCATCCACAATAAGCATGAGTGTACTGCTTTGGATCATAGCCTAATAGAGTGATTGATAGAAAGCTGATTAAGAAATCCTAGCCAAATAGGCATCTGATTTATTTGATGGGCTGCCCCAGCGTACTGAGCTGGATGTTCTGCCAAGTTCACAGACATCCTGGAAAGTTATTACACACAAATGCCAGTGCAGACAGTTGAGGGACAAGTCAAGGGGATGGAAGTGGAGAAGCAGAGGAGATGGGGCAGGGTGGTCCTAGGCATGACCTCTGGCGGGCCAACCAGATGCAAGGGGGGAAGGGGCTCCTGTATCTCCATATTGGTGTAGACTAAGGGATATCTGCAGGTGGAGCATTTTCAGCCCCTCATGATGAGCTAAGCTTACACAAGTTCTCTCTTCTTCATGCATATTAGGCATGTATTTTGCTACATTAATATCTGCCTTTCCTTCAGAGATCTCAAGGTGGTATACCTGCATCTTTCCTACATTTTATCCTCACAAGAACCATGTGGGTGGGTTGGCCCAAGAGACACAGAGAGAACCTCAAGTTCATTCAGTGAGGCTGAATGGGGATTTGAAATGGAGTCCGTCCTCAGTCCTCCTCTAACCCAGAGGTGGGGAGCCTTCTTCAGCTTGAGGGTGTCATGGGCCAGGGGTCAACTTTGCCTGCAGAACAGCACCCTGAATGCGGAGAAGGCGGAGTGACTCCAACTGCAGCTGGGTAGCCTCCAGGGACTCAGAGGAGAAGGCGCTGATGAGAACCAACTGGCTTCAGGCTTCTTAAGCAGAGCTTCCAGCAGCAGTCAGATGCTGATAATAACGCTTGTAGTTCCTGGTCCTACCTTGCTGCTTCCTGCTCATCTTGACCCCATGATCATCGGATTCCCAGACCCCTGGACCATCTGACCATGCAGATTGCTGTTTCCCCAACCCTAGGACTGGACCTGACTTCGGATGCTGACTCTGCCTCCAGGCAAGTACACCTGAGAGACTCTTCCGGTTGGCTTGCCTCCCACGCCACTGAGCTCTGCCTGTTGTTGCTCAGCAGTAAGACTATGACAGGCCCCCCATCCCCTTATAATAATAATAATAATTTATTATTTATACCCCACCCATCTGGCTGGGTTCCCCCAGCCACTCTGGGCAACTCCCAACAGAATATTAAAAACACGATAAAACATCAAACATTAAAAATTTCCCCAAACAGGGCTGCCTTCAGATGCCTTCTAAACGTCAGGTAGTTGTTTATTTCCTTGACATCTGAAGAGAGCGTGTTCCACAGGGCGGGCATCACTACCGAGAAGGGCCTCTGCCTGTTCCCTGCAACCTCACTTCTCACAGTGAGGGAACCGCCAGAAGGCCCTCAGCACTGGACCTCAGTGTCCGGGCTGAACTATGGGGGTGGGGACACTCCTTCAGGTATACAGGACCGAGGCCGTTTAGGGCTTTAAAGGTCAGCACCAACACTTTGAATTGTGCTTGGAAACATGCTTCTGGGAAACCTTCCAGGGATCACCTAACAAGGCCAGAGGCAAAAGGGGGCAAGGCCAGAGGCAAAAGGGGATAGAGCAAGGAATGTAAATGTTACACTTGTGCAACAGGCGTTTCTACACAAACTCACATACCTTTCTCTGTCTTCTATCCATGACAAGCAAGAGGCATTATCAGAGTTTGAGGGCAAAAACACTTTGGGTTGTGAAGCAGGACCAGTAAGAGGAGAACTCTGAGGGCCAAATGGAGAGGCTCGGAGGTTGCCTACCCCTGATCTAAAAACTGCAGCACACTGATTCAGCTAAAGATTCAGAAGTCCTGTCTTCTTTGCATCTGATCATCCTATTCCTCCAAGCAATGGACTGTCACCACGGCAGGGCATTTCTCTAATCACCTCTGCCCTCATGTTAGGGTTCTTTGCCCTTGCAATATGCCCATATTCGCTGCCTCCTTGCTTTTGTGCATTGGCCGCACTTTGGAGAACATTTTCCACTAATTATCAGCCCGCTTATCAGGTACACAAGATATGAAAACAAAATGATAATATTCTGAAGACAACATTAATTGTCAAGGAAACTGAGACTATTAATAGCACGACTTGCTGTTTACAAAGGAAGACTGATGGCTAGGAATGCAATATAAGGATCCCGGTTAATTCATTTAGCAGAAAAAGTGTTGAAAGAGCAACCACCCCATGCATGTATTAGAAATTTACTATGGTATAGTGTGCTGTTTATACTTGTCCTGTTTGCAGAGGGAACATAACTAATAGAGGACAGAAACAAAAGTAGATGACCAGGAATAAGTAATTGCAGCCAATTTATTACTTTCCTAATTGTTTTCATTAGTTTTGTCAATATTACTCCCACACGTATATGGGAGACTGGCTGCAAATATTTGTCAGAGGCTCTGTTGTTATTATGCCTTTATTCACGATGGTGATGATGACTGGGGAAACTCTGAATCAATGGTTTTATAGCATCATTAATCCTTTTCTGATTTCATTACATTTGCTGATCTGTCATGAATAAGATGTCACATTGATCCTGAAGCAAACACTTTACTAGACCATACTGTACATGAAAGCAGGGCTGAACATGCAAAGAAGTGTGCACACAAATGAAACGAGCACCGTATGTGATTCTAGCTGCTGAACTGTGGATGTAACATAACATGGATGTAACATGCTGGCTCCTGAAAGCTGAAATGCCACAGTGAATCGTAAAGGATGTCAGCTGTTCATTCGCTAGTGGAATGCATTTGTGAGCATGAAATATTTAGAATATACCTTGAAGCAAGTAGTGCTTTCCTTCTCCAGCCTCCCTCCTTCTCCTGGATCTGGGGAGATGCTAAAAACCAATGTGAGTGAAACAGTTTTGCAGCACGAATGAACTCCCGTATGTTGTGCGAGAGTCAGTGTGGTATATGTGTGTTATATAGTTGTATTTTAATATTTTGTTGGAAGCCACCCAGAGTGGCTGGGGAAACCCAGCCAGATGGACAGGGTCTAAATAAATTATTATTATTATTATTATTATTATTATTATTATTATGCCACAATAGGACCAAGAAGGCCAATGTTCAAATCCTCCCTCAACTATGTAGTATCATATTGGGCTACTTCATACCAATCGCTCTCTCTTGACCCAACCAACCTCACAGAATTGTAAATAAATGATGAATAAAATGGAGGGAAGGACCATATACACCATCTTAAACTTCTGGGGTTGGTGGTGGTGGGAAGGTGTGAATAGTGTAAAAAGTAACTAACCCCACAATCCAACAGAGCAGGGAAGTGAAAAGTCCCGGTGATTTCAGTTGGAGTTAAGTGTGCATCAAAATGTGGTTGCTATCTTCACGATCGTAAGTTGGGTGCTAAAAATCGCACACTTGTTTTCTGCTGCTCCAGAAGATATGACTCAAACCGACGGATTAAAATTACAAGAAAGAAAATTTCCAACTAAACATTAGGAATAACTTTATGATGGCAAGAGCTGTTTGGCAGTGGAATGGACTCAGAAGGCTCTCCTTCATTGGAGGTTGGATCTGATGGGGATTCTTTAATTGTGATTTCTGCATTGCAGGGGGTTGGACTAGGACTAGGTGATCCATGCACCCCCCCCCCAATTCTAGAAATCTATGATCCTATGAAACCTTGAGCTATATTCAAAGATCCTCCTTTTTCTATTGGGCTGGTCCGAACGCTTCTGGTGTAGTTTTCCGAACTTAAAAATAGATTATATTCTTTTTTAAAAAAAAACAAAACCTGGTGGGTGGGCCAAATGTAATAGCTTTCATGAAAGTTGGTGCATTTCTGAACTTGACACTCCACACTCACAAGTTAGGGTTTTGGTGCTTAGCTATATATATTTCCAAACTGCAGTTCTTCTTTCAAGAGGCTGCTGAGAAGAACTCATGGATGAAACTAGGCGGGGTGATTAAATGTGCATTAAAACACAATTGAAGCTATCCAGAAGCAAACTACAAACTAAGTGCACTAATATGGAAACCATTAAGTAGTTTATTAGAGACTGCCAGCTTTGTGCTTAGCTCATCTAAGAATCACATCTAGTGTTTGCTTATCTCATTGTAGCCTAAATCTACTTTATTTCACCTAGGCTCAGAGCAGCTGTTCTTAATTTAGTCTACTCTAGTCATCCATCAATATCCGTTTAAAGAACGGTATCAAACTCATTATCTTTTACTCCTTCAGTAAATTGTTAGAGCTATATTTTCAGAGAATATTTTCTGCTGGAGATGAGCGTGGGGACATATAAGGAGATGAGTAGTGTCCCTGTTGTGAATGTTTTTGTTTTACTCCAACTTCCAGATTTATTATTTTTGTTTAGTTTTCTTCCTATTTGTGTCCTGAGGAATCCATACAGATGATTAACCACTAACTGGACTGTTTCTGTCTGACAACTGCGAATAGGTTTAGCACTATCACTGTCTTCTAAAGCGTTACCCAATTAGAGTCTGCAATTTGCTGAAATGGTCTCCTGAATGGGAAATTCACTTGCATGGGTAGGATTTGTGATGAGCGCTCGGGAAGCTGTGTGTGAGAAGCAGCTTTATATAATATATATGGAAACTGTTGTGTTCTGGTTAGATGTTGGAAGCCATGGATAAAGAGGCCATGATGGAAGCAAGGCTGGAGTGGAGGCAAAGCTAGTAGAAGGTTGCTGGAAACTAGAAGGTGCTAGAAGAAGGAGTCCCAGCAAAAGAAGAATGTATGCAAAAACTTATGGAATATGCAGAAATGGCAAAACTTACAGGAAAAATAAGAAATCAAGGTAACAAACTTTTTATAAAAGAATGGAAATGGTTTATTGAATATTTACAAACAAACTGTAAACAGATAAGAACATTGGCAGGATTACCGTAATAACCTGCAGTTGTATTAGAGTATATATTTAAAGTAGATGAATAAATGAACAAATTAAGTTAATTTGGATATGCAGAAAATATTAAAAAATAAATTTAAGGAACCGCAGGAAGAGGGGGAAGGAAGTCAAGTTTTGAAATGTTAAAATTATGGAAATGTATAAAACTGAAAATCATTAAAAAATAAAAATAAAAAAGGAAATTAACAGCTAGGGAAACGTCAGGAAAATAGACTATGGCTGCATTCACACAGCAGTTTATTTCAACTTCCATGGAAGCTTTGTGCAAGCAAATTGGATTGAATGCTCAATAAATAAATCATCTGGAGGGTTCCTTAAACTCTCTTCCACCCCTTGACTGTGTGCTGATTTCCCTAGAGCCCTCCACAGGCATTAGGCTTTCCTGCGATTACCATTGTTGGTGGGAAGAGGGTGTGAGAATGTGCTCCCCAAAACTACACCCTTCCCATTGCTTGGTCTTTCTCCATGCTCTGGAGGAGAACTGCACTAGGGAGCCTGATGTACTCAAATAAATTCACCTCCTGGTTTAGCACCCTGCACGATCAGGGTTCTAGATTGCCTAAGGAAGCCTATGCATGTAGAGAAGTCTTCCCCCCGCATATCTTTGGGGTAGGTAATGGCATTGAGCTCTGGGAATGCAACAGAAGGGATGGACCAAGCAGCCATGGCTCCCGTTCTCCCTCAAATGCATTCAGCACTGAACATTTGAATAGGGGTTAGGTAATTCGACCATTAACCCTAGCCGGTGAGGTAGTGTTCAACAGGCCTCTAGGGGACTGTGAAAGATGAACACCAGCTATTCCAGCTCATTTTCTTGGCCACTCAATAACACACAGGCATCCGTCCTGAAAGTCAGTGTGACACTGAGAAAGCACAGCACTTACAATCACTTAACTCTGGGTGTGAATTTAAAGAACAAGACCCTTGTCAGGCAGCATAAATTATTTCATTCACCACAACAAGCTATTATGGAAGGGTTTGTTGTTGTTTTTTGGCCTGGATCAACACGTAAAAAATAAATATGCCAGGGCTTTTAGTAGGAAGATGGAGCTGTGAGTGTGTGAGACAACCACACTGATGCTTTTATGTGACCTCAGCTAGAAATGACTGACTTCCAGACTGGAAAATGGAGAAGTCCAAATAATGTAGTTTCTGTTATATAAGACTTGAACCTCAATTCAGTATAAGCAAACTGCTGTCAGCTGACTTTCCTTCATCGTGTCCAAGGGGTGAATATTCTAGAGCTGAACCATAATTTCTCAGAAAAGAATGTTCTGATAACATTTTCTGACCATTTCCTTCCTTCCTTGTGTTTTTGGAGGATTTCAGTTCCCCTATCCTAGAGAATATTTAGCAAAATAAGCCTACCTAACTTCCCTGCCCAAAAATATGTTGGAGAAATATGAGCACAACTGTGGATCTATTCTTGTTATTAAAATTGTAATTAATTTTTTTCCCCAAACCAGAACATAAATAAAATCATATTTATCCCTCCCCAATGCACATCCATGTAGATTTATTCTAGGATCAACCCACCAAAATGATCAAGCCAACAAATATAATCATGAGCCCACTTTTAACAACTAATAATCAAGGTGTGCTGATCCACGGGTGATCCAAGAGGTGAGGTCTGGATCCGGTCTGAAGTCTGAGGAGTCAACGAGAGGTCAGTCCGATGAAGCTGAAGCAGGGTGCAGGACAGGAAACTAGGCGAGGGCGGGCACAGGAACGCAGGCAGGATCTGGCAAGCAGCAATGATGCTCCCGCAACCTGGGGTGGGATCTCACTGCCCTTTTATCTCTGCCAAGGTAATGGCTGGTCCCGATCCCCCGATGACTCACTGCCCTGTCTCGCCTGAAGGCAGGGGCGTAGCAAGGGGGGCAGGGGGCGGGCCACCCCGTGTTCCATAATGGAGGGGGTGACAAATTATCAAGGAACATTTTTTTTTTTGGAAAAATAATAATTTTGAATTGTTTTTTTGAAAATGCCTGCTCCAAAGGTCTTATTTTACTATACTAGGGATTATATAGCTATATATGAAATTTCATGCATATCGGTTAATATCTTGACCCTCCTCCACCAAAATAGCCGTTCACTTGGGTGTTTTCCTATGTCTTGAAGGCTGAAATTTCAGTTCAGAGAACACTTACTGTTCCCAACCCTAACCCTGTGGAAAGCCATCTAATTAGACTTTGATTTGATTTTGAGATGTTTTTAGGAGTTAATTTAATTATTGTTTGATCTTATACCAATGTTATGTATCTGATGTTAGCCACCCTGAGCCCGACTTTGGCCGGGGAGGGTGGGATATAAATAAAAGTTTTTTTTATTATTACTTGTTATTATTCCTTTGTAAGAAAATATGAAATAACATAAAACCATTTTTGCAGGGGGGAATCAATGGGGGGGGGGGTTTGACAATAAATATTCCGCACTGGGTACCACCTGACCTTCCCATGCCTGGGGGGGGGGGTTGACAATTTTTTTTTTTGCCTCCGGGTACCAATTTACCTTGCTATGCCCCTGCCTGAAGGCGATCACTCCTCCTGCGAGTACTCAGGTCCCTCCTCTCAGCCCTGGGTCTCTGCAGCACAGGAGACGCCGGAGGGTTACTAGACCCAGGGGCCGCCTCCTCCTCCGATGGCCCAACTGACTGCAAAGAGGTATCCTCAGCACCTGAAGCCAGGACAGGCTCAGGCCCCTGACTTGGCCCAGCTGGTGCTTTTTTCAGGGGAATCTGAGCAGACTGAGGCTCTTCAGGATCAGGCCCCAGACTAGGTTCAGCTGATGCCTGCGACAGAGGATCCGAAGTGGACTGAGCCTCCTCTGGTTCTGAGTCCGAGCCAGAGTCCCAGGCAATCACACAAGGAAGGGGGAAGATGGTGAGGAGAAGAGAAAGGATGGAAAGGAAAATACATTATGTTATTATTTTAATATAGTTTTATTTTATTTTATTTTATCAGTAAACAAAATATACCAAAGTTAAAGAACATAAAGAAATACTGTTACAGAAAGTTGAAAGCAGTACAGTGGTACCTCGCAAGATGAATGCCTCGCACAACGAAAAACTCGCTAGACGAAAGGGTTTTGCGTTTTTTTTTTGGTGACTCGCAAGACGATTTTTTCTATGGCCATGCTTCGCAAGACGAAAATTTCAATGCATTCCTATGGGAATTAAATTTCAATGCATTCCTATGGGAATCCGTGCTTCGCAAGACGAATTTTTCGCAATACGAAACGACTCACGGAACGAATTAATTTCGTCTTGCGAGGCACCACTGTATAAGATTGGACATTATCATTGAACACTACCAAAAATACCCTTTTTCCATAAAATTGATGGGCTGGTATGTATGTAATAATATAATAATTTAATATTTGTGAATGAAACAATGAGTTTGGCTCCTCCTTCTAGTTCCCCTCTCTTGGACATTTCTTTCTTCCTCCACAGTGAATTAACAGCAGAGTTCCACCGTTCTAGGACAAAACTTTTGTGTGAGTTCCCAAACAGCTATTTAGATCCATCAAGTAAAAGAACTTAAACAAAGTAATACTGATATATTTCCTTAAGGCCACAAAAACAACATCTATTGGCATTCTTGGCAAATATGTCATTGATTTTAAGGCCTCTAATCATGCGGTACTTGTGCCTCTGGCCTTTAAAACATCCACCACTTTTATTACTGCTGAAACAAAGGATGATTTAGAGTTTTGGTGCCTGTGTTTACTCTATAATATGGAGGGGAGGAAATTCCTGCCTGTAATTTTGACAACTGAGCCCTGCCTCCTCTCTGTGTTGGGAATATTAGAAAGCCAATATGAATCAAGTCAAACTCACTTTTCTATTGCAACTCGAAAGCATCATGTCTTAGATAGCAGTTCTTGATATGTAGACACGGCAAAGAGGTATTGGATTTAGAGACCTGAAGGAAGCTCTGTTAGAATAATAATGACTTCTTTTCTGGCGCAATCAATAACATTTTTTTTGAAGATTATGGTTCTGTAGTGAGAAAATACGAAAGAATGTTCCAATAAAGAACGAACCCAGTAGTTCCCCATAACTGATCTCTTCACCTCTGCATGGGAATTCATCTAAATGATTGCAAATGTATGCCATTTTAAGTAATGCCTTTACGAGAATTGTTCAAGGTTAATGCCACAAAGCAAGCAAACGGCTGAAATAAAATAAGATAACCGAGGTACATCGATAAATAAATTAATAGATGGTTTGTACTGTGCAATTTTATGCATTTTTCTTGTAAACCACTTTGATATTTTTAATGAAACAGCGGTATATAAGTATCATTTAATAAATAAATAAGTAAATAAAAATACAATGACTTTCGCAAGCTCAACTGGTCCTGCGTCAGGGCCCCTGTTCTTCAGATGGCAAAGATAGCAAGATTTCCCCCACCCCCCTTGTCTGATGTGTATGCTTCAGCACATTAATTTAATATTTTAAAGAATGAAAGGAAATGCATGTAGGAATGCTCAGAAGCTGTTGCTTTGATTAGTTTTTTTGTTTCTGTTTTGTTTTGACAGCTGATAAGCAGAAGATTATTTGTTAGCTCTAATATTGCTACTGTAAGAACACGCTGGGAATAGTAGTAGCTCTGCAGCAGCAGGAACATTTTTGCTTGCTGGGGATTTTATTTGCTTTCTTCTCGTTGTTTTTAATCTTCCTTTTATATTATTCTACCCGGCCCTGTGGCATTTCTCTCCCACCCTCAATATTCCTTGGGATGCCAGAGAGAGTTTGAAGCTGTAATAAGAACCTAAGAAACTCCTGCTGGATTAAGCCAATGGCCCATCTAGTCCAACCTCCTCTTCTCTCAGGGGCCAGACAGATCCGTGTAGGGATTCCATGCATTTAGACAGATTTCAACTGTTGATACCGTGTGTATGTGTGTGTTTATGTATGAAAGTATAAAATCATCAGTGCACAAGGTAAAATAAGGCATGAAAAGAGAGAAGAAGAAATAATGGCCATGTAATATATATGTTGTGTCTTGGGTTCATGGAGCAATAAGTCCAGAGACACTTCTTCGTGAACAGCTCTTTATTGTAAGGATAGGACAAGACTGGGGAATAGGGGGTAGGGGAAGCTCTATTTATAGACACACTGGTACAGAGAGGAAAGATACATTTAAGCGGGAACCAATAATATTCAAACTTTCCGGCGGGACCCAATCAGGCTGTGGATTGTGCTTGTACTCTTTAAATTGACCAATGACATTACTCCACCCGGCTGACAGAATATCTTTCTTAATACACAACAATATATATTCCTGCCCACCTAGCAGTTTGAAAGCATGTCAAAAGTGCAAGTAGATAAATAGGTACCACTCTGGTGGGAAGGTAAACGCTGCTCTAGTTCACCAGAAGCAGCTTTGTCATGCTGGCCACATGACCCAGAAGCTGTATGCCGGCTCCCACAGCCAGTAACGTGAGATGAGCGCCACAACCCCAGAGTTGGACACGACTGGACCTAATGGTCAGGGGTCCCTTTACCTTTTTTAATATATATATATCTATACACGTACATATACATGTCAGTAATTCTACTCAATATTGATCCAGAGCAGAACTCCGACTTATAGTTAGCAGAGTGAAAACTTAAACATGTTACAGGATTCCCCCCAAAATAGACCAGAGGCAATTATATTTCAACCAGCAGAGCTTTACATTCAGGATTGGCACAGTCCATAAGAAATCCAGTTGCAGCAGACTTAACTTAAACTTACAGTAACTTATAATAAGACTAAACCTTAATACTATGTACAGAACACCACACCAGATGGAAGGAAGGAAGGAAGGAAGGAAGGAAGGAAGGAAGGAAGGAAGGAAGGAAGGAAAGAAAGAGAAAGTGAAACCAAGGCTCCTTCTGGCCTCTTATTATAATCAGCATGCCCTTGACAGAAGAGTACTCAGCTTCTCTGAAGGAATAACCTAAGCATCATGAACCTTCTGCTTGCTTCTTTCACACAGAAAAGCTCCCAGAACCCTCTTGAATTAATTAGAATAGGAAAGATTTCTACACAGCAGATCAATACTTTCTGCACTAAGAAATGCAAACAGACAACACACACACACATTATGTGATTGTTATTGTAGATAACCTAAACTTAACCCAATACAGTGTTTATAAAAAATGAATTCCAAATATCATTCATTTGTCTACATTTGTATGTGACTTGTTCATGTGCTGTGAGTTTATACCTACCTTCTGTGCATTCATTGAGGGAGCTGCATTTGATACCATGTTTTGAGCTTGCATTGTCAGCTTCTGAATCTCAACTTCCACATCTGGGATGTAACGATGGTGTGATCTTTTTGTTTCAACTATTATTACTCATCTCCCTTCTATTCAGAAAGGAAATACCTATAATTTTGTCCTGGGTGTGGATTGCTTGTTGAGTTGAATGTGAAGAACGCACAGTAATGTATAAAATGTTATTAGAGGAAAAAAATAACAAACTGAGATTAAAGGATTTTGAGGATGTTTGTATATATCTGACAGATTGGCTCCAATATGTCCAACTTAATGAAAGATTAAGTATAGACAAACAAAAAGGGTCCGCCAGAGAAATATCAAAACTAGAGGAAAATTTAATCCAGCCGAAGGGGAAATATCTATCTAAGATGTATTATCTCCTCCTTAACTGGGAAGTCTAGGAAGAAGAGGTAAAATCGGTTATGGTCCGTTGGGCCCAGGATTTTGGACATATCGTAATATCTATATGAATGAATGGGAAAGGCTCTGGAGAGAAGATATAAAGTTCACTGCATGTTATAACTTGAAAGAAAACATGATGAAAATGTTTTACCGATTGTATCTGACCCTGGCCAAACTGGCCAAGATGTACAAAAAAAAACAACCACCCCTCAAACGTTTGCTGGAGATGCAAAAAAAGGGGTAGGTACCTTTATGCACATGTGGTGGGACTATGTGAAGATATGAGAATTCTGGGACATAATATATAACGAACTCAAAAAGATCTTTAAATTCTCCTTTTAAAAAAACAACAAGAAGCCTTTCTGTTAGGCATTATGTCCATCAAAATACAAAAAAACTTTAGAACCTTTGTGTACGCAACCACAGTGTTTAGAATTTTAATAGCAAAAAACTAGAAAGGTGACTCGATCCCCACAAAAAATGACTGGCAAGCAAAGATGATAGAATATTTAGAACTTGTGAAAATGACTGGGAAAATAAGAGGAAACTCAAATCAGAAAGTGAGTAAAGATTGGACAATATTTAAAGGATATCTAAAAAAATACTGAGACAATGCAAATCTCCTGACAGATCTAGATTGAATCTTGAATATCAAGGAAATTATAAAAGCAAAAATCTCTCTTGATATGTAACAGAAAAACAACAACAAAGAAGTGCGTACAGTGGTACCTCGGGTTACATACGCTTCAGGTTACAAACTCCGCTAACCCAGAAATAACGCTTCATGTTAAGAACTTTGCTTCAGGATAAGAACAGAAATCGTGCTCTGGCGGCACAGCGGCAGTTGGAGGCCCCATTAGCTAAAGTTGTGCTTCAGGTTAAGAACAGTTTCAGGTTAAGAACAGACCTCCAGAACGAATTAAGTACGTAACCAGAGGTACCACTGTATAGACCACTAATGTGTAAAAAGTACAGTGAGGTGAATCTGAAGTAAAAAATGTGTGTGATGTTAAATGATATGTTAGTTAGTGTCTAGTTGTTATGAGGGTATGGTAATGGTCTGTTTGTGTTGTTTTTTATGTTTTATGTAAATTGTTTTGCAATAAAGGTACAGTGGACCCTCTGGATACAACGTTAATTCTTTTGGGGATCCGTACGTACTGCGAAAAGTCCGCAGAATGAGGTGCTGCTTCTGTGCACGTGTACGGCGCGATAGAGTGTTTCTGAGCATGCGCGAAGTGTGCAGAGCGCTTCTGTGCATGAGTGCGCAGCGAAACCCGGAAGTATACACTTCCAGGTTTGCCGTGTTTGCAACCTGAAAGTTACATTACCTGAAGGTAATGTAACCCGAGGGTCCACTGTGTGTGTGTGTGTGTGTGTGTGTGTGTGTGAATGCACAGTAGGGTGCCCATTTAACACATCACCAAAATAAGACCAAATAGGCTGTTGTTGTTGTTGTTGTTCAGTTGTTCAGTCGTGTCCGACTCTTCATGACCCCATGGACCAGAGCACGCCAGGCACGCCTATCCTTCACTGCCTCTCGCAGTTTGGCCAAACTCATGTTAGTAGCTTCGAGAACACTGTCCATCCATCTCATCCTCTGTCGTCCCCTTCTCCTTGTGCCCTCCATCTTTTCCTCCATCAGGGTCTTTTCCAGGGAGTCTTCCCTTCTCATGAGGTGGCCAAAGTACTGGAGCCTCAACTTCAGGATCTGTCCTTCTAGTGAGCACTCAGGGCTGATTTCTTTAAGAATGGATAGGTTTGATCTTCTTGCAGTCCATGGGACTCTCAAGAGTCTCCTCCAGCACCATAATTCAAAAGCATCAATTCTTCGGCTGTACAAGTGCACAAAATTCGGCTGTACAAGTGCACAAAATTTGCACGTGCTAATTTATACATATACATGCAAATTAAGAAATAATTGCAGTAGCGTAAATAAAAGTGCAACAGGTCTCACCTTAGTGGGGAAGACTATGATCAGGTCACCTGTGTGTTGATGGACAGCTTCAAGTCCCCAAGTGCTTCTACTTGTTCGTTAAACTTAAACTGTCTTCAGGCTGGAGAGTCCTTCAGATAGAGGATGTCTTCACACAAAGGGCTGTCCTTTGTAGAGTGTACATAGCCACCTAAATATTCAGTTATATAATAAGACTAATATGTGCAGCACTAACAGAGTTTGTCTTCTGATTAGTGATAAGCAGAAACATTAGTGTACTCTGTTTTCTGGCTGGTGACAAGCAAATTTGCCCTTGTAGATAAGTTTGTTGGCAGACCACATCTGGTACGGAAATGAACGCCCTTAATGCTGCATTCATTTGTGCGCTCAATTGAATTATCTGAGTTTGTATTATCAACCATTTTAACCTTTATTTACTAGTGGACAACCGAAACGTATTTCCTTTCCATAGAAAGACGCTCTCCGTAGAAAGGCAGGAAATTAGTAAAAAAAAGAGGGGGGGGACAGTTACCGTAATCAGTCCCATTGAAATGGCATCGTAATGCATCTGAAAGCAAAACGTTTGGACTTTGAGCAATGTTTTCCGGGAGAATGAATGAAACTGAAAGTTGGCAATAAGGAGAGTGGCTTTAAAAAGAAAGAAAGAAACAGTAACAGTTAGTTGATTATGTAGGACCTGCATGCATACTTGTCATAGTTGCATGCATAGCTGTATAAACAATGAACATGAATATTTATATATACCGTATTGGCCTGAATATAAGCCTCACTTTCCCCCCCCAAATTCCGACTGTGAGAAGTTAAAGTGCAACTTAAAGTCATGACCTTACAAAAATTGGCTTTTACGATATCGCTACTGAAACAGTCATATGGTAAAATGGAACAGGTGTGAGTACCTGCAGAATTTTAAGGGACCGGCTTATATTCACGTATAGCCTTTTTTCTCTCCCCCCCCCCCGCCCTGAATTTTAAAGGTGTGGCTTATATTCAGGGCAATACAGTGGTACCTCGGGTTAAGAACTTAATTCGTTCTGGAGGTCTGTTCTTAACCTGAAACTGTTCTTAACCTGAGGTACCACTTTAGCTAATGGGGCCTCCCGCTGCCACCGCACGATTTCTGTTCTCATCCTGAAGCAAAGTTGTTAACCTGAGGTACTATTTCTGGGTTAGTGGAGTCTGTAACCTGAAGCATCTGTAACCTGAAGCATCTGTAACCCGAGATACCACTGTACAGTAAAAAATAAGATAATATATAAAAAATAAAGGAAGCCATAAAAATACAATTTAGTAATAACTACAGCATCTAGCACAGTGCAGTTGCTACAGCAGGTAGAGAAATCAAGTAATTGACCAGGAATTTCCAGTGGTTCTTGGGCGGGGGCGAGGAGTTTGGAAACAAATGATCTAGAACTAGCGCTCCTAAATAGCCAATACATAATTGGAATATTTTCTGGTATGTCCTAACAAAAATGAAATTTTAGAGCTGGTATAATGTGCTGTTGTGGCTAACATTGTGAACTGGAAGTTTCTGATTTAGCTTGCTGGGTGATGTGGAAGTATCTAATTTTGAAAGGATGCTGTGGATCCCAATGAGCCAGTCATCCAGCCTATCTTGCCTTGAAATTTATGGCTTGCCTGAACATCCACTCCATGGCACACAAATATAAAACAGAAAGATGTTGAATCCTTCTCAAAAGAAGGGGAGTCATTTGTGCAGTTCTTGGAAAATATATGGCCAGCACAATACCACCTGATGCTTCTCCTGAAAGCTGACTATTCTTGATATGGTTTGCTTTCAATGTCTTTTTAATGAGCCTTATACAGGAAGAACCAGCCATGTGCCTGCTCTGAACAAATATATTTCACATTTCATATGACCCAAAGTTTTAACCAAATCGTTATTTCATTAAAACTGTAAACCATACAAGGTAACTGTCAATTTGAACTTGGTAGCCGTATTTGTGTAATTGAATAAGTCAAATAGTATGACATTTATTTAGTCTAAGACTACAACTTCCTGTATTGGCAATCATTGATGTAAGTGCTGTAATTAAATTTGAACAGATTTTACTCCTTTGGTATTAAGATAGCTGATCTTTATTTTGTTTTGTTTCTCCAAGACTGGTCTGGAGAACAGAGGAGTAAGAAGCGATGTGGGAGAGGGTTTCGGATGGGTTTTTTTATGTTGCAGCATGATCCTGTTTTGGTCTACTCAGAAGTAAGCCCCAGGCAAGTGGGTATAGAATTGCAACCTTAATTACTTGAGTCCTTTGTATCACCATCACTCCATTCTTTTTCATGGTTGGCCCATAGTCACATGATACAGCACACATTTTGCATGCCAAAGTTTCCAGCTTCAATTCCCCATATCTCCAAGTCAGGCTGGCAAAGATTCCTGTCTGAAGCCATGGAAAGACAATGTCAACAACCTTCAACTAGATGGGCCATGTCCGACTTGGAATAAGACAGCTTCCTAGGTTCCTAAAGTACTGAGTTCAATGTGAATCCACTGCTACCATCAAAATATTGCACTACTGCAGCTGGGTTAGTTTCCTTTGGTGCTACTTAAGCACTAATGTGGGGAGGAAAGGCCTTTAAACTAACCCTGAGACACCTGTAGTTTTGGTTAAATACTGGGGTTCTTAGTCGAGCTTCGAAATTATGTCCCACAAAGGTGGCATTGCACCCAGGCTCAAACCTGGAAAAATCGAACTCAATAAGGACCAAAAATTTATAGCTGACAATCTTTTTTTAAATTATTTTTTATTTATTTTATAAGATATAAAACATATAAAACAAATACAAAAACAAAACACAACACAAACCACTCTTATATCAACATCACATTGTTCCTTTAACATCTTAGGGTGACTTCCTCTGATCTCTCCTTTCTGGATTTCAATTTCATTCTTCTTTTAGCAGTTCCATAATTATGTTACAGCTGACCATCTAGGTCTGAGTAAGGATTAAGACCTGGGACTCCGCTAGATTAGTAAAGAAAAAGTGTTTCATATGCATTATAACCCTGTGACACCAGATGGTGCTGTGGATCCCCGTCTTTCGCCCATGTGATTTTCCATTATGAAGTTTACAATGCATTTTCCTGAAATCTTTTTTTGATGTGTCTAGATCCAGCCCTGATCTACATGTTCAGAGTAATCATGAGCCACTACACTCATTCAAACAAAGGAATGTGTGGTGAATACATCTCATGAAACCTCCCTTCATGTGATAATTTATTCTAGGGGCAGCTCATATGGTGGTCTCCAGATGTTGTTGGATTGCAACAACTCCCATCATTCATGGTATTTAGCCCTGCTACCTGCGCCTGATGGGAGTTGTGGTCAAAGAAATTTTGGTGGTGTGTCTTGATTTCTGCATTCAACTCCTCACCTTCTCTAGTAAGCAGTGGTGACATCCCCAACAGGGTTGTACCTCTCAACTGTTCTGAATGTGAATGCTAGCCCATTGCTTGCACTCATTGGAGCTCAAAGAACTCAGCAGGTAGCACAATCTTTTATGCTACGTAGGGTAACAATTATGCAAATTACACCGCTATAGAAAAAGGCTTTATAAAGAGATTAGAAGTCATTAGAATGAGACTCTCTCTGGAATATATAACCAGGGTTTCTTTTGTTTCACAAGTAAAATGCCATTAAAAGTTTAGACTTCTAAAAGCCATTTTATTGTCTTTCTTTCTCAGGGCAAAGCAGGAGGTATTCTTTTATGGCTTTAGTCATAACTTCCCATTATGAAGTATTTATGCCCATAACCATCATTTAAGACTTTAGAGAGAAGTGGGGAAGAATTATTAAATAATATGTTTTGCTTCTTCTAAAATGATGATGAAATGGCTGCATGCCATACTTAAAAGTGCATAGCTGGGAAGATAAGTGTGGTTTAGGAAGAAGACATCCTGCTATCTTAAAGGTTATGGAGGTCTTTAAAACAGGAAAACATTGTCATCCCCTTTGGAGCTTTGCTTACGTAAGCCAACTGTGAAATAGCTTGTGTTAACAATAAAGTCAATCTATTTTCTCTCTGTTCAGCAACTCTGGGTCCAATAGGGGAAGAAGCCATAACTCAGAGGCAGAGAATCTGGCTTTGTGTGCAGAAGGTCCGAGGTTCAAACTCTGGTATCTACAGGTAGGGCTGTACCCTGCCTGAATTCATGGAAAGTCACAGCCAATTAGTGCAGACAATAGTGAGCTAGAAGGAGCAATGGTCTGACTAAGAATAAGGCAGCTTCCTGCATTCCATTGTGTGCTTCTGTCTAAGTAACCAAGACAATGTTTCCATACTTGCATCTCATGAAGTACAAAATAAAACTGAAGACCAAGTCACTGTTTGTGGGGAGTGTAGCTGACCCAGAAACTGGAATTTCATCTGTTCTTGATGGAGTTGCCCCACTTCCTCCCTCCAAGAAGCAGGTCCACGATTGTGAGTGGATGCAGGGCTGGCCCAAGACATTTTGGTGCCTCAGGCAGATCCTCAAACTGGTGTACTCCTACCCACCAGGGAAGAAGGGGTGAGGGAAGAGCTACACCAGGAACAAGGGGAGAAAGAAAGGTTGACATTGGGTTCTTGTGTCCTGGGTGGATCCTGCTGCCTGAAGCAGCCATTTCATCTTGCCTCTTGGTTGAGCCGGCCTTGGGTCGATGGACGGTCATGAATCTTCAGGAGGCATTCTTCTAAAAATGGCACCTGGCTTGGAAACACAAGAAAATAGGATTCAGTCGTTGTGTGCTTCTCTTTCCCAGGACTCATGGATGCAACCTGCACAGCACCTAACAGAGCTTCAGTTGAATGCCTAGTATCTCCTCCTGCACTCTATCTTAATACTCCATGCAAGTACAGTTTCATCACCAGCCAATCCCACCTGACTCAACTCACTTTGTTTACCATCCAGCACAATCATGAGTTCTGCAGAACTTGAAAGCTCTCACACTAGCTCTTTGGTTCTGCAGAACCAGAACTGTCTATATATACACTATATCATATACAAGATGCATCAAAAGCCATCACCCAGCGTCCCCAAAAGCATAAAGCATAGGGAATTTGTCATGTTATCTAAGGCCTTTCTTTATTGAAAAATCCTCATTCCCTAGCACTAGATGCACAGATTTATTAGTTGGACAGCAGCCTAGGCCTTTGCATTGAGGATAATGAAGGCAGATGTTCACCTTGATAAATGAAAGCTAGGTTAACATGCTTCTTTTGCCAGTGGTAGAGGTGCAGGTTTTTGTGGCATAACTGTACACTTTCCAGCATTCTCCATCACACAGGAAGGCAATGGCTGCATGGCCTGAAGCACTTAGTTAATGAGAACATCCTTCTAGGATGGTGTTCAATATGCAAACTGTATTGAATCATGGAATTAATTTGGTGAATTATACATAGAAGAAGCCAGTTCTCTTATAAAGCTCTCTTATAAACAACCATACCACTGTGAAGACTTTGATCTCATTTCTTGTTAAACCCTGAAACCTCCAGCACTAGAGGTGGCTGGTTAGTACAAACCAACATGCCCATTTTATCCCATCCCCTCCTATTGGACCTAACTGCTCCTTTACGGTTGCTTGGCCATCACTTACCCCAATGTTCCCTTTCTATGCAACACTTGCAGACACAGCAGCTTCCTCAGAGTTTATACCCGGCTTCAAAATAGCTTGGTTTCATGTGGTCTAAAACACTGAGCCACTTGGCCTTGCTGATTGGAAGGTTGGCAGTTCAAATCCCTGCGACGGGGTGAGCTCCCGTTGCTCTGTCCCAGCTCCTGCCAACCTAGCAGTTTGAAAGCACATCAAAGTGCAAGTAGATAAATAGGTATCATTCCAGTGGGAAGGTAAACCACATTTCCGTGCGCTGCTCTGGTTTCACCAGAAGTGGCTTAGTCATGCTCGCCACATGACCCGGAAAAACTGCGGACAAACACCGGCTCCCTCGGCCAGTAAAACGAGATGAGCGCCACAACCCCAGAGTCATTTGTGACTGGACTTAACTGTCAGGGGTCCTTTACCTTCACCTTTTTATGTATGTATCATAACCCCAGGCACATCATGCTTTCCTCCAGCAATAAATATTATTCGTAATACTGTGGGGGGAAATTTTAAATGTAATTTCCCCCTCCGATTTCTCATTTCTCTTAAAAATTGTTTTCACTACTTCTGTCTCTGTTTATTCAAGACCACGGCTGAATTTATGAACGTACCATGTTTACACTTTGTTAGGGTGAAATAGTGACTGGTCCAAAGTAACCATGTGAGCCTCATGGCTGAGTGGGAATTTAAACTGGGAACTTTCCAGTTCAATCTGACACTTTCACCATTATGCCACATTGGCTCTCTCACCTTTGCTATTTAGGTGGCTTTAAGGCTTCTTCTGTTTAGTGCTTCATCATGATTTTACTGCTTCACTGATAAATTGTTCTTTATTTTATGCATTAATTTTGTTGCATTAACATTTAGTGATTGTGAGCCCCTTAGGTAATGTTTTCATAAGAAAGGCAAGCTGTAAATGTGAATATGCGGGGAGAGGGGATCATCAGCTTTGGCCAAAGATCAGACCATTAATCTGATTAAAAAGCAACAGCAACAACCTTGAGTGATACACTTTGTCTCCCAATCCCTGCATACCACTCATATGTACCATGCAGTGTCTATTGCACTACTTCTGCAGGTATGAAAATGGGTTTTTTTCCAGCTCATAGGAGCCATGGAGCCCGCAGCATACTTTGGGACAAAACAAGAAGCCTAGCTTATGATCTGTCAGGTTCAAAGCAGCTCACAAGCCATATGTGATAGCCAACCAGCAGTGTTCAATATTCTGACTTTTCAGCCTACCTTGAGCAGTTTTGAAACCACAAAGCCCACCTAATGGGCTAACACTGAACATGGTGGGTCACAAATTGTGTGGCTCACAAAGGCTTTGTGAATATTCAGAACCCTAGGAATATAGGAAGCTGTGTTATAATGCATCAGACCCTTAGTCCAACTAGCTCAGTATTGTCCACGCTGACTATCAGTGGCTCATTAGGGTTTCAGACAGGGAACATTCCCAGCCCTACATGGAGGTGCCAGTGATTGAACTTGGGCCCTTCTGCATTCAAATCGTGCATTTTATCATTGTACTATAACCCTTCAAGTCAACTTGTATCTGTAATAACAAATTGTGCCAGCAACTGCAGGACACTGTGTTTGATAGTCCAGCAAATCATTGTTCCCCTAAACGAACTTTCCGCATTGGGGTTGTGCACCCAATGCAAAATTCAATAATTAATTCGTTTGGAAGCTGAAAGATGGGAGGCCCCATTAGTCTTCCCTGAGGCTTTTATTTCCTTTGCCACTTGGACAGGATATAAGACAGTTGAAAGACTAGCAGATATTTCTCATCAACATCACAACTTTGATTTTAATTGGTGACTGGTGTGTATGCTTAGGCTTTGAATTTTAATGGGTTGATCTATATACTTTCTCTCCCTCAATTTGTTGACCTCAGTTATCTTCTCTTATTTCTTCCTGCCATAATTTTCTGCAGGAGAAAGAAGGGAAGAAAAACCCCTGCATTAGAATATTCCGAAAGTTGCTCTTGCGATCCTTTCTCAAAGGAGAGGATACAAAAGTTTGCAACACAAAATACAAAAATTCTCTCTCCCCCCTCCCCCACCAAGTTTATTAAAAAGTTCCAAAATATAAGCATTCTGTCATTCTAATGTGCATCCAATCACTTACTGGAATAGTGGCACTTTCACAGAAATCCCAAGGGGTTGTTCCAACCTTTCTGTGAGTCTCATGTGATTTCAAAAAGCTAACTTTTCTGCAAGAATATGTGAGTCATTTAACAAATAAGAGACGAAACACAGGTCCTGCTTAATTCTATCGTGTGTTCTTAGTAGTTGAAGTGGATATTTCCCCCACCATGTGTTGTTGCTGATGTTGTTGTTTTTTACCTGAGGCAAGGAGCCTGGGCAAACCTGGTTCTTGTCAGCGGGTGCATTTTCCTGACATGTTGTCGAAGTGTTCAGGCATTTGTCTGGACACCCATAGGGGGGAAATTAATTGCACCTGTTGGTCTTGCCCCTTACTCCTGCTGTTAGGACAACTATGGCCATTCCTGGGTCAAGATAGCTTGACCACAGTTGCCCATGCATTGGTAACCTCATGTTCGTATTACTGCAATGTACGCTGTGTGGGGTTGCCCTTGAGGTTGGTATGGAGACTGCAACTGGTGCGCCATGCTTGCAGGGAGCAAACTACAGCCACCTTCCTTGCAGAATCTGTTCTGTCCACCAATCTGCTAGCAGATCAAGTTCAAGATCTTGATTCGAACATATAAGGCCATATACCGCTCAGGACCAAGTTACTTGTGAGACCACCTTATCCCTTATATGCTTAATAGAACACTGTGGGACAGTTTCTTCTGCGAGTTCCAAAAATATCAGAAGCCCGCTCCGCAGTAACTCAGAGCAGGGATTTCAGTGTGGCTACCCTTACTCTGTGGACCCAGGACCAGATTAAGACCTTTAGAGGCTCTAAGCATTTAAAAGATTTTGGTGCCCCCATATATATCCAATTCAAAATATAAACAATAATATAAGCAATAATAAACCCTATATCATAACTTGACAAGTGCCCGCTTTCCAAAACAAATTGAAGACATTTTTGATCTGACAAGTTTTCTCAGCTGGGTGAATGGGTCTCTGCCATGGGTTTCTCTTGTAGATTGTATTGTTATTGTTTTGTTTTTCAAACATATTTGTTGTTGTTGTTTTGTATTTTTTAACTGCTTTTTGCTGTTTTTATGAGAACCTTGTGTGGAAGGCAATAAGAATAATAATAATGATTCCCCAGAAATTCATATTGCTGTGATTACAGTGTGGAAAATGGTTGCCAGTGTGTGTGTGATGGGTGCCTACTGACTTCTTTCAAAATGATTTGCAATAAATGATGCAACAGCCATGCAGGCATCATTTTGCATATGTTTAAAAATACTGCATGGTTAGCGAAGGCGACTCCATTCACATTCATTCATTGCTCATGACTTTCATTTTGTATCTGTAAATTTTGATCGTTTAAATAATATCGCCTTGTGCGTGTGCTCCAAAAATGAACCTAATGGGTCTCGTCCAGTTCAATTTCCATTCATTATGAAATGGACATGCCCATGGATGGGCTTAGGGGGAATATTGTGTGTACAGTAATTGTGAGTGGCACATACTGTGACTGATCATACTAAAAGCTGCCTTGTTTTCAACTTCTCTAAACACCCCAATCCACTGGCTGATATATAAGCAATATATTTCATTCAGTCTCACACGCGAGCTTAATTCTTAATATCTGATGCTATGTATCAATCTCCTGTGCACAGATATAAAAGGATCTGGTTTACACTGGAACAATTGTTTTCCCCAGGAAACATAAAATATTGCTTCTGTTATTTCTGAGTGCTTTTTGGCTCTCTTGCTGTTTAAACAAATAAAGGAAGAGATTACAGAGCATTTCTGCGATGAGCGTACCTGTAGAGACGAGCACTTCCATGCTTTCACTGACAAATATTTAGATGCTGTGAATTTGTGGTGTTCGTGGTACAGAATACAAATGTATCCAGTGTGTAACATACAGCTGTATTACAAATCGAGCAGCACTATCCCCGAACTTTCTACTCCAGCTCAAAATATTAAATGTCCTATGTGTCAGTGTCACAACCACAGCTCTGCAGACAAAGATGTACAAAAATTTTTTTAATGATCATTGATTGGTATGAAGCTATGTGAGGCCTCAAGATCAGCTTCAAGGTTCAAATGCAAACTTCATTTGATAGTAAGTCCAGTTTCTCATTGTTTGTTGCAAACTCTATGGCCAGACTTGGTTTTATCATGTGCACATGGCTGTTCTGCACCATCCCATTCCTTCTTTCATCTGAGAAACAAAAAAACCAAGCTGTCTGGGGTGAAAAACCTAGAGACGGCAAAGGTAGAGAGGTTGGAGGGAACAGTTTGTTTTGATGGACAGGTCTAGCTTTTAATCACAGTGAATTCTTTTCCCAGGTGCTCCAGCCACAGTGATTTGGGAAAGGGATGTTGTAAACACATGGGTTGTCATTTGCCTCCAAAGTTAGGCTGTGCGACCAGGGAGTAAGCAGAGAAATTAAATAATTCAGGTGGTCTCCTCCTTTCCCATTCATTCTTTTTCCTCAGAAAATATTTTAAATAATAGCATTCACTTTTTTTTTTCTTCACAGAGGGTATCTCCAGGAAGGGAGAGCTGCAAGGGGGGAAAAACTGAGTGTTTTCTTTTGTTCACTATAGCTGAGGTAAAATCACCTAGCATGATAGCCCTTCATTCTATGCATGTGAGCTTTGGCAGGATTCTTACCCTGCTGTTCCTTCCTTAGTTTGCCAGTTCTCATGCTAATTTCACTTACCCCCCAAGAAAAAAAATAAAACTGATGGAAGGAAAGTTATTTCTATTTTCCCTTCCCCAAATGGTAAAGTCTGAGAGAACGTGTACACCTTTCTTTTAGCATGCTCCATTCCTTCAGAAGGGGAAGCTACGCTTTCAATTTGCATGCAGTTACGGGTGGCGCTATGGGTTAAAACACAGAGCCTAGGGCTTGCTGATCAGAAGGTCGGTGGTTCGAATCCCCATGACGGGGTTGCTCCTGCCAACCTAGCATTTTGAAAGCACGTCAAAGTGCAAGTAGATAAATAGGTGCCACTCCAGCGGGAAGGTAAACAGCGTTTCCATGTGCCACTCCAGCGTTTCCGTGTGCTGCTCTGGTTCACCAGAAGTGGCTTAGTCATGTCAGCCACATGACCCAGAAGCTGTACGCTGGCTTCCTCAGCCAGTAACGCGAGATGAGCGCTGCAACCCCAGAGTCGGACACGACTGGACCTAATGGTCAGGGGTCCCTTTACCTTTATGGCAGAAAAGAACAAATTTAGATGCTTAGGTGTTAAGCTCAGCAGAGGGAAACCCCCCCCCTTGGTAGTTCCACCATTCTCAGAAGTTCAGGGGTGGCAGCCCCTCAGTTGTGGCATGTGAAGGCACCTCTCTTTACCATCACCTTTGACACCTCAGGTGTATGTATTTAGGACTCGTCCTTTTCTTGTGACTGCCATTTGTTTTAATTCTGTTTGAATCATGTCTTTTAAATTGTTCTAAGCTGCCCTCGGACCATACAATGAAAGGTGGGTAATTGTCATCAACATGATTATAATCAACATCCTTAAACGTTCTCTACCTGAAAGCTCCTGGATGGAACTGTCCAAAATTCAGTAGGCTTAATCCACTCTGGAGGGAAATCCTTAGCATGCAAGTTTCACCCATGTATGTGAAAAGAAAGAAAAGGTACAGCTACCGGTATTTTTTAGATTTCCAATTAAACTGATGAGGGCAAAACAGAGTTCCCGATGTAACGTACCAGGTTTGGACTTGAATAACAAATCAAATTCATATACAGAGCAGATCCAAAACAGATTGTGTGGGAATACGTTTTTGGGACTTCCTGCGCTTTGCCACTTCACAAAAACCTTCTGCGCTAATGCACGGAAGAAAAGAGATCCGGCTGGTGACTGCTGCCTGGATCCCTCCGCGATTGCTAGAAAGTGCGCCAGGAAGCCTCCTGGTAACGGTTGGAGACTTGTTTCCCGGCCGGAAACACTGACAAATGCAGTGTTATGATTGGTTTATGCCCATGCTGTGACGCTGTTCAGTTTGTTAATAAATGGCCCCTGCTCTCTGCTAGCGGTGTTCAGAAACGCGAGACAAGCACAGAGAGAACACGTGTAAGAACAAGAGAGAAAGCAAAAGAGAAAGAACGCACACAGAGAGCAGTTGGGAGAGCACAACCCAACAACCGACTGCAGTCTTACTCTTTATTTCTTATTTTCATTTGGCCTCTTTCCTGCTTTCAGCTGCACCTTTTACTATTCTTTTCGCTGCCTATCCTATCCTCTTCGGAACTCCAGAGAAACCTTTGCAACAACCTTCGCAACATCAGAAAACATCTCACGGCCTTCAAGATAATCTCATAACCAGCGGACCCATCATAACCAGTGGGAGCAGGCTCTCCAGGATTACTGGTTATCCCAGAAGCTGGTTATCCCCACAAGATTGAGCTGCTTCCAAATGCTATTGATACCAGTGCAGGGCAAATTGTGTAGTCATTGCACGGCTCTTAAAACTCTCTCTCAATCTCAGGTGTTTTTGGGGAAGACAACAGACAGTTTCAGAAATTCCCAGAGGGCAATATAATGTGTACAGTTGTCTAGTTTCTACACTTATTGAAAGATCCCTCTCCATCCAGGGAAGAAGATTCATCATCACAGGTCAAGGACACTTTTCAGCCAGGCAAAGACACTAAAGAAGGATGTGAAGCAGGGGCAGGGAGAGGTATGCCCAAGGACCAGATAAGCTTGAACGACAGTATGTTGGCCCTTGAACCCGAGGTTCACCAGCCCTGTTCTGGACTAATACATGGGTCAGAGCATAATTACACTTTGGAATTTACACTAGTACCAATTTTGCAGTAGAGATTTTTAGCTCAGACAAGCAGCAAAATGATTAACCATTTGTGTGATTTGGAATAAAATGTATTTAAATATGTATTTTGTGATAAAATGCATGTCTTCAAATAAGTATTTCAATAACGAATTGTCGTGGGGGTTTCTTCTATAGACCAGGGTGCAAAAGACACTCTGCAGATGCAATGGTGGCAGAAAAATGCCTAGTAGAGGAAGAGATTTACTAGGCTGCACATAAGCTATCACTTCCTCTCCACCACCATGCCCTACTGTCAGGCTTCAGGGAATCAGCTTCCTCCCTTCCCCCTTTGGCAGTAGATAAGCATAACAAAAGGAAAGGAGTCTTCTTACCAGTTAGAACTTTAATGGTCACAGCGAGACAACAAAGGATCCATTTCCTAGGAATGAAGGTGCTCCCAATTAAGGGTTCCACCCATTTCCTCCCTTGTGCTGCCAACTTCTTTCCTCTTCTTGACCTTGGGCTGAGCGGATGGATGCTTTCCAGTGACAGTGAGTCTGTTAACTCACTCTCTCCCAGTTCTCCTCCTCCTAGCTGTTCCCCATCCAGTACTTCCCAGCTTCTGCCTTCTGAACTATGTCCCTCTGCAAACCACTGTTCTAAATCTATACTATTCCCCTGCTCCTGGGAAGATTCAGGATCCTGATCAGGAGCAGGGGGAGGGGGAGGGGGAGGGGGAGGCTCCCACCATTCCTCCTCAGTGCAGCCCTCCTCAGCATGGTCCCTGACATCTACAGTGTGTTATAGCTATCAACCAGCCAAGTGTGCATCTTAATGGCCAGAGTCTAGTGGCAGAAGAAAGGGAGATTGGCCCACCTAGCTTTGCCCACCTTCTGGAAGTCTTACTGTTCTAGTCAACTAACAAACACTGGTTTCAAAAAAGACACACAGTAGCTGAGCTATTAAAGTTTCACTGAAGTCTGGCTCTTGAAGAGTACGTGAGAGTGTGATGGAATGCCTAATCTAAACAGAGTGTGTGTAAGACTCAGCGGCTCGTTTTCTGATTACAGCATCAACCTTCAAATGCATTAAGGCTGGTCTTTGATGTATGAGTATTTCTGTGTTGGAACACTTTCATGTTCTTTTTCCAATCAGGCATCAGTTTGTCAATCCCTAAATCATGTATACAGTCCTATGTTGCTTTTGGACTGCAAGAGTATGTTGTGAGACCAATTAAAGTAAATTACGGCACTTAAACCCCACTGCTGATAAAGAAATGTGAAAGTTACCTCCCTTCTTGAGATGTGGTGTGATATGAAGCCTTGTTGCTGGTTGAGTTTCATGCATCAAATTCATTAGGCTCCAGAGAATGGAGAAGAGACCCTATATTTTTTTATAGCCAATGTGAGCATCTTCCAGAGACAGAAATTTAGATCTGTCATTTTCAGCGATGGTAAAAAAAGATGGAAAATAAAATCTAGAGGTTTTGCCTTTATACAAAGCAACCCTATTGTTTAGAGTGATGTTCTTCTGCATATGAATATTTCATATGGTTGCATGGGCACACAGGACCAACCTAAATGTGTGAACATTCTCCTAGTTTTTTATTATATATATTTTCCATGAAAACTTTATTTGTAGGCTGCAGTCAAGAGCTGTTGAGGGAGAAGAAGGACTACTTAACCATTTCCTTTCCTGACATTTGTCCACTTCAAACTACCACCGCCAAGCTGATTTCCTATTCCTGGTGGAAAAGATACTGGGTCCGCATCTTTTTCCCCACAGGAGACACAACTGGCTTGGGCAGGGCCATTTTGAGCACACAAACTGATGTGTGGGGCTGAACCTGTGACTCTTCAGATGTTGTTGCACTACGACTCCCATAATCTTTAACCATTGGCAACACTGGGTGGACCTGATGGGATCTGGAGTCCAGCAACACTTGGAGAAACACAGGGCTCCTGTCCCTGGGTTGAAACACCCCCCTCCCCCCATTCCTCTAATTAAACAGACATTTTCAATTAAAACAACAACAACCAAACCACCACATCCTCTTAGACACAAGGAACCACCTCAACCCAAATATCCCTGCCCAGCAACTACATTCCTCAGATGGGGCACTGCTGAGAGTACCACATGCCCCAGAGATGCGCTTAGTATATGTTGGTAGAAAAACTTGATTGGGAATACGCAATAGGTATAAAAAATGCAGGGTGAAGCAAATCACTAGCTCACAGTGTTTCTTAGGTCAAAACAATGTATGCTTTTATGTATTATGAGTTTGTGGGTGCCTTGACTCCGGTGCTGTAGCTACTGGGGAGCTAGCCGGGGGGGGGGTTGCCCTGGGTGAAGCCTCCAGGCTCCCAGCCCCCCCCCCCTGTGTGTGTGTGTGTGTGTATACAAATGTGCATGGGTGTGTTTGTGCCAAACTGGGTCTTTGACCCGGTGAAATAAAGCCTAGTTTCACCCCTTCTTGACTCCCCTAAATTCCTGGGTCTAGCCACATACTGAAGGACTAATTATTCTCAGGACTGCTGCAAAGGAGAGGGAAAAGTCTTGATAACTGCTCTATTGTGACCCAGACATTATATATTACATCAATGGGGGATTCTAATTCTAGAACCCTCTCCTGCCTCTTTTCATTATTGATTACACTAAATCAGGTATGCCTCCCTAATCTCCTTTGCAGCCCTAGAGAGATTCACTATTCTAAAAATAAATAAATTGTTTTTTGTTTTTTTTGTTTTGCAGCAGATTCAAGAACATTGTACTTACTCACACAGCAGGGTGTGAAATGCAGAGTGGTAACTTGGGAATCTCACCTGGGACCAAATCTGTATATTACAAGTAACTCTTGAGAACATAGATCAAGGAAATTCCCCTTTTCTTGGCATGTAGATGTGTAAGTGGTTTTAGGGAAAAAAGCAACACGTGAATTAGCTCAGCTGTTTAAAAAAGAAATGAAACTGTAAGACATGAGGCAATAAAAAGTGAGGTAGCCAACATGTGAACAGCAGTGGAGCGTATGTCCTTGCTGCCCGGGGCGAGAGTGCAGGGCAGGCCCCTGAGGGGGGACAGAGGGTGCCCTCCATACGCCACAGTTCAGGATGTGGAATAACACAAAATGGCTTCCACATCCAAAAAGACAAAGAAAAAGACTGGCAGAAAATAGTACAGATGTGCTCCCTTCATCACACACCCCAAAATGTGGGGGAGGCACCTACATCAGTCACCATTGCCCTCCCTAACTAGGAGTTTTCTGTTTGTTTGTTTGTTTGTTTGTTCGTTCGTTCATTACTCACTAATTTACAAAAGGCATAATAACTTAATTACAACCCACAAAATCTATAAGGCCACGTTAAATTGAGTGTAGGAAACAACTTAAAATGGAACCAAATTAAAACCATGTGTCATAAAAATAATTCATAGCTATAGGTAATAGATGCCATAAAGCAGGGGTCAGCAAACTTTTTCAGCAGGGGGCAGGTCCACTGTCCCTCAGATCTTGTAGGGGGCCGGACTAGATTCTAGAAAAAAAAAATGAACGAATTCCTATGCCCCACAAATAACTCAGAGATGCATTTTAAATAAAAGGACACATTCTATTCATGTAAAAACACGCTGATTCCCGGACTGTCCGCGGGCCGGATTGAGAAGGCGATTAGGCCAGATCTGGCCCCCAGGTCTTGGTTTGCCTACCGATGCCATAAAGTATAGGAGATGACAAAGGAAACAAGCAAACTCCCTTCCCTGCTTCTGCTGCCGCTGCCACACACCCACACCCTTGAAGTTTTTGACATGGATGCAGAATACATTCATATGATTCGTTGATGTTCTGCATGTTCACATTTCTGGATCTTTCCTTCATTCGGAACTGCAAGAGATGGGAAATCATGTGAATCCTATACATTCATTAGCTATTTTAATTGCCGACTCTAAAATTGGCAGCGCTTCCACTTTAATGGAAGTTAATGATACTGTAATTGCAGAGATGTATCACAGTGAATTGTACCCTGATTACATTCAGGATTATTACAGTATGTAAACTAATCACCAAGTGCAACAACATTTCTATAAACACTCAACATTGCCACGTATCCTTTCTTGATATTATTGTTGAGAATATACAACAGAAACTACTATTGCTGCATTAACATTTTGTTTCTTAAGCAACTGTTTGCTTAGTTTCCCCCTGCATAATCCTATGCATGTTTACTCAGAAGTCCCATTTTGTTCAATGAAGCCTGCTCCCATTTGAGTGTCCATAGGCTGGTAGGCATAATTTAATATACGATATCTGAGAATTACAGCTACAGGTCTGTAAAATTATTTGCGTATTAAGAAATCAAAGCCACTTGTTAAGACATTTACATTCCTATTTCTTTCATTCATCTGCTGCAAGGAGGAATTTATATGGCTGCACAGAGTTTAAGTAGGTGCTTATTGCGCCATGGGAAGTTTCCTTTTACGAAGTCTAGTTAATAGCCAGCACTGGTGATAGGAATTGTAGTCCAAAATATCTGGAAGGCACTATGGTTGGCCAAAGCTGGATTAGCCCCATATTGTCCACACTGGCTGGCAGCAGTTCTACAGGGTTTTAGATAGGGGTCTTCCCCAAACTGGAAATGTCAGCAATTATCCAGTCGGCAGTAGCAGAATGTATAATGAAGATTTTTCCAGCAGAGCAGATGGTCAGTGCTATGAGCTCTTATCTAGTTTTTATTCTTTGCTAGCAAATGCACAACTAGTACATGTGAGATGAAAAAGTATTATTAGCATGTGTCATTACCATTCTGGTAGACTTCTATGTAACTCGGTGGATGTGCCTTAAAAAAAATGCAAAGCTTTTGTCTTCAATGTAAAAACATCTGTCTGAAATACAACTGTGATTCCATAAGAATAAAGGCCTTTCTAAATGGCCATTTCACTCACACCCACTCAGTTAACCTGCAGCTGACTGGATAGCTCAGTTGGTTAGAGTGTGGTGCTGATAATGTCAAGGTTGCAGGTTTGATCCCCATATGGAACACCTGCATATTCCTGCATTGCAGGGGGTTGGACTATATGATTCCAACTCTATGATTCTATCTCATTTCAAACACTGCAGTCCTATGCAGACTAACCTAAGAGTCCCACTGAACACACTAGGACTTGCTTCTTAGTAGAGCTGTATAGAATTGTATGGTATGGATATATATATAAAAAAACACATCAGTTTGAAGATGTCAGCTGACGTGTGCCTTAAGGTGTATTGTTTGGCATGCCATATAGTTGGAGAAGCAGGAGGTACATGTGTAGGGATGGGTAAATCTGTCGATTTCAGTTTTTCATTTTTCCAGTTTTAAGTACACTACGACACCACTTTAAAAGAGCCATGGCTCCCCCCCCCCCAAAGTATTCTGGGAGCTGTAGTTTTTGAAGGGTGCTGAGAGGTGTTAGGAGGTTCCCTATTCCCTTCACTGGGCTACAACTCTCAGAGTAGTTTAACATTCAATTAGTAGTTTTAACAGGGAACTCTGCAAATTGCAGTTCTGGGAGAGGACTTAGGGGGTCTCCTAACAACTCTCAGCACCCTTAACACACTACAGTTCCCAGGATTCTTCGGAGGAAGCCATGGCTGTTTAAAGTGGTATGGTGGGAATGTGGCCTAAATATTCAGTCACTGCCCTGTCTAAATAAAACATTGCTTTCCCGCCCCCCTCACCAATTCCGCTGAAATTTAAGTTACCCATTCCAAGATATAACATGCTATTTCCTTTCATTTCTTCTAAAAGCCTCGATTCAGCCCAGATAGAGAGGGATTCTGTGAAACTAATTTCACTGAGGGCAACATGCAGTTTGATATTATTTGATCTGGGAAATGCATCTTCTGCAGAGAGCTTCTATAATGCCAAGAGAGCCTTTTTGCTATTTGATGTGCCTGTATTGAAGCAAATGGAAAGGCCAATAAATTTGGCACCTTGCCCAGTTCCTTTTTTTTTTTAATGACTAATGAAGCTGTTCATTGGGCAATATTGTTTCACTCGGCAAGCAGTCCTTGTGTGATTCCAAGATGTCACTTATGTTTATTAACCCACTAAATCTTTCCATCCCGGCAGGAACACTTCCATACATCAGCCAGCGGAGGTGAAGGACACAGAGAATATCCTCTGAGAAAATGGTCTCATTTGTATTAGAAGCATGCTATGGTTGTGTCCCAGAGGCTTTATATCTCAAAGGCACACAGAAGAAGCAGGAAAATAGAAATAAGCCTGTGGCATCTTCTCATAAATTTTGAAGGAAGTTGCCACAATATCCTCCCCCCACCCTTTCCTATTTCTTTCCCCAGCAATAAATCAATGCGCTAAAGCTTCCGCTACTATAAGGAAGTAACTCATCCTATATGAACTTTTGATATTCTCATCTTGAAGTCATAGATATTGCCATCCAGCCCCAGCCAGCATGATCAGAGCTCAGGGAGGGTGGTAGTCATAGAGAGCCAGTGTGGTGTAGTGGTTAAGAGCGGTAGACTCGTAATCTGGGGAACCGGGTTCGCATCTCCGCTCCTCCACATGCAGCTGCTGGGTGACCTTGGGCTAGTCACACTTCTCTGAAGTCTCTCAGCCCCACTCACCTCACAGAATGTTTGTTGTGGGGGAGGGAGGGAAAAGAGAATGTTAGCCGCTTTGAGACTCCTTCGGTTAGTGATAAAGCAGGATATCAAATCCAAACTCTTCTTCTTCTAGTCATAGTCCAATGACATCTGGAGGACCCCATTCCTGGCTATTCTCATTTTAGACAATCTCAAGCATTTTACAACTTCAGCCAATGCTCAGTTGTCGACGCACAAATTCCCACAACAGCACACCCACTCGCTTGTAGCAAATTAGCAATGTTTGTCCCAAATATATACACTCGTGGGCAAACCTCTTAGGCAGGGCTGGATTTAGATGAAGAGAGGCCCTAGGCTACTCCACTTGTGAGGCCCCTCCGCATCCCCCACCCTCACAACTAGAAGAAAATGGAAGAGTGTTATAAAAAAAATTGAATGACGCCAAGGATGATGACAGGTATTTAAAATTCTGCAATTCACAATTTCTCCTCTAAAGGACTTAAGATATTATTGTTAAATACCATGGTGGTTTTAAAAAATGCATAAAATTAACACTGAAAAACTTTTGCAATAACTGAACTTTGTACACCTTTTGTGGCCTGGGCAGGCCTAGAACTAGTCCCCATGTCTTGTTCCTCGCCAAGAAATCAAGTTCAGCCTTCATGGCATTTAACCATGGCTCAGCCTGGGCAGGCTGCAGGCCTGGGTAGGCCGGGTCTATACCTGCTGGGATTGGCAAGGGATCTGACCCTCACCTGAATCTCATAGCTCTCCTAAAAAGTGCTTTGGTCTGCCCACCAGATACCAGGCACCCTACTATTCAAATTAGGCCCCAGTGTTTTTGTTACAATCCCCTTCTCAATTAAGTAATCAATTTTAATCTAGAATTTAAATTCTCAAAACTTTCTTATTTGTTAATTCGAGCAAGTAAACTACTGCTCTCACCATTACAAACAGTATTTCTACCTGCAACACAATTGAGCAAACATGCTCCTCTTCCTTTCACAGATATTTTGTTTCCATTTGCAACTGTGTTGTTGTTCAGTCGTTCAGTCGTGTCCGACTCTTCGTGACCCCATGGACCAGAGAACGCCAGGCCCTGCAACTGTAGCTGCCTCTGATTAGTTATCATTTAACTCTTGGGGAAAATAATTAGCATCACACATCATGTGCATGGAAGTTGCTGAACCAATTAACCAACCAGAAGGATTACTGTTAATAGCACCAGTTTTCCTATAACGTGATATTCCTGGATAGTTTTGATGAACTGCAAAAGCATTTTTAGTTTGCTTTCTGTTGCTACCCTGGAACTTTTCTTTATTAGTGCCACTTTGTTTTGTATACCTTGCAAATGAAGGAAAACAACTTTTCTGCTTGTATATGTTGATAATATAATTTTGGTTACTGAGGACAAACAAGATTGGGTGCTGGCCTGGTCAGGACATAGGCGCCCTGACTGTGACAAAGGTGACCTGTGTGCTTGCTTGGTTAACAGCTGTTGGGAACTTTAAGGTCCCTGCTCTCCCTTCTTATGGTCTTTGTACTGGACCTGGAGACTCCAGTAGAGAGCATTTCATATCAAGAAGGAGGGCAAGTGGGCACCTGTCAGGGATTTGCCTTCTCCTTGTGAGGAGAGCCCGGGTGGAGGTCCTACTCATGAGGAGAGCCAGGGCGGGAGTACTCCACGCGAGGAGAGAGGGGAAAGAGATCCTCCGAGGGGGGAGGATTGGGGCAGGGAACTTCCTTGAGAGCAGGTCTTGCTCAGGTACAGGGATCCCCAGCCACAGCTGTCATCTGACTCATCTCACAGCCTGTCTCCAGAGCTCTCTTCCACGGAAGAGGAGGAGGAGCAGACAGTCAGGGATGTGAGGGAGAGGCCCAGCACCACCAGCCAGACAAGATCGGAGGGAGAGTTACAGATTCCGGCACAGACGCAGCGTCTGGGGGCTAGGAGACCCAGAAGACATCGTTTCAGGGTGCCAAGGCTTTGGTGCTGGGTGGGAAACTGGAGAGGAGCACTTCTGGATTCTGCAAGTGACTGAGCAGTCATGTTTTTAGCTAGCTCTGCACTGTAAATAAGTATGCACAATAAAGTAGTCTTTAGAGTAAGAGGACTCTTGTCATTAATTGTGAGCAACCCCCTGGGGTATCCTGACAGTACCCTATCAAATGACAGGGCAGGAGCTACACGGAGCAGGGCCTTTTCACTGGTGGTGCCCATTGTATGCCTCACTCTTTCCAGACCTGCTCTCTTTTGGCCTGTATTTTGGAACTTTATAATTTAGGAAGAATTTGGAAGAACTGGTTGACAAGTCTTATCAGTTGCTGACGTATGAGCAGATTTTATTTGCTGCTGTTCTGGGCTTCTGGTGCACCAGGGTTTATACCAGCATAATAGAGTTGGCCAGGATGCCAGAAGGGATACAATTTACAAGCTTTCTCCATTATCTGCACAGCAGGAAGTGTTCAGTGAACAGTGCAAAGGCTGAGCTGAAGCATTTCCCTGCTGGTTACCTGCTTTCAGCAATAGGGGTCGTTGTTTGGTAGTACCCAATTGGTTAGCTGTCAGATTCTAGAGCTCCCTATTGGTGGCTCTTAGATAATTCACAAAATACAGAGTCCATTCATAAAACACTGTGTTCATTCATAAAGCAGTAACAGCAATCTCCATTGCGACATATTGGGTGTATATTTCAGCGGTTGAACGTACAAGTTTATGACCATGTTGTAGTGTAGTGCTTATCCGACTGTGAATAAAAGGTGGCTGGGCTCATTGTCTCAGGTTCTGGGGGGAAGAGGTGACAAAACTGATTTCCAATAAGTGCCCCCCCTTTATTTCCATAACAAGTCCTTGATCCGGACTCTGAATAGTGTCACCAGGGACCTAGAATGTGCAGGGCTTGTCAGTCCAACCCCTGCACAGTCTCATCAGGGCTGACCTTAAGGCAATTGGAGCAATTGGGCCAAATTGGGTGCCGCGGCCGCTCTCAAGGGGCCCCACACAGACACATCAGGGCAATCTAGATGGATTTTATTTATATCTGTAAGATTTTGCAGACTTTGGCTGTGAACTGGGGCCCTGCAAAAAAAAATTCAAGTTGCGCCCCACTGCTTCAAATTGGGCCCCACTGGCTAGCCCTGAGTCTAATAGTTGCTGGGCTTGAGTTGCCCTGCCCTTGCATGAAGTCTTGGGTTTGCAATTTTGGGAGAGAGAAGGCTGGGGAGCTCCCCTGGATTTAGAGGCCCTAGACTTCAGCCTACTTAGCCTATACATAAATCTGGCACTGCTCTTAGGCTTGGTAAATCTAGGAACTTTTCTACATAAGAGCAGGGAAAAAACAGTTTTTGCAAGTCAATTCTATGCTTAATGACATCACCAGGGCCTCGCCCCCTGTGACTTCACTGGGGTGATCATCACCATGCACCTGCCCGTAGGTCTCAGGTTTGGACTTTGCAATCTCAGGGTCTTGGATGCTCCTGAGCTGGCAACCCTAAACACAGGTCAGCAACTGAGTTTCTTTTAGATTAAAGGAAGAGAGATGTCTGGAGACTAAACTGCACTTATGGAGAGTGCTGAGCTCATTCACTGGGTCTGAAGATAGTGTACTTTAAAACATCAGATTATTATTTTTTTAAATAACTTATTCAGAATTTGCAACTGTGCAATTCAGTTATGAGGCAGTCACCAACACTGAAATCTTGGGGTGAGACAAAGGTCTTCAGGAAATGGCTGGGTTTCCCCCCGTCACATCACTGCGAAAGAGACAAGCCACCATTTAAACAGAATAGTAGCATAGCACTTCTGCAGTGGAGACTACTCGGGCAAGCGAGGAGAGCAAGGAAGCTCATCTGGTGTGATGATACTGCTTTTCGTTCCCCTATAAGGCCAATTAGATGTTCTTAGTTGACCTAAAACAACCCACTAGCAGAAACAAAATGTTAGGAGAATTGACAGATACATGAGAAGCAGCTTTCATCACATCCTCTTCATTCTGGAGAAGTGTGTCTCCTGTCTCCATTTCTCTTCTACAGAATTCCCAGTGTGCACCACATTGAGAAAGATATGGACCACAGAGGGAATGCTCCCCCTTTGTTAAAAGAGAACTGAACAGGAAATCCTGCCCAGCCATCTGTCATTCTGCATAGAAATTCCATTGATCTTGGTGGAAGCTACATATGCAGATCAAATGGACTGAGGATGCGTAGTGAAGATGAAAGGAGCGAACAAATGGGGTTAGCAAAGGATTAGCAAGATGACTTCTTGCATGTTTCATAAGCTTCTCAGCAATGGCACCCTGGCTTCAAAAACCTCCCCCCAGCCCTGCCAACCCACCAGCTTTCTTTCAAAGCCAGCTAAAGACCTCCGTCTTCTGTCAAGCCCATGGGTAATAAAATCTTTGACCTACAAAGTACAGTGGAATTGTTTTGATGAGGATATTTAGACTGATTCAGCGACATGAGAAGCTCCCTTAGTCAGACCATTGGTCTATCTATCTCAGTATTGCCCACACTGACTCTCTATAACAGGCACCCCCAGACTCCAGATGTTATGGTACTACAACACCCATCATCCCTAGCTAACAGGACCATTGGTCAGGGATGATGGGAATTGTAGTCCCAAAACATCTGGAGGGCCGAGTTTGGGGGTGCCTGCTTTTTCATTTCAGCCAGGGGTCTCTTCCAGTCCTGTCTAGACATTCCAGGGACTAAACCTGGGACTTTCTGCAAAGAATTAGTCTTGGAGCCCTGTAATTTCTGCCCTAGAAAGGGGGGCTTTTGGCTTTCAATTTATTGTGCAAATAATTGGGTAGCTGAAAAAGACTAATATGTTTATGTTAAATAGCTCACTGCTGGCATCTGGTACAACTAATGGATAATTGACATTCAATACAGTGAAGTTCTCCAAATTTCACCCTGTTCACATCTCCACTTTTAATTATGACATGACTCCACAGTTTACTTACTTACAAGTACTGTGAAATGAGCTGGCATCAGAGGTTACAAAACAAACGTGATGTGTCTGGAATACTATAGCCATTGTCATCTATTACGATGTGTTATGTTAGTGTCAGGGGACTCATAGTCTTAAAAAGGAGGTGATTCAGAGGATTTTCATTTGCTATCATTTACTTCTGTCCCAACTGGACTCTTGAGGCAAAGACTCTCAAGGCAGCTCACAACTTTTAAACATACTAAATATAATAAAATGTCCACCCCCCCCCTCCTCAAAGTTAAACTAGAATCAAAAGTCATAAATAGCCTGGTTATGTTACTGTATTGTCCATATGAGGGGATGCCCTTGAATCTGCCTTATAGCATCTGTTGTAGCATCTTTCCAGTTGTTGCTGAACTACAACTCCCATCGACTTTGCAGGCATAGCCAATGAGCAGACATATGGGAGATGTAGTTACAGGTAGGTAGCTGTGTTGGTCTGCCATAGTCAAAACAAAATAAAAAATAAATAAATTCCTAATAAAAAATAAATAAATTCCTAATAAAAAATAAATAAATCCCTAATAAAAAATAAATAAATTCCTAATAAAAAATAAATAAATTCCTTCCAGTAGCACCTTAGAGACCAACTAAGTTTGTAGTTCATCTTGCCTAAGATGTGAAGCTGATGCTGAAACCTATTTGCTGTTTTAGTTGCTGGATGCAGCAGTCCTTTTAACAGGTATCTGAACATCCCAAAGGCTGAAGAAGTGACCTGCTAACCTGTCGGGCTTCAAGGAATCCTATCCCTCCCAAGGTGGGATGCCAAGAAGCAGAAAAACAAGAAGAGTTCTTACCAAGTAGTTTATTCAATATTCACAGGGAGAGATGAAGGAATGCAGTCTCTCTTAGATAATGGCGTTGCTCCAAGTAAAGTCCCATCCCTTCAGTCCCTCCTATTTTGCATCATCCCTGCACTGGCTGATCTGCGCTTTCTGCCTCTGAGCTTTCTGTTCTACTACCCTCAAGGCTCACCTGGTCCTGGGGTGGGGTGGGGTGTCAAGAATGCTTTCTAGAGACACGTCTCTTCCCTAGTGTTTCTTTTTCCTGCTGCTCTCCCAATATTTCCCAGCTTCTCCCCTCTGAACTATGACCTTCTGCAAACCACTGTTCTAAATCTATACTGTCCTCCTTGGGAAGGTGCAGGAAGGGGGGGGCAGTCCTCACCATTCCTCCTCAGTCCAGTCCCTGACATAACCCAACTTTGATCCAGGTAGGAGTTACAGCTCAGCCTATGAACAATAACTGCATATAAACAAGGGGTCCCCAAACTAAGGCCCGGGGGCTGGATGCAGCCCAATCACCTTCTAAATCTGGCCCGCGGACAGTCCTGGATGAGTGTGTTTTTAAATGAGTAGAATGTGTCCTTTTATTTAAAATGCATCTCTCCGTTATTTGTGGGGCATAGGAATTCGTTCATTTCCCCCCCCCTTCAAAATATAGTCCAGCCCCCCACAAGGTCTGAGGGACAGTGGACCGGCCCCCTGCTGAAAACGTTTGCTGACCCCTGATATAAACGATGAAGGCTTTATCGAAAAGACTGATTTGAGAGCCTTTGATGCCTTCCCTTCTCACTTTTTTTAAAAAGAAAAAAATAGGCTGCTTTTTGATGTGTGAGAAAAGGTAGTTTTTCAATACTATCGTCACATCTGACTGTGGTGGAAGCAAAGAGCTGATATGCAGAACATATATAATTTAATTGTAAGAGGAAGATGAAGAGGAATTAACCTGATGTTATTCTTAAGGCATGGCCAAAGAAAGTGGACTGCTCACCTAAGACATGAATTGAGATGAGAACCCATTTGTGGGTTTCCCATAGGTATCTGGTTAGCCACCGTGAGAACAGGTTGCTAGGCTTTGATGGGCCATTGGCCTGGTCCAGCAGAACTCTTCTTCGGTCCTTATGTTCCTACATTCAGTTCTTAGCATCTCATAGGACTTCTGTCTGAAAGCCTAGACAGACACTGCCAGCCAAGCTGGAACTGAACTAAATGGATCTGTGGCCTGACTCAGTAGAAAGCATTTTGTTTTGTGTGACTTCATGCCTTTTGGAAGCCTTCCCAACCTCCCCTCTAATTCTGTTACTGCTCAACAATCACTAGATATGTAACATTATAGCACTCTGATGCCCTTACCATAAAAAAATACCAGCTACATACACTACATTAAAACTGTCACTGTAATTCTGAACTTATTCCATTAATTGCTGTTGTCTCGCATGTTAACCATTATTTTTCTCAACCCCACACACTTTTCTCGGTCGGTGGGAAGACAATGTTGCCGCATTGCTCTTTTGTGAATCATGCCCTCCCACAAAACTGTCTCCCTGATTGGCATTTGTGGTTGACAAGAGTCGTTTTCAGGGAATGTGAGCGGCAATTATCCAGATACTTCCCTGCTCTCCCCCTCCCATCCGGAATATGGAGGATGTTCGTTTTCTTGAACTGCAAGCTCCACTTTTGATTTTTTTTTTTTATGGAGGACATCTTGTGATCAAGAGCTTGTTTGGAGGGAGATTGCATTCTGGAGCCTGTGTGTGTGTGCACGCGTGTGTATTTTTGACAGATGTCAAAAGCATCTACCCTGTGTGCTCAGTTTTCCCTCCTCATTAATGTCTCCTTCAGCTTGACAAAAGTAGACTCCTCTCTTATGGACACCCAGACTGAAATGAACCAAAAGTAGCGGGGAGGTGGGAGTTGTGATGATGGAGGAAGGGTTTAAGAAAGTGAAAAACTGGTGGTGGTTGATTTCTCAGGGTGCTCAGCAGTATAGAGTACCAGCACTTTTATTTTTTTTAAGAGCAACATCATGTCCCCATCTCTTATAGGAGGGCTTACTACTGAGTAAGCATGCATGGTATTGTACTCTTGAGGTAAATAGGATAGATGTAAAAGAGAAGCTCAGTGAGGTTAACTCCCTCCCTTCTACATGTGTTTAGGCTGGCCCCTGACCAGTCATATTTTAACAGTTGGGTTTGAGGGCTCATCCTGCTCCTGATTGCCCTGGTAACTTGCCATGGACTTAAATGAATCCTATTAACTGTCAGTTAGCAGCTAACTAAATTCGTAAATAATTTCCCCCCAACTCCATGATTTGATATGGCTGCCAATTTGTTTTAAATTGTTTTATCGGTGGCTTCTAGAAACCAAATTGGTTTCGATTTCTCATATTATTGCACAACTAGAGTTGACAACGTCAATACTGGTTGTTTTTTTTAATTAATGGAAGAAATCACAGATATTGGGAAATAAAGACATCTCACCAATGATTGTGCGCACATCAGGATGGTCGATGATTTAGACAATCTAGTGTGCAGTCACTTCTAATTTGTTACCTTGATATCATTTGCTAGCATATTTCAGATTGCAGTTCAGTCCATTTAGCCAGAATCAGGTGAAGAGGAGAACAAATGAAATAATTTAAAGAATCATAGCAGCTTACTAGTGACCCTATTCAAAGGACAGACCAAGCTCACAGAGAGCAGTTGTGCCCACTGCCACCACTCTGGAAGTCCAGAAAAAGATATTGTGATCACAAGAAGATAAGTGGCATGTAACAATTATCTCCTTGGTGCCATGTTTAGGGCCTGTGTAGGCGTCTGAATCTTTTAGGCTAAGTCCTTTAAGGAGATAATTATCTACAAGAATGTATTATATGAGAATGCATTCTGTCATAAAATGGTTGTGGGCTTACATGTCAAAAAGCCACTGCCCTTCTGAAAGGTTCAGTCCGCTGTTTTGATTCAAAATAGCATCCACAAGTGTCCAAATATAGATGAAAACCTGCTCCTTGAACTCAAGGTTTATTGGGAAAGAGGGGTTGGTTGTTAAACCACTCTAGGGATTGTAGCTCTGTGAGGGGAGCTAACAACTCTCAGCACCCTTAGCAAACTACAGTTCCCAGGATTCTCTGGGGAAAACCATGACTAGTTGAAGTGATATGATAGTGTAAAGCAGTATCTAAAAGATGTATAGTGCAGATGAGGCCTCCATGTGACACCATTGAAACTCCTAACATTGTTTTCTTTTTCAAAAAGCAATTGTAGAAGTCCTAATCTGAATCAGAACCACCATGAGGAAGACGTGGCTAACTCTTTCTCTCTCTCCCCCCCAATTGTTTCTTTGCCAAAAATATATATGGGCATAATCCCATCTTTTCAACACATTTTAGGGTGATTTTCATTGTAGGAAACTGCATGAGGGTGAAAGTGTTTCTTCCTGCCAGTTACCTTCCCTTCCCAATGCAGGTCAGGTCAAAGAAGCATTCCATATCAGGGTCTGAGGTAAAACCAAGATATGGGTATCATCCAAAGTTTTGCTATAAATGCAAAAGACAAACAAACAAATGTATCTTTCTTCTGAATGAAATAACGTCTCCCTTTTGCCTGGAAATGTTAATAAAGATAAGTGCTTTTCCCCAGCCATATGTACAACGAAGTCTGAAAGATCGTTAATAGACCTCAGCCTCTGCATTTGACTTCTGCTAGAGAAAATTATTATTATTATTATTGCATTAAGAGCTTAAATGGTATCCATTAGGTTTTTAAACTTGCATCCCTGTCTTAGTTTTTAATTATTGCCTTTGTTTGCTTTGTTTTGCTGGAGTTTAAGCCAACGGTAGCACACACTCCAATCTTCCTGGACACCATTTTTCTGTTTTTTAATTGCGAGGGAACGGCGGCCATTTTGGTCACCATGACCTCATGTGATTTCACACCACCATCTTTCTTGTAAAAAAACACTTTTTGGGCACGGCGCCCCAAATGTGCATGTTGAGGCACCGCACAAGAACACAGCCCCAAATAAAGCATTTTATGAAATTGCACAAGACCATGGCAACCAAAATGGCCGTCTTTCTCTTGCGATAAAAAACAAGATGTCCTGGTTTTTCCGGGACACTTGCTGGGTATGCAGTAGCTCAGGGGCAGGGGAAGTGGTATCCTATGAGTGGTGGCAGAGTTGGGCTCATCAGGACATGGATGAAATGAGATGGTGGTGAGATCAGGGGAGCTCCAGTGCAGCCAGCAATTTAAAGCTCCTCCAACCTCCCTCACCCCATGCCAACCTGGTCCAGACGTCATCATCATTTTATTATCTATCACCCACCCATCTGGCTGTGTTTCCCCAGCCACTCTGTCCAGTGCTACCATAACCAAGAGAACTGCCTCCACCCTGCCCCTCCCACAAGCCACTACTGCTTTATATCAAGTGCCGTGTGCACACCATGCTTTTAAAGCACAAAGAATCCTGGGAACTGTAGTTAATTAAGGGTGCTGAGTATTGTAGCTCTCTGAGGGGCATACTACCATTCCTGAGATTCTCTGGGGGGGGGGGGAGCCATGCACTTTAAACGTATGACATGTATGCAGCCACAGTCAAATTGATTTCTCCTTCCTGTTTAATATCGGCATCTGGCAGAAGCTGTACTATTTTTCACTTTCCCCATGTGTTCCAAATAAATGTCCCTACTGATAGCCCAGCACATCTGTTCTTTCAGTCAACATGCAGCTCCAAATTCACTTAAGGCCAAGTGGGCCCGGAAACAAAATCTTGCAAAGTGGAGTATTGTACTCCTGTACAAATTTTGGGCCAGCCAGCCCACATCCTTTTCCAGAATGCTTCACTATTTTTAACAGTCAGTCAGCATCCCATAGCCACTGAGCATGCTCAGCCCTCATTGGGCTGTTTGGGAGGTCTCCCCCACCACACAACACTTAGGTTTTCCCACAACACTTAGGTTCCTTCCCCCAGTCCCTCTTTGACTTAAGTGGTGCCTGTTTTAACTACATAAAGATCTACACTCAGAGAATTTCTAGTTCCATTTATTAAATTCAGTCAGCTGCTTTATCTTGCTGATTTCTTTATTTTACTAATTTCTCCATTAGTATACAGCAGGGATGGGGAACCTATTTCAGGCTGAGGGTCACACTTTTGGGGGCAACCATTGGGCGCCCACATGTTGGTGGCGTGCAGAGTCTGGGTTCAGTACCAAGGACCAGAGAGAGAGGTCTGGAGGACCTCGTGTGATTGGTATACTTGGACTTAACGGGGGGACGGGGACAAATTGCACATGGACCAAATGAAGCCCCCCCAGAGCATTTACTGTAGCCTGTCAGCTCTTGTTCAAAGTTTGGCTTTTCTTCTTTGATATATCTATTGCAGAGACTGGTTGAAAGATGATGTTGTATTCTTAGGTATATAGTAGTGTTTTTATATGAGAGACCTGAAGCACTGCTTGCTAGGAAATAGCCTAACAGCAAACAAAGGAAGGGATTTGATCTGTCCCTAGACTGAGGTACTGAGTGTGCCTGTTTTATTTGTAGAAATCAAGATTGTTGGGCTTGAATTTTAGTTCAGTTGCATGACCCTACAGGTGGCTGCCACCATGTTTTTGTTAGGTATGGCAGCCATTTTGATATATGCAGTATAACTGCTGAGGCAAGGTGGTAGATACATGGCCTGTAAAGAAATAATTACAGATCAGGGCACTCGTTGAAGTGGAGGTCTGTGGGGATAGCCAGCATCTGGGACGACCAGTAATCCCAGAGCTCCTGCTCCCACTGGCCGTGAAAGGGTCCACTGGCTATGAACCTGAAGGTAGTTGTCGTGAATTCTGAAGGTTTCCGAAGGTTTCTGAAGGTTCCTGAAAGTTCCGGAGATTCCGGAGGTTTCCGGATAGAAAAGATAGGCAAAGCTAAATAGTGGCCAAAACTTAGAAGGCCAAATAAACGTTTTTGAAATAAAAGAAATAAATACTAAGAGACTGCAGTCAATGGTGAAGAAGCGCTCCACTGCTCTGTGCGGCTTGGTTTCTCTTTCGGTTTCTCTCTGGCTTGTCTCGCACTGATGTTCTCTCTGGCTTGTCTCGCGCGTTCTCCACACCGCTACAGAGAGCAGGGGATATTTATTAGGAAGTTAAACATCGTCATAACATTGACAACAACCAATCACAACGTTGTTTCTAAGCTAGTTTCTGGGCGGGAAACTCTTAACTGATCATTAATGAGGCTAAATTGGCGCGCTTTGCCCCCAGCGCGGAGGGATCCAGGCAGCAAACCTCTGCCGGATCCTTTTACCTTCCTTGCTATACGCAGAAGATTACCTTAAAGAAAACAGGTGCAGGAGCACCTTAAAACGTATTCCCACAGAGGTCTTCAAGAGCAACTTTGGAGGTTCAGCTCCACAAATGAATCTGGACTACCTTCAGAAAAAATGGCACGCTGGCTCCAACACAAACTAATTTAGAGAGGGAATGTCACCCACAACCAGTAAATTATCATATCACAAAACTACCACTTCTTGTTAATTTTCATAATAGTAGTTTTCTAAAACTTGAGTTCTTCTGCATGTGTGTTTTCTTGATTCAGTTCAGTCCTGTTAAGAACATTAACTTCGAATCTGGTAGCTCTGAGTTCTCTCATTAATGTCTCCAATTTGCCGGGAAAGTTATCTATAAATTTCTGTTTTTAATTACTCCGAGAAAAGAGCATGTGAAAAGTCCTCATTCACTTAATTGCTCCAATTTTTCTTTTTCTTTTTGAATACATAACAGCTTTTTGCTGATTAGGAAGATTTGCCTAATCAAATGCAGCAACACCTCGGGTAATTTTTGGCCATTTACTAATCATATGAGGCCTATAAGGTCTCTGTCATTCCTTGAGGCTCTTGGCTGCCTTGTTTGCATCCTTATTTGTACATGTATTTTAGTGAAAGTGGGAATGTGAGCAAGAATATTAATGGAGAATGAGGAGAAGATAGAAACTCAGTTGGAAGCAGGCAATCCTGCAATCACAAATTTGTTATACCACAACACACACACACAGTGTGTGCGTTGTGTAGTGTCAGACCTGAAGATAGATTGGCCCGTTTCAACTTTTTAGAGATGTTATTGAAATTCATAATATTTTTAGAGGACATTTCACAGGAAGGGCTGTAGCTCAGTAGTAGAGTATCTGTTTTAAAGGAAGAAGATCCCAGGTTCAATCCTCATGGTCTTGGAGAAGCTGCTACCTCAAACCCTGGAGAACTGCTGACAGTCAGTGTAGATAATACTGAGCTAGATGGACCAATATTTTTACTTGGTATAATAAGGCAGCTTTCTAATTATCTGATTCAGAGTGAGAATTCAGGACCAGCACTGGTGGTTGGCATCTTCAAGCATCTGCCTAGGCCCCTGGCTCTATCAAGGCTCCCGCAGTAAACCTCCAGGGCCCCTGCTACTCCTCTGCCTACTGTTTCTGTGGCTTCTGTTCACCTTGGCCTCTCGCTCTAGGTAGTGGTGCATATCAGCAGTGAGAGGGAGAGAGAGGACCAGCAAATGGGCAGCAGTAAGGACAGCGAGGAAGAGGGAGTCCACTCAGGGCCTCTTGGCCAAGGATCCCTATCCTGCAAAAATAATAATAATAATAAACTAGAGCTGGCACACTGTGACTCTGTCCACTTTGCAATGCTTAGATGAATTATGAGTTGAGCACCATTCCCTGCCTCAGACGTTCTTCTACAGTTTGGAATATAAAATGCTTTAAGCTTAGCCTCACACTCTCAGTGAAACTCTGGTTGCTTGCTGTGAAATGCTGTGGTCTACCCGGCCAGCTGCTTTGTTGGCACACAAGCAGAAGAACATCTTGATAGTTACCTTCTTACATCTGCTGAAGCTGCCATGGGCGTAGCTAAGGGGGGATAGGGGCGCAGCTCCCCCCATCAAGTAAAACTTAACAAACTGACCAATCATGTCGGTTCCGCCCCACCCCCCAACAAAAGGCCTCCCCCCCCCCAACAAAAATCCTGGCTACACCCATGGAAGCCGCAATTGATTGCTGTCAACTGTATGGCCAACAAAACAGCCTTTCATATGATTTAGCTGCTCTGTGTTTACATTTGTTGGTTGCCTTAATTGTTCCTTGCAGATTGCTTTATGGGGTTGCTGTCCCCCACCCAGATCTAAAAACCTTCTCTTCTTCTGGTGAGTTGGCAGTTGAATTTCCAGCTCTTTCTCTGCCATAGCTGGCAAAAAATACAGAGATTGTAGACAGTGGAAACTGTGTGCCAATTCCCATGGGGCACTATGAAAATGCACATGGGGACAGTATCAGGACAGTATCAGGCATCAATATAAGAAGCTGGGAAATAATTCTTAGAAAGATCATTTCTAGATTGAGCCAAGCAGAGTTTGCCCATTGGAATTAGTAATTTGATTTCCTAGTCTGAAGACTAATCCTCTATTCAACGAGTCCCCAATCTGGTGCTGCCCAGATATTTTGGACTACAACTCCCATCAGCTGTACTCAGCATGACTAGCTAGGGTTGATGGAAGTTGTGGTCTAAAATGTCTGAAGGACACCAGGTTGGGGGAGGCTGTTCTAATTCACACAATACAAAAACAGTCTATACTGTGTACCAAAATGGCTCCAAGTACCACCTCTTTATATTGCCTGGAAAACTGATAAAGAATACCCTTACCGTCAGTTCTCTTTGTATTCAGTTATTTCGGCTTGATCCAGAACTTAGGGAGTGCATAGAGTTATCCTTTTCTTTGACAGTCTGATGCTGCTATCCTTGCACTGCTCTTTCAATTAACATTGCTTTATAAAAAGGATTAAGACGCCACAGTTTCAGCCTGGCTTTCATGCTCATCAAAGCAAAGAGAAGGAAATTAAACAAGAAGAGTGGGCATAAACACCGAGCATAACAACTAGACATGTATCTCGGGCAATTAGAGCAATGGCATGTGAGAAGGAGGCTATGAAGATGATGAATCCATTGCCTTCCATGTTGCTTAATGAGCTGCACTTTCCCTTAAAGCTGCAATTTAGGATGGAAGAAAGCCAGAGGATGACACCTGAAGACCATAAACTAAAGAATAAATCAAAATGAAGGCTTAAGAGCCACAATGAGTGAAATAAACATATGGTTCCTTGCCATTTCCCTTAGTGTATTACAGAGAACAGTTGTACATACCCACCAACATTTCTCAAAAGAAAATAGAGATGTCCCATTCCATAATGAGGGATGCAGGTGGTGTTGTGGGTTAAACCACAGAGCCTAGGGCTTGCCAATCAGAAGGTCGGTGGTTCAAATCCCCGCGACGGGGTGAGCTCCCGTTGCTCGGTCCCTGCTCCTGCTAACCTAGCAGTTCGAAAGGGATATGTACAAAAAATGGAAAAAGGGGGAAATCACCAGAGAGGAATTCAAACAAATAGCCAGCAAGTGTAGAGACAAAGTCAGAAAAGCTAAAGCACAGAATGAACTCAGGCTTGCTAGAGAGGTTAAAAGCAATAAAAAGGGCTTTTATGGGTATGTCCGTAGCAAAAGGAAGAACAATGAAACAGTGGGGTCACTTAGAGGAGAAGATGGTGAAATGCGAACAGGGGACAGAGAAAGGGCAGAACTCCTCAATGCCTTCTTTGCCTCAGTTTTCTCCAAAAAAAGAAAACAATGCCCAACCTGAAGAATATGGAGCAGATGATTCAGCAGGGGAAACACAGCCCAGAATAAGTAAGGAGGTAATACAAGAATACTTGGCTAGTTTAGATGTTCAAGTCTCCAGGGCCAGATGAACTACATCCAAGAGTATTAAAAGAACTGGCAGAGGTGATTTCTGAACCACTGACAGTAATCTTTGAGAATTCCTGGAGAACAGGCGAAGTCCCAGCAGACTGGAGGGGGGCAAATGTTGTCCCTATTTTCAAAAAGGGGGGAAAGAGAAGACCCAAACAATTACCGCCCAGTCAGCCTGACATCAATACCAGGAAAGTTTCTAGAGCAGATCATTAAGCAAATGGTCTGAGAGCACCTAGAAAGGAACGCTGTGATCACTAAAAGTCAGCATGGGTTTCTGAAAAATAAGTCATGTCAGACCAATCTGATCTCATTTTTTGACAGAATTACAAGCCTGGTAGATGAAGGGAACACTGTGGATGTAGTCTATCTTGATTTCAGCAAGGCCTTTGACAAGGTGCCCCATGATATTCTTGTAAGAAGCTGGTGTAAAATGGGCTAGACAATGCTACCATTCAGTGGATTTGTAACTGGCTGACTGACCAAACCCAAAGGGTACTCATTAACGGCTCCTTTTCATCCTGGAGAGAAGTGACTAGTGGGGTGCCACAGGGTTCTGTCTTGGGCCCAGTCTTATTCAACATCTTTATCAATGACTTGGATGATGGGCTTGAGGGTATCCTGATCAAGTTTGCAGATGACACCAAATTGGGAGGGGTGGCTAATACCCAGAGGACAGGATCACACTTCAAAATGACCTTAACAGACTAGAGAACTGGGCCAAAGCAAACAAGATGAATTTTAACAAGGAGAAATGTAAAGTACTACACTTGGGCAAAAAAAATGAAAAATGAAAATGAAAGGCACAAATACAGGATGGGTGACACTGGCTTGAGAGCAGTACATGTGAAAAGGATCTAGGAGTCTTGGTAGACCATAAACTTGACATGAGTCAACAGTGTGATGCAGCAGCTAAAAAAGCCAATGCAATTCTGGGCTGCATCAATAGGAGTATAGCATCTAGATCAAGGGAAGTAATAGTACCACTGTATTCTGCTCTAGTCAGACCTCACCTCGAATACTGTGTCCAGTTCTGGGCACCACAGTTCAAGAAGGATACAGACAAGCTGGAACATGTCCAGAGGAGGGCAAACAAAATGGTCAAAGGCCTGGAAACGATGCCTTATGAGGAACGGCTTAGGGAGCTGGGTATGTTTAGCCTAGAGAAGAGAAGGTTGAGGGGTGATATGATAGCCATGTTCAAATATATAAAAGGATGTCATATGGAGGGAAAGGAAAGGAGTAGAAAGGAGGGGAGCCCAGGCGGGGGAAAGGTTGTTTTCTGCTGCTCAGGGAAGCGGACATGGGGCAATGGATTCAAACTACAAGAAAGAAAGAGATTCCACCTAAACATTAGGAAGAACTTCCTGACAGTAAGAGCTGTTCGACAGTGGAATTGCTGCCAAGGAGTGCGGTGGAGTCTCCTTGGCAGGGGGTCTTTAAGCGGAGGCTTGACAGCCATCTGTCAGGAATGCTTTGATGGTGTTTCCTGCTTGGCAGGGGGTTGGACTGGATGGCCCTTGTGGTTTCTTCCAACTCTATTATTCTATGCTTCTATGAAAGCACAAAGTGCAAGTAGATAAATAGGTACAGCTCCAGCGGGAAAGTACATGGCGTTTCCGTGCACTGCTCTGGTTCACCAGAAGCAGCTATGTCATGCTGGCCACATGACCTGGAAGCTGTATGCTGGCTCCCTCGGCCAATAAGGAAGATGAGCGCTGCAACCACAGAGTCGTCCGCGACTGGACCTAATGGTCAGGGGTCCCTTTACCTTTACCTTTATTCCATAATGATACAGGTAGGTAGTCGTGTTGGTCTGCCATAGTCAAAACAAAATAAAAAATAAAAAAAATTCTTTCCAGTAGCACCTTAGAGACCAACTAAGTTTGTTCTTGATATGAGCTTTCGTGTGCATGCACACTTTTCCACATAATGATAATTTTACTATACCCCACACATCTTACTGGGTTGCTCCAGCCACTCTGGGCAGCTTCCAACATATATAAAAACATAATCAAATATTAAATTTTTTTAAAACCTTCCCTATACAGTGGTACCTCGCATTACAAATGCTCAGGTTACAAATGCTTCAGGTAATAAAACTCTGCTAACCTGGAAGAGTTACCTCGAGTTGAGACCTTTGCCCCAGAATGAAAACAGAGGCCCCATTAGTGAAAGTGCACCTCTAGTTAAGAACAGTCTTAGGTTAAGAACAGACCTCCAGAATGAATTAAATTCGTAACTAGAGGTACCACTGTACAGGATTGCCTTCAGACAGCTCAGGGGTTGGATAACAACATTTCTCCAATGAAAATAGGGACATCCTAAGGAAAAGTGGGACATTCCGGGATCAGATCAGAAACCGGGACAGCTTCTCTAAATCACGAATGTCCTGGAAAATAGGGACACTTGGAGGGTCTGGTTGTATGGAGGAGCAAAGTGATTCTGGTGGCTTGTTAGCTTATAGAGAAAGCAAACCACTGCTGCTAGAAGTGCTACTAAATTAACTAAACAAAAATTAAGTTTTGCAGGTAAGTTAAACAAAACAATTAGAAAATTCTGAGATTTCTGCTCTTCTGGATCATTTTCAGCTCAGGAGGAATCATTAGCTGAGTTCAGTTTTCAGCGTCAAAGGAAAATGCTGCAGCTTGGTAAACACTGTAGATTTCTTCCACACTAGGTGAATTGACAATCTTTGCCCTATAAAAATTGAGCAGACTTTTACATGACAGAAGATAGCGGCAGCGTGCCTGTTAATGCTTGGAAAAGTTACGTAGCTTATAGTGGGAGAACAATGAGTGGGCAACACTAAAAAAGCAACCTCTCTCTGGAAGCAACTAGTCATCAACACATCCAATAACCCAATAAGCTGAAATTCTGTCTGCTGTTTTACATGCTACAAGATAGAGCCGGTGTGGTGTAGTGGTAAGAGCAATGGACTCGTAATCTGGTGAACCGGGTTCGCTTCCCCGCTCCTCCACATGCAGCTGCTGGGTGACCTTGGGCTAGTCACACTTCTTTGAAGTCTCTCAGCCCCACTCACCTACAGAGTGTTTGTTGTGGAGGAGGAAGGAAAAGGAGAATGTTAGCTGCTTTGAGACTCCTTTGGGTAGTGATAAAGCGGAATATCAAATCCAAACTCTTCTTTGTGAGCCTATGTGTAAATCATCACCATACATGTAAACCACTCTTACACCACTTTAACCATCATGGTTTCCTCCAAAGTATCCTGGGAACTGTAGTTTGCTAAGGCTGCTGAGGGTTGTTAGGAGACCCTTGTTTCCTCACAGAACTACAAAGTGGTTCAACAATCAATACGTCTTCTGGGTGACTCTCTGGGGAATAGGGTCTCCTGACATTGCTAAGCATTCATAACAAACTACAGTTCCCAGGATTCTTTGGGGGAAGCTGTGACTGTTTAAAGTCGCATGACACTTTGTTGTAAAGACAACACTAGCAGGGTTTGAGTAAAATAGAATGTGGTAGGTGTTGAAGAATGATGTGGAAATAAACAAATATAGTATGGGATTCAAGCAGTTTGGTATAAAAAATCTGGAAAAAATAGAGTATTCAAGTAAAGAGAAATGATATTAAGATTAGATTAGAATATGCAGAATGAAAAACATTAGGAAAAAACCGGAAGGGGAAGTTGAGGGAAGTCTTTAGGTGGGGGGAGGGGGAGGGAGGAAAGGGGATGTATGCTTATTCTCTATGTGATTTATGTTAATGGATTGTGTGATTAAATTCTAAAATTCAATTAAAAATTTTAAAAAATAAAAAATAAAGTGGCACGACACTGCTTTAAATGTATTGTGCAGTTGGGGTCTAAGTTGAATTGTGTTTGGTGAGGCTTATTCACAGCTAGGTGTACATAAGACCATATAACCTTAGATGAAACTTACTTTCAGATGCTCGGATGAAATCGTCCCTCTCACCCTATTCATGCTTATTGTATTCATTAGCTTATCGAAGTACTTTAAGCTCAGTCAGTCACAAACATAGTCTTGCAAATGAGTAATGAGCACAACCTCATAAATCATTTGTGAAGAGATAATTGTTTGTTTTAGAGCAAACAATGTGGGCATTAAAAAAGAGCTGCCTGGGTCTGTTCTAATGCCCAGTGATGCTAATAGCTTTCCAAACATTTGTAGTGACATTTGATTAGGAAAGGCAAACATGAAACACCTAATCAAACAAACAAACAAACAAAAACCCATTTCAGAATGACAGTGTTCAAGCCTTGCAAATTATACAATAAGGACGACAGAACTTTCAAGATGTCCAGGACAAAACCCAGGCGCATCTTCTGGGCTGTGCTCCCAGGTGAGTCACATGACACGATCTTGTCCAGTCCCAAAAGACATGTCTTTCAAGGCCACGGTACCCCCAAAACATGTGGTTTATCGGGACAGTTGAGGGGTATGTAAGTAAATCTTAAAACCTATACTTTGATACGCTCCTTCAGGTATACTGGACTGAGGCCGTTTAGGGCTTTAAAGGTCAGCACCAACACTTTGAATTGTGCTCAGAACCATACTAGGAGCCAATGTAGGTCTTTCAGGACTGGTGTTATGTGGTCTCGGCGGCCACTCCCACTCACCAGCCTAGCTGCCGCATTCTGAATTAGTTGCAGTTTCCGGGTCACCTTCAAAGGTAGCCCCACATAGAGTGCATTGCAGTAGTCCAAATGGGAGATAACTAGAACATGCACCACTCTGGTGAGACAGTCCGCGGGCAGGTAGGGTCTCAGCCTGCATACCAGATGGAGCTAATAACAATTGTGGACACAGAATTGACCTGCAACTCCATGGGCAGCTCTGAGTCCAAAATGACTCCCAGGCTGCGCACCTGGTCCTTCAGGGACACAGTTACCCCATTCAGGACCAGGAGATGTGTCCATGAAGTCTGATAATGCTTTTTGCTTCCCTGGATGGAGAATAGAGAGGGTGGGTGTGTCTGTAGAAAACAGCCTGGTGTGCAAACATGAAATTTAGAGTCATAGCTCCGCCTACTTTTACTCTCACCCACCCATCATTGGCACATTGCCGAGCAACCTTGGTGGTTGACAACTGAGAGGCCCCACCTACCAATCAAATGTGTCTAACAGAAGGTTGTCAACAATTAGATCTGGCCCTCTGGCTGGAAAGTGGTCCCCCACCCACACCCTTGCATGAAAGGATTTCATCGTGTGATCTTTGTATCCCCTATGCTTGAGGAGCCCACCAAGCAACCAAAAATTACTGAGTAAAGGAAATAAGGAGCATCCCTCATGGATTTTAATATAAGAGCTCCCTATCCAGTTCAATATACAAAAGGCATGAGTAATTAAAAATTAACACAACGTATCAGGAGAACACTCTTCACAACAGGGGCTGATGGGAGGAGGAAGCCAATGAGAGATGTGGGAGCTTCTTGCATTGTGGTCTGCCCTCAGAACATGCCAGTTCTCTTGATAGTTGCCAACGATGTTGCAAAATTGCCAGCCATGCGATCTGTGCACTTCCACATCTTGACCCAATTGTGGGGAGGGAATCAGTGTGTGTCTTTCAAAGAAAAGAATTGTTGCATAGGTTAATTTGCTCAAAGAACATGTTACTTAACAACTGCTCCCATGGCGGTTGCGATGAAGAAAACAGAAAGTATAGGTTGCATGATGGATAGTTCTGGATTGCCGTTTTCAAGGGAGATGGCATCATTTGAGAACCAGGTATTTAAAAAGAAGAGATATTTATTTTCTTCCCGTTTGCTTCCTTTTCAAGCCTTTTGGGCTGATAGAGATATGTGGTAACAAAAGGGGGGGGGGAGACCATCAAAGTCCTGTGCCAAACTCAGTAATTAACCCATAGCTGTTTTTATTATCTCCTTTGTTTCTTATCCAGCCTGTACAAATCATTTCGTGCACCAAAGCTGAGTCGACTCACAGCACGAAGTGGTTGTTACATATTTCATCACTCCCCCAATCGCATCGTGGAGAACTGCTCATTTGCAAGTGGAAGACCAAGAAGTGACAAGATGTCTCAGGTGGATATTTTGCTTCCTTCAAATTAACATAATTAGTTTTCAGATGAGCAGTTTTGGATCTGAGATGCTTGAATTCATGCTTTGCATTCGAGTGCTGTAGGGAGTGCTTCTGCTCCACAAACTCTCCGAGTTCCTCACTACTGCGAAGCATTTCTATGGGGGGGGGAGAGAAAGTAGCTATTTAGTAGTGGTACACATTGCCAAGAGCAACACAACATTACACTTGCTTATGCTTGATACGAATCTGCAGTAAGAGGTACTTAGACTACTGCAATGTGCTACATTTGAGGCTGCCTCTGAAGACATTTCAGAAAATCTGCTAATGTGCAACTGAAGTAGCCAACATTATTTATTTGTTTATTTGTTTATATTTTGGATTGCTTTTTTCATTTAAAAAAATATCAAAGTGCTTTACACACACACACACACACACACACACACAAAATCAAACCATACAGTGCTAAGGGTAGAATTGGATATCTCTCACTTTTTACAGTTAAGATTTTGCAGTACATACAATTTCTGCAGGTTTGTGCAATATTTGAAGAGCAAATGTCTGTCCGTGCTGCAATCTGAAGCTGATTCATAGGCTGCCCATCACCATGGTCTGACCCATCCAACTTATGATTAATGACATCGATGGACTTGAGTGGGAGTAAGACATCAGCCGCTGCCATCTGAGATTCCCACTCTTGATAAATGGATCTTGATGTTCTTTTACAAGCTAAGGAAGATGAAATATGTGTACGACAGATGTAAGGGTTACAGAGTTTGCGCTGGCAAAGCAAGGATCAGTAAAGTGAGTGGTTTCCGAAGATGAAAAGAATTAGGGAAACTGAGGGGCTTAATAAATTAAGATTTGCATTGGAAGGTGCAATTTTCATCAAATTAATTACAGTTACAAAGCCGTGTCAGAGAAGTCTGTAGGCTACCCTCTTTCAGAAAAGAAAGGCATTTCGAGTGCTTTTAACAAACCTGGGCTGAAAATAAGCATAATAAACTATGAAGTTTGCAGACCCGGTTGCTTTTCTAAACTAATCTGCATGGAAATTAGTTTCAAAAATAGACCAACATTTTTTTTAAACTACATTAACCAAACTCATTAAAAGTAGCCTTCCCAACATCATCTTTTATTTTTTTTTTTTTTTTGCTAATTGGAATATATTTAAAATTTTAAAATTATCCCCCCCCCAAAAAAAAACCCACCCTCTGCTTCTGGCTGAATAGGATCTTTGACATCCATTGCACCATCTGTGAAGTCCCTACATGCTTACAAAATGAATGCATGGATGTTCTGTAGGCAAAGGTTGAGGGTCTTTATTCTGCAATATAATGAATATATAATATATATATATAGATATATATATATATAGAGAGAGAGAGAGAGAGAGAGAGAGAGAGAGAGATCAGAAGGTGGGACTTGCTGCTGTCACCGCCTCTCTGCACCGCAACATAGGGCTTGCTGCTGAGATTTCCCCAGCACTAATATATATAATTATTTTATGAGCATTGTTCATGTCCTTATAATGGTAGTTCATAGAACGATATCAATTTCCTTTAGGTCCAGATTTTCTTTAGTTTCCAATTTCCTTTAGTTTTGTTTTTCGTTGTTGTTGTTGTTGTGCTTTTTAAAAAATACCTTTTGAACATTAGAAACAGTTATTTCTCATTGGCTGCACTCCTTAAGCTGAAGCCCAGAATCCCCCATGAATACTCTTTATGAGAAAGGGCAGAATGTGTCTAGGTATCTAGAAACAGCACATGTCCAATTGTCCTTTTCTCTTCATACATGATCCTTGGGACTTCTCTGGCCTCCTAAGTAAGTCTGACAGGCCACGTGGTTGAGCCTTTGGCATCAGCTGCAGTTTCACTGAATGAGAGAACATCAGTCTGCTGCATCAGATCTTGTTTCCACAACTATGAATTTTTTAATTAAAAAGAAAGAAAATTTCAGGATTTACATTTGCTGAAATCGAGCTCATTGCATTTAGGGCATTTAACCAAGATAGTGTCTGTGGAGACCAACTCACCATGAGCCACTGCAGCAATATCAAATCAGTATAGAAGAAGAAGAAGAAGAAGAGGAGGAGGAGGAGGAGGAGTTTGGATTTGATATCCCGCTTTATCACTACCTGAAGGAGTCTCAAAGCGGCTAACATTCTCCTTTCCCTTCCTCCCCCACAACAAACACTCTGTGAGGTGAGTGGGGCTGAGAGACTTTAAAGAAGTGTGACTGTCCCAAGGTCACCCAGCAGCTGCATGTGGAGGAGCGGAGACACAAACCCAGTTCACCAGATTACGAGTCTACTGCTCTTAACCAATACACCACACTGGCTCTATAGTCAGACAGACATCATTCAACATGGCAACACACAACCGTGTCCCATGCAGCAGTGCTAACCTCACTGGTAAGTTTGGACAGTGAGAGTCAAGCCTATTACAAGTTTGATCTGCACTTCAGAAGGCTTAGCTTCCAATGGACTGGGGTGTACACAATTATTTTATGTATTTATTCATCATTCACTGTACCTCTGTGTCACCCAATGACCACGGGAAATTTGCAATAAAGGCTAAAACCTGAGGGACTGCCACAACTGGGGTGCACCATTTTTCAGCACCTTATTCACATCTCCTTGACTTACACATTTATTGGAATGTAATTTATCCTTTGGATTTGCACTTCCTTCCTCAACTTTACAATGCATATCTCAGCTCAGAAAGAAATGTACATATTTTAGTATAAAATACATTTAGAAAACATATAATATGTGGTGAATTATATGGCCCATGAGAGTGTTGCAATAACTGAGACCAGGTCTTGGGTGAAAATCGGGCCAAATCTTTATCAGGAAGTGAATGGGTTTGGCATGGCAGTAGAGCAAGGATGAGTTTCTCTTTCCACTCAGTCCTTGCTGATGGAGTAGCATTCTGTCAGGGCTAGGAAGTGCCCAAACCACTCCATCAGAGTCACCCAGTACTGAATGCTGCCATGGGGCAACCAAGGTCGCCCTGGGCAGAGATTTCAGCCAGGCAGTGACTTTAACCCAAGCTTAGGGTGTGCCATGGCTAATCCTCCCCCAGATCCTTTATGGGGGCTCCCTTTGCTATGCTAGCCCTGCCCAATGTCATCTCCATTGCTTATTCTCAAAGAAAATTGCCAGCATGCCAACAATTGTCTATGCCGGGGTCAGCAAACTTTTTCAGCAGGGGGCTGGTCCACTGTCCCTCAGACCTTGTGGGGGGCCGGACTATATTTTGAAAAAAAAATATGAACGAATTCCTATGCCCCATAAATAACCCAGAGATGCATTTTAAATAAAAGCACACATTCAACTCATGTAAAAACACCAGGCAGGCCCCACAAATAACCCAAAGATGCATTTTAAATAAAAGGACACATTCTACTCATGTAAAAACACACTGATTCCCAGACCGTCCGTGGGCTGGATTGAGAAGGCGATGGGGCTGCACCCAGCCCTCGGGCCTTAGTTTGGGGACCCCTGGTCGATGCTAAGCTCCGTTCTCTCTGTTGCAATGGGACCAGAGGCACAATTCTCTGAAACTCAACAATTGTTCAAGAAAGCCTTTACTTAACTTCCCCACCTTCTGCCGTTTCTAAAAATAGGGTTGAGCTCTTAATGAGCAAGGCAAATTTCTTTCTCCCAAAGGATAGGTTCCTTCCAGAAGTGCTTCTGAAAAAATTGAAATGTGACATTTTGTTACAGAAGTTTGTCACCTGAGTAAGAGGCATCAACTATGCGACTACCATAGAAATTTGATATGAAGTCCCACATAACTGATTAAAATACCTCACTGATTATAGCATGTGTGTATATATGGATGTATGTGCATTATGCATACACCCCCAGTTGTGGACAGATAAGAGGTTTTGTAAAATTTTGTAATTTTGTAAAAATCCTTAATAATTTGTAATAATGCTTTTGTTTACACACACACATTCAGAAGAAGAAGAAGAAGAAGAAGAAGAAGAAGAAGAAGAAGAAAGAAGAAGAAGAAGAAGAAGAGGAGGAGGAGTTTGGATTTGATATCCCGCTTTTCACTACCGAAGGAGTCTCAAGCGGCTAACATTCTCCTTTCCCTTCCTCCCCCAAAGCAAACACTCTGTGAGGTGAGTGGGGCTGAGAGACTTCAAAGAACTGTGACTAGCCCAAGGTCACCCAGCAGCTGCATGTGGAAGAGCGGAGATGTGAACCCGGTTCCCCAGATTACGAGTCTACTGCTCTAAACCACTACACCACACTGGTTCTCTCACCTTTAGGATGAGCATAAGAGCATTAAGAACATAGCATTAACTCCAAGAGGTATTGCTCCCCATATGTATATATATATATATATATGGAATCTCCCAATAGTATAGTGTTGGGTTCTCAAAAGAAACAATCTTTTTAAGTCTTAGCATGGCCAGTTTGTTGTCCTCTTTCACACAGAGAGGCACTATGATGACAACACCTTGATCTGGGTGGTGGTATGGCAACAAATCACCTGTTCTTGACCATCTCGTTTGTTATGCAAAGGCCCAGCATCTTAACAAAAGTGAACCTTCCAGAATAAGCTTACTGAACCAACCTGGCCCCTTTAGCAAGTGGGGGTGGGCCTCTGCTACCCCACTGTCATGGTGGTGTTTCCCCTTCGCAGTAACACCCGGCACAATCAGTGTGGTATTTACAATCTTTATTACATATACAAGAAACAGCTACCGTTCAGAGTTACGCGTCCGAACCCGTTGAGTCAGATTCGGGGAGTGGCTTCCTACAATTCCCGCGCCAACAAAGTAGGCGCAATCGCGCGAGATGTCTTGGATCCTGACGTTTCATTTCCCGCCTTGTCTGTGCTGATTTGAAAGCCCCCTCCCTTCTTGAGTATGAGCTCCTTTCCTCAGCCTCTGGGTGGATGCAAGGCACTTCAACATCCCTGAGCCCCTGTTCCACCTCCTCTGTCCATTGCTCCTCCGAATCCTCCCTGACACCACAACCCCTCTGGTGTCATCTGTGCCCTTTTCCATCCTACAAAAGGGTGTGTTGCTTTGTGGAGTGGGAGAGATGCTTGGGGGGGGAGTCAAAACCAGCAGCACTGGAGTAGGGTAAGAATCAGTCTTACATATTTAGCACATCATGCTCTGCTTCACTGAAAATGATTCTAAAAGTTTCAGAGAACTCCAATTTGCCACATAAAAAGTTGAAAGAGAACTTTCATTTTAATGGATATTTATGAAGATGTTTCTCCCCCACATAATTTGTATTCCGAAATCTTCACAATTGAATGGCATCACACACACCACACACACTTATCTTTTCTTTGCCCGGATCTATGAGTACTACAGAAAGCACTGCTAAAAGAGGCAGTTTTGTGTATTAAAAATACACATGGGCAAAGAATGGAAAAATACAACCCTAATAATAGGGCTCCCAGAAATTTAGTTAAAGACACCCCTCTGCACCGATAATGACGGCATTTTATTGAACAGGATAATAGCTATTTTTGTTAAATGGCAAACATAATCACTTCATTGTATCTTAATACAGAACATAGATCCTGATTATACATTCAAACCAGTCTTATGATAAGAGTCTTTCTGAACTAGAACATGAATCATCTTATATTGCCTTGAACACTCTTTTTTGCAGTTTTTGATGCACAACTGTACAGGACTTGCTGGTTTTAAACAATGATGTTAGCAGCAAGCTATGAAGGTAAAAAAGGGGAAAGGGGAAAAAACCCTGGACGGTTAAGTCCAGTCAAAGGCGACTATGAGATTATGGCGCTCATCTCGCTTTCAGGCCGAGGGAGCCAGCCTTTGCCCACAGACAGCTTTCCGGGTCATGTGGCCACCATGACTAAACTGCTTCTGGTGCAACGGAACACCACGATGGAAACCAGAGAGCATGGAAATGCCATTTACCTTTCTGCCACAGCGGTACCTATTTATCTACTTGCACTGGCATGCTTTCTAACTGCTAGGTTGGCTGGAGCTGGGACAGAGCAATGGGAGCTCACTCTGTCACGGGGATTCGAACTGCCGACCTTCCGATTGGCAAGCCCAAGAGGCTCAGTGGTTTAGACCACAGCGCCCCTGCGTCCCAGAAAGCTATGAACACTGCAGGTAAAAAGTGACCAAGAAATTTTGGAGTGACCATGTGGGGGGGGAGGCCAGCAGTATAAGGGTTAGCCCAGGGGTCAGCAAACTTTTTCAGCAGGGGGCCGGTCCACTGTCCCTCAGACCTTGTGGGGGCCGACTATATGGGGGGGGAGAAGGAATTCATATGCCCCACAAATAACCCAGAGGTGCATTTTAAATAAAAGTACACATACTACTCATGTAAAAACACTGGGCAGGCCCCACAAATAACCCAGAGATGCATTTTAACTAAAAGGACACATTCTACTCATGTAAAAATACGCTGATTCCCGGACCATCCGCGGGCCAGATTTAGAAGGCGATTGGGCCAAATCCGGCCCCGGGCCTTAGTTTGCCTACCCATGGGTTAGCCTGATGGATGTTTAAACATACACCACAGTGCAGCATAAACTACTATAGAGGCTATGGATCCAAACATTATCTTGCTAAGATGTAGTAATCCTGGCCATTGACTTAGGGGACTTTGAAAGGGGATTTGACACTTGCATGGAAGATGGATCTTTCACTGGCTACTAACCATAATGACTCTATGGATCCTCCAGCATCAGAAACATTTTTACCTGAACCCCTACACTGACAGGTGCTTTTTGTCCCATGCGCTGCTTGTAGGCTTCCTGGAGACATTTGGTTGGCTACCATAGAGAAGTAAGATGCTGAACCAGATCAACCTTTGGTCTGATCTAGTGGGGCTTTGGTTGTTTTTCATTTTTATTCAGCACTTCTCCTATCCGAGGCAAACTACTTTTATGACTCAGGAGGAATGCAAAACTGAGAGTTATATTGTCAGGGGAAAGGAAATTATAAACCATCAAGGAAACAATCTATGGATCTTATCTGAAGAAGTGTGCATGCACACGAAAGCTCATACCAAGAACAAACTTAGTTGGTCTCTAAGGTGCTACTGGAAGGAATTTTTTATTTTTTATTTTGTTTTGACTTTGGCAGACCAACATGGCTACCTACCTGTATATGGATTCGTAGACAGGTCATGTGTATGCTTAGGGCTGTCATGAGCACCTGGCATCATTGGGCAGTTTCTGGGGCCCCAATGTCCCCTGGCAGTGCCCACCAGCGACATCTGCCCTGAGCTCAGTGCTCTAACAGGCTTGGTCAAGCTGCCATTTTACTCTTCCACAGGCCTCCAATGTAAAATCACTCTGCAGCATTGTGAGAAGTTAAAATGAGATCATCTCTCTTCCCTATGTCCGTTCTTTCTTGAGCATCTTCCTTTGCTTGGGAAATGTTTATAATAATCTATTAACCCCACACTTTTAAGTGCATTTCCCTGCCAGTTTCCAGACTGAAAACCTTTTCCTAACCACTTTCTAAAATCTGGATTTTTTGTGTGTGTGCTAGGGCAATGGAGTGCTTTATCCTGTTAAATTGTGCAAAGCTAATTTCTGTATGCGCTTGACTCTTTCCCATAAAATATGGACAGTCTGGAGGTCACTAAAGACCACAGGGAAAAGACAGGCTTTGGAGCTAGGCCTCTGAAGCAAATCTTAAGTCACAGGTAGGTTGCTACAAGTGAAACTATGGCTGAGAGTAGGGCTGGGGAGAAATTTGACGCAGTCTGCATGTATGGCAAAACCATCCCTTTCCAAAACAACGCATCAGCTGAAATACAACCATCTGTCACAATTCACACGTTCCCGAATTTGCAATGCAGTTCTCCAGCCTAAGTAGGCTAATGTGTACCAAAACAAACAAAACAAAACAAACCTGGAGAAACTGGAATTAACACAGAAAAAAATGAGAAACCAAGAGAAACTGAAATTGACAAATTTGCCCTATCCCTAGCTGAGAGACAATGACTGCTCAAAGCAATTCACCTGTGTGTGTGTTTTTTTTTAAAAAATAACAGTCATTATTCACTGTAGAAATCAAGCTGCCTTAACACTGCTTTTATAGTTGCTCCTGGCCTGCTTTGTGTGTATGTTGTACTAAAAAGTCAAGTTCCTTGATCAAGATGAATCTCCCTACTCTGTTTCTTTTCTACAATCAGTGTCATATTCAGCCAAAGGAGCACATTCTGTAGGAGCTCCATGTTTTATAAAGGGTGTTGAGTCTTGGGTTTATTTTGTGCTACCTGAAAGTAGTTCAAACTACAGTCCTTCTATGGAAATATGTAAAGGCGGATTATAAGCAACAGTGTTGTGTGTATCCCCTTCTGGAATGAATCCTATGTGCAAAAATGATGCTGTGCAGTTAGTTCCCCTCAGTGAACCCTCTCATCAGGCAGCTAATTCCTGCAGCTAATTGGCACCAACATCAAAAGGTTGGTACTGTCAGGTTTTTAAAGAAGGACTAATGGAGAGAACACCACACCAGCCACCCCCAAACAGGTGACCCCCATCAGTTCAGCACTACTACATTTCTAACTTGGCCATAGGTACCTGCTGTGGAGGGAAGGTAAACGGTATTCCCAGCGCGCTCTGGTTTCCGTCACGGTGTTCTGTTGTGCCAGAAGCGGTTTAGTCAAGCTGGCCACATGATCCGGAAGCTGTCTGTGGACAAATGCCGGCTCCCTCGGCCTGGAAAGTGAGATGAGCACCGCAACCCCATAGTCACCTTTGACTGGACTTAAACCTCCAGGGTCCTTTACTCTTGAGATCTGTTGGACAGTATTGACTAACAAAATAAGTTTCTTCAACTAATTTGCAAATGCATCTGATTCTCAGTTATAGCATCCTCCATCATAACTGACAAAATGAGTACTTGGAACCAAGTTACCATACTTGATCATACTTCTTTCTTTTCTTTATTATAATAAATGAAGGATACTTTATCATAATGAATGCCTCAAGAGCAACCTGTACAATGTTTATAATTTCAACCATTAACACTTCAAACCCTTGCACTCAGAAAATCTCACACAGGACTGTTAATACCCACTATAATGAAAGTCCAAATCAAACCCGTTGCTGCTAATGGAAATCCTCTTCTTCTCCATTGCTGCTGGGTTGTGATTCCACTTGCTGATGCTAAACAACTCTTCTACATTCACTTGCACCCTGGAAGAATGATTAAATAAGAAAACTGCAACTGGCAATAAAAGTTTGCCAGTGTTCAGGATACTACTCATTTTATTTCTTCTCCATCTTTGTTTTGGCTTTCGCTGCACAAGAGTGTCCTCTACTTTCCACATCAACTCAGCATGCTCAGTTCTCATTAGGCTGTTTTTTGTGGTTTTCCACTTCTCGCAGTCTCTTCCTCGCCCCCATTAGAATTTTCTGTACTTCTGCAAATCTCTGGGTTTTCTGAAGTCTACCAATACATGGTTGTGCATGGTTGACTCTGTTTTAGCCACATAAGCAATGACGCACACTGCTGAACATCAGAAAGAGGAGGCATGAATGAGGACAGTCAAGAGGTATTCTCTCTTCTCTAACAATATTATTGGCTGACTGAGGAATCTCCTTCTTCCCTTTGTAATGTGAAAGTGGCTTAAATGTTGCCCATGCTTCCAGACGCAGACGGGTGAGATTCATCCCCCACAAAGTTCACATGTGCCACAACTGCAGATTTCTCCCCAACTTCCTTGAGTGAAAACAACAACAACTGATAGCCCCTGCCCCCATCTTAAAGAGACAGTAACATAACATGTGCTGGAATTAGAGTCTATATACGTCCAACATCCAATAAGATCAGCTTATGGGGTCAGCATTTTTATTTTTAAAATCAAATTTCATATGCAACTCTCCATATAATTATTGTTTGTGTTGTTTAGTCGTGTCCGACTCTTCGTGACCCCATGGTCCATACAATACAGAAGTATTATTCATCTCTAAAGTGAGACAACTGAAATGAAATTGATTTGAAAACAGGCTTTTTCTTCTTTTTAAAGAAACCTAATTTTTTTCTCTCTCTCTCTTCCCCGCCAAAGAAATCAAATTAATAATATGTACATGAACAGCAAGCCATGACAACTGACACTGTGGTTATTGGTGCTGTTGTTTTGAAATCTTCTGTGCCCTCAATATAGATTGCTGATGCCCAGGTAGGCAGGATTCCTTCTGCCTAAGCTGGTTGTTATTATCATAACTAGAAGAAGCTGCCACCAACATTTCTAAGGAAGAGATGATACAGCTCAGATTGGATTTATTTTATTCCCGGCTCCTTCCCTGCCCTTTTGACACGCACACACACACACACACACACACTGTGACAGATCATTAGCACACCGCAAGTGGACCGCAAAGATGAGATTTCACTGTGCTGTGAGCCATACAAAGAAGCAGTAATGAAATTACAGGTTTGTATCAAGAGCTATTTGTTGAAGTAGACAGTTGGAGGGATTCATAAATGGAGAAAATAGAGTGTAGCCGAGTGCGGGGATGATTTGGGCTGCTCAAAGTTCAGGAGTCTTTTGACATTGGGGTGGAGTATGTTTTTCAGCCCAAGGCATGCATAGCCTCATGGGGGGGGCAGTGCATGTGTTGGGAGGGGGTGCCGAGTGCCAAAAATATAACTGTTTGGGACAATTGCTGTAACTACTCCCTTTATATAGTAGGCTACATTCCAAACCATGCAAAAGTCAATGGGTTTCTACCACACAGAGAGAGAAAGAGAGAGAAGCAGGAACCACGATCATGGCTTAAGGCCATATTTGAGCCAGGCAAGAGCACTTGGGGAAGACAAGGGACTGAACTGGTGAGGAACGTGGCCAAAAAAGAGGAAGCAAGGCCTGGGGTGGGGGTGTGGCCTAGAGAGACCCCAATGGGAATGCTGAATTTGACCCCATGGCCTGAGGTTTCCCACCCCTGTCTTAAATGAGAAGGAGTCTGTGCGATACAGCAGTTAGAGTGAACAGGGCAAGCACATGCTTAGGAATGTATGAAGCTGTCTTATACCGAATTGAAGCATTGCTCCATATTGTCTGCAATCATTTTGAAGTATTGGCTCAGTATTCCCTACACTGACTGGCAGCGTCACTCCAGGGGATATTCCCAGCTCTACCTGCCCTTACTGTTCTGGAGGAGGGCATTCATCATCCCTCTAAAACGGCTTTTTGAGAGTCACAGGGCACTGCAATTGACAGGGAAGGTGGCAAAAATTGGGGTCCTGTCTTGCACAAGAACAAGTGTTTCCATTTAGCGCTACCCATTGTTTCTTGTTTAATTGCCTTGATTTTGTTTCACAATTATTGGCACTGATATGATTGCTAGCCTTCCTGGAGGTCCAGAAGAACAGGATGTACTTTTTAAATGAACAAACCTTCTTTTTTAAAGCAGCTTCTCTTGAGGAAAATGTAAACTTTTATTACTTTTGCATATATATTTTTTTTCTGTTTAGCCCACACAACCATAACATTTATGAAGGAGCTGCAAATTGTCATGAGGCAAAGCAATTTCCATGCCAGAAGATACATTACTGGTGTTTTGAATTTTTATCTATCTACCCACTTGAACCAAATTCTATGCCCCTTGGAAACCCATTTAAGCACATTTGAAAGTAGTTCTTTTGCAGCAATCATAAAGATGGAAAGGGCCAGCATGCAGTGCCTGGCATTTTATGTTTACAGAAATCTTTGGAAATCTGTGGTGAAAAGAGCTTCACTTTCCTTATGCAAAATATGAAGAGCAAAAGCAAATGTGGTGTATATGTAATTCATCAGAAAATGGAGCAAAATCACTTTGACCAAGCTATGGCCAAGAAGAAATGGCAAACATCATTTTCACCTAGAAATAACATAAGAAATGAAAGTTTGGACTTGCTGATACAGAGACGTGGGCATTAGTAAATGGACAAGATGCAAGACAAGGAAGTTTGATGTCCATTATTAGGTCCTATATGAACTTAGCATCTTATATATGGCCAAGTGACTGAGAAAGATGGTGCATGGATATTGTCATTATATAGTTTAGTCACAAGGTGGCGCTGGAGTTTCCTGTTATTATATTCTGTTCTTGTTTGAGAAAGAGGGTAAAGTTACAGTGGTACCTCGTGTTACGGACAGGATCCGTTCCAGAGGGCCCGTCCATAATGTGAAATGCCCGCAACTTGAAGCACTGCGTCTGCACAGGCGCGCAGTACAATTTATCGCTTCTGCACATGCGCGAGCGGCAAAACCCTGAAGTAACCCGTTCTGGTACTTCTGGGTTGTTGCGGGATGTAACGCGAAAAGACGCAACATGAAGCGGATGCAACACGAGGTATGACTGTATTGTCTAGCTTCCTGACTGCTGTGTCCTATAGATGGCATATCAGACAGCAAATTAGTATTTCAAGCAGAAAAGGGGAAGCCTCTAACAAGAGCCTAGGTTTCCCATTTGGGGAAATCACGGGGGGTTGGGATTGGGGAGAACCCCGAACAATACAACAGGCAGAGGTTTCTCTTTCTGCTTCCCACAAACTGCTGGAAAATAACTCCAGCAGTTCCAAGAAGCCCTCAGGTGGAAGCCAAGGGCCTGAAAGGACAAAGAGGACTTGAAGGAAAACCTTAGCTCAGTGGTAGTGCAACTTTTGAGAGATTTCACTTTCTTGGGTTCCATGATCACTGCAGATGGTGACAGCAGTCATGAAATTAGAAGATGCCTGCTTCTTGGGAGAAAAGCAATGACAAACCTAGACAGCATCTTAAAAAGCAAAGACATCACCTTGCCGACAAAGGTCCGTATAGTTAAAGCTATGGTTTTCCAAGTAGTAATGTACGGAAGTGAGAGCTGGACCATCAAGAAGGCTGATCGCCAAAGAATTGATGCTTTTGAATTATGGTGCTGGAGGAGACTCTTCAGAGTCCCATGGACTGCAAGAAGATCAAACCTATCCATTCTCAAAAAAATCAGCCCTGAGTGCTCACTAGAAGGACAGATCCTGAAGCTGAGACTCCAGTACTTTGGCCACCTCATGAGAAGAGAAGACTCCCTAGAAAAGACCCTGATGTTGGGAAAGATGGAGGGCACAAGGAGAAGGGGACGACAGAGGATGAGATGGTTGGACAGTGTTCTCGAAGCTACTAACATGAGTTTGGCCAAACTGCGAGAGGCAGTGAAGGATAGGCGTGCCTGGCGTGCTCTGGTCCATGGGGTCACGAAGAGTCGGACACGACTGAACGACTGAACAACAACAACAAAGTGCAACTTTCAAAGGATGGCTGCGTTCTGGCACACATATTGTTTTGGGAGGTGCACATTTGGTAGATTCACTTTTAAATACAAGGAAATCCAATCCCCCCCAGTAGAGGTTTACTAGAGGGTTCCATCTCACCCTGGAACCTGGAGCCAGTTCGGGGCAACAATCCACTGGTAATATAGCAAGGGCTCATTTTCAAAGGATTACATTACCATGGACTTGAGCGACTCTGCCTGTATCAACTGCTTAGTGACAATTAGCCATTACTTTACTTTTGCTGTGCAGAAACCGAAGCACTGTGTGATAGTTGTAGCCACAAAGGAGAGATGAGCATAAAATAAACATCAATAAAACAAAAAATGAGTAATACATCCTATTCCCAGAAGAGCTGTTGGTGGCACAGCCTGGAAGAAAAATCTTGTTACAGTTTTCTTTCTTTTTCTTTGTTCCTTATCTGCCATATGTGGATTTCCGATATCCAGGAAGCAAGAGCCCTGATTATGGATTCTAAATGTGTTCCCGAACATTGAGCTTACACACGTAGTTTGTCACGATGCCCGTTGCATAAATGTGACCCAGACGCTGCCATGAAATTTAGCACTCAGTTACACACGCTTCCCCCTTTTAGCTAAATCGGGAGTTGCCAAATGAATTGGCCCCAGTCCCACACAGGCAAATGAGATCGTAAGTAATTGTTTGCTGGATTGTGGCCATGAAGTGCATAAATGAATGAACTCAGCTCTCTGGGTGAAGTCCTCAAGCAAGATATTCTGTGGGTGCTCACTTTGCCCGCTCAGGGCAAAAATAGGTAATAGGAAAGGCCATAGCTCAGTGGTAGAGCATCTGTTTTGTTTCCTACATTAGGAAGAACTTTCTGACAATAAGACCTGTTTTGGCTGCCTCGGAAGGTGGTGGACTGCTATTTTTGAACACTCCCCCATATATAAAGCTCCTTGGAGACAGATAACTTAGAGACGTGGGTGGCGCTGAGCCTCTTGGACTTGCCGATCAGAAGGTTGGCAGTTTGAATCTCCGTGACGGGGTGAGCTCTGTCCCAGCTTCTGCAGACCTAGAAGAGAAGAAGAAGAAGAGTTTGGATTTGATATCCCGCTTTATCACTACCTGAAGGAGTCTCAAAGCAGCTAACATTATCCTTTCCCTTCCTCCCCCACAACACTCTGTGAGGTGAGTGGGGCTGAGAGACTTCAGAGAAGTGTGACTAGCCCAAGGTCACCCAGCAGCTGCATGTGAAGGAGCGGAGACGCGAACCCGGTTCCCCAGATTACGAGTCTACCGCTCTTAACCACAACACCACACTGGCAGTTCGAAAGCACATCAGTGCAAGTAGATAAAAAGGTACTGCTGTGGCGGGAAGGTAAACAGCTTTTCCGTGCGCTCTGGCTTCCATCATGGTGTTCCGTTGCGCCAGAAGCGGTTTAGTCATGCTGGCCACATGACCCAGAAAGGACAAACGCCGGCTCCCTCGGCCTGAAAGCAAGATGAGCACTGCAGCCCCATAGTTGCCTTTGACTGGACTTAACCGTCCAGGGGTCTTTTACCTTTTTACCTTTTAGATAACTTAGGCCGGCCCTCTCCTTATTGTGAGAGATTTCTACTTTTAGCAAAGCATTATATAGAGAAATATTTAAAAATGTGGTCCTGCATCTACCTTTAATGTATTGGTAGAGTCCTTTTTTCTCTCCTGCTTCTACCAACTTATTCTGTACTACACAGGTAGATAACCTCTTAGGAAAGGGATTCAGAATGTGTAGTGGTATCATACAGTTTTATGCTATGCCTCCAGTTCCCTAGAGTAGGGCATAAAAGACAAAGCTGAATCCTGGTGTGCAAGAATTCTCCAATAAATCTCCCTAACACCAGTAAGATTAATGCACAAAAGTCTTTTGCTGTGGAAATGTTCCATCACGGCTTAAGCAAAGCAAGCTACAGTGTGCAAAGAAATTACTCTGTGTAATTTTTTTATTATACCCTATTGGAAAATAATTCTTGCTTGCCACACTGTGGGAGCAGATGTGATTTAGGTGTATACAATGCAGTGATATTTTTCACCTCTTATTGCAACAAGCTATGAATACAAAATCGAGTGAATTCATGAATACCAGGAAGGAACTTCTGTAAGCTCCATCGTTTGCTGCCATAGTAACACTTCATCTTACAGGAAGTGTATACATTTTGCTCAAAGCTTTTTTTTTATGCAGCTCAGTAGCCAGTTGATCATACAAATGATGTGTAGCTAGAGAGTGTGTTCTGTAATTATACTCCATCGTCCATGCCGCGATATGACCTCCAGTAGAAATGCTGAGGCAAGAAACCATAAAGAATCTTTAGGAGTGGTTCTGCTAGTGCTAATTTAATGAAACTATTGTATCGCTTTGGGGGGAAATGATCCACTGTTAACAGTAAAAACCAGCATTTGATCGTAGTAAGACACATGTAGGGACAGCCCTAAGAACATAAGAAAATATCGACCTCTCTCATAATAGTAGAACTCTGGGCCATCCAATGCAGCTGAACATTGCAAGATTCAGGAGAGTCAAAAGGTATACTAGTTGCACTAGGGAATGGCATGTGTGGTGTAGTGGTTAGAGTGCCGGACTCTACTGCAGGTACAAAAACTAGACCTTGGCTCCACAATTTGATGTCACAAGCAAATACTGGTACTGCAGCGAATACAGCTTCCCCCTGGCAGAGCTCCGTCGGCCATTTGCAATATCACAAACCGGTAATTGAAAAGGGGGGCCGAAAATAGGGTAATTGAAAATGGGGGGGTGCCGCAAAGAGGGTAATTGAAAAGGGGGGTCGAAAAGAGGGTAATTGAAAATGGTGGGGGTAAAAAGAGGGTAATTGAAAATGGGAGGGGAATAGGGTAATTGAAAAGGGGGGCTGAAAAGAGGGGAATTGAAAACGGGGGGCGAAAATAGGGTACAGTAAATGAAAACGGGGGGGGGGGGTGCCGCAGACTAAATCAGTACAATCATTCAAAAAAATCATTTAAAAACCCACAGCAACGCGTGGCCGGGTCAGCTAGTTAGATATAACTTGGAAGGAAAGCTAAACTGTAGATGCAGATATAGGTTAAGTGTTTGAGATAGATGAAATATGATAAGATAATAGATAAGATTAATTAATTAGGTAAATTTTTATAGTAAATAAGGTTTCGTAAGATGTTTAGACGTTACTAAAGATGATAGACAAGGAACGCAGGAAGAGGAGATAGGAGGAAGTCAATATACAATGTGAAGGACAGTTATTAGTTATAATTAATAGATTTTTTGTTTTTTTTCATTGTGGTTGTTGTTTTAGGTTTGTTTGTATTGTAGGTATGTTTTTATTGTAGGTTGGTTTTTGAATAGTTGTATTGTTGTGTTTAGGTTTGATTGTGTTGTACTGGTAATTGTTTTTGTTTTATAAAAACCAATACACACACACACACACACACACACACACACACACACACACATATATAGACTAGTATCCCATATCAGGGAAGGTCTCTAAACTATAAACTATCTCTATGTTGTCCACTTTCGCCCCAAAAACACTTATGTCAGTGTTTGACCCATCAAAGCCTACCTGACGATGGAGGAACATAATTGGTGATGATAGGTGGACACAATCTACTGGGAAATTCTCTAGTGCAAGTCATACAGTGACGAAGAACTGTAGAACTTGCACATAATGTACTGATTTAAGCTACAAAATAAAATGGTGATAGACAAGCTCTAATTTGTTACCCCCAGGAAAAGAGTTAAGATATCAACTTTTGATCAGTGCTTACTGGACAGGAACAAATAGGATATGTTGTGTTTGATGCAAGAATTAATTCTAGAAACTACAGTTATACTCACTTTCCCCCAAATCTTGCACTGCATAACGGTATTTTCAAAATCACCATCTTCTTTTCATTTCATTGCTTTTCTCTTAAGCAATATAAAACTATTTCACAGGCAATTAAACACAGCATGACTGAGCAGGTGTACATAGTGATTTGCATGCAAATAACAGGAATGTATCTAAAATAATCTTAGGTTAATCTAATTTAATCAACCACCTTTGTTGCCAGGTACCTTTCACACTAGTTTTGATTTGCAAGCAAATTACTCTCCCAGGCAGGAAGGAATTATAGTAGCTTCTGCATTTGCAGCTAATAGTCCTTTTTCATCTCATTCTTTCTTCTTACATACACATGCATATATGGATAGATTAGCCTATTTCTGTTCCATGCCAGTTTTGTATGCACTGAATCATAGACTTGTTCCATCCAGGGTTGTTTTTGTTGTTGTTGTTGCTTCTGCTGCACATTTTAAAACAAAAAGCACAATCTTGTATGCATTTGTAAACATTGTATACCTTTCCCCTCTAAAATATTGTATGATTTTCAATGCATTTTTGTCTGCATTTCTAAAACTGAATTTCAGCTCAAGATTTGGAGAAGTGTGTACTGGTAATTCAATCAATTATGTGTATTCTAGTAAGGGACTGGTTAATTAGGTTGGTTTGCTTCAAAATGCAGACCTAACATACTTTTCCACCATCCCAAACATTATCTTTATCAAATATGCATGCATTTTAGTCAGTGGGTTGCAGCCAATGTTACTCATACTCAGAGTAGACCCATTGAAAGTGATGGACATGACAAAAGGCTTCATCTGTACTGTGCATTCAAAGCATATTGTATCACTTTAAACGGTCATAGTTTACCCACAAAGAGTCCTGAGAACTGTAGTTTTTTATGGGAGTTGAGAGCTGTTCGGAGGCCCCTGTTCCGTGCATTAAACTATAATTCTCAGTTTAACAAACAATACCTTTTCTCAGGGACCTCTGGAAACTAGTTCTGTGAGGGGAATAGGGGTCTTCTAACAACTCTCAGCACCTTTGACAAACTATAGCCCCCAGAATTTTGGAGGGCAAACCATGATTGTTAAAGGAGGCCTCATTAATTTCAATTAGTCTACTTTGAGTAGAAATCAGGTGGGTATAACCCAATGCTGTTTACAAGTCACAACTCACTGAAACATCTAAACCAGGGGTCCCCAAACTAAGGCCCGGGGGCCGGATGTGGCCCAATCGTCTTATAAATGCAGCCCACGGACGGTCTGGGAATCAGCGTGTTTTTACATGAGTAGAATGTGTCCTTTTATTTAAAATGCATCTCTGGGTTAGTTGTGGGGCCTGCCTGGTGTTTTTACATGAGATGAATGTGTGCTTTTATTTAAAACGCATCTCTGGGTTATTTGTGGGGCATAGGAATTCGTTCATATTTTTTTCCGAAATATAGTCCGGCCCCCCACAAGGTCTGAGGGACAGTTTGCTGACCCCTGATATAAACATAGAATGATTATGAAGAAGATACACAAATAAGGTTAGACTTCTCTTTTTTCCTTTACATCTCCCCAAAGTATGTGTGATCATATTGCAATTGTCCTTCCTAAGGTAAAGCTAAATCAAGTTAACAAAATGTGTCACATTTTGTTCTGAGCGAGGCAACTTAATAAAGCTCTGCCATTAATGCAACATCTTGAATAATGCAGCCTCTTGATATTCACCTCAAGAAATGTTATTTTCAACCTCAGGAGGGAAGTAGGAGTGGCAAACCTCCAAGTGTGCCCTGAAGACTCCAAGATCCCGCCAGGTGGCAGGTGGAGAGCTTGAATCTCCAGGGGTGGGTGGGGGGGACTATAGCTGGAATCTACACACATATTTTAAAAAGCTGTGAAAATGCTTTATTTTAAAATGTTTTGAAAAATGCATTGAATTTAGCATAGCTCACTTTCGCCATCTAGTGTCACATTTGTATATTGCACTGTACAGTACATTTAAAACGTTTTATTTGCAGCTTTGTAGCTGAGTCCTATGTAACTTGCAAGCTTCAGCCCAGGAGGAGCTGGCTGCAAATTATAGCACAGGCACTCTGAGGTGGTGGGGACTTCCCCCATCCACTCCTCTCTCCCAATTAACCTCTATCTCCAGGGGCTGCCCCAGGTGACCTTCCCAAGTTTGGGCCCTGAAATCTCAGGGTCTGGGATGCTTGTGACGTGGCAATCCTAGAGCGAAGAGGTTGCTATTGATCTCTGTTATTCATCCCTATCTATAGCAAAAGTGACTGGCTACCTACACATCTTTTTATAATCCTTTGACATTTTTCTTGGCAGATCTGCATGGGATTGTCAGTAATTCAGTTCTGAGATTAAGCCAAACAAACGTTGCCTTCAAAAGAAATAGCTTCCATTTTTTGTAGGCTAGAGGTGCAGCAGAGCCAAGGAGCATTACCTTTACAATGTGCAAACAGAGCCTTACAAAAGAAAATGATAGGCATGTTAAAGGTAGAGAAAATCATGAGACAGTAGTCGGTAGAGAATGTGAGCAAACCATCTTGTGAAAAATCATGTCAATCTGGAAGACTGCCCTTGATAAGGTTTGGATAAGTCCTATAATTAAATGACTCTTTTTCTGGTCTGATAAGAAATGAGTTGGGAAAACTAAACCCCCTTTCTTTTTCCAAAACAGGATATTTTTAAATTTTAGTTAATTGGCTGATAGAATATCTCCCCTCCATTTCCATCTCCCTTGTTTTCTTCCCTGCTTTTTTATTCTTTTTGTGATTAAGTGCATAGAAAAAATATGAGAAACTATTGCAAAAAGCGTAGAGGCATGCTGGCTGATATGTATAGATGAGTTTATTATTACAGGGAGCGCAGAAGAATCTCTGTAGGAGACATCTGTGACTACTGTATAGACCAAAATAGATTTTACACACACACACACACACACACACACACACACACACACTGCAGGAACACAAAGACACCCGCGTACGAACCACACACAATCACTGATAACCAGGCGGATGCATTGGAACTTCTATCTTATAGTGAAATGTTGAGATGTTTCTGCAAAATGCAAGGTACAAATTTCAAGCAAAGAGAAATTCCAGTGGCACTGAACATCTCCTCTTTAAAAATGATTCCATTCTGCTATCCTAATCAATTTAAAGTGGGGAAAATGTTTAGATTATATATCTGATTAATCTATCAGTTAAGTCAAGGAAGCTTTGCAGGCCTGTCTGGAATCCTAATGTAGCCAACAGCTTGTGCACTTTATTCCTACTATTCCCGGGGAGAAGCTGCTATCCAGCACTTTCAAATTGCACCTCCTACTATTTTATTTTAAAATCTAGTGCTGGTTTCCATAGACTCGGTGGTTTCTTTAAGAATGCCTAAGGAATATTCTGCTACAGGTCCACTCATATAACCAATTCTGTGAATATATAAGGTTGCTCTTTGACTCCCACCCCCCCCCCCGTTAAAGGAAATTATGTGAAGCTACTTCTAAAATACTACAATGACAATGACTTTGGCATCCTTGGAAATGCATGCTTGGATCATATTTTGTTTTAACTTAATTGCACGAAGACAGTTAAGTAACCTGCAGGATGGGAGTACTGGGGACATATTTAATAAAGTTGAAGATAATAAATTATTGCATTCCTATGAGCACCACGTCTCGAGCAGCAGACAGATATTAAAATACTTCCCTTATCCGATTTCCGAAGTAATGATAAATCCCAGAGGGGTACGTTAGGTAAGTCTGTTGCAGCAAATACAACAAAGGATCTTGTGGCTTTTCAAAGACCCTGTAAACTGCAGTCAGTGGGACTTATTCCCAGGTATGTATGTATGGTTATATAGGATTGCCTGATCACCTCATCCGTCTCCTGAGAAATCTCTATGTGGGACAAGAAGCTACAGTTAGAACTGGATATGGAACAAATGATTGGTTCAAAATTGGGAAAGGAGTACAACAAGGCTGTATATTGTCTCCCTGCTTATTTAACTTATATGCAGAATTCATCATGCAAAAGGCTGGACTGGATGAATCCCAGACCGGAATTAAGATTGCCGGAAAAAATATCAACAACCTCAGATATGCTGATGATACTACCTTGATGGCAGAAAGTGAGGAGGAATTAAAGAACCTTTTAATGAGGGTGAAAGAGGAGAGCGCAAAATATGGTCTGAAGCTCAACATCAAAAAAACTAAGATCATGGCCACTGGTCCCATCACCTCCTGGCAAATAGAAGGGGAAGAAATGGAGGCAGTGAGAGATTTCACTTTCTTGGGTTCCATGATCACTGCAGATGGTGACAGCAGTCACGAAATTAGAAGACGCCTGCTTCTTGGGAGAAAAGCAATGACAAACCTAGACAGCATCTTAAAAAGCAAAGACATCACCTTGCCGACAAAGGTCCGTATAGTTAAAGCTATGGTTTTCCCAGTAGTGATGTATGGAAGTGAGAGCTGGACCATAAAGAAGGCTGATCACTGAAGAATTGATGCTTTTGAATTATGGTGCTGGAGGAGACTCTTGAGAGTCCCATGGACTGCAAGAAGATCAAACCTATCCATTCTCAAAGAAATCAGCCCTGAATGCTCACTAGAAGGACAGATCCTGAAGTTGAGGCTCCAGTACTTTGGCCACCTCATGAGAAGAAGAGAAGACTCCCTGGAAAAGACCCTGATGTTGGGAAAGGTGGAGGGCACAAGGAGAAGGGGACGACAGAGGATGAGATGGTTGGACAGTGTTCTCGAAGCTACTAACATGAGTTTAGCCAAACTGCGGGAGGCAGTGAAGGATAGGCGTGCCTGGCGTGCTCTGGTCCATGGGGTCACGAAGAGTCGGACACGACTGAATGACTGAACAACAACAACCAGTATACTTCGGGTTATGTCCGCTTCAGGTTGCGTGTTTTCGGGTTGTGCACCATGCCGAACCCAGAAGTACCGAAACGGGTTACTTCCGGGTTCGGCGCTTCGCGCATGCTCAGAAACACCAAATCGCAACCCGCGCATGCACAGACACAACGCTGCAGGTTACGGACACTGCTGGTTGCAAACGCGCCTCCCACATGGATCGTGTCTGCAATCCGAGCGACCACTGTAATCATCTGTGAACATGCCCAAATGGGTGGATCACCAACTTTATTTATTTACTTAGTACCGCCCTTCATCCAAAGGCCCAGGGTGGGTTACTACACAATATTTAAAACAGTTCAAAACAACTTACAATCACAGAAATAAGGTGGGTCCCAAAAATATGCCCCCCGAGTGTCAATAGTCAGGGCAAAGAAGTGTGTCTTCAGCAATTGTTGGAAGCTCTATGTTGAAGGTGCCAGAAAGACCTCTGTGGGGAGGGAGTTCCACAACTTAGGGGCTGCCACAGAGAATGTCTTCTCCCATGCCTCCCCCTAAGCTCCTGAACTACCAAGAGGGCTCCCTGTGCTGGACTCCCTTTCAAACCTTGTGAATGGTGTGTTTTCCAGTGGTCCAGGATAGCTATTTATGCATCAGTCTCTGCTTTTCTGGCTTTGGTCAAAATTCTCTTAGTCTTTTTGATGAATGATTCAATTTTCCCATTGCCCTGGAGATAGGCAGGTGAATCAAATTCCTGCTGCTTTTGGAATGTTCTGAAATGTTCTGACACAAATTGTGATCCATTATCATAGAATATAATGTCTGCTTTTCCATAGCAGGCAAAATGTATCTCTAGCCTCTTTATGATCTCATATCTAGCAGTAAGTCTATCTTCCAAAAGTTGGAGTAGCAGTCTACTGTGATGAGATAATCTTTCTCTTCTCATGTGAAAAAAAAAATCTACCCCCACTTTCTTCCAGGGTCAGCTTGGCACCTCAGGTAGGTGGAAAGTCTCCTTTGGTTGTCTGTCTCCATGTGAGTCACATGGATGCTTTCAGCTGGGCATTCATGCCAGACCAGTCTACACATTCCCTTCCTCTTCAGAGACAATTCTCAATTCCCGTGCGAGGAGTGTGCTCTTTTCATTATGTCTAAGTGCAATGCTGAAGAAATGATAGCTCTATTGCCTCTAAAAATAAGCCTGCCTTGTACACTGAGCTCCTCCCTCGTTGAAAAATAGGGGGCAGCTTCCACTCAGAGTCTGGTCAGCCTTCAAGGATAATACATTTGACTCTCGGTAGACTCTTGCCCTGGGCTGTACTTTCCTGTATTGCCTGCAGGCAGGACCAAGAAATTGGTAGGTACTGCCACATATTTATTGATTCTTTTCTACTGAGCTCTCTTCATGGGGTTTGGTGAGGTAAGCTCTGCTTAAGGTAGACACCTTAAGCAGAGCTTACCTCAACAAACCCCATGAAGAGGGGAGTAGGAGATCTTTGCCAAACACCATGCTGTCTCTTGTAATAGGCCACAGCCACAATGTCTGTGGAAAAAGGTAAAAGTAAAAGGTAAGGGACCTCTGGAAGGTTAAGTCCAGTCAAAGGTGACTATGGGGTTGCAGCCCTCATCTCGCTTTCAGTCCAAGGGAGCTGGCTGGGTCATGTGGCCAGCATGACTAAACCACTTCTGGCACAACGGGACACCGTGACGGAAGCCAGAGCGCATGGAAACGCTGTTTACCTTCCCGCCGCAGCGGTACCTATTTATCTACTTGCACAGGCGTGCTTTCGAACTACTAGGTTGGCAGGAGCTGGGACCGAGCAAGGGGAGCTCACTCTGTCACAGGGATCCGAACCACCAACCTTCTGATTGGCAAGGCCAAGAGGCTCAATGGTTTAGACCACAGCACCACCCGCGTCCCTGTAATGTCTGTGGTGAAGCAAGGGGGGACTGAAGTGAGAGGCAAACAGCCATGTTGCACAATGTAGGGGGTTGTGTTTAGTGGGTGGGGCAGCAGTGGTGTCACTGACATTGGAGGGGGCCCATGGTGGTGCCGGACTGGGACCCATCTGTAACCTCATGCCAAAAGTCTGGTGCCAGGGGTGCCAACTTGAATAAAATAGGAGGGGCAAGTAAGCATCACCCCACATAATCAATTACATGATGCTACGCATACACACACACACACACACACACACACACACACACACACACCATATGAATGGCAATACCCACCAATTTTGGGGGGGGGGAGGGCTGGTCTGCTCAAATATTTTATTGGAGGAGCTGAAGGGACCTCAGCCCCTGGGAGTTGGTTCCTATGACTGCTGCTGACCCTGTTAAGAAACTTTGTTCAGAGGCCTGCAATTTCATGGGAATAAAAGGATGAAAACATGAGGAACGTGGAAAGATTAGTACCAGGAAAGGGAGAAACAAAATTAAAATTTCATGAGAAGGAATGGCGCTTTGTCTGGACGCGTGTCCTTTGTGTGATCACACACTGAAACATTTTATGGAGTCATTTTATGGTTCAGCTGTTACAACAAATGCAGTCCATTTGAATGGGTCTTGGACTTAATTTGAAGGTCTTAGATAACAACAGTGGCTTCAGAAGTTGCTCTTTGTGGGGGCTATTTGAATGCTAATAGTAATTCTGTTGCACTCTTAAGTAATTCATATGCATGGGGCTCACATTTCACAGATGAAAGTACAGTAGCTTGTTGAGGCTGGGGATTCAGGAAAGAACAGAGTAACTAGCTGAATAATACTATCCACAGAGAATGTAGCCTTGGAATTCCAACAGCAATCTGCTCAAGAAAGAACTATCCCATCTTATTCGGAAACAGCAATGGAATATAAACACTTCTCTTTTGTAGATAAATAGGATGTGTGTTTATGTTGATTCAAGGGTAATTGCTACTTCTGGGTGATTAATTCACATTCAGCAAGAGTGAGAAGCAATCCTGAGGTGCATTAATTGCAGCAAAAGGGCCCCAGTTGCCCTGGTGATGGGTCAGAATAAAAATACCTGCATGCTGGTGATTATTTTGTTTCCTTGACAGCTTTCAGCTCCCAATAGCACCATCCCTCCTTCTGTTTACTTCACTTCACATTTATAGGTAAATCTATTAATTTTGCACCTTCTGGTAAAATATGTGAGCTGAAACACAGCCATCTTTTAAAATTTGTGTGTATCCAAATTTTGCAACCCAGTGTTTACCAAAATGCATGTATTAGTGTAGGCATAAAAATGAATATATCAGTGAAAATAACAAAAGAAAAAGAAAAAGAAAAACTGTTAGGGGAAAATGCTTTTAAAATATGTATGTTAGTTACTAAGTTACATAAGCATGTGTCTGGGAGAAACTCACACTAAAATGCTGGTGAATTATGGGGATTTTTTAAAAAAATGGCAAATTCATGTGCAAACATGGAAAACAGAATCTAAGACTGGAAAACTGTGAGAAACGAAATTGACCAATCTTGTCTTCCATTGGGCCCACCAGGCTGCTGCCACAAGAGTGAATATTCTGCTTTCTTACAGCCCTATTGGATGTCCCCACCACCACCAAATGCCCTCAAAAAATCTTTTTATACACCATCATAGCCTGGATACTCAGAAATCTGCACAGATTAGATCAGACTTTTGGAAGGCACAGCCCTTGGATCCTTGGGAATATATCAAAGTTCATATTTTAATAGTGAGCATGATCCTGCTGCACTTAAATACTTTTAAGTTCCATTTATTTCAGAGGGTGAGCGTTAGACATATGTTAAGAAGCATATGTTTGTTTGCCAGTGAATTATATATCTGCTACTAATTAAAAACTGCCCTGGGAAGTCTGTAGTCTTGAAAGGCAGCTTAGAAATAACTGAAATATATACATTATTGAAGGAGCAACAGGAGGATGTAATGGTGTTGCAGCAGTGTATATTGAGTGTATATTGAGTCCTGAAATTTGCAATAGGGGGCAATCCATCAGTGCTCTTGGGGTGTAATCTTAGCCCTCAGATACTGACGGCCAGTGGAGGACTTAGGGTGGCATGCAGAACATTATCTGCCAGCTTCTGGGAAGGGGGGCCCTCTGCCATAGCAGGCAGGAATCTATCCCCAGTGGTTCTGCTGCCAGCAGTAGCCAGTGGGAGACCCCAAAATGGGGCAGTTTGGGGTGGATCACCAGAGATTCTTCAAGGGGCCCAAACCCCCTCTTGTCAGGGACTGGGCAGAGGAGAAATGGTGGAGACCGCCTCCCCAGCCTGACCCTTCCAGAGAAGAGGAAGACAGTTCAGAATTACAACAGGGGTTTGAGGGAGTTTCACAGCTCAGAGGCAGATGAGGGGGAAAACTGGGAAATAATGAGAGAGGAGGTGGAGGGAGAAGAAGGAGAAGCACCAGGAGGGCAACAGCTGATGGACACGGTATCTTTAAAAAGGATTCCAGACCCCGCCCTCTCCCAGATCCCGGCGTGCTTTGAAAGTAGGAGAGCAAAGAGCTTGGAGACAAATGGCCATAAGCGGCACCTGTACAGGGGGTGATGATGATGACGACGAATGAGGAAGTGGGAGAGAAGGTGGTGGAGATTCACTTGGGACCACGCCAATACCCAAGAGGCCGTGTTCCAAAGATTCTCTTTGTGAATATTGAATAAAAACCAGATGGTAAGAACCATTCCTTGTCTTTGTGCTTTCCTGGGCAACCGGCCGTGGGAGTCGCTGGCATCTGCCTGACACCTCTGTTTGCCCACCCAGGAGCTGGTGCAGCAAAAAAGGATAAACAACAGCCACTGTCTGCTCAATTCACCAGGGCATTGGATGCAGCAGAGTATTCACCACCCTGTGCCATCTCCAACCCCTACCGTGTTTCTCCTAAAATAAGACATAGCCATAAAATAAGCCACAGCAGGATTTCTATGCATTTGCGAAATATAAGCTTTTCCCCCAAAATAAGCCATGCCCCAAAAATAAGCCATAGTGATGCGGCACCTCCCATTAAAACAGCCTGGAGAGGCATGGCCATGTGACACGGTTAAAATAAGACATCCCCTGAAAATAAGCCATACTGTGTTTTGTTGAGGGGGGAAAAGATATAAGACGGTGTCTTATTTTAGGAGAAACACGGTGTTAGAAATTATACGTTGTTGTTTTTTTAATAATTTATGAGGCCACCATCTTTCTTTTTCATTCCTTTTTACTTCCTGTAGCATTCTGTTAACAAGGAGAACAAGTGAAAATTGTCAGTGGTTTGTTTTGTGTGTGTGTTTTTTTAAGGCCAAGGACTTGCCCACCCCCACAAACTGCCATAAAAAAATAAAAATAAATAAAATGAGGTGACAGAGTTCACTTGATGTAATTCCCAGCACAAGCACAGCGCCAGCCACAAATTGCTTTGGACAGCGAAACTGAAGAGAATAATGGAAAAGGGGTCAGACTCCTCTCACAGAAATGAGCACTGAATTCAAATCGGTTGTAGCAGCTCAGCACACCTGGCTGCTGCAGCTGCTCTCTTTAAAGGGGCAGAAATAATGGTTCGCTAAAAGTGGTCCAAAGTCTCTTTGATCCAACAGAGATTGGCGCTACCTCTGTGTGGGCCGCAGGTGTCAAGGTCAAGCACTGATTTGGTATGCCTGACACTCACACGGCCCTCTGTTTGGAAGAGCCTCCGAGTTAAATGTCATAGATGTTCCACTTCACTTCCTTGGAGGTACACTCTGTACGCAAGCTGGGCATGAGCTCGTATTGCTCAGAATAGTTCTATTGTCCATCTGTGTTCATGGTGGTTTGTGCAAAAGTAGAAAATAACAAAACTCTTCTGAGCGGCAGAAATTCGTTTCCAGACTTCCCATAGATTCATACCTTCACTGGACTGCTGTTACTCAACTATTTTAAGACGATCTAACCATTGTTTGAAGTAAAAAGTGTAAGGCAGGGGTAGCTAACCTGGTGCCCTCTGACTTGTTGTATTACAACTCCCATCATCCTTGACCATTGGCTGCCTGGGGCTGATGGGAATTGGAGTCCAACAGCATCTAGAAGGCACAAGGTTGACTCCCTGGAATTAGATATCAAAAGGATTTCCTAGAGAGTGGGCATCTGTACAGCAGCTTGTTCCTCTGTCTTTGCAAATACACACACACACAGAGAGAGAGAGAGAGAGAGAGAGAGAGAGAGAGAGAGAGAGAGAGAGAGAAGCTAAATATGGGCTGAAATCAGCTCAGGGCATGGATTCCCCCCCCCCTTACACTGTGATAAGTGATAAGTAGACTGAGATGCTATATAAATATAATTAATAACAACCATCATTCCCAATATCTATACATTTTGCTTCACTCCAGGATGAGACTTGCATTTAAGAACACACCCAGAAGCTACTTTAAATGGCAGCAGCACTCAAATATTAAACTGGGGCATGAATTGGGAATGTGTGTGTGCTATGCAAGGAGGGGGGGGGGGTTCATTGTAGGAATGCCCAGCAGGTGCAACCTTAATCTGCAGATCACTCTCCTGTTAAAGTTACAGGATCCGTGTGTGTGTGTGTTTACTGTCACACTCATATATATACAGCCCTTTTGGTAAAGTCTCTCCTGGGGCACCACACCTAGTATACTGGTACCTCTGGTTACGAACTTAATTCGTTCTGGAGGTCTGTTCTTAAACTGAAACCGTTATTAACCTGAGGTACCACTTTAGCTAACAGGGCCTGCCGCGCCGCTGCCATGCAATTTCTGTTCTCATCCTGAGGTAAAGTTCTTAACCCGAGGTACTACTTCTGAGTAAGTGGAGTCTGTAACCCGAAGTGTTTGTGACCTGAGGTAAATCTTAAGTAAATCCGGTGCCCCTCGCACTCCGCCGGGCAGGGCCAGGCACAGCGGGCAGCCGGAGGGCACGGAGGGGTGGGTGGGGATGCTGCCAGCTGTGCTCCACCTCTGCCTCCGCCTGCTTGGCCAAAGTGGCGGTGCAGAGCTGCCGTCCAGGGAGCCCTGGCTGCAGCGCCGACGGGAGGCTCGCCTACGGCCTCCCCGTGCCTGCATCCCAAGAAGAGGTGAGCGAGAGCGGTGCTGCCAGCAGGGCTGGAGGGCACACGGGCCCTCCTCAGGCCATGGCGCTGTGGTGCCTTGAGCCAGTAGCCTCAATGACTAAGACGTCCCTGCCTGAGGTGTTTGTAACCCGAAGTACCACTGTAATTACCTTTATTTCAACTTGAGCAGCAGCAAAAGCCACAAGTAACTCTCTGCTCTCAGATTGCTGCTGGCAACTGAATCATGCAGCTTGCCTAATAACGATATGCCCAAGAGTCACAAAGAAAATCAAAGCCTATTCTTCAGCATCGAGGTTGAACTCGCCGAGCATTAATATTTGTTTAATCCCCATCCCACCCCAAACACACACTTCCGTTCAGACCTTGCTTGAATAGTAGCTAATAGAGGATACTTCAGGCATTCAATTTTTGTGAATTCCACTATTATGTACATTACTTGCAGATGAATGCATTTTAGAATTGCTTAATTTTATGAATTTTATGATGCAGTTCTTGGCTCAAACTCCCACCACCACCAATTAAAATGCATTTAAATATGGATATTTTGAGCGGAAACACATTCAACTGTACATATTTAAAACTGTAAGGTAAAGGTAAAGGGACCCCTGACCATTAGGTCCAGTCGTGTCCGACTCTGGGGTTGCGGTGCTCATCTCGCGTTACTGGCCGAGGGAGCCGGTGTACAGCTTCTGGGTCATGTGGCCAGCATGACCAAGCCGTTTCTGGCGAAGCAGAGCAGCACACGGAAAAGCGGTTTACCTTCCCGCTAGAGCGTTACCTATTTATCTACTTGTACTTTGACGTGCTTTCGAACTGCTAGGTGGGCAGGAGCAGGGACCGAGCAACGGGAGCTCACCCTGTTCCGGGGATTCGAACTGCCGGCCTTCTGATCAGCAAGCCCTAGGCTCTGTGGTTTAACCCACAGCGCCACCCACATCCATTTAAAACTGTATTTAAGTGCAAATTTTTCATTTACTTATTTTTAAATGCAGCTCAATGAAGAAATGGGGCAGAACAAATCTGTGTGAATGAATGGGGCATGGACTGGAAAGAAACTGGTCCACTCATCCCTATTTTCTCCTAAGGATGCAGTTCCTCTCATTTCATCGGCACATGCTCAGCCACATCTGATTTGATGGTAAGCAAATCTAAACAAGTATAATTTCAAATACCCCGGATTCTGAAAGCGGAGGTTCTGTTATATAGTATTTTACTATGTGGGCCAGTGGTGAAGAACAGTGATGAATTTACTGCTTGAATAAATGAAATGAAAGGGCAAAGGGGACATACGAAGTGGGAAATAGGAATGGAAATGAGAAAGTGCACGGGAGAATATCCTTTGGATGTAGCGTAGTATCATGTAATATTTGTATTTGTGTTGATGTTTGCATGCGTGTGTGTTTTAATGCATTAATAGAATTCCCTTTTTGAGTGTAGCTTTATTATGTTTTATGAACTACCTAGAGCAGGCGTAGGCAAACTCTGGCCCTCCAGATTTTTGCGACTACAATTCCCATCATACCTAGCTAACAGGACCAGTGGTCAGGGATGATGGGAATTGTAGTCCGAAACATCTGGAGGGCCGGAGTTTGCCTATACCTGACCTAGAAGACTCTGTTGAATGGACACAAATAAACAAATCCTAAGTGTATGGGCCAGTGAATCTACTAGACTATGTAGCATGGGTAGGCAAACTAAGGCCTGGGGTCCGGATCCAGCCCAATCGCCTTCTCAATCCGGCCTGTGGATGGTCCGGGAATCAACGTGTTTTTACATGAGTAGAATGTGTCCTTTTATTTAAAATGCATCTCTGGGTTATTTGTGGGACATAAGAATTTGTTCTTTTTCTTTTTTTCAAAATATAGTCCAACCCCCCACAAGGTCTGAGGGACAGTGCACCGGCCCCCTGCTGAAAAAGTTTGCTGGCCCCTGCTATATAGTGTATGCACATGTCTCTAGCATGAGGATGGCTAACTACATCAAGTTCAATTTTTTAATTTTTCCCATCTTAAATTCATTTTGCCAGATTGGCACATCCATTTGCATTTTTAAAATACTAATAATAAAAGAATCCTCATGAAAATTCATCAGCGTTTAATATTAATTTCTCCTAATATGCCCATGTTTGTATGCATACACATTTTTTGAAGCTCCCCCCCCCCCAATATAATGCACTCCAATAATATGCGCATTTATATGCCCACTTCACCCAATAATGTGCATTTCTGAACACATTACTTGGCTCGAGAGCCGCATTGCAAAATTCAGAGAAGTACAACTTGCAAAGGAGGACTGTGTTTCGGGTTTGCATATTGTTTTGGAAAGAGCAAATTAGTTAAATTCACATTTAACGTGAACGGAATCAGATCTCTCCCCCATTCATATGCCAGCATGCCTACATAGGATGGAGAATGTCTCAACTCTCCAGCCATCTCTCAACACAGATACTCCTGAGAAGAGATATTTTCCCCCTCTATGACCCTCCTTGCATACAATGCTTTCTTCCAGAGGAGCATCTCTGAATCATCCTTGCAGATGGTTTCAGCTTCTCCAGGCAAGAAATTATGACTCAAGTCTAAACTTAGCAAAACTGGTGATTAACCAGTAAAACAATAACTCCAACAATGTTTTTAATACATTTTTGTCTTTCACCAGAGAGGCAAGTGAAACTTGCTATTATCAGATCACAGCAGAGAACAGAGATTGTTCAGAAGAGACAAATAATTTCATGTTACTTCTCCATAAAATGGCAAAATGAGCTGCCTCTGATCATTAACTGACTTTCTCGTCCCTAAGAGTGCTCTGAATAATCATTACTTATCTTCATGTACGTACTTTGAGTAATAAAATAATTGCAGGCTTTATGTGAGCGGATTTGAAAAGACTTCACTCCGTACAATCCTGAGTTTCTGATGAGAAGGTTGGGATGAATGCAGCATGACATTTCATCAGCATGTCACCTCCATGCTGAATTGATTGATTTTGGTACAGATGGTGAACAATACACATATATTATTGACTGCACTCAGAAATTAAACTTTGGAATTAGCAAAGGCAGCTTTTCAAACCTCCCCCCCCCCAAATGTTCTGTATGAAGAAGGAAGATGAAGCAGTGAATCTCCCCAAGAATTTTTATCTCATCTTCTCTTCTCTTGGTCTATATATTGTTGTTAGTTTGGGGCAGGGGTAGGTCATATGCCTGAGTCCTTTTTAATTCCTGGTTTGTGTGAAGTAGAAGCAAGAAGAAGGCTGGGCAGCTGAGAGACAGTTGCATGCCTGATTGCTGTTGGCTGAAGGCTGTGTCTATGGAAGAAGCAAGGCCCTCTTGGGCCTGTGAGCCCCTCCATTGTCGGCTCAACTTGTACATGTGTGTGAATGAACCACAGATCATAAAGACTCTCTGTACCTTGGAACATCCATGTTTGTAAGGAAGTACTGGAGTTCAGCAAATGCACTTATGAGCATTTCTAAATTTCACTGAATTGCAGCATGACCAAAAGTCCTTCAGGGGGGAAAAACACCATGTGACCTTACATGTGATATGACAATGTTTCTCTAACAAACCTATTTTACAGGGCAGATGGTTGCCAGAGAAGGGCACCCACCACGGTACAGATCCTGTGAGTTGGATGTACATCTGAAACAGGACCAACTTGTAGTAAAAATGTGTACTGGGTGTTTATGAGGACTGAATTCTTTAATTGCTCTGTCTTGTCAACTTTAGTTGATTAGCTGGTGGAAGTCCCTTTTAATTGGCTGTGTTGATTGTTAAAGGCACTTGTAAACACTTGGACGCTATTCTTGTTCTGGTATGTTGCTGTAATGAGGAATGCAAATGTGAAAGAGCATAACAAGTTTGGCATTTTTCACTAAGAATAGGTGTTAGTTTTGGTTTATTGAAGTCTAAGTTATCTCATACGTTCTTCAATACATCAGAAAAGGGGACTTGTATTACAATGGTCTTGTTTACTAGTTAAAAGACCATTATTTAATCTATCAAAAAGTCTTTAATCAGTTGAGAGTCTCTGTTATATCTTCATTTAGATATTTAGCCTGCTGCAATGCTACTTGTGTTTTCTGGCCTTACACACAAAAGATAAGTACAGTATAGTCTGAAAGAAGAGCCAAGGGACAAATCAAAGTAAAGTAGAAATGAAATGAAACAGACCAAGAGGTTATGTGGAAGATGTAACCTTATAATTTATGTTCTTTCCTCCACCAGAGTCCTTGGTACAGTTGATGGTCTTTATTACTCAGCAGTTCCTACTGAGTCATGAAAATTCAAAATGAGTGAACTTCAGCTGAGCTGCCTTTAATGGGCATCTGCATGCTTCTGTACAATAGCAGGGCCAACCCAAGGCATTTTGTTGCCTGAAGCGGAATTGCAAATGGTGCCCCTTTCCCTCAAGATGGGTCATACAAAGAGCTTGTCAAGTTAGGATGGCATCCAAGACAGAAAATCCCATAAGCGTTACTGAGAGTAAAACTACAGCAATAAAACTAGCTAACTAAACAAATTGCTGTTCTTTAATTGCACTCAGAATTATCAGCCTGAGGCAGCCAGCTCACACTGCCCAATAGTAGGAATGGCCCCCTTCCTGTAAGAAGGTATAGTCTGTCCTATGCAAACTTTTATCTAATGCACCAAATGAGTTTAGAATCCCAATAAACTGACGCAAACATCATCTTATTTGGGCGAATGAAGAGGAACTGTTTCCCCTCAGTATTACCTAGCAATCCCAGACAATTCAAAAACAAAATGACAAGCAAATGGTAGCATATGAGATACTCTTCCTCAAAATGAGAGATACAGTGGTACCTCTGGATGCAAATGGGATCCGTTCCGGAGCCCCATTCACATCATGAGCAGTCTGCATCTTGAGCACCGCGTCTGCGCATGTGTGTGACACAATTCGGCGCTTCTACGCATGTGCGTGACGTCATTTGACGCGTCTGCACATGTGTGAACTGCCAAACCCAGAAGTAACCCGTTCCGGTACTTCTGGGTTTCATGCGTTCGTGACCCCATGACAAACGCAACACACAGCATTTGTAACACGAGGTACGACTGTACTCGTTTTGCCATGTGGTGAGCTGTGAAGCTAATTGGTTTACATAATTCATTACAGTTTTTCCAAAGTAAATAACCTCTGGCCCACCAGAAAATGACTCAAGACTGTTGATTAAAAAAAAACTCTTGGACCGTGTACAGATAGAGTCTTGATTTGTGGAAGGAGTGTGATAACGGCTATGAATTGAAATTGGTACTTATGAATACTGGTTTCCTGTAAATAAAGAAAAATTGAGCGGGTCAGAATAATGCTTCAATAAAGTGACTTAATTTATAGCCCATAATCAAAAAATGGTTTTATTTCCTCCATTAAAGCTAATGGAATGAAGTCTAGACAGAAGTCCGGTTATCTAAATGAGGGTTTAAAAAGTGTTGTTGTTTTTTAATCTTAAACCATGGCTGTGGTCCCAAAGAGATTTTCTTAGATGTAATGGCCGCTCCACATGGGACTGAATGTCCAAACGAAATCCAGACCGCAAAATCTTGAAAGAGCAAGTTGCCTTCCATTGCCACAGCTGACACCTATCCCTAGCAGCCCTTGTAGGAAGACAGGAGAAATTGAATTGAATTAATTTGTTATCTACCTCCTCTGTTCCGTCATCTGCCTCCTTCAGTTTTTATTTTTAATTCGCCTGTTATATTTATTAAGTGCTTATAAAATAATTTACATTCTGCCCTCACACAAAATGTCAGGGTGGTGTACCATGATCTAAAAGACATTAAAAGCAATACAAAACTATAATCAAAATGGCTGGCTACTCAAGAAAATTATAAACAGCTACATGGGCCTGCCAGCATTAAAAATATGATATTATTGTTGTTTGATTTTATACTAGGTATATCTTGAAGAGCAAAAAAAGAGGGCTGGCTGTGGCCATGGTATGCAAAGCAGCCTGAGCCCCCAAAATCCCCCCAAACCTGGACATTTCCTTTAAAATGAAAAAACCCGCCCAGACTGGCATGTTCGTCCGCCAAAAGAGGACGTGTCCTACTTTTCCTGGACGTATGGCAACCCTATTTTATACTGTAATCCACCCTGGGAACATTACTTTGAAGAAAGACGTGTTTGAAATCAAAACGCACCCACAGAAACCTGTTGGTCTTTATTTCTGCTATTAAGATTTTGCCTGCTCGCTTTTTAAAGGCAACAAATTAAACATGTGAAGACACTTTTTGAAATATTGATGCTCTGGAATCTTGGGGAAAGAGAAGGGAAATAAACGGTAAATAAAATATGAGACATTTAAAATAAAACTCAGTAATAGGAAAGAATGAACTATAAATAAATCAACCATTGCAACAGGGCCCATGTCACAGGATTCATACCAAGATTTCAGCAGAGTGGAGTTAGCACTCAAACCCACAGGAGGCAGTGATGGTTGGTGCCCTTTGGGATTGGTGGGGAAGAGCAATAGTATTCCTGTTTCTGCTCACTACAAACAAGTTTTCTCTTCAAATTAGACACTGTTTTCATTCAGTTTCCTCAGTAAAGTGTTATTTTCTCTCTGGGCATTTGCATTATTTAAGTGACTTTTTCTAACAGTAATTACCTTAAGATCATACCTTAATCGACCCACTGGGCACCTGCAAGATAATTAGTTATTTTCTGACACCTTTCCTCTGTCAAGGGACGACCCAGGTCCAACCCCAGACCTGCAGCAAGATTGTGGGCTCCTATGCCTTCAGATTTAGATAGATGTGCTGACATGTGCAATAATTTTGGCCAAGGATTAATCAGATTACTTTTACCAAGAGAGACTACATATCCAAATGAGGTGCCAGAAAAATTATCCCAGAATTTGAAAGCCTTTGAATTGGATCCAGGCAAAGTTAGTTGTTCTTTAGTGACTTCGAAATCAGGATTTCAATTAATCATGACCAATATGTCCCATTGATTTCAGTGTGACTAAGCTGCAGTCCTAAACCTATTTGCCTGGGAGTAAAACCCATTGATCTTAGCAGGATTTACATTTAAGTAGACAGTTAGGACTCTTAAATTGGGATCCTATCTTTAGATCCTATCCCAAGCCAGAATTAAGATTGCCGGAAGAAATATCAACAACCTCAGATATGCTGATGACACAACCTTGATGGCAGAAAGTGAGGAGGAATTAAAGAACCTTTTAATGAGGGTGAAAGAGGAGAGGACAAAATATGGTCTGAAGCTCAACATCAAAAAAAACTAAGATCATGGCCACTGGTCCCATCACCTCCTGGCAAATAGAAGGGGAAGAAATGGAGGCAGTGAGAGATTTCACTTTCTTGGGTTCCATGATCACTGCAGATGGTGACAGCAGTCACGAAATTAGAAGACGCCTGCTTCTTGGGAGAAAAGCAATGACAAACCTAGATAGCATCTTAAAAAGCAAAGACATCAGCTTGCCGACAAAGGTCCGTATAGTTAAAGCTATGGTTTTCCCAGTAGTAATGTACGGAAGTGAGAGCTGGACCATAAAGAAGGCTGATCACCGAAGAATTGATGCTTTTGAATTATGGTGCTGGAGGAGACTCTTGAGAGTCCCATGGACTGCAAGAAGATCAAACCTATCCATTCTTAAAGAAGTCAGCCCTGAGTGCTCACTAGAAGGACAGATCCTGAAGTTGAGGCTCCAGTACTTTGGCCACCTCATGAGAAGAGAAGACTCCCTAGAAAAGACCCTGATGTTGGGAAAGATGGAGGGCACAAGGAGAAGGTGACGACAGAGGATGAGATGGTTGGACAGTGTTCTCGAAGCTACTAACATGAGTTTGGCCAAACTGCGAGAGGCAGTGAAGGATAGGCGTGCCTGGCGTGCTCTGGTCCATGGGGTCACGAAGAGTCGGACACGACTGAAAAACAACAACAAGCTGCAGTCCTAAACCTATTTGCCTGGGAGTAAAACCCATTGATCTTAGCAGGATTTACATTTAAGTAGACAGTTAGGACTCTTAAATTGGGATCCTATCTTTAGATCCTATCCCAAGCCAGAATTAAGATTGCCGGAAGAAAGATTAACAACCTCAGATATGCTGATGACACAACCTTGATGGCAGAAAGTGAGGAGGAATTAAAGAACCTTTTAATGAGGGTGAAAGAGGAGAGCGCAAAATATGGTCTGAAGCTCAACATCAAAAAAACTAAGATCATGGCCACTGGTCCCATCACCTCCTGGCAAATAGAAGGGGAAGAAATGGAGGCAGTGAGAGATTTCACTTTCTTGGGTTCCATGATCACTGCAGATGGTGACAGCAGTCACGAAATTAGAAGACGCCTGCTTCTTGGGAGAAAAGCAATGACAAACCTAGACAGCATCTTAAAAAGCAGAGACATCACCTTGCCAACAAAGGTCCGTATAGTTAAAGCTATGGTTTTCCCAGTAGTGATGTATAGAAGTGAGAGCTGGACCATAAAGAAGGCTGATCGCCAAAGAATTGATGCTTTCGAATTATGGTGCTGGAGGAGACTCTTGAGAGTCCCATGGACTGCAAGAAGATCAAACCTATCCATTCTGAAGGAAATCAGCCCTGACTGCTCACTGGAAGGACAGATCCTGGCCACCGCATGAGAAGAGAAGACTCCCTGGAAAACACCCTGATGTTGGGAAAGAGGGCACAAGGAGAAGGGGACGACAGAGGATGAGATGGTTGGACAGTGTTCTCGAAGCTACCAACATGAGTGACCAAACTGCGGGAGGCAGTGGAAGACAGGAGTGCCTGGTGTGCTCTGGTCCATGGGGTCATGAAGAGTTGGACACAACTAAATGACTAAACAACAACAATCTTTAGTTGTCCATAATAAAAGGAAAGCCTAGATATTCTTTGAAACATTGGTGGTTTCAGATTCTGTCCTCTGGAAAGACTGGGTGGGGGTGGGGTTGTCACTAACAATTGTAATGGATGAAAATCATAAATATCCTACCAGAGGTAGCTTAGAGATCATTTAAACTTAGTTAATTGCACTGTATTCAATTTACTATCAGTGTTGCTGTAGGTGGATTCATCAGGTGTGTGTAAAGATGCATCCTAGCAAATCAGGTCAAGCTGACCTGAGCCACAAGCAAATATGCCCTCAGAAATTCTAATACTATAATGTCTCACAAGAAATGAAAAAGAAATGAAACTGATCTGTAGAAAACACAACTTGAAAAAGAGACAAGGCACGTATTTTTTTTGTAAACTAAGAAATCTTTAATAGCAATATATTTTAAAAAAAATGTGCAATAAACAGATCTTTTGCATGTCATTCTGAACTTGTGGCAAAATAAAGTAAGGTATGTCCTAATGATGACAGAGCATTCCTTGATCACTTCTACCTGGTAGTCATGGAAGAGTCTATATTCCTTGGATTTGTATAATATTGGTATAGACTTATAGGCATGACTAGTTCAGTGCCCTTGGGAGGACTTTTGGACTTGCGTGTCAAGAATAGCCCAACCTGTCACAGTGAAAATTGCTTCTTCTTCTTTTAAACAGGGTGGGAAAATCAAAAGCTGTTTGTGAGATGCTGTGGATGGCAATAAGAATACAGCAAGCATTCACAAGCCCTTGAGAATACCTAATGTACTTCTGCCAGCCTTCGAAGTGAAGAACAGGATGAATTTTCTTTATACATGCATAGTCCTTGGTTGTGGGGGCAGAAATATGCCTATTTAACTTAAAGGTGAAAAGGAAAGAAATACTAATAGGCCTGCTACTAATAATTTCATATTGAAAGCACCTAAAATTTGGTGCCTGCAAGCTTGCAACCTACTAGGCACAACACAAAATTAAAGGGCAGCGTCAGGGGGACAAGAAATAAATGTAGGCAAATAAATGTAAGCAAATATTAGGGTTACATAATTGTTTGTATAATGACCAGCTGGAATGGAGCCAGCTCCGTCTGTTGGCCTAAATAAACAATATTTTATTTGAGGCCAATAAAATAATGTGTATCTGGGCCAACAGACAGAGCTGTCTCCATTGCAGCTGGTCATTATTATTATTTTCCCTGTCAATGCCTCAAAATTGCTTTCGGTTAGACTTTTTTTCTTGCCGCCTCTTCCTTATCTCACTACGTTGCTGCATATCAGAGTAATACAACTATTTCAGATCACGTGCTCTGGTTTCTCTTGTGATGCAGATGCCTAATGTGGTTAAATCCTCTGGCACATGGTGCTTGAACGTTTCCCAGTTGAAAGACGAGACTTTCAAAATGCAGGTGGGCTCTGAACTTCATTGTTTTCAAAACATTCCTGAAGGTTGGACCATGGGCCGGTCTCAAAATATATATAAAACATTACTCCAGCAGGACATGGGTGCAGCGAACGGGCTGTGACTTATCTGGTAGTCAGACTGGCAATCTTCTATCAAAGAGGCAGACTGGGCTGCCATGTGGGGCAAGTTCCCCTTCAAATCAGAGAGGGCATGGGAAATTCTGCAGAAGGGGCACCTCACACTCCAGTTTGTCTGACCCACTCACCCTGAAATTTCATGGAGTGGGTGCATGACGTTGGGTTCACATCAGGGCATGTGGTGGACCTGTGAAAAGGCAGCCACATTCAGGGAGGCAGCATTCAAAGAAATCAGAGAGATACCTGGATAAAACATAACAAAAGGCTCGGAGCTGGCTTTACCTTAATCTTTACTTATGGACAATATGACCCTGCATTTTCAGCATTTTGCCAGCTTTTATTAGCAACCAGGTTATAATAGCTAGATAACGGGAAATCCTTCAGAGGGTGTGACATGGACCACGTTATTAAAAAGTCTGGTACTGATACAAATAATGTGCTCAGGGCCCTACGTGGAAATACCGGACATTGGACCTGGGTCCTTTTGTGTGCAAATCAGAAGCTCTAACGCTGAGCTACAGCTTTCTGCTAATATCTGCTTTGCTATTATTGCTTCTAGGATATTATGCCAGTGTCTGGTTTTATGAGTGCCTGCAGCTGACAAGTGTCATGTGAGCCCCATATATGGCTATAGTTTGGAGATATAACATTATACAGTCCAGATGTTTTAGACTACAATTTCCACACCATCGTCCCTGGTCATGCCACTTGGGGCTGATTTTGTAGTCGGTGCTATTTTTCTAGAAAAAGAGGTGCCAGAACTCACCACGAATACTTTCCTTGTTCTCTTATGGCACCCACCTGAGAGGTGCCAGAACTGAGTTCCGGCATGTTCCAGCTGAAAAAAGCCCTAGTTGTAGTCCACCAGAGGGTACAAGGTTGGCTACATCAGTATAGACTTAATATGAAAAATATAGGGTACTTTCTGTAAGGCGAACACTCTAAACATACCATGAAGACCTTGGTTAAATCTTCACACAACGGGGCAATGAGGGAAGTAAAGGACAATTGGAAGGTGGAGAAGTACAATTTGTAGAGCTCTCAAAATAAAATAAAAGCAGCCATGCAGCAAAGTTGCAGTCATCATGACCGAAAACACGCCAGCCCACACCTGCTTTTCATTTTCAGCACAGTGAGTGGGAGAGTTCATCCTGCCTCATCTGTCAATCTTAAAAACATTCGATGGGGACCTTGATCTGTTCATGCCTGATGCCAAAGATCTCAGTATCTGTGTCATCAAAACAAGATAGATGCTGTATTTACGCACCTTTAACGTCATTGTCGTCTATGCTCTTTAACAAAGAACGCGACTGCAGGCAAAGGTTGGAAGAATGGTTAACAAAGAAACATCTTTCTTATTCATAATGGCAAATAAGTGCTGTAGTCTGGATCCAGTCCGAGTACCTGCTGTTGGGCTCTAAGTTAACCTACAGAACATACTGACTCACTCACTCATTTGCCTGAGAAGGAACTGGGGCAACAGCAACAATAGAAGGACTTGGGGAAGCATTACATTATCCAAATATTAGTCATCCTCAGAGTAGCCCCACTGAAATGAATGGAGATGACTAACTTAAGTCCATTAAGTTCAATGGGTTATGAGTAGAGTAAGTTCCATAAGTAGAACTTAGTTGGATACAACCTTCTGTTCTGGGAAGAGGCAATACTGTACGACAGAAGTGGGGACCTTGAGGGAAGGCACATTTACTGCAAAACATTGTAGCAGATATATCATCCATATATCATGTGTGTCCAGTCTACTAGGCCTCCCTGCATGGGGCTGGGAACCCAGATTGACTCGGTCCCCCATCCTGATATAGGTATGTACAGTATGTAGATTCCCCTTCAGACTGGAGCCGATCACACAACTGCTAGAGGCACATGCCTCTGGGGCAGAGCTGTCCACTCATTCTCACTGGCTACTTCATGCATTCGGTACCTGCACATGCAGAATGCCTGAAAGGGGCTCATGTTCTGCTGCGCTACAAATTTAGGAGGCAGAAAGTGTAGTCAAACCGAACAGGAATAAATGAAAAATGTCATCTGCTGCCATCCAAAAAAGGCATTAACAGCAGTCAATGGCATGTGAAAGTAATTAGTACAAAAATATGGGGCTAATTAAGTACAGATGTAATGATTTTTGTAATTAGGAAAGAGAGAAAAATTAATGCCAACATTAGCTGCCATGACATAAAACTTCAGCATAATAATGACGACCCAAAGATTCTTCCATCCAAATGTCGATATTGGAGTCTTAGATATTCCACAAGATGAAGATTTAAAATGCCGTAGAATCAAAAGAATTGTAGAGTTGGAATTTAATTTTTAACATCAGTATTAGAGCAGAACTCCTGTGTAAGAAACTGGGCAGTCATGGATTCAATGATATAACTGCTATTTTTTGTCCATAGACGGTTGATCAATGGAGTGGAAAAGCAGGTAAGAGATCATCAAAATAATTATACATATACAAACGTATGTATTTTTATAACTAATGCAGCTTTCTGACAAACTGACATACTTCTGAATAAGATCGTTTAAAACAAATCACTGATCATTTCTGCTATGTCCATTGCTGAAGCCAGCTTCAAAGAATTCTGGGAGTTGCAGTTTGTTAAAGGTGATGAGAGGTGATAGGAGACCTCTATTCCCCTCCCAGAGCAACAGTTCCCAGTGTTCCCTGGGAAGGGCTGTTCAACCATTTGGGGAATATATACCCAGAAAATCCAGTTTTAGCACAAAGACATTAGTTTTAATCCCTGCACTATTACCACCGCCCCAGGATCTGACAAATTTAACACAACCAAAATGTTCCTTTATTCTAAATACTAGCTAGGCTGTAATTAATATAAATGGGGCCATGTGTATTTCTAAATATTTGTCATATGTATCCCTGGAGGCTGAAATAAAACAGAAAGGGTGAACATCAGTTTCATTTATTCTTCGGAGTGAAAATCTCTTCCAAAACAGAGCTAAAGAGGCACCAAAAACAAAACAATAAAACAAAATAACCCACCACCCTACTTAAAGCATATCCAAAGTAATGTGTCAATTTTTGTGATCTGTGTCATCCAAAATATTAAACTGTCTCTTGGGTTTGGTAGCTTCTTGCATCAGTTCCTGGAGCTGCCCAACTTGCTCATCTCGTAGGGCATGAAGCTTATCTTCTGGGAGGTGGGATCCAAAACGAGGCTGACCTGTACAGTTCTGTGCCTTTGGGTTAGTTTGTTGCAACAGCGTCGCTGCATAGATCTAAAAAGAAAGAAAAAGAGGAAACACTTCAGTTTGGACCCACGTTAAGGAAGTTCAGTAAGAATGAAAGCTTCTCGCTTCTTTCTCTTCTCTAGGTAAAGGGACCCCTGACCGTTAGGTCCAGTCGCGAACGACTCTGGGGTTGCGGCGCTCATCTCGCTTTATTGGCCGAGGGAGCCAGCGTACAGCTTCTAGGTCATGTGGCTAGCATGACTAAGCCGCTTCTGGCGAACCAGAGCAGCGCACAGAAACACTGTTTACCTTCCCGCCAGAGCAGTACCTATTTATCTACTTGCACTGGTGTGCTTTCGAACTGCTAGGTTGGCAGGAGCTGGGACCGAGCAACGGGAGCTCACCCCATCGCGGGGATTTGAACCGCTGAGCTTCTGATCGGCAAACCCTCTAGGCTCTGTGGTTTAACCCACAGCACCACCTGCGTCCCTTCTCTTCTCTAAGACCCCCTAAAAAACACTCTCTTAAAGGGCAGGGACTCTTTTGAACAACCTGACAACCTGGGAGCTACTGGAAGGAGGAGGTGATGGGAATTCTTTTCCCTTTTATTTGTAAAGGATTTTTTATTTCATTTTAGAATGCATACAAAGCTGAGGGAACATTTTTAATAACCAGTGAAAATTAAAACATAAAAAAGCAGAACTATAAAACAGGCACATAAAATAAATACAGTTGCATATGGGTTAGGTAACAAAGTGCCGGTCATGAAAGAAAGAAAGAAAGAAAAGCAAGGATAAGAGTTAAATAAATAATGTTAGTGTTATTTGGCTGCCAAGTATAGTTCCAGATTTGTCGCGCTTGTGCCGATGGTTGTCTTGAAAATGATGGTTCTGGTGTATATGTAACTAAAGGAATTCCAAATCATGTAAAAAAGTGTCTGAGGGTTCTAGTCCATGTCCAAATCTCACAATTCCGTGTAACTGTTTCCATCAGGGCTATATTCCAGAGGGAGTGGAACCAAGAGTCCAGTGTAAGATTTGGGGCTGTTTTCCATTGAGTTGTTACCACTATTCATGCTGTCAAGATCATATATAACGGCAGGAAAATGGGTCTCAGAATCCATAAACCAGGTCAAAAGGACCCCAAAACAATGTAAGAAACAGTAAATACTGATGGTGAAAATAACGATGTAGGGCAATAATATTTTTTTTAATAATATGAAATGAGCTCTGTAGTCAAAAAACACTGTACAGATGAAAAGCAAAATTTCCCCCTTGAAGCTGAACCTAGAATGAATGTATTACAGCATCATTGACGAGATCTGTGGACTGCTTCATTACTTTGCCAAAGCCAGTGTAGAAATGAGGAACTTCTCACGAGCAGAAAATGCGACCTTAAGATGCAGGGCTCAAGCAAGTCAATATCCCCATAGCCATTAGGGTCCTGCAATTCAGAAATAGCTTTTCAATTTAGCACTGGAAATCTGAGACCATGCACCACCCTAGGTTTTTTTTTTTTTAATGGCTCTATGCATTTAAACATCCTTTCCACACATACAACCTATAGCGTTGCGGTGGTACCAGTCCTACTTGGATTGTCGTTCCCAGAGGGTGTTGCTTGGGGAATGTTTTTCAGCCCTGTCAAACCTTCAGTGTGGGGTTCCGCAGGACTCAATCCTATCCCCCAGGTTGTTTAACGCCCCGCTGGGTGGGGTTATCCGGAGGTGTTGTCAGCAGTATGCTGATGAAACTCAGCTCTATTTCTCCTTTACATCTGCAGGTGAGGCAGTGGAAGTGCTGGACCACAGTGTCTTGCCTCAGTAATGGACTAGATAAGAGCCAACAAACTGAAGCTCAATCCAGATAAGCCTGAGGCACTGTTAGTGGGTGGTTCCCTAGACCAGATTTGGGGGGGGGGGAGGCTGCCTGCTCTTGATGGGGTTACACTTCCTCTGAAGGAGCACGTTTGTAGCTTGGGGGTACTCCTGGATTCTTTGCTGCCACTTGAGGCAGTGGCCCAGAGTGCCTTCCATCAGCTACGTCCCTATCTGGACAGGGATAGCCTAACTACTGTTGTCTATGCTCTGGTAACCTCGAGGTTGTTTGTTTGTTGTTGTTGTTTAGTTGTTTAGTCGTGTCCAACTCTTCGTGACCACAGCACGCCAGGCACTCCTGTCTTCCACTGCCTCCTGCAGTTTGGTCAGACTCATGTTAGTAGCTTCAAGAACACTTTCCAACTATCTCGTCCTCTGTCGTCCCCTTCTCCTTGTGCCCTCAATCTTTCACCTCAAGGTTAGATTACTGCAAAGTGTTATATGTAGAGCTGCCTCTGAAGCTGGTTTGGAAACTTCAGCTATTGAAGAATTCAGCGGCCAGGTTGCTCCCCAGAGCAAGACATTTTGAGCATATTACACTGATCCTGGTCCGACTGCACCGGCTACCAATTAGTCTCTGGGCCCAAATCAAAGTGCTGGTTTTGACCTATAAAAAGAGCTCAGGACCGCCTCTTTCCATATGCACCTACCCAGACCCTGAGATCATCTTCTGAAGCCCTTCTTCGTGTGCCTCCTCCTCGAGAGGTCTGGAGGGTAGCAACTCGAGAACAGGCCTTCTCTGCAGTGGATCCCCATCTGTATAATGCTCTCCCCAGGGACGTTCGCCTGGCACCTTCTTTATACACCTTTAGGCACCAGGCAAAAAAGCTCCTTTTTAACCAGGCCTTTGGTTGATTTGATTGACATCCTATGCCCTTTTTAAATGTGGTGGGTTGGGGGTATTTTTTGGGGGATGTTATTGGGTTGTTTTATTTTGATTATATATTTTGTGGTTTTATATTTTATTCTGTGAACCGCCCTGAGACCTCCGGGTATAGGGCAGTAAAAAATAAAATAGCTGGCTTTTCAATAATAAAAATAAACCCTTTAGGTTCCCAAACTGTGGTCCATGGACCTCTGCTTTATTTAGATGATCTGCAATGTGTCTATGGATTTGTGGTCAAAGATGGAAGATGGCACATTCCTTGCATTAAATATTCATATTGATTCATTTATTTGCACTTTTATTGGTTCTTTTATTTGTTATACTGCATTTTATTGTGCTATAACCTGAAGTCTGCGGAATTCAAACAGTAATACAATAAAGTACAATACACAATCAATAAAAGAAGCAACAGAAATACAATTGAAAGTCGTGCAGGCTCTTGCCCAGCGCATTACAATTGCTACAACAGGCAGAAAAATCATTTAAGTGGTCCGTCAAGTCCCTCAGCAATTTTCAAGTGGTCCATGAAGGAGAAGAAAGTCTAACAACCACTACTTTTGCACTCCGTGTTTGACGGTCACGATGAAAGCCAATTAAATTTATTTATAAGTGTGGGGGAGTGTAACATCTTTTGCATTACCTGAATATTCTGTCCTCCTATCTTGAGGTCAATTAGGCAAGATCTGACCTTTGTCCATATGATTCTTTATTTCTTTGGTGATAATTGTGTCCTATACACAGAAGCAGTTGTGTATTTTGCTCCAGCAGCTTCTAATATTAGAGCAGTATTTATTAAGGGGGTATGTAATGGTGGCATTGAACAGACATGGCATTATAATTGCAGTATGGCAGGGTCTCCTGTTTATATTCCTGTTTGTTGCCATGGTAGCCATGAAACGACTGAGATAACGAGGAACGTGTTTTATTTAAAAAGCAGGAACTATTGACTATTTTCAAAGATAATTTATCAAAAGTTTGTAATTGTTCCCCCCCTTATATATTTATTTATCTGCTGCTGTTTGCCATGTTGAAAATAGCTTCACACTTCAAGTAGTTAAAACATGATGGGCTGCAGAGAAGCATCACTGTTTGTAGAAACCTGTTGTTGGCTTTCGGCTGCCAACTACATTTTGGTATGTTCAGCTTGATTCCCAAAGTATTCTATCCAAACCCATTCTGGATCAGTCTTAAATCCCTAGTCATGATCTTATAATGTATATAGGTAAAGGTAAAGGGACCCCTAACCATTAGGTCCAGTCACGGATGACTCATGGGTTGCGGCGCTCATCTTGCTTTACTGGCCGAGGGAGCCGACGTTTGTCCACAGACAGTTTTTCCGGGTCATGTGGTCAGCATGACGAAGCCACTTCTGGCGAACCAGAGCAGCGCACGGAAACGCTGTTTACCTTCCCGCCGGAGCGGTACCTATTTATCTACTTGCACTCTGAGGTGCTTTCGAACTGCTAGGTGGGCAGGAGCTGGGGCTGAGCTCACCCTGTCGCGGGGATTCGAACAGCTGACCTTCTGATTGACAAACCCTAGGCTCTGTGGTTTAACCCACAGTGCCACCCGTGTATATATTTACCAACTTACACACAGTTATGCACACTTACGTCCCATTGCTTATTTTCTATTTTGTGCATGTGTGCGTAACTAAACTGTGCTCTGAATTTTGGCTAACTTACTTATAACTTAAGAATGTGAAGTGGAAGAAGATGATAAAGATACATGCTTCCTATCAACGCAAATAAACTGCAGGTCTCAATTTCAAAATAACCCACCAATAAAAGATGGTTTCTGTTTAATATTTATGCTTCATCTTTTATTGGTGGGTTATTTTGAAATTGAGACCTGCAGTTTTAATTGAATTTTTAAATTTGTATTTTAATCTGTTATTTTAAATTGATCGTTTTTATGTTTTTTGCTGTGATTTTAATTGATGTTAGCCGCCCTGAGCCCGGTTTTCTGGCTGGGAAGGGCGGGGTATAAATAAAATTATTATTATTATTATTATTATTATTATTATTATTATTATTATTATTATTAAGAATACCAGCATGCAGACTACAGCAGAGGTCGGGAACCTGAGGCCTGGGGCCAAATGTGGCCATCCAGTTCTTTTTTAACTGGCCTATGTGACTCTCTCATGGCCACACCGCTTCCTAGCCCTCCTCCACTGCCTTATCAAACGGTTTTGCCTGGCTCTGACCTTTAACAATGATAATGCCTCCTGCTTGTCTGGACAGAGAGATTTGAGGGTGGAGTGGATAATGGTCCTATTCATTGCCCCACATTAATTTTGCCAGTGGTATCACCCACCATGGTCATGTGGTTCTCAGAAGCTTGTCCTCAGCCTGAAAATTATTCCCCATCCCAGTCTAATAATATTAATAATAATAATAATAATAATAATAATAATAATAATAATAATAATAATAATTTTATTATTTATACCCCAGCCACTCTAAGGGACCAGACATTTTAAGAATACATTCATCATATATTGTATAATTGTATGCTTGGGTAGTACTTTCTTAAGATGCACCTTTAAGAAATTTTATTAGCAGCTTTCTTTCCAACAATGTTGATTCTCTTATCTTTTTAACCTAATCTTACATCCTGTCAATAGATGCACTCTGAAGCAATTGTTTCAAACAAAGTTATTACTCTGTAATCTTCATAAGCCTCATTGCCCTTCATCTTACTGATGTATTTTGATAACAGTAAATGCTAGAAACATTACCAGCCCATCAGGTTAACTTGCTGTATTTTCTTTTCACTTTTGCAATGGCTACAACTTCACAGCAGCCCACACTCCATAAGCAATTTAAAAGAATGTATTAAGATTTCAAAAGAAACACTTAAGTGTAGATCAAATTATAGAATCAGTTAATGAAGCTAATTTGAACTGACAGTTACTTTGCATTTCAATTTGAACTCCTGTACCAAGTCACCAACAGCAATTTATCTTCAGGTTATTTCAAGCTGCCTTTGTTAGTGAAATGAATCTATTAAACGTATCGAGTGGGTTCCCCCCCCCTTTTTTGGCAAAGGATGGAATGTTTTTCTGTGTGTTTATTACCTTTGCTTTTAAGTAAACAAGGACCGCTTTTAAAGGACTGCTTTTAAGTAAACAAGGACCCACTGTGGATATTTGCCAACCACATTGATCGTCTCATCACATTTAGACAGTCTTTATCAAGCCATGTCACAAGTGTCGTTATTGATTCCTTGATCCTTAGCAGCATCAGTCAACACCGCCTGTGAACTATGTGGACGGCAGAGGCATTTCTCATAGATTTACTTATGAGAATCAGCAATGAGGCATGATGGGAAGGGGGAGCCTACTTAATACCACTTTCTCATTCAACACAAATAAGGGTATGGAAGCAATCGGAGATGAGCTCCAGTCTCCCTCACTGCTCTTGCCTTGAGAAATTTCAATTACCGTATTGTTTGTGTTTGGATTTCTTAGTGGAAAGATGTCTAGCCTCCTCCCAAGCTCATGTACTCCATCCTAGTTCCTCTTTGTCCAATGCAGATTATTTTGCTTCCAGTTTTGATTAAATGAGCCCCACAAGTTATGCTTAATCTGCATTAAAAGTACAGATAAAATTATCACAAGTACCGCTATGGCACTTTTCTGGCAGATGGGTAGTTACTGCTTACTAGGAGAGAGATGGGGTGTTGGAAATGGCAGGGAGATCAGTGCTGTGCAAATTAATTGGCAGGGACAATAGATGGTCTCATCGCCACTGTCTTGTGCCTCCCGGTAAGTATCAGTGATCTCCTCCAGTCAAGCCGCTTCTGAAAATTGTGAATAAAATCATAGATGATTTTGAAAATGAGCATTAACCTTGCAACCGCAAGCTGGTTGTAAACTGAGGTATTATTTCATTTTCTGGCACCTATGGATTCCATTACTTAAAGGAGCCTTTCAGACAACCTAACTCTACTTGACTCCTGCCCATAAAGGTAAAGGGAACCCTGACCATTAGGTCCACTCTGGGGTTGTGGTGCTAGGAACTGCCCACAGGAAACTACAAAAATCAGTACGTACTGGGGAAGTGGAGAAGGTTGTCTGAATCCACCAATACCTCCAAGAAGTCGGGTAGAAAAAAATGTGTGGATCTGCCCAGAAATTCAAGTATCAAACAACTTCTCATTCCACTGCTTGTAAAGGATTGCTGGTGCCTAGAAGGGTTATTTATGTTCAGGTTTCTTACTTTCAGTCTTTGAGCAACTGAAGTCAATGACAGCTAAGTACTGAAGGAAACTTAGTTCTCAGTGTTCCATAGACAAGAAGTAAACCAGCCAGGTATGAAGCTCTCCAACCTTAAACAGCAAGAATGGCATCCCTGTAGGCTGGGATGTTCAAAGAAACCAAAAGGGAATCGGGTGCTCCCAGTCCATTGAAAAAAAAATGAATTTAGTACCGTACTAATTTGGGGATCCTTTTAAAAATTCAATTGATAGAAAGGCTTGTGCAGTTCAAAGACATTTGGAGCTTTGAAAAGCATCACTTCCGCACTCTGGGTATTTCAAAGTACTGTACTCCACATGCTAATGCCAAAGAACACACAGAAGCTAAGTTGTATCTCGCCAGAATACTGAACAAGTCAGACAGAAAACCCTGTGGGAGTGTTCACCCAAAGAAATAAGCACATGCTTATTGGGTAAAAGAACTTTCCCAAATCACGTGAAAATATTTCCACTGTACAAATCCACAGCAAGCACTGGGGGAAAGAATAAGAGAGCTTCCTTTAAAACTTGGGATCTGCTGAAACCGTTTTGATCATCTTGTTTTCAGCTGAAGTCTAACAATACATTTCATGCAAATATGCACACTGTTTTAACTTTGCGTGGTGGTCTTTTGCTTGAGAAGGGGAGGAATGTAAAGCACCCCACAGCTTCCTGTGGTCAGGAAGACAATTCCTGCATCTCCTGTGTAAAATCTTGTTTTGCACTGAGTCTTCCTGTTGTTTGTTTGTTCATACCACACATTTCAATGGATTTCCCCATCACTTTCCTAACTGCAAAAAGATGGTTTCTTTTCCCCCCAAGTGGATTTGTTGCACTAGAATACCTGAACTGGGCAAACTTAAATTTATCAGTATGCGCTTGGACCCCTTGCTCCTATTCCAGTATCTTTTTCAATGTGCCAAGAAAATACTGCTTCCAAGCCAACACCACTGGCTCCCCTGTTGCCAGATCCAAAATACAGTGGTACCTCAGGTTACAGATGCTTCAGGTTACAGACTCCGCTAACCCAGAAATAACGCTTCAGGTTAAGAACTTTGCATCAGGATAAAAACAGAAATTGTGCTCTGGCGGCGCAGCGGCAGCAGGAGGCCCCATTAGCTAAAGTGGTGCTTCAGGTTAAGAACGGACCTCCAGAACGAATTAAATTCTTAACCTGAGGTACCACTATATAAACACTACTGATTCCAGATGGTACTTTCAATTCATATAATCCATACATTACTTTGACTCGATATTCAGTCTCGCTCTTGTCAAGAACAAATCTTTTATTTCCACAGAGAATTGAGTTCTGCTTTTACTGCCACAAAGATTCATTGCAGGGAGAGGCCAGATGCATGAGAAATGATCACAGGGAAGGATATCTAATCAAACTGCAACACTGACTTTTCTTTTCTTTATTTTAGGACAGTATGAAAAAATAAATCTTACTGACTACAGAAACCCAATAAGTGTGTTACATTTTTTGTTGCAATGTGCACATCCAAGGGATTGGCCTAAGCAGAGCTTTCCAAATTCTGTGTCACGACACATTAGTGTCTCTGCTGCAATGTGTATAGGTGTGTCGCACAAACGCTCCCCGTGCTCCTCCCGGGGCTGGAAAGGAGTTAAGTTTAACCTCCGGTTTGCTAGTAAAGCTGAATTACTGTGTTGCAAAATGATGCATGTCGAAAAAGTGTGTCACCAACATGAACGATTTGCAAAGCTTTGGTCTAAAGTATTCTTAAAGCATTGTATTAAAGAAAAACAGGATTGCCAAATATTTTGAGCTTTGTATAGCATGCTACCTAGACACCTGTAGATGTCTGATGCTGGAGGATATGAGCTGCTGTAGCAACTCCTATGTACTCCCTCTTTGGGCTTGCTGCCTATCCCTCTGCCTAACTTGCCAAGAGACACAAAGCAGATGAAGAAGAGAGAGACAGATGAAGGGGCCAGGGAGGAGCCAGGTGGAAGCAGGTGCAGCTATCTCATCTACTGCATCAATGGCTGTATGTCCAACACCCAGGTTGTTATGTGGCAACCCTACTTATATACCCCAAAGATGGGGGATATGTCACCCTCCAGCTACTGTTGAATGCCAACTCTCTTTAGCCCCCCAACGAATGTAGGCAATGGGCAGGGATGATGGGATTTGTCATCCAACATCTGGAGAGATTATCCATCTCTGCCATACACCATGAAATAGCAATTCAAAACATCATTTGCCTTTCCAAGCATCCTGCACTTTCCCAATGGATTTCCCCCTGGGGAAGCAAAGCAGCCTTCTTCTCCATGTGTTATTTATTTATTTATTATTAGATTTATAGCCCACCTTCCCTGCAAGGAGACCCACTGAATATTTCCAAGTGAAACACACACAAACTGTGCTGTTAAATACTGAATATTTCCAATTTCCAACTTAATATAAAGGAAACACAATAATGACTACTCGTTATGAAGAAGCACAGAAGAGCTCAAAAGAGATAAAAATGTTATGCAAATGTTAATTCATTTATATGCAGGAGGCCATTCGTCACGCCTGGATTTCAATACGAAGTTGTAAGGTTAAGCCTGGGCCCCCCCCTTTAAGTTTTCGAAAAAGGAAAAGCTTTCAAATACTCTTTAAGCTCTTGACAGCAATCAAACAATGTACGAGCCCTGCCTCCTGAAAAACTATGTCGCTCTGGAAGCTGAAAATAAAGGAGTGTTTAAAATGAATACACCTTCTTAGAAATAAAACAGAAATCTCAGCTTCTTCTCCTCTGCCTTAGCTGCCATAGCAACGTGACTTACTCTCATACAATGAAGCGTTCTCTACCTTTGCAGCCCTGAACTAATAAAAGTTAAGCACGGCACGTCATATTAATGAGTTTTGATTCACTTAGGTACACCAACATTTTGGTTCTAGCCTATAGCAAGGGTAGGGGACCACCTGCCCCACACACCCAGGACCGGTGCTAGGGTTTCTGGCGCCCTAGGCAAGACCACCTTCTGGCGCCCCCCGCCAAAGCCTGCTTTAGCGGGAAGTGGGGGTGGTGGAGAGGCGAGCAGCAGTTTCTCCGCTGTAGCGGAGAAGCTGCTGCTCGCCCATCCCGCCCCCCCGCCCAAGCCTGGCCAGCGCCCACTCCATTTTGGCGCCCTAGGCAATTGCCTAGTTCGCCTTAATGGACGCGCCGGCCCTGCACACACCTCCCCACACCTGACATCAGGTGACATCGGGTGTGGGGCAGGTTAAAGCTACACAGCTACAGTTAAAGGGAGCTCCTAGTTGTTCCTTTGAAAACAGAGCTCCCTGGCAGCACCGACAGGGAGCCCCTTGGGCTTGGCAGCAGTAAGAACTTCCCCATCGGGGAACGTGCTTCTTCCAGCACTTTAAACCACTTCCTCTTACTTCAAAGTAAATGTGCATAGGACTGATGGGGTGTCAGGGACTGACTCCAAGCACAGATCCTTGAAAGACTATATTCCACTGCAATCAATGGCGCTTACTTCCAAGTAAACATATTCTACATACACCCTTGTGCAAATTAATTGAAACATACAATGTAGTTTGTTGTACAAATCTCACATATACGTACATTAGTAATGGATATGACCACCGCTATTTTTAAGCAGCATATGAACATGGTTTGGCATGGATTCTACTAGTTTTGAACCGTCACTGCTGATTTTTGGATCCCTGTAGCACGCTTGAATCAGCGCCTGGATGAGCTTCTCCATGGTCGTACAGTCTACAGCATGGAGGTGACTTTTGCATATAGCCCACAAATTCTCAATGGGATTTTCGTCTGGGGAATTCCCTGACCAATCAAGTACCTGGATTTGCTGCTCTGTCATGAATTTCTTCACCACTTTCGGTGTGTGACAGGGGGTTAGGTCCTGCTGCAATATCCCAGTACTGTCAGGATACCTCTTTTCCAGCTCTGGAACAACTCTCTTTTGTAGAACCTCAATATATTGTGGCGAGTGCATCATTCCTTCTATTGGCTGCAGGCTTCCGACACCATAATGATCAACTGACTTTTCGTGTTTGTTTTGAGTACAGGATTACAAGTAAGATAGAAAACATGCTTTGTTTCAATTAATTTGCACGTGTGTGTGTGTGTGTGTGTGTGTGTGTGTGTTTAAAGTGCCTCAGAATGGTGCAGACCTAGTCCTTTAGGTTACTCCTTTATGCACAAGAAATTAGTTATTACTTTTGTTTTTTTCTGTTAATATATATATCTACTCACACACAGTTGCAGGGAATTAATTTTAGTAATGTATTCACACATACACAAGCAGAAATATGACTACTGGTTTTTCTTCCGCACAATATCTGCAAAACAATTTTATCTAAAAAGCCAAAGTGTCATCAATTTGGAATTTCATTATCTTCCTGGAGAAATGTTTATCGCTACCACTCTCAGAATTACCTCCTTTGTTCCAGTTTCTAAGGAACTGTTTCAATGCTATCTGGACAGAAATGCAAACAAATGCATACATTTTTGGGGGGGGGACAACATACCTGGTATGTTTATAGAGGCTGGCAGGCACTGAAACACTCTGGAAACCTTTAATTAACCAATGGGATAGACTAATTAGGAGAAGAGCATGACGACGCCAACAAGGAGCTGACTCTGAACACATTTGATGGTGCAAAAGAACAAAGGCACTAAGCAGAGACCACAAACCAAATTCTAAGCACCTATTCACACAGCAATTAAAACCCATTACACGCTATTATCGGTTTTTCCACCAACTAAGCTCACATGCAGTTCTTTGTTATTAATTTAGCTGCTAATGGATTCTATAAAGCAACATCTAAAAAATATCTCCACTGATATGTGCAGATCCAAAGAGTTATGCACATAGGAAAATAGCTGTGACGATCACACAGGGTCCCCGGTCGTTTAACGGACTATTGATCCCTGTGCACCACGGCGCTTCGCTGCCACCAACCAGGATCCCCTCCCTGGTAATCACTGTCACAGTCAGGGTGTGATTTTAAACAAAATAATAAGTGTTTATTTAAAACATCAACAAACTTAAGATATTGGTTACATTGGTATGTATTTGTTCTTATCTCAACCCTATCCTAATCCTACACTCACCACTCTACCTCCCCACCAACCCTCACAGTCACCAACCAACTGCTTCAGTCAACTGCCCTGAACCAACCCCTAACCCCAACTGACTCACTCCAAGTGCCTTTGTTCAGCTGCCCCTAGCTCCTCCTCCCTCTATTGATTGGGCCATCTAGGGTCAGCCACTTAACCCTTTACTTACTCCTGCACATACATATATTCTCTAGGAAGGGCAAACGCCACAATAGCTGCCATGAACCACACCGAAATCTAACACGTGTATACATATACTCTACTCAGATCAGAAGATGAGAAAGATGGCAAAGGTCAGGATCAGGGAAAACAGGCACAATCCTGGCCCTGGATTAAATGTGAACTGAACAAGAGAAGTTCAGTTCACATTTAAAAACAAGCCTGCTTAGTTCTCACTTTATGAAACAATGCACTTCTCTGAATTTTGCATTGCCATTCTCCAACCATATATAGTAATGGGTAGAGAAATGCACATACGAAGGTAAAGTGTGCATATATTAGTGAAAAATAACACATTTGGGAAAAATAATTGTTCATATTAAGGAATACTGCATACAAAACACGTATATATCTATATATATAAAAACGTTCAAGATGGGTGCACAGATGCAAAGGCCTTGCTCTGTAACTGCTTGACCGATTGCCTTCAAATTTGGACACAACATTCCTTGGCCATACGGGAAGGTTCTTAGCTACCTAGATTGCAAAAATATCACACCTTTCCCAGGTAAATCCGTAAATTTGTGCAAAAAGCGTCCTCCAGTGGATGTTAGCAGCAATAACACAGTATAGACGTCTCTGCCGCCTTCCCCTTCTTCGGATGCCACTGCCATCATCCAATACAAAGGCAGATTGTCCAAAAACATTGCCACGCACGCGCGGACCAGCAAAGCTCCGCCGGCCATTTGCGAGCTGGCCTCTCCCACCACAAGAAGCAGCAACTTTCCGGCAGCCCCCCAAATCCTCATCCGAAAGAAATAAACATAAACATGGGCTGCAAACATCCAGCACTTCAGCAAAATATGGTCTGGCAAACCCTGCGTTTCTTCTTTTCCACTATACTTCCTTTTCAATTACAACAATTCAGCCACGGCAACGCGTGGCCGGCTCAGCTGGTTAAAAATATATACAGTGGTGCCTCACAAGACGAAATTAATTCATTCCACGAGTCGTTTCGTATTGCGAAAAATTCGTCTTGCAAAGCACGGTTTCCCATAGGAATGCATTGAATTTTTCATCTTGCGAAGCACGGCCATAGAAAAATTCGTCTTGCGAGTCACCTAAAAAATCGCAAAACCCTTTCGTCTAGCGAGTTTTTCATTGTGCGAGGCATTCGTCTTTCGAGGTACCACTGTAATCACAAACTGATGTGGAAATGTTAAGATTGTGGAAACTTCTAACAAGGGTACATACAACATATCTGTTTTCGTTTCAGAGAGTCCCTTCTACACGTCAGTGTGAGACGCTGCTGTCACAGACATTGTTAGGTTGGCGGGGAGAGAGTCAGGGGCGAGAGATGGGGGAAGAAAGAAGTGGGCAGTGGTCTTTCATTATTTTGCTTCGTGTACTTAGAGCCAGTGTGGTGTAGTGGTTAAGAGATTCCATAGGGTAGTGATAAAGTGGGATATCAAGTCCAAACTCTTCTTCTTCTTCTTCTTCCTCTACGTGCAGAGTTTTTGCGTCAGTATTGCGAGGATAGGTTCTTGAATGAAAACCTCGTTCACTTCCCCCCCAAAAAAAATCCCAGAGTGGAGCAGCGGGAGGGAACCGGTGGCCATTTAGATGCTGCCAGCACTACAGGGCCCATTTTCCCTGACCCCTGGCCATGCTGGGAGTCGGAGTCCAAAAACATCTTGAGGAACACGGGTTGCCCTCCCCTGAACAAGTGTAGGCAATCAGAGTGCTACATAAACTGCATCGGATTGGGGGGGGGTGTCTGTGTGGTGTTGCTGTGATCTTGCCTTTTGCTACTTAGCTTTGTAGCACAGGCGACTCCTCGCTTACAGGAGGGTTACGTTCTGGGCCTCTGCATGCATAAGTGAAACGCGTGTAGGTGCGCAGCCTGCTGCAGTACACGCAGCTTCCCGCCCAACAGCTGTTGAGCGGGGTAGCGTGGCAGCAACAAGAGCTTCTGCACACCATTTGGGAGGCCTTGCAGGTCTTTTTTGGCTCACTGGCGTCGTCTTCGGGCTCTGGATAGGGTCTCCTCGCAAGCCACAAGGACTTCCCAGCCCTCTCCTGCCAATTTCACCTTGGAATTTATGTATACATTTCCCAGCGCCGCATGTATGCACGAGTCAACCGCGCATTAAGTCGGGGGTGTTTGCCTGTACAAGTTATTTCTGTCAAACACACAGCGATATAATGCTATTCTTTATCTTAAAAAAAAAATGCAAACACGTTCAAACCTATGAATTAAACCCAAAATGAATAATATCCAACATGGCATCATCTATTTCAAAGTGCCAAGTGAGAGAAAATGTGTTTAATTCTCTATCAAATTAAATATTTATTCTCCACCAAGGGAACAATTAACGTGTCAATCCATTATGTCTTTCTCTAGTCTAATAAGGAATTGCCGAGTTTTTATATATGGGTTTTGTTTTTGTTTTTTTAAGATTTACCTAGAGACAAGAGACAAATTCAAGGAGGATAAGGCGATCAATCAGTACAAGTGGTTATGTTCTACCTTACTCTTGGAAGCAGCATGCCTCTGCCTGCTAGGTGTTGGCCAACCTATGTGCTGTTACTTCCCATAGGCACCTGGTTGTCCATTGTGAGACCAGGATGCTGGTCTAGACAGGCCATTGGCCTGATCCAGGAAGCTCTCATTAAGTTCTAATATACTTAGCCATACTTAAAGTCATACTTTTGAGACCGTGGGAGAGCACTGCCAGGCAGAGTGGAAAACACTGAGCAAAATGGACCAATGGCCTGGCTAAACACCTTCATGTGTTCATACGGAATAGATCAGACTTTCCCCAACTTTGGGTTGCTAAATGTTGTTGGGGCTATAATCCCCATCTTCCCCAACCAGCATGGCCAACGGTCAAGGGTGATGGAGGCTGTGGCCCAAAAACAACTGCGGAACTGTACGTTCTTCTCCCACGTTGTAGCCCATGCTGGGGAAGCTTGGCTGGATGGACCACTGGTCTAATAATGTCTTCCTCGTCCAAATGGTGTCTTCTTTTTCATCCAAAATATAATCTCATCGTATGCCAGCTTCCTTTCCCATTGACCTCCCTGCCATGCCGTGTTGGGGGGGTCTGAATATAATGCAACTGAAGTGAAACTCTACAGTTCACACATTAAATGCTCTCCCATTACATTTACTTGTCACCAGAAGCAATTGGGAAGGTTTCTGATGCTGCACAGAACACATGAATTCTCTTGAAAAGAGCAATTCAATCACAGGACTTAATACAGTGGTGAGGAGGAGTGGGGGGCAGCTGTTTCTATGGAATAGTCAAGAGTTATTCTCTCTGTAATAGCTAGACTGCCCAGCTCAGAGATCTTCTTTTTTCCCCTCTCTTTTTTTAAGGTAATGGCTCGTAGGCCTACTTCTCTAATAGGCAGGAAACAGCCTGACACCAGAGGAGGAAGTTCAGAAAGAGGTATCTATTAAAGCTTTTAGAACTGCGTTCAGAACCCACAGAGAGCACTCCCTAATCTGAAGACGGCTATGTAAAAGTGACAGCTCTTGAGAACTTGATAGCGCAAGGCAAGGAAGAGAATAGATAGGAGCGTCTGAGAAAATGGGATACAGAGCCGACAAGTAAATTCTTATACCAGCAATGAAGCCTAGTTGTGACACTGATTGTGGGGAGGGGGGAGTCCAATTTTGGTAGCACGGTTGCCTTTGAATCAGGAGCCTTTTTCTTCCCTAAGCACTTGCATATTACTAAGACTCTGGTACAGACACAAGAACTGCAGCATAAACACATCAGAGGTGAAGGATTGAAGCAATTATCCTTTTAATGCTCAGATAAGGAAACAGTTCGTCTTGGGATCGTAATATGTTTCGCCAGTAGTTTACACCAACTTGGACCCAGACCACTAAATCGGGATCGTGCTCCTGCTTAGAGGAAGGCTGTTGAGGGTCGGGTGGGGGAGGCGGTGGTTTTTGACAATTCATCACCATTTATAATAACTTCCCACCCTTCCTTCTGAAGAGAGCACAGGAAAGCAAACACATAAGCATCAAAAGGATTCAATTAAAAATAAAATAACGTGTTGTTGTTTTTAACTTCAAGTATTTCTTCTCCCTGAAAAACTGCTTCAGAGGGTTGGTCAGGTGGACACCAAAGCAGTACCTCGGTACAATGGTACCTCAGTTTTCGAACAGCTTAGTTCACAAACAACTTGGAACCCGAATACTGCAAAACCGGAAGTAGGTGTTCTGGTTTTCTAACTTTTTTCGGAAGCTGAATGTGCTCCATTTTGAGTCCCCCTGTGTTTCCTGTTGCACTGCTAATTTGTGCCCCCCCCCATTGTAATTCAAGCCTTCCGTTTCCAATTGCAGTGTTCTGAGGTGATATCTAGTGCTTTTGTTTTTGCTATTTATCTTGCGTTGTTGTTGTTTTTTTGAGGCTTTTTCAGTTAATTTGTTTTTCTCACTGTGTGGATCCCAGTTCAGCTACTGATTGATTGATTGATTGATTGAGTGACTGCGGAAATGGATAAAAGCCCCCCCCAAAACAATTACTATCATCAGTGCAGGTAAGAAAAAAGAATAATTTTTATTTTTATCATCTACAACACTGTCTTATTTATTTTATAGTACAGTACATTGTTTATTGCTTTCATTTTATGGATCAATGGTCTTGTAAGATAGTAAAATTCATGTTAAATTGCTGCTTCAGGGGTTGTTTTTAAAAGTCTGGAACGGATTAATCCATTTTGCATTACTCTCTATGGGAAAGCGCGCCTTGGTTTTGGAACGCTTTGGTTTTGGAACAGACTTACGGAATGGGTTAAGTTTGAGAACCAAGGTACCACTGTATTAGAGGTGATGCAAGGGGGGGGGGTAGCTATGGGGGAAGGCGAATCTGCAAAAAATGGTTCCCTGTCTCTCCAATGGGAGTCTTCCTACTTCCATTCACAGATGGGACACTCTGGAACCCACCTATAGACCACAGACCCATGTCCCCAGCTTTGAGTTCTCAAGACCACCAGAATTAGTTTTTGCAATAAAATATATTTGCTAGATAGCAATTGTTTTCTTCTAAAGTGCAAGACTTGGTCCCATGTCCACATTCACCCCCTTGCTGTCTTTATTTTGATCAAAGGCATCATAATCCTTCAGCAATATATCAAGGAAAACTGTACTTAGTGTTCCATCACGCTCACTATGGGGCTGAGAGGAATCATTTTTGAGTTCTAGACTCTTAGTCAAATAGCTGCATGTGAAAAGAAAACTGAACCAAACATCTATTTTCGTAGGTGATACATAAAGCAACTGAATACTGACAGATTATTTAAAAAACATATATAATTGGCTAAATTATTAAATTACATTCATTTTCTCTCTCCCTCTCTCTCTGAAACTGTGAATTAAGCAATACAGGTCTGATCCTAAATAAATAAAAAGTTTTCTTCCATGAAGTGTAATGATGTAAGCCCAGCTCAAAACTGATTTAAATCAAGAAGACTCATTCCGAAGAGACTAGCTTGGATCATTATTTTAATAATGGCAAAATCAGAGAAAGGGGGAGGCGATACAAAGGAAATAAATTATGAAAGTTACCGCAGCAAAATGGAGCCCATGCAGAGTAAAGAAACTTACTGTATCCTAAATAGAAACCGCCATCAATATGTATTAGGCATGTACACTCAGAGGTGCAACCGAATTTTCCACCATGTCAGTGAAATCACAATGAGACCTTTTTGTGATGCCTTGGAGCTTTTTTTTATCAGAAAGCTTTTTAAAAACATCTCCCAGAGGGAAAATTCTTTCACATACCCACACTAGCAACGTGGTAAAGTTATGATGGCTATTATTTAGCCTCCGAAGTGCTTAGGAAAAGTCGTATGTTGAAACCCTAGCTTCGTTGTTCCCATCCTGATTCCTATTATAACAAACTGCATTCATATGAAAGGACTGCTGCAGTTATAAAGGAAAGAACTACAGTTCAGAGGAAGGACACATGCTTGCATACAGAAGCCTATACCAAGAGCCAACTCATTTATTTATTTTCTTAAAAGGGCATCTAAAAATCACAGAAACCGAGAATTGTTGAGTTGGAAGGGACCCAAAGAGTCATCTAGTTCAACTCCCTATAATGCAGGAATCACAGCTAAAAGGTATGGGGATGGGCCATAGCTCAGTAGCAGAGCATGTGCAGGAGGTCTCAGGTTCGATCCCCAGCGTCTCTTGTTAAAAGGATCGAGTAGCACAGAGGTGAGGAACAACAACTCCCACCATCCTTGACCACTGCCCATGCTGGCTGGGGCTGATGGGAGTTGGAGTCCACAAGCATCTGGATTGCTGCAGGTTCCTCACTCAGCTCTGTGCTACCACCTGTCAATGCAACAGGTTCTCTGCTCCTGACATCATAGATAATGGGAAAGGCCCTCTACCTGAGAGAAAGTCCCTTGGAAGAAGAAGAGTTTGGATTTGATATCCCGCTTTTCACTACCCGAAGGAGTCTCAAAGCGGCTAACATTCTCCTTTCCCTTCCTCCCCCACAACAAACACTCTGTGAGGTGAGTGGGGCTGAGAGACTTCAAAGAAGTGTGACTAGCCCAAGGTCACCCAGCAGCTGCATGTGGAGGAGCGGAGACGCGAACCCGGTTCACCAGATTACGAGTCTACCACTCTTAACCACTACACCACACTGGCAAACAGTCCCTGCCAAACAGAAGAGACAACACTGGGCTAGACAGACAGGAAGTCTGATCTGGTTGAAGGCAGATCCCAGTGTTTCCATGTTTATGGAAGCCTTTGGGTCATGCCGGAACAACAAAGCATCTGGCGATGCTTGCTTTTCAGGTTAAAAGCAGCGCTAATCAAACCCACCGCGCTATGGATCATGATGACAGGCCAGAGCAGCTGTTGCCGTGACCCGCCTTGGCCACATCTGTCCCAGCAACCCATGAGCGCTGTGAAACACCTGGCAAAGGTCGTTGGTGCCACCGTGTGGAAAGCTCCAGGAACTGCACACTGATAGGACAACATCACCACTAAAGACCCATCATTTCATTAGCAGAAACTGGTCAATTGGTTGTGGTGGCATAGCTGCCATTTAAAAAACCCTCTCCCCTGTCGTTCTGGAGCTGGGTTTGTCATTTCAGGGGCCCGGTCCTAAAGGTCCTACCAAATCTAAGTCCTTTTCTTTAATCTCTAGGGACCTTGGAACACTCACTGCCTTGGGAACAGACCGTAGTTCAGTGGTAAAGCATCTGCCTGGCAAGCAGAAGGTCTCAGGTTCAATCCCCAGTGGCATCTGCAGGTAAATCTAGGAGAGACTCCTGCTTGAAACCCTGGAAAGCTGCTGCCAGTCGGTGCAGGCACTACTGAGCAAGATAGATCAATAGCATGACTCGGTATAAGGCAGCTTCCTATATTCGTTTAAGGCAGGTCTTCCCAAATTTGGGTCTCCAGCTGTTTTTGGACTAGCTGGAGACCTAAGTTTGGGAAACCCTGGTCTAAGGAAACAGAGAGTGGTCACTCCCAGACCAGGACCACAAGAAAAATTACTCCCATGCCTTTCCAGTGCTTTGCTCCCTTGCTTTGACCTCCTGTGCTCTTTAACCTTAGGACCTCAGATGTTATTATACCACAACTCCCATACAGTAATCCCTAACCAAATTAGCCAATGGTCAGGGGTGTTGGGGTTTGCAGCGCAGCAAACACTGACCTTCAACAGGTGTGTCAGGATCTACTTACTGGGTGTCACAGCCTGATTGCAACAGCAGCACTACAACTATCCATATATATATATGGTAAAAATAATAGTAATTAAGGAGTGGCTTCCCAAATGCATCTTTGAGTCAAAGGCAAGTCATGGATATGAAAAACTTGAAGACTACTGCAGTAAAGCATGACGACTGATAGCCTCAATGGCAGGGAAAGCCAATGTGATAAGGCACACAGATGTTGCTGGACTCCAACTCCCAACACTCTCAGCTGGAATGGCCGCTGGTCAAGGATGATGGGAGTTGTAGCCCACAACATTTGGAGGCTACTGCATTGGTTTCCCCCTGCTGTCTTGTCAGATACTCCATCTGCCGATGTAACACCTCCCTTCCCCCCCATTCAGGAATCTCTCTTGGGCCTACCTATGATCCAGAAACAAAGTGTTCTCATTTTCATTTCACATTTTCAGCATTTAATGCTGAGTGAGAGAGCAAGAGTAACATGCAGGTAATTTGTAGGCGTACAGTAAAATGTCTAAAGATAGCCTCCAAGACAAGAGATCTGAGACTATTTTAAAAGGTAGGGGTTGTATAACTTATTGTTTCGTAGAAAACCATGGAAATATGTGTCCAGTTTCATGAAGTTCTTAGAAACAAAAGGAAACCTGAGCAATGCTTCTTGTCTTTAGTGGGGCTGGTATTTCTTCACTCAGCACAAATCCTGGAGTATATTAAGTAACTTCCAGTTCCTTTTGCAAAGGAAATAATGCATAGAAGTTATATGGATGCACATGGACCAATCAGCATAATTTATATTCAATATGTAAGTTGAGGTTCTGGCTACAGAATTCCAGGCAGTACACTCACTTTTGCATCATGCCTACTTTAGCCAACTCTATCTTACACGGTGTCTTTTTTTCTGCAAAATAACTGAATTTCCGGCTTGGAGTGGTAAGAAACTAAACTATGCAGGCGAAAAAGCAATCTACTTTCTTATCCTGTGAAGGCATCCAGAGATGAAGAAATGTTGACTCAGAAATCAAGCCAGGGCAGATCACTATAGCAACAACCGCACAATCTCCCCTTTGAACTTCAAAATGGTGGTGCACATTAGGCTGCTGTTTTAAGCATACTTACTAGGCAAAAAAACCCAGCTGCAATTTGCTACCTTTCCATGCTGCCTAAGGAGAGGCCAAAGGAGAGTACAGTAGTACCTTGTAAGTCAAACAGAATCCATTCCGGAAGTCTGTTTGACTTCCAAAACGTTCGAAAACCAATTCGCGGCTTCTGATTGGCTGCAGGAGCTTCCTGCAGCCAATCAGAAGCCACGGAAGCCCCGCCGGATGTTCGGGTTCCAAAAGAACGTTCGCAAACCGCAACTATCACTTCTGGGTTTGTGGAGTTTGGGAGCCAAAATGTCCGAGTTCCAGAGCGTTCGGGATCCAAGGTACCCGGAAGCTGAACAAGAAGCCTTGAAGGACCACATCTGCCTTCAGAAGAGAGGTTCCCCACACCTGGGTTTGGTTCTCCCCCTCTCCCTGTGATGGGAGTGAGCCTTGGGTTCAAGTGGTTCCCCTTCCCCTCCTCCAGGATGGCCCCTTCCACTTGCATTCTTTTTATTAACCACGGTTAGCATTGTCTTCCAAATCTACAAAGCTATGGTTTATGAACCACAGTTAACAACTAACCATAGTCTAGGGATCAAAAGCAATGCTAAACCGTGGCTGGTCAAAAAATGGAAGCGAAAGTGGCCATGCCAGAAAAATGGGGAGAAGGGGAAGCGCACAAGTCCAAGTCTTGCCTGTGCTCATCTCTGTCACAATAAACCCGAGCCATAGAGAATCAAGTATTACCTTTAATCGTTATCATTAATTTCTCAACAAAACGCAGTTATCACACACAGGGCTTTGCATGACCTATGGGCTGCATGACTTACCAACGTTAATTCATTAACACTCTTGGGTAATAGCCACGATCAAGCCACACGCGCCAACTGCCTCTTTGTAAAGAGTGCCAATTATTTTAATTAAAAAGTAAGCATGTATTATATCGGAAGAAGGATGTGCTAATAATATATGCCGCTGATTGGATCTACCTGAAGAGCAGTATTTCCTCATAAACAAACAATACTTTGTTTGTACACCTCCCTCTGGCATGAATACTTCCCTGTGGCTTTCAAGATAGGACCCATTAATCTGAAAGCAAGCCTGAAAACATAAAAAGTAAGCCTGCTAACCAAGACCCCCTGCTACTTCAAAGCTAAAAACAACCACACACCAAAAAAACCAAGGCTGGGAAGAATGGTGTGCAATGCTTTGTGCCCTCTGTGAGTGCTTTTGCCTAGCCAGAATGTGTCCTTGAACTATAAAAATGCCTTTTGCTTGCCTGGCTAGAGAGCAGTGTTCGAAACTCCCACTGTTCTAGACGCATTTTGCAACAGGGAACTTCATTAGCACAAGCAGTTTCTGAGCTCTGAGAAATTAGGAGAGGGGACCTGTTCTCCTGTATTTTTCTGGGTTTCTTTCCAGAACTTTGCGTCTTTAGCAGTGACACATCTGAAAATGAATAGTGGTTCTATAGCTTTCTGCACACTTGTAGTGGAAAACGCGGAAGGGAAAAAATTGAACATGTGTAGGTTTGGCCTTACACAGCCAACCCTTCCTGAGTCATTGCAGGAGCACTCCTGCCCTTGAAGGTGGCCCTATAGAAATAACGCGAACCGTGAAAGGATTCAATCATGTATATATGTGCAACCGGAGGGGATGAAATACATAGCAAATACAAATATCTCTGAAGAGCCGGATAAGGCTCAAAAAGTACAATGTACAATGTGCAAAGAGTCCAATGTAATAAAGTGCTACAGTCTCTCAGGCGTCCTCGTCTGTCCTCCGACGGGCGGCTAGTTTATGTTATCACCGTTTCACTAGTGTAGTTTCTTCAAGGGACAGACTTCATCAACATGCTCACACACTAAACTTAACAAGGCTGAGATGCTCACACACCTCAACGGTTCCTGATTGGCAAAGCCCAGACGAGGACGCCTGAGAGACTGTAGCACTTTATTACATTGGACTCTTTGCGCATTGTCTTCAGAGATATTTGTATTTGCTATGTATTTCATCCCCTCAGGTTGCACATATATACATGATTGAATGCTTTCATGGTTTGCGTTATTTCTATACATCCTGCTATATTACTGTGTTGTCTGTTGTTGTTGCCTGGTTCACATGGCACGGTAAGCTTTGTCTACAGCCCGTGGTTAAAGAGGAGAGTGCTTAACAATGAGTCTGTGTTCAGATGATGAACTAAGATGGAACTTGGCTTAGCTGCAGCATCACAGTCTGCTAAAAGGAATGCCGGGGTAGCAAAACAAGTGCAACCTCCTCTCTGGGAGCCTGCATGTTTAAGCATTCACACTAAACCATGGTTTGACTTAACTTTATGTGTGAAAAAAGGGCGATAAGATATACATGTACAGTGAGTAAGACAGACCCAAATCGCATCCCCAAAAACTGAAGCAGGGCAGCAAAAGATGAAAAGATACTTGCCTCCCATTCCCGCAAGAAGCACTGAGCCTCTTCAGGACCAACAGATCTGTGTCTCCTGAACTCATCTTTCACATACTGGTCTCCCAGGGTCTTCAATTCCAGTGGCAATGCTCGGTGCAACTGCAGGATCTTCCTGTACAAAGTCCTTACCCGGGATACATGGTGGTTTAGGGTGCCTGGCATAACCCCTGAGAAATGCCACCAGGCTAAACAGGACTATGGGGGGTGTTGCTGGTTGCGTCTGGGCCAATGTTCGCCCTGGGGAAATAATTTCAAAGACCAGTAAGTTGGCTGAAGGAGAGAGAAGGGGTAGCTTTGTTAAATGCCTGCTGCTGAACTTGGTGGTGAAAAGGTACAATTAAAAAGTGTTAAAGGTACAATTAGGGATGGTAGGGGAGAAATTAGATTTGAGTTTGCATTTAAAACAGGGGTCCCCAAACTAAGGCCCGGGGGCCGGATGCAGCCCAATCGCCTTCTAAATCCGGCCCGCAGACGGTCCGGGAATCAGTGTGTTTTTACACGAGTAGAATGTGTCCTTTTATTTAAAATGCATCTCGGGGTTATTTATGGGGCATAGGAATTCGTTCATATTTTTTTTCAAAATATAGTCCGGCCCCCCACAAGGTCTGAGGGACAGTGGAAAAAGTTTGCTGACCCCTGATTTAAAAGGTATATCTAAGTTGCACTTTCTGAAACAACATACAAACTGAAAGCAGACATCCTTTTGAAAAACTCTCCGGGCTTTCAGACAGGGATCTTTTCCCAGCTCTAACTGGAAATGTAGAAGATTGAACCTGGAAAAAAAGTAGATGCTGTCTCACTAAACCAGGGACCTTTCTACTACTCTGGGAAATGGATTGACCGGTGATCCATTCTGGGAATTGCAGCTCTGTAAGGTGAATAGGAGTCTCCAGACGACTCTAAGCGCCTTTAACAAACTACAGTCCCCAGGATTATGGGGGGTGGGGGTGGGGAGTCAGGGCTGCTTAAAGTGATAGGATACTGCTATCTCCACTCTGTCCAAAATGCTCAAGGAGTCCCCCAGATGCAAGAGCGTCCCCACTTCAGAATGTGATTAAAATGGAGGAGGCGGAGCTCATGCCTATAACTGCATTGTCCTCCCATGGTTATTCCCCCACATTCCTAATTCTTGGAGAGGCTAGGGATGATGTGGAAACCTGTGTCCAACTGGAGCACTTCAAGCTGTCAGTAGGGTGGAGAGAGAGAAAGAAGGGGACTGAAGTGTTTGACTGTTTGTCTCTGCACAAAATTAAAATAAAATCCCTGCACACAGAAAGCTAGCGTGTTAGGGAGAAGCATCAGGCTGGATCTCTGCATATAGGAGGTGGTTTGGCTTTGTTTTTAAGTGAAGGGTTGTTCCAGCCGCAGTTTGTTAAAAGATGTGGAGTGTTGTTAGGGGGACCCCTATTCCCCTTGCAGAGCTACACTTCCCAGAGCTCCCTGTGCAGTGTGATTGCTTGTTAAACCACACTGAGAAATATAGCTGAGGGGAATAGAGGCTTCCTAACAACTGTCAGCGCCCTTAACAATCCACATTCCCCAGAATTCTTTGGGGGAGGCCAAGACTGTTTCAAGTGGCACCAGTGTTATTAAAAGTGTGGTGTGAATGTGGCCAAGTACAGAACAGATGCACACATTTTGCTACAGTCAAACCTTGGTTTTCGAACGTATCTGTTCCTGCACTCAAGCGGAAGATGCGTCGGACATTTGGCTTCTGAAAAACATTAAAAAACCAGAGCATTTACTTCCGGGTTTTCATCGTTCGGGAGCCGAAACGTTCCAAAACGGAGCCGTTTGGGAACCGAGGTTTGACTGTACTCCACTTGTTGTTTTCGTGTGGTCTGAACAGTTCCTCGCAAAACCCTGTGAAATAAGTGCCTTGGTTTGCTGTGTGTCAACCCAGTCACATTTGAGAGGTTTCAGGGTGGCAATCCTATATATGTCTCCTCAGAAGTAAGCCCCAATTTTATTCAAGGGAACTTACTCGGTACCAAGTTTGCTCCTGCCAATCAGTGACAACAGTGAGCTAGACGGACCAATCATCTGGCTCCATATAAGGCTGTTTCCTATGTACAGAATGGGAACTCTAACCACACTTTCGTATATATAATCCTTAAGCAGAGTTTGATCAAACAGTGGTGGAAGCTTGTCCTTTGCTCAGTTTTAACTGTAGCTTGGATGGATTAAACCGCAATTAATACCACCCCCTAGTGGAAGGACAGGGAACCCGCAGCTTTCCAGATGTTGCTGGACTACAACTCCCAGCATCCCACACCACTGGCCACGCTGGGAGGGGCTGGTGGGACTTGGAGTCCAACATCACCTGCAGGCCCTTCAGAGAAACCCACGCTCCCCTCCCACTCTACCTGCTAACACCGGGGTCAATGGAAAGCTGTGATCCTGCACACCCCTCACCTGGGAGCAACCCCCAGTGGGACTTACTCTCAAGCAAGCGTGCGGCAGACGGCTGCGTAACGAGGGGCGGCCGATTCAGGAGTGAGCCCTACGGATCACAGTGGGGCTTACTCCCGAGCAAACGTATCGAAAACCACGAGTGGGCTCCAGGAGGGCGTGTTTCTAAGGAGCCCCTGGAGCAGCAGACTGAACAGTGGGGCGGTTACGACGCCGCTATAGACACCAAACGGCGGGGATCCAGAAGGGATCTGAAGGCGTGCAGCCGGGGGGGGGGGGCAATCCTAAAACGCGCGCAAGGAAAGAGCAGGCGTCGCAGACTCGCAGCCCCAGATCCTGAGGCCGCCGGGTCTGGGAAGGCGACGTCGGAGGGATCCCGGGGCCGCGAGTTCGTTACCCGCAAGGTGCTTCCCAAGGGCAGGCCGGAGAAGGAGCAGCCGGGTCGGGTGGCTCGGAGCCGGCGCAGTGAGGCTGGAGCACCGGGGGGCGGCATCGCGCCTTTGCTCCGCCTCGGAGGAGGGCAGGGCTGAGCAGGACGTCTCCGCCCCTGCGTTGCGCTTTGAGGGATCGAGGCGGCGTGGAGACCGAGGGAGCTGCGATTAAGTTTCTTTTTAAAAGAGAGAAGGACCCATCTAAAGCTCTGTGCCCCGCTGGGTATCAGGACCCTTGCTCCTTGTTCCGTTCCCCAAAGGGCACCATCCGCTCACGCCTGCAAGAGGGAGGTGCCAGGCTTTTTTGCGCCCTACTTGCTCTCATACACACACACACACCCAAAATTGCTATTCATTTAAACAACCTTAATTCAGTGATCCCTTCTTCTCTTTCCGTGCTTCATTCTGCATACCATACATCCCTGCATATTTTACATGAACTAAACCATTCAGTAATCCATTGTGAACGCCATCAAAACTTATTTACACTGTTGAATTTATCTTCATGCTAGCTTCAGTTTTCGAGATCGGATGTAGGAAAAAAAATGAAGAGCATAAAACTTGGAACTGCTAAGTTTATTTTAAATTGCAAGAGCAAGTAATATAACCCTCTTTTTGATTATCTTTCTCAAATACAAAAGAAAACATTTTTAGCACCCAAAATGATTTTGGATAACCTTGTGAATTCTGGCGTTCAAATAAAAGTCTCTTAAAAGTTTCAAGTTCAAGCACATCAAAATCTCACTTAGTGTGTGTTTTCCTTTGCAAATTTTGTCACCAATTCCTTCAGGTCAAGTGCCCGATGCTTGGGGATGTTCAGTTGATAAGAATTGATAAGCCAACTGGTCTCTTTTGCAGCATTGTTGAGCTTATGTAAGTTTTTATAAGTTCAAGCTTTGAGAAGCTGTGCTCAGAGTATGAAATAAAATTAAAATATCAGACATTTATAGATATAACAAAAACAAACATGTATAAAAACTGCCCCTCAAATGTCACTATTTAAAGCCTTCTGAGGATTCCAGACCGGTGAGGACCTGGTATGCTGGCTGACAGGCAGGGGAATGGAGTGTCATTAAAGGGCATGGCCGGCTGAACAGAAGCAAGCCATGCTGCAGGTGCATGCCTTTTAAATGAACAACTTCCTCCAAATAATCTTAGGAACTCTTGTTTACCCCTCACAGAACTACAGTCCCCAGGATTCTTTGGGGGAAAGTCGTGTGCTTTAAATATGCCGCATGTCCAATTTTTAAATCTTTAAAAACAAAAACTTTGGCTGCAATACTGCATCAGTTTGCCTGGAAATAAGTACCAATGAAAGCGAGATCATATCAGCCTGCCCATGTACCGGTATTAAGATAAACAGGGGAGACCCTACATGCAATCCTACCACCAAATGAAGTTTGGGGTTAGGAGGGCGCATGACAGGGCCTTCTCTGTGGCCACCCCCAGTCTATGGAATGCTCTCCCTGCCAAGGTGTGCCTCACACTGACATTTTATGCTTTTTTTGTCAGCAGATAAAAACACACATTTTTGCCCTGTGGGGAAGGATGGGGTTGTGGCAATACCTGTTCCTTCTGCACAAAGTTGTTTTAATTACATTTCCATTTATCTAGATTATTTAGATTCAGATATCCCAAATGATAAAAATAGAAGATTCTTATATGCTACAACTGCAGCAAGAATATTAATAGCTAGAAACTGGAAAAATGAATTAGTACCAACAAAAAAGGAATGGCAGGATAAAATATTTGAATATCTTGAATTGGCAAAAATGACGGAGAAAATTAGGAGACAGCCTAACCAAAAGTTCCAAAAGGAATGGGAAATTTATAGAGATTACTTTTTAAAAAAAACAGTGTGCCCAAGCCAAAACCTGGATTTGCTTTGATTAATTTTCGCAACCCATAATGTGGATTATAAGTACAGTATAGTATGTGGAAAACAGTAGAAATGATGGAATGATAAAAGAAGCAGTTTAACAAATAGACAAAACAGACCTACTTTGAGGAAGATGGAAGTCTGTCAGAGTAGAAAAGGAATTGGGAATAAAGAATATGGTGAGATAAGTCCATGTATAAGAACTTACGGATTTATGGTTGTATGTATGTTTCTTGTTGTTGTTGTTGTTTTGTTGTCATTTGTTTATCAAGTAAGAAAATTAATAAAAAGCATGAAAAAAACACATTTCCATTTATCTAACTTGCATGCCGCTTTTATATTTCAACAGAAATCACTCATAACGTTTTGCAATGCTGTGTATTTTAGATCTGATATGAAATTGTTTTATTTATGGATGTACTTCCACATTCTGTTTGGGGAAAAGCGGGTTTTAAATGTTGCAAGGAAATTTAATAGCCATCAATTGCCACATCTTGAGGCAGTGAGTTCCATAAATTAATGAGGCAATGTATGAAGTACTCCTGCATCTGCCACCCTCATCATTTCATGGACTCTCTTCCCTACACACACACACACACACACACACACACACACACACACTTTTTTAAACAAAAGAAAACTGAATTCTGCACTTAACTTAGTTATTTGAATTCTGTGTGTTCCACTTACTCCAGCAATGCCACACTCATCTACACTGACTGGAGAGATGCAGGGTAATAATTTTGTCCATTTCACTTTGCATCTTTTGAAATGGAAAGATGTGCAACGGAATATCCTCTCCTCTCTGGCTCTACCCTCCCTCTGCCTAGCATGTAGGATTGAATATGTAAGAAGGGATAGTGAAACATTTGCACAAAGCAAAGGGGTGAAGTTGACTTAAAACCACCATCATCAGACATTTGGTCATTTATGGGGCCAGCAGTATACTTCTATTCTACCTGCACTATTCATTTCCCATTTTAACATGTGGCTTTTAATCAGGCGCTGTGGGCTAAACCACAGAGTCTAGGGCTTGCTGATCAGAAGGTCGGCAGTTCGAATCCCTGCCACGGGGTGAGCTCCCGTTGCTCGGTCCCAGCTCCTGCCCACCTAGCAGTTCGAAAGCACATCAAAGTGCAAGTAGATAAATAGGGACCACTCCAGCGGGAAGGTAAACGGCGTTTCCGTGCGCTGCTCTGGTTCTCCAGAAGTGGCTTTGTCATGCTGGCCACATGACCCGGAAGCTGTCTGCGGACAAACGCCGGCTCCCTTGGCCTATAGAGCGAGATGAGCACCGCAACCCCAGAGTCGGACACGACTGGACCTGATGGTCAGGGGTCCCTTTACCTTTTTAACTAGGTAATGTTTGGCAAGAGCAAGGGAGCACTGTGTGTTAAGTACAAACACGGTATTTTATCTGGCAACATCAGAGAGCGTAACCTGAATTTGAAGTTTCTCTGCATCAGATTCTCGCTCTAAGCCAGGGGTCATCAAACATTTTCAGCAGGGGGCCGGTCCACTGTCCTTCAGACCTTGTGGGGGGCCGGACTATATTTTGGGAAAAAAATATGAACGAATTCCTATGCCCCACAAATAACCCAGAGGTACATTTTAAATAAAAGCACACATTCTACTCATGTAAAAACACCAGGCAGTACCTACAAATAACCCAGAGATGCATTTTAAATAAAAGGACACATTCTACTCATATAAAAACACGCTGATTCCCGGACCGTCCGCGGGCTGCATTTAGAAGGCGATTGGGCCACATCTGGCCCCCGGGCCTTAGTTTGGGGACCCCTGCTCTAAGCCCTTTGTACGGATCAGTGTGACAATGTTGGCCAAACAGAAGGAGGCCTGAGATAGATGATAGATAGATGATCGATAGACAGATTGAATGAGATCTCTTGACACACCAAGATTACGTCCTGCTGCCAGTTGGGGGCAGCAGAATGTCTTGATCCAGATTTATGAAGAAGTGTCACATGGAAAAACCCTCTTCTGTTATTTTGAAGACTAACCAGTCGCCCTCTCTCTTTCCCCCCTCAGACTCCTCACGCCCAGCTTCTGTACAAGGTTTGCACTGTATAGTACCGTATTGGCCTGTATATAAGCCTCACTCCCCTCCCCCCCAATTCTGACCATGAGAAGTTAAAGTGTGGCTTACATTCATGACCTTACAGTGTGCAGCCAGGAGTGTGGGGCAAACAGTGCCAGGAGCGCGGGGCAAACAGCTTAGTCCCCCGTCCTCTCCCCCAAGGCCAGGAAGGGAGAGAGTGAAGACTGGGAATGGCTGCCAGCAACGCAGCGTGGCTCCCTCCCCGCCTCCCCGCCGCCGCTGCCGCCACCACCCAGTATGCAGCCAGGAGCAGCGAGGAATGGAGTGGCTTATATTCGGGTATTTTTTCTTTTTTTTTCTCCCCCCCCCCCTCCAATTTTACAGGTGCGGCTTATATTCACGTGCGGCTTATATTCGGGCCAATACGGTAAATATCAGAAGTCACCGTTCTGGTTTGATTTTAATTATTTTAGTGTCAGTAGCCAGAAGAGTGCTTGTACTGTGACACCAGGGAACAATGTGGAATGCTGGCTTTGCATTTTCACGCAGCTGACACTTCTATATTTACATTTCATTTATTTACCTTTCGGGGCAGATGGAAACTGGATCTGGCTTGTTTTCCCCACCGCATTGCCCTTGCGTTCGGCTGGCCTCCCACACGCCGCCCTCGGCTGAACTCCGCTGCACCAAATACAATTTGCTTCAGTGATCAAATGGCATATCCAGCCTGCACACATTTTCAAAGGCCATGGATGGCGAACCTGAAAATTTACCCTGCTCCGTTTGTAAACAAGAGTCCTGCATAACATCTACCTATTCTCAGCACGTGCACTGATGTTCAATTCAAAACGAACCCTGCGTCCTCCCAGCAAATTTGTCACCCTGTGCCAAAAATTCATCACTACCATCCTAAAACTATTTTCAGCTGTTTTTATTATATGTTTGCAGATTGCGTTGAAAACGCATGGAGAAGATGCCTCGAATATTCATAAAGAATGAAATATAATTTTGCATACCCGCCAGCATTTCTCCTCTGATGAAAATAGGGAAGTCCCATTCCCTAATGATAATTTTACTATTTATAACCCCGCACGTCTTACTGGGTTGCCCCAGCCACTCTGAGCTGCTTCCAACATATATGCAAACATAATAAAGCATTAAACATTTTTAAAAAAAAAAAAAAAAAAACTTCCCCAGACAGGATTGCCTTCAGTCGGCTTCGGGGTCAAATAATTCCATACCCTCCAACATTTCACCAGTGAAAAGTGGCGCTGTGGGTTAAACCACAGAGCCTAGGGCTTGCTGATCAGAAGGTTGGCGGTTCGAATCCCTGTGACGGGGTGAGCTCCTGTTGCTCGGTCCCAGCTCCTGCCCACCTAGCAGTTCAAAAGCACGCCAAAGTGCAAGTAGATAAATAGGTACCACTGCAGCGGGAAGGTAAATGGTGTTTCCATGCGCTGCTCTGGTTCACCAGAAGCGGCTTAGTCATGCTGGCCACATGACCCAGAAGCTGTACACCGGCTCCCTCGGCCAGTAACGTGAGATGAGTGCCACAACCCTAGAGTTGGACACGCCTGGACCTAATGGTCAGGGGTCCCTTTACCTTTACTTTAAGGAAAAGTGGGACATTCCGGGATCACATCAGAAACCGGGACGGGTTCTCTAAATCAGGGACGTCCCTGGAAAATAGGGATACTTCGATGGTCTGATATTATACATTTTATCATTTGGCAAGATGTTGGGTTGAGGCTATAAAAGGCCTCACCCCTAACCTTTTGGCCATCTTAAAGCATAATATAGTGGTAGCCAATGTGGGGCCCTATGGATGTTGGACTCCAATTCCCATCATCCCTTATGCTGTCTGGGAGTGATGGGATTTTGAGACGCAAGCATCATCAGTGGAAAGAGGGAGGAGATAAGAAAAAGCTAACCTTTCCTTTGCACAGCCAACTATGAGACATTTAGGTTCCTTTTGTTTCTATATTTGCTCACCCATTTATTGCATTGCCTTAAATTTTAGCAGAGCCTTAGCCTCCCTCATCAAATGGTAGAAGGGGAAGAACTCAGGCCACAGAAGTTGACTCGAAGACTATCTGCTGAAGAAGAATTTCCAAAACAGGGCCCTAGAATCATAGAGTTGGAAGAGACCACAAGGGCCATCCAGTCCAACCCCCTGCCAAGCAGGAAACACCATCAAAGCATTCCTGACAGATGGCTGTCAAGCCTCTCCTTAAAGACCTCCAAAGAAGGAGACTCCACCACACTCCTTGGTAGCAAATTCCACTGCCGAACAGCTCTTACTGTCAGGAGGTTCTTCCTAATGTTTAGGTGGAATCTTCTTTCTTGTACTTTGAATCCATTGCTCCGTGTCCGCTTCTCTGGAGCAGCAGAAAACAACCTTTCACCCTCCTCTATATGACATCCTTTTATGTATTTGATCATGGCTATCATATCACCCCTTAACCTTCTCTTCTCCAGGCTAAACATACCCAGCTCCCTAAGCCGTTCCTCATAAGGCATTGTTTCCAGGCCTTTGACCATTTTGGTTGCCCTCTTCTGGACACGTGTCCTGGTGTATATACTTCATCTGACGTATAAACTTCTTTAAATAAATCCATCTACGGAAGAGATTATTTGAAACAATTGTATCATTTGAACTACTATCCAGTATTATTTTAGTTCTGTGGCCTGAGTTCTTGCCCTTCTACCATTTTCGTGTGAGCTTCAATCAAGAACTCCAACTTCTTTAGTTATCTCTCGTCAGTACAGCACTGTATGAGTTAGGCCAGTACAATTTCAGGTGGCCCCTGCACCCATCTTAAATAGAGTTTCTCAAGATCAGTAGCACCTTAAAGGCTTAACAGGCTTAGCCATTGCATCTCATGACAGTGGAATCCAATCCATGAAAGCTGATGATGGGATAAATCTTGTTATCCTTTAACTTGCCACAAAACTCTTGGTTGAGTTTAAAGATCAGCCGTGAGATGGATCAAAAGTCAACTTAGCAGCTTCCTATCATCATGATACATTTCCAGTGCAGACAAGTGCCGATGTTTACATAACAGCAAAAGCATTCAAAGGTCTTGTTTCCTGGGAAGAAAGCCATTCTTTCTCTGCAGAACCACTTTTGCCCCCTAGTGGACATTCTTTATTATGTCAGCAAAAGAGTATTTGGTCGGTTTTTAACTGGAACTTGTCAATGCTCCTCATAATTCTGGGTGTTTGGATAGACAACCTTACATGGAAGGGCCTCCTGGAGCATGCAGGGGGGGCATGCAGTGTGTTTTTGTGTGTGTGCTGACGACAGATCATAGTGCAGTGCCTTTAGAACAACATTTACAAAACCTGGTGATCCTGGTGTCAAGAAAGAGTTCGGTTTTGCTTCCTTTCAGTTCATCCCAGATTGCAAACTGCATATAGCTCTGCCTTAAACAGCATTTCTTGGCCACCCTAGGCCAGAGATAAGGAAACTCAGACTTGGAGGCCAAATGCAGCCCTCCAACCCAGCACTCCCCCACTGACATCATAACTCTCCCAGTAGCATCAGTGCTTCAAGATATAGTGCAGGATTATACTTTTGCACCAGACACACAACGTCATTGGCATCAAACTGCCGTTCCATGTCCCTGCCCCCCATGTTATCCAGATGCATCCTTTCTGGAGGAAACCCAATAATTTTTTAGAAATCTGTAACCGGAAGAACAGAGATACGATTCGTCTTAATCAATGGCTTGACGTCATGACAAAATTGGCAACATGTGAACGGACAACTTACAGATGAAGGCTTTATTTGGGTAAAGACAGTGCTATCTGGAATGACTTTACAAAGAATATATTAGGTTATTGAAAACTATACGTACATTAGGATAACAGGAATATGTGTATCTGTATATTAATGTATGGTAAGGTAACAGGGTTGAGGGTTTTTTTCTTTCTCATTCACTCTTTTCTTTCTTTTTTCTCACTCTACTTATAAATGAAACTTTCTTAATAAAATATTGATTTAAAAAAGGTAATTTAAAAAAAAATCTGTGGCCAAAAACTCTTTTGCGATATCTGAACTACACATTGACAGTATTAAGCCTCCATCTGGAAGCTCAGTTGATAATTCTTCCTTATGATCCTGGAACCTTAGGGTATTTTTAACCACTTAAATGTCTTTTTAGCTGGAGTGTCTTTAGTTTCATGTTGTATTGTGAGAGCTATGTAGCAGCAGTAACACACCAGAAGCAGCATAACCTCAAAAAATGAGGTTGCCCTCAAATGTGCCTTTATCTTCTCTTCCCCACGGATTAAAATTGACCCTTTGAAATCATCTCGACCTTTGCAGCACAGTCTGATGCACATTTTCCTGAAAGTAAATCTCCACTTACTATGGAATGTATTTAGAAAGGGGAAGGCAGGGCTGGATTTAGGTTTGATGAGGCCCAGAGTCTAAGCTACTGAAGGTAATGGGGCCCTTTATATGTCCAGCTGTCCTTTGTCAACAACAAATTGTCGCTGTTTTTCATGAACAATCTAAGCATAACTGTTAAGAACATGTGTATTAAGTTGATGTAAGTGGAATAAAAGTTTTATGAATGGAAAAAACAAACAAATTGTCGCTGTTTTTTTGTGTTAGTAAAGGTAAAGGGATCCCTGACCATTATGTCCAGTCGTGTCCGACTCTGGGGTTGCGGCGCTCATCTCGCGTTACTGGCTGAGGGAGCTGGTGTACAGCTTCCGGGTCATGTGGCCAACATGACTAAGCCACTTCTGGTGAACCACAGCAGCGCACGGAAACACCGTTTACCTTCCCACCAGAGCAATACCTATTTATCTTCTTGCACTGGCATGCTTTCGAACTGCTAGGTGGGCAGGAGCTGGGACCGAGCAACAGGAGCTCACCCCGTCGTGGGGATTCGAACCGCCAACCTCCTGATCAGCAAGCCCTAGGCTCTGTGGTTTAACCCACAGCACCACCCACGTCCCGTTTTTTGTGTTAGATTTACGCTATATGGTAATATGGCTAGCAGGCGGGGCCCATTACTTACGTCATAGGAGCCTACACAACACAAAACACTGTTGCTGTATGTAGGTTTTGTTTGTTTTTTATCTTACATTTTGGAAATGTACATCCAGTTTTTTTTTTCTTTAATTTTTTTTGGGGGGGGGGGGCGAAGAACATGGAACCCTAAGCTATAGCTTGTTTAGCTTATACGTAAATCCGGCACTGGGCGTGAGGAGGCAGGAAGGGCCAGTTCAGTAAGAGAGCATATGCTTGGCATGCAGAAGGTCTCAGGTTCAATTCCTCATGTCTCTAGGAAAGACTCCTGACCTGAAACATTTGAGAGTCACTGCTAGTCAGTATTTGACAGCACTGCTGAGCCAGATGGGCCAGTGATCTGACTTGGGATAAGGCAGCTTCCTCTGTTCCTATGAATGCAGCCTTACAGCATTGTCCTGTGCATTTTTACTCAGAAGTAAGTCCCGCTGTGTTAAATGGGACTTTCTCCCAGCTCAGCATCCTCAGAATTGCAGCTGTGGTTGCTTAATCTCCCTATGCAACCAATCACAGCTTACATCCCTAGCTTTAAGCTTTAAGGTCAACTTTATGTTACTCCAGAGGGAAATTGAACAAAACAGTAACATGCATTTAAAGTAAAATTAAAAGAAAGCTCACTGCCCGGCCTCTCGTTTTAATTAAACTTGTGCTCACATAAGACATGCATAAGTGCAAGTTATGTGGTTTCCTTGGCATGGTCGCTGCTCTGAGTAAATACACCGTAATATTATTTTGTTTACTTTCCCCTCCTTTCCAGATTTTTGTATTTTTCTTACCACTCTGTGTGGCTTGCTTCAGTTTTGGCAACTAGACATATGACACGCAGGGTTGAAGAAGTTCAGGATACACACACACACACACACACACAATATATATATATATATATCACAGATAAGTCATAATGGTTCAACTTTTAGCAATCAGGAAGAAGAAGAAGAAGAAGAAGAAGAAGAAGAAGAAGAAGAAGAAGAAGAAGAAGAAGAAGAAGAAGAAGAGGAGGAGGAGGAGGAGGAGGAGTTTGGATTTGATATCCCGCTTTTCACTACCCGAAGGAGTCTCAAAGCGGCTAACATTCTCCTTTCCCTTCCTCCCCCACAACAAACACTCTGTGAGGTGAGTGAGGCTGAGAGACTTCAGAGAAGTGTGACTAGCCCAAGGTCACCCAGCAGATGCATGTGGAGGAGTGGTGACGCGGACCCGGTTCACCAGATAACGAGTCTACCGCTCTTAACCACTACACCACACTGGCTCCCACACAGAAATGTGAGAGCCACTGAAATAAATACCGTCAAGGCCTTATTGTACTGCTGCTGACGCCTTCACCTACCAGGCAAGTAACACAGTGTTACAAAAGTTGGACGCCACCCCTCATTCACTGCTGAGCAGTAGCAAGATCCCAGGGAGATCCAGGCACTCACCTAGGATCTGTGTTCCTTTGGAGAACTGAGGCACGATGGAGACTGTCGTAACTTTAAGAACTATGGTTTATTCCCTTATTTACACCTTCAGTCTGCATGGAGGGGGAGATATACAGGTGAAACTCGAAAAATTAGAATATCGTGGAAAGGTTCATTTCTTTCAGTAATTCAACTTAGAAGGTGAAACTAATATATGAGATAGACTCATGACATGCAAAGCGAGATATGTCAAGCCTTTATTTGTTATAATTGTGATGGTTATGGCGTACAGCTGATGAGAACCCCAAATTAACAATCTCAACTTTGGGGGTTTTCATCAGCTCTGTGCCATAATCATCACAATTATAAAAAGCAAAGGCTTGACATATCTAGCTTTGCATGCCATGAGTCTATCTCATATATTAAACTCCAGTAGCTAATGAAAACAATTGCTTACATAAATGGACTTTTCCATGATATTCTAATTTTTCGAGTTTCACGTGTGTGTGTGTGTGTGTGTGTGTGTGTGTGTATACACACCTCATATTTCCCCCTGACAGGGACTCAAGGTGGCTTACAAATTAAAAATAAGAAAAACATAGAAAAAGCCATCATTTTTTTAAAAAACCAATTAAACATGGATAGAATTAAAACATGCATGACTACTTATAGAAACAGGTCCCTGAAACTGGGATTATACATACCATTACATTCTGCCAGACATGTTTCTACATAATGGGGGGGGGGGGGCCTTATACTTACTCTTTTGCCCTAGGAATGTTTCCAGTATCCATTCATTTATGGTAGGTCATTATCTGGAAAAAAATAAATAGAAATTTATAAAAGCAAAAGTCTCATAGAGCTCTTTTGTGTGAAGCTGGTCTCGTAAGTTCTTTGTAGCACTGGAACTGTAGAATATTGCACTCATTTATCACGATTACTGCAATAAAAGGGATATTTCTCAGGACACAGGCAAATAAGTTACAAAGATATACATATTGTCAAGTAGCGTGGTTAACTTTAAGATGTCTCAATTATTTTGTTTTAAAAGTCTGCACGAAAGACAATACAAATTGTAACACATCTGCATTGTCAAAATAAAAAGATAAAGGACCCCTGGACGGTTAAGTCTAGTCAAAGGCATGGGGTGCGGCACTCATCTCGCTTTCAGGCCAAGGGAGCTGGCGTTTGTCCGCAGACAGCTTTCTGGTTCGTGTGGCCAGCAGGACTAAACCGCTTCTGGTGCAATGGGACACTGTGAAAGAAACCAGAGTGCATGGAAACGCCGTTTACCTTCCCGCCACAGCCGTACCTATTGATCTACTTGCACTGGTGTGCTTTCGAACTGCTAGGTTGGCAGGAGCTGGGACAGAGCAACGGGAACTCACCCCGTCGCAGGGATTCGAACCGCTAACCTTCTGGTCGGCAAGCCCAAGAGGCTCAGTGGTTTAGACCACAGCGCCACCCGCACCTGCATTGTAACACATGCAGAGATCACATCTTACAACAAGAGGGGCTTGTCTGTGACTCCACTGAGCCCTCTGCTGCCTCTCTTTACACCTCTCAGTAACCCCTGCCACCCTGCCGGCAACAGAGCCTGCTGGATCAGGCCAATGACCCATCTAATCCAACATCCTGTTCTCATGCTGGCCAACCAAAGGCCACTAGGAAACCCGCAAGCAGAATGTGAGCACAGGAACACTCTCTCCTCCTGTGGTTTTCCAGCAACTGGCATTCGGAAACATTTCCAGGGGTATAGGAAGCCTCTTCGCTGCCCGGGGGGGGGGCAAACGCCACACGGAGGCACCCCCTAGGGGGTGGGGGCATCGCCGTCACGACGTATGCATCGTGACATCACGGCACACGTCAGACGGACTGCGCATGCGCGAAAATGCCGCACATGCTCAGTCGGTCTGGGCTGGCACTGCTGCTCCCGCGGCGACTGAGCAAGCTGCTTAGCGAGCAGCAGCTTGTGGGGCTGCCCCGGCCATCCATAAAGCAGCACGGATGGGGTGCCGGGCAGCGGGGCTCGGCTTGGGGAGTGGCGGGAGGGGCCACCGAGTGTCACCCCCCCTCCCCTGGAACCCGGGGCACCCTGCCCCATCGCCCCCTCCCTTGCTACGCCACTGAGCATTTCTGCCTCCAACCAAAGAGGCAGAGCATAGCTATCAAGGCTAACCATTGAAAAAATAATTGCATTTTGACTGAGATTTGCTTAATGCCGCCGCCGCTGCTGCTTTGCTTTTTTAAAAGTAATTAGAAAAAGACTTCTGGCCCTTTAATTCAAAGTTTGCATAGGGTCTGTTCTGAGTCACCAAGTCTCTGCAACAACCTCGCTGTAGCCTCTTTATTGGCATTTACTGACATGCCACCCACCTTGAACTCCAAATGTGGATCCAAAGATTGCTGAGCTGTGAACACGGTATTTGTGTAACTCTGCCAGTATTGTAACCGCCCATATAACCTCAGGAGAATCAAAGCAAAACCATGCTGAAACGTTCAAAAATAGCTTGAACACCACCATTGAATAAGAGGATGTTCGCTGGCTTCTGAATCCAGACCTTTAGAATTCACATTTCCTAGAAAAGCCAAGGAAACTTTCCTTGCTTGGCCTCTAGATGGAAGGTTTAGTACTTTTAAGAGGAAATCATCATCATCATCATCATCAATTAAATATATATTGCTCTTCATCAGAAAGCCACAGGGCAGTTTACAACAAACAACACAAATGTGATAATGCCACAACATCACAGAACTCAAAACTATTATATAAATATAATAAGGAAAACATAATAAAATACAATTTCTCGTAACAGCAACAGCATAAAAAGAGGAGAAAATTGTAGTTGTTGTTTATTAAATTTGTATACTGCCCTATACCTGCAGTATACAAATTTAATAAACGCAGGTGGCGCTGTGGGTTAAACCACAGAGCCTAGGGCTTGCTGATCAGAAGGTTGGCGGTTCAAATCCCCGCGACGGGGTGAGCTCCCATTGCTCAGCCCTGCTCCTGCCAACCTAGCAGTTCGAAAGCACATCAAAGTGCAAGTAGATAAATAGGGAGCGCTCCGGTGGGAAGGTAAATGGCGTTTCCGTGCGCTGCTCTGGTTCAGCAAAAGCGGCTTTGTCATGCTGGCCACATGACCCAGAAGCTGTACGCCGGCTCCCTTGTCCAATAAAGTGAGATGAGCGCTGCAACCCCAGAGTCAGACACAACTGAACCTAATGGTCAGGGGTCCCTTTACCTTTACCTATACCTGCAGGTCTCAGGGCAGTTCATGGGATAAAATCACAGCATAAAAACATGAAATATGCAATCAAATAAAAACAAAAATCAGAAACCTGGTATTAAAAGACAGCACACAAATACAGTATCTTCTCTCAAAGGTACCCACAGAAAATGGCAGACCCTCCCAGCTCTCACCTGGGCTCTTTCTTCTTTCTTTCCCTCACCCTGGGAGATCTTTGCTTCCCTGCCTCTCACTCAGGGTCCGTCGCTAAATTAAAGACTGCCGTATTTGTCTTTGCTTCATCTCTCTGGAGCGTGTGTGTTTGCTTTTAAAGTTTGGGACAAATCTGGTTTACAAACTAGGCTTTAATTCCTCAGAGATGGGGAGGGCCTGTTGTTCCTTTGTCCTAGAATCCTTAAATGTGTGGCCTGATATCCACAGCATTTGGGAGGTCCTCAGTCAGCCTGCAATCTGCAAAGTGACCTCGCGGAATCAGTAAAGGTATGGATTCTGCAGTTCTGCTATGATTCTGCCATGTTTCTTTTCCATCCTTCAATGCACGGAGCGGCCCTTTGGATTTTACCATTGGAACCTGCAACAAAATGTTACAGTGAGGAGTGTTCCCTGCCCAAGACTCCATCCCATTCACACACACCATTCTGTGGCCACTGCACACACTCAGCCGTTATTGTGCTGTGTTGTTTTTTTCGCCTCTCCCTTTACGGTTACCCCCCAATGCTATTTTTGGACTTCTGCAAACATCAGAGGCCCTGCTCACCCAAGCCTGCTGATGCCTCTCTTCCCTGAGTGGGTGGTGCCGTTGTGGTGCCATAGAAGAACGGCACTCGCAGCCAGAACATCAGAAAGAGATTATTTCTTTCTCCACTGTCACCATCTGATGGGTCAGGCTAAGAGCAACAGATTTTTCCAAGGCCACCCAGTGAGTTTCATGGCTGAAAGGGGACTTAGCCTTGAGTCTTCCACATTCCACATTGGATGGTCCATGTCCTGCCACAGTACATCACATCAGATGCATGATGCCATTGTCCTCCAGAGTTCCCCCACCCCCTTCCTCGAGTTCATTGGCTGCCACTTTTGGGTGGTGGGGAAACTCTTGAGTACTGTGACTTCATGCATCTCGTTTGGGCCTCAGCCAGCCACATATCATTCATAATACATTTGTACCTTGGAAGTCGAACGGAATCAGTTCTGGACGTCCGTTCAACTTCCAAAACATTCGAAAACCCAAACAGGGCTTTAGGAAGCTCCTGCAGCCAATCGGAAGCCGCAGAGCAACATTACGCAGTACATTTCTTTTGTTCTGTTGCCCTACCATTTCTGTACATGTCAGACAAAAGCAAGGCTGGCAAGGGGTGTTAGCTAGCTGCTCCGGCCCCCGAAGCGGCGGGGTCGGGGTGAGCCGCCCAGGGGGGTGCCGCAGCGAGCTGTCCACAGAGTCCGCCTGGCGGATGCAAGCCCCACACTGCCGTTTTGGGCAGTGCGGGGCCCCGAGACACCACGTCACTCCCAGGAGAGACGCGTGGCTCGGGCGCACTGCAGGCCAGGCCCCACGGTAAATGCCGCCCCCTGCGGTGTGCCATTTTGTCACTCCCTCAGGGATGACACCTGGGGCAGGCCACACCCCCTGCACCCTCCTTCCTACACCCCTGATGCTGACTCCTCCACGTATAGGCAGCCATTCCAAAGGCCAAGTAGACCCTTGGAAATATATTTCATTTTTTTTTTTAAAGAATTTATTGGTTTTACAACAAACAACATACAAATATAACACCCACATTAACCCACCCCCAACTAGAAATAAACAAATACACAAATACCAATAATTCTTCTTCTTATGCTGTAAAAAAAAAATTTCTTGGTCGATTCTTGGTACAGACTTCCCCTGCCTTTTCACCTTCGGTTCCAATCCCAAATATTACTTTAATAACATCTTATACCATCTTAATCTTAAAAAATCCAAATATCTAAAAATTAAAATCAAAAGCTTCTTTTTAACAAATCTTGTTTCATAATAAACAGTATTTTCCCATTCTTAACTTAACATAGATCAGATCATGTTATAACTTAATATTAATTCCATACAAGATTCTGGTTCTTATCTCCTTGTTTTCAAAGTAGATCATAACAAATGTCTTCATTCACTATAACTGCTGTTAATAACAAAAATTTAGAATACCTCTTTTCTTTCTCTAAAAAACTTAAAGTCTTGACACACCGGTTTCAGGTTACCATAATGCATTCTTTTCCTTTATACCTTAATATCATTCACCCTATCCCCCTTCTGTCCATTTTCTTTGGTCGTCTTGCTCCAGAGCTGCTCCTCGAAGTATCCTTTTTCTTTACATAACCACAGATCCAGACTAAGTCCAACGTAGTCCTTGCATAGAACATCAGGGTGCGCACCTTTTCCCCCAGCCTCTCCGGTTCATCATCACATTCTTCTTTTATTTGTAGATATAAACATATAGTTCTCACCTTCGCTCCCAAGCTCTCACCTCGGGAGTTAGTTATAACAATTTTCTCCGTCCTGGGTCTGCCACCCCCAAGGGACGATCCATTACTCCGGAGTAGCCATACCTTTTCATCCTGTTGTTCAATCAGTCCCTTCAGTTCTGTGCCAAGGCTCTCCTCCAATGCAGCCATTTCCTGTACAGTCTCCTCTGTGGGATATAACTTTTTTGACATATGACAGTTCAATATCTCCAATTTTCGGTTGAGCAGTTCCAGTCTCAATAAAATAGTCCTTTCTTCATGGGTCATTTCACAGTTCGTAACCAAGTCAAAAACAAAACCGAGCATGGCAGAAGCGGGCATAGGTGTCAAATTACAGTTTCGGTTCTCAGACTTCTCCATCTTGCCAGTAACTTTCCATTCAGTCAAAGTCTTTCACGGCCATTTTCCCCGAATCCAGGGTGCAAGAACCAAAAATTTTAAAAAGAGATACTGTCCACCAGTTTAGTCCCCAAAGGGGAAAACCATAAGTCTCACTTGTCAAATTTTAAGTACTTTGTTGCCATCGCTGTAACAGCAGTCTCTTAAGCTGGTTATTTTCTATCTCCCGAAGGGAAAGAGGCAGGCTCCCTTTCCAAATGTCCCCCAGGTCGTCAACAAGGTACAAAAACAGGTCCAATCCAATACTCACGACACCGGGATTCTTAAACTCCAACTTTGACAGGTAGAACGTTAACGCACATCGCGGGGGCAACCGCCGCTTCGCGTCCCGGTTGGGGCTTGTCCCCTGAAGCCCGGCTCCGTTTTTCCCTTCACCCCCACTCCCCCTTTACAGGGGGAGCGAGGGAAGGGGACGGAGCCATAGTGGGCATAGCCGGGGAGCCCAGGGTGCGGGACGCTCTTCCCGCACCCTATCGGAGCCCCGCTTAGCGGTAGCGGGGCTCCAACCCCCGGGATGAGCTGGGTCGCCTCGCAGCCGAGGCAACCCACGACCGCTCCGCCATTGCGTCGCCGCCGGAAGTCCCTTGGAAATATATTTCAATGCCAGTGTATTGAAAAGAAATGAGATGGGGTGATGGATTCCATCCCCAACCCAACCCAGCTTGGATTGCAGCTACTGTTAGTAAATATTTCTAGCACACTCAGCCCCTGCTAGAAATATTTCTGCCAGAAATCTTCTGTATTCTTCTCTTACAATATCTAGGTTTTTTCTGTTTCACAAAATCCAATTGGGGGGGGGGTGGACCCAGGATCAGGAGTACTCTTCTATCTCTGCCAGTTTACCTGTTTAGTCAACACTCATTGTGTGCACAAAGCTTATGCAGCGGTTAGATAATATCTGGTCTTTGTTGTGCATCCGCTCTAATTTGTTCACAGGGCAGCCATTCGGCAATTCTTCTTTTTCTTCCTCCTCCTCCTCCTCCTCCTCCTCCTCCTCCTCCTCATTATTATTATTAATTGCATTTATATCCCATCTTTTGGTCCATGGGGTCACGAAGAGTCGGACACGACTGAACAACAAAAATCCCATCTTTTTCTCCAAAACGCTACATGGTTTCCCCATTCCTCATTTAATCTCCACAACAACCCTGTGAGGTGGATCAGACTAAGAGGCAGAGTCTGGCCCATAAGGTCACACTCTAACCATTGCACCACAGACCTTCCCATTAGTCATTTGGACATCAATGTGTTTTTCTGTCAGTTTGCAAACTGTAACAAGGCCAAACTTTTGTTTTTAAGTAGATTTCTTGTGCTAGGGTGACACAGAGCTTGGGTGCATAGAACTAAAGTTCTGGTATGCTCTTGAGCCTCCTCACAAAATACTGGCAGAGGCACCCTTTAGTCAAAATAGAGCATGTGGAGGTTTCTCCTAGTCACCAGAAAAGGTCCCAAGTGACTCATATGAGAGTGACGCAAATAATTGAAATGGTCCTTCATTTTAACAAATACAGAGCCACCTATCATATAATATAATGGCCCAGAAACTGCCATTAGTAACAATTACAACCAAAAGAAATGTCAAGGGGAAAGCTCTCTGTCATAGAACTGCCATGAGACTTCCTTGAAAAATAATTTATGGCCATCATTTTAATCAAGATTATTGAGAAGTTATGATTTAAAGTGTGTTTTTAAAGCAATTTAACTGAACGCTTGAAAGTCGAAGGGGGTTTCTTATTATTATTTTCCCCCATGATCATATCCCAAAGAATGTTATAGCTTTCCCAATATACAGTATATAATTGTATATATAGTATATATAACCCATTTCGGTGAAGGTCAAAATGTACGATGACTCAGGAGCAAACACCTGGCAGTAATCCCAGATTTAGGTTTTACAAAAACTTTCTGGCTCCTATGGCTAGAAGCAAAGCAGCAAGCCAGAGAGAGAGAGAGAGAGAGTGCGCGAGAGAGCGCGAGCGGCAGGGAGAGAGATTTGTTTAATTTCTGTTTGACTCCAAGCCTGCTGCTATGGGGGAAGCGAACCCCTCCATCATAGGCTCAGGTTGTATATATGTGTAAATAAACTATATATTATAAAGACACCACAGTCTCCACTGCCCCATTCCCAAAGAAAACACAAACCTCTGAAATCTTGCACCGCTCAGAGATTGGGGTAGCAGGCAATGTCACGTTTCCAGCGCGACCCTGACTGCCAGTGGTCAATAGTAATTGTTGTTGTTGTTGTTGTTGTTGTTGTTGTTTCAGCAGTTGTAAAAGAAGAAGAAAAATTGAAATGCCTGAACTACTCCAGAAAACTGAACATGTGGGAACCATTAACTTCTGCAAGATTTTGTTCTGTAATCACGATTGCCCATGTTTTTCAACTGGTGCATTCTGTATTACTATCACAACACGCTCCTGGGATTCTCGGTGCACACAAAAAACCTCATCGAGGTAATATAATGATGCCAAGATGAAACGCTGTCAGTGCCTAGCTATAAAGATGACATAAGGGTGTCAGAAATGAAAGGGAATTATATCAATGTGTGTTGTACAGCCACTCAACAAATTGTAAAAATAGGAAAGGCTCCACAATTTAGGGTACTGCTTTGTTATGACAGACGTGCTCAAACATCTTTAAAGAGAGAGAGAGAACGAGAGAGAGAGAGAGAGAGAGAGAGAGAGAGAGAGAGAGAGATAAAATGCCATTTTCCAGCAGCCAAATAGTTCTCTTTCCCACCCCTTGCAAATAGATCCATCAAAAAAAAATCGTATCTCAAATGGATATACTTTTTTTCACAGGACAGTAAAGTGCATTTTTAAATTTTCTTAAAGAATATTTCACCCAATTTTCAGCTAGTTCGTGCCTTTTTGTTTCTTCCTCAAGATGTCCCTTTAAGGTCTGGTGATTCATTTTAAGATAATGGTCACCTCTCCTTTGGGGCTAGATGAAAAGATGCATAAAGCAAAAGCCCCACCACATTCAGTTTCTTCTGTGAAAGGCACGGAAGTTGCCTTTCATAGAGATAAAATGACACTCTATCCTTAGCGAAAGACGATATTGGCATTGTTGGCAGGATCAATCTCCGCCTGTCATTCCTCTAGTGTTCTCCTTAGCGGTGTTCACAAATACTTAGAAAAGCTGACACCCTCGGAGGGGTGGGGGGGTGGGGAATCTCAGTGTGCTTCAATCACCCAATTATAGATTTCAGCACAATACCGAACATCATGGATGATCAGTATTGTTCAGTGGCAGAAAAGAATTCTGACAGGATGATTTATAAATATGGAGGCCTCAACCTCCCCAGCGTATTTAAATGGTCTAACTCCTTGGAAACATGCTAAAATGAATAAAAATTATGTGTCTCTTGCAAAATCGTTTAAAGTGGGGGGGGGGGGTTGTAGCCTTCAGTTTTTGAAGAACAATCTGCTTTCAAAAAGTTCCCCAAACCATGCTGAATAGATCGGAATCAATAGGATCATTCAACTTTATTTGCCGCATGTATGCGATTCTGCTGACTCCCTTTATAAAGTATGAACATTTACAAAATGTTGTTTAAGTACGATGTGTTGCTTATATGTCTGTATCCAGGAGAGGTGGGTGAAGGCCCAAAACACTGAAGCTCAATTCCAACAAGATGGAGGGATAAGGTCAAGAGGAGGTGTCCAATCTGTTCTGGTAATGGTTCTATCCCCACTAAAGCAAGCCTGAGGACCTCCAGGTGTGATCCTCCAGGTCCTCCAGCTGGATTTGCAGCTCTCTTCATCCTCATCCGTAATGGCTGTTGATCAGGGATGGTGGGTAGTTGAAGTTGAACACCATTTGGAAGGTACTGGGCTGGCTACCCTTGGATTACACTGGCCACATCCAGATGTTCCACTAAACCAAGGGTAGCCAACGTGGTGCCTTTTCGATGCTGCTGGACTACAAACCCCAAAACCACCAGTCGGCATGGCCAATGTTTAAGGATGATGGGAGCTGTAGTCTGACATCTGGAAGGCAGTCCTGGGGTGATCAGATCCAAAGGAAGTTGGGGAGGTTGTACCTAATACAGTGGTGCCTCGCTAGACGAAAATAATTCGTTCTGCGAGTATCTTCGTCTAGCGATTTTTTCGTCTAGCGAAGCACCAATACAAGTACAGTGGTGCCTCACAAGACAAAATTAATTCGTTCTGCGAGTCGTTTCGTATTGCGAAAAATTCGTCTTGCGAAGCACGACCATAGGAATGCATAAGAATGCATAGGAATTTAATTCCCATAGGAATGCATTTAAATTTTCGTCTTGCAAAGCATGACCATAGAAAAATTTGTCTTGCGAGTCACCCTTTCGTTAGCGAATGCCTTTCGTCTAGCGAGTTTTTCATTGTGCGAGGCATTCGTCTTGCGAGGTACCACTGTAGCGGTCTTGCGAGGCAGCCCCATAGACTTTTTCGTCTTGCGGGGCAGCCTTCCGCTAGTGAATGCCTTTCGTCTAGTGAGTTTTTTGTCTAGCGAGGCATTCGTCTAGCGGGGCACCACTGTATATGCTGTTGTGTTGTTTTGCCAATTATTTTTTATTCCTTTTTCAATTTTTATAAAACAAGTTAACATCAAATTAATTCAAATTTAGTACAAATTTAACAGTTGACTTCCCACCCTACTGCCACAATGCTTTACTACCCAGCCTTATTTGCAGCTCAATATTACAGACATTTCCAAATTACATTTTAAAAAACAACAACGTATTTTAGCCGTCTAGAGGGGCTGGGAGCTGGGGGCACTGTTATACAGTGGTTCCGCTCCTTTCTCCGGGGCCGTGTCCAGAAAGCATGCAGCGTTTTGTTCTCCCTCCTGTTGAGTTGAGGCTAAGGACAAGAAAGCTATAGACTGTCTGCATCCCATTCCTGCATTCCCCACCCAGCAGTTCCACTCAGTATCAGACCTATGATCAAAGGACTGAGAAACAAAAAAGGTTCTGACTGCGGGTCACCTAGGATGTTACTCCATGCTGGTAGGGTAGAAGGCAGGGAGCCCGACAGTAGGTGGCGCCAGAGGCCAATGACAAGGAAAGCCAGCTAATTTGAGTTCTGTCCCCTTCTCCCTCCTGTTGAGTTGAGGCTAAGGAGGAGGAAGTTGTCAGGCAATGTTGAAGTTAGTTCCCCTAAGAAGGCAAGCAGATGGGGCTGGCTGAGGTCAGACTGAGGCTGGCAGTGCACTGCCCCATTGCCCTAATGGACCAGCCTCTCCTGGTGTCACTCAAGGAGATCAGTGCAAACAGTCCAACTTGCCGAGACTCTCTTACATTGATTAGCAATGTGTTTCACTAACGGATCTGCAATTCACAACCCATTTGTTGCTGAATAGTTTTATTAAAGCCGTCGAAGAGACAAGCTGATCTGGAGGAAATGGGAGAGTGGATTGCAGATGAAAGATACTTGCTGTTAAAATATGACTCTTCAGTTCACACTTGGATTATTTCCATTTCCAGCCATTATATATACAATAGCATGAGTTGACCCTTTCATTGCTAATTGAAAATTCAGCCTTCTGGGTTCTCATCATATGAGAATGGAGAACGGCGTGTTAGAAAGATTGTCTCCCCGTTAGGAGGTAATGTAATGATTCGGGGGTGATTTAAATCTCTTTTTCTACAAATTAGTCAATTGTGACTAACCATATTCAATTATATTCAGATAAGGGAGAGACGGGGGAGCTCATTTATTTTTGCTACCTTGACCAAAGAAGTACGTTACCCAGGTCAGCCAGAAATAAGGCAGTTTATTCAGACGGTGTCTACTGTAAAAACCTGGGAATATTGTAATACTAGGGGCAGCACCTCTGCTCAATGCTCACCAACCACACAACCACTTTAACCCCCTTTCCCCATGCACCAACTGAGTTCATTTTTCTGCTTCTCAACTAACTCCATTTCTTTCTTTTTTTTCTTTTGGGGGGCCATTATTTCATTTTTTTTAATATTTCTATACTTTTCAAGTTTATACATTTCGCTAATTTTACAATCATTTTGACATTTACATTTCTAAACTTGACTTCCTTCCCCCTCCTTCTACTGTTCCTTAAATTTATTTTTAATGTCTTCTGCATATCCAAATTAACTTAATTTGCTCATTTAGTCATCTTCTTTAAATATATACTCTTATGAAACTGCAGGTTGTTACAATAATCCTGCCAATGTTTTTTATCTGTTTACAATTTATCTGTAAATATTCAATAAACCGTTTCCATTCTTTTATGAAAAATTTGTTATCTTGATTTCTTATTCTTCCGGTAAGTTTCGCCATTTCTGCATATTCCGTAAGTTTTTATATCCATTCTTCCTTTGCTGGGACTTCTGCTTCTTTCCATTTAAGGGCAAGTAACATTCTTGCTACTGTAGTAGAATACATAAATAAGTTTCTATACAGTTTAGGTAGTTCTGTCTCTATAATTCCTAAAAGAAAAGCTTCTGGGTTGTTGTTGTTTTTACAAAGGTTATTTTAAACATCCTTTTCATTTCATTATACAGTGGTACCTCGGGTTACGGACCCAATCCGTTCTGGAGTGCCGTTTGCACCCCGAAAAGTCCGTAACCTGAGCGGCGGTATCGTGCATGCGCGAAAGCGCAATCTCATGCTTCTGCGCATGCGCGAACCGCACAGAATGTGTCTGTGCATGTGCAAACCACGCAGAATGCTTCTGCGCATGCTCGCCGGGGGAAACCCGGAAGTAAACACTTCCTGGTTCCCCGCATTCAGAACTCAAAAAAACGCATCCTGAAGCACACGTAACCCAAGCTATGACTGTATATCATTTCCCAATAAGCTTTAACCTTACTGCAAGACCACCACATATAATAAAAAGAACCTTCTTTCTCTTTACATTTCCAACACTTATTTGATTTAGATTTATACATTTTTGCCAATTTACTCGGTGTTAGATACCATCGATATATCATTTTCATATCATTTTCCCTTAAACCATAACATGCTGTAAATTTGATATCCATATTCCACAACTGTTCCCATTTCTCAACTCCATTTCTAAAGTCGCTTCTCTTGTCTATTCTGCAGCCCCACTAACGTACCTTTAAGATGAATGGGATCTTAAGAGCAAGCCTGTCAGCTTTTTCAATGAGAGAAGGTTAAATTCAGTTGATGGATATTGTGCATATATGGGTGTTTGCTTGTTAATAAAATATTTCTTCTAAATTACAACATTGAATCTGGAACATCATGTTGAATACAACAGGTGGTAAAGGTAAAGGTAAAGGTAAAGGAACCCCTGACCATTAGGTCTAGTTGCGGACGACTCTGGGGTTGCGGCACTCATCTCGCTTTATTGGCTGAGGGAGCCGGCGTACAGCTTCTGGGTCATGTGGCCAGCCTGACTAAGCTGCTTCTGGCAAACCACAGCAGAGCATGGAAAAGCTGTTTACTTGCACGGAAAAGCTGTTTACAGCGCACGGAAAAGCTGTCTACTTGCACTTTGACGTGCTTTCGAACTGCTAGGTGGGCAGGAGCAGGAACCAAGCAATGGGAGCTCACCCTGTAGTGGGGATTCGAACCGCCGACCTTCTGATCAGCAAGCCCTAGGCTCTGTGGTTTAACCCACAGCGCCACCCACTGTACCAGGAGTGAAATACACTGTAGAAAGGTACTATGGGATACATGAGGCTGTGCATCCTTTATCTTACACGCGGCAACTGAGGAATAGAAGAAAGTGAAGTTTCTTTCAGTGCTGCTCCCTTCTTGCTGTACTCAAACGGCAGTGGATGTTGACTTAAATCTGGGGTGGGAGGGACATGGAGTTGAAAATTGTGGTTTAAAAAAACCACAGAGGTTTGAGTAAAGCAGGGATGGAGGGACACCGGTTTGTAAAACAAAAACTGTTTTAACAAGGAGAAATACCAGAGATGGGTACAACACAGGAGCTGGCACTAACAAGCTAACAAAACAGAGCCTTTTCCCAACTTCCCTTCTCAATGAACTCAAACCTTAATTTAAATAATCACATAACATAGCTTGGAAAACTGCGTTGCAAAATTCAGAGAGTTGAGAATTTTGAAGGTTGGCAATGTTCTGGTTCCCGTATTGTTTCAGAAAGCATGAAGTAAGGAAATTCACTTTTAACGTGAACAGGATTGACCTTCTATCCCCCTCCCTACTCAGAAGTAAGTCCAATTAAGTTCAATGGGACTGAGTTCCAGAAACGTGAATGTAAGATTGCAGCTTGTTCATCTGAAGCCCATCAGGCTTTTTTATTATTATTATTTAGGTTTATATCCCACCTTTCATGACTTTTGTCATCTCCAGAGCAGATCCTGCAACTCCCATGCTCATCTCTGGAACTTCTGCTTTCTGGAACAAGCAATCCCTTACTGTGCTCCAAGCCATTTCTCTTCAAAAGGGGTTGGCTTTAAATCAAGAAGAGATATTATTTATGCAGGTAGGGTTGAAAGAAAGAAAGAAAGAAAGAAAGAAAGAAAGAAAGAAAGAAAGAAAGAAAGAAAGAAAGAAAGAAAGAAAGAAAGAAAGAAAGAAAGAAAGAAAGAAATTAAGTTAGTTTTTCTCCTAACCATCTAGAATTTCAGTGAAGGATGAGTATGTAGTTTGTTAGAGGCTTCTGAAAATTTTAGCCTCAACCACTAAGGAATAAAAACAAGCTGGGAAGAAGGATTTTTGGACCAAAAGGAGAGAGTTAAAGACCAGGGTTTAAAATTAAATGGGGGTGGGGGGTGGGGTCCCTTTCTGGGAAATGTGTTCTGATTTCACCTTACGATCCAAACATCAGTAATGTCAAAAAGGTCCACAGTGCGGAACTCATTAAAACTACTTCATTAACCTCTGTATTTATTGAAACTGGTTTTTAAAAAATCTTATTTTCCCCCTCCCTCCTCCATCAAGAAAAAGTAGCTGAGCATTTTTCTTGTGCACAGAAAAGGTATGTTTAAAAAACACGAAATATTCAAAATGTCAATGTTATGACAACATATTTCCCAAGTTGAATTATATGGTGCCTTGAGTCACCCGCTTTGCAAATGCCAAATTCTCATACAAAGTAACAACAAAGCCTGACGTTATTATTCAGGTCACAGATGTATTAAGAAACAGATGTGATTTCTTTAAAGAGTTGATCACCCATTTCTTTATTTCCTGTATAATCAAGACTCCCACAGAAAACTGACACTTCAAGGTCTTTCGTGCATTTATATCTTTAAAGAAACAAGCGTGCCTGTCGCCCTGTTAGTTGGCCCTTCCTGGGAAAACTATTGACTTTTCCGTTCTGCTGCTTCTGCGTTCTGCTGGGTTTAAGAATACACCAGGTGGTTCTTGCCTGCGCACCTGATTATTCTGTGTTACACAGCAGGGATGCCTCTTATCAAAGTCTGGCTGCCCTGCTCGGAAACAGGCACACGTAAGGTAGTAAACACAGCTGCAGAAGAATTTGTTGTTGCAATTTCATTTCCATGCTCCAAAAATAATACAAATGCAGAAATAGGGAGGGCTGGGGAAAAGTCCCTAGATGCAAAACACATTCTTATATATATAGACTCTGACAATAGCTGATATCCAATAGTAGTCACATTCAGAGTGGGTTCAACGAAATCAGTGGACTTAAGTAACTTGCATCTATTAATTTCAAAGGGTTTAGTCTAAATATGGCAATAGATGGATATCACTCAGTAACTCCCATCTAACAGAGCTGGGGAACCTGTGGCCTTTCAGGGTTTTGTTGGACTACAACTCCCATCATCCCTAACCATTGGCCACACTAGGTGCAGCTAATGAGCATTGGAGTCCAACAACATCTGGAGAGTCACATATTCCCCAGTTGTTTTAGCAGCCAATTCAGAAGTTGAAATTGCTTTTTTTTAATGGCTGCAATTCTATGCTGAAGTCAGTGGGGCTGACCTCTGCATAGGATTCTGCCATTGTAGTCCACACATGTCTACTCAGAAGTAGGCACTCCTGTACCTTTAATAGTTGTATAGCAGAGAGGTTGAAATCCCCACTAATGTGTGAGCTCCCGTTGCTCTGTCCCAGCTCCTGCCAACCTAGCAGTTCAAAAGCACGCCAGCGCAAGTATATAAATAGGTACCGCTGCGGCAGGAAGGTAAACGGCGTTTCCGTGCGCTTTGGTTTCTGTCATGGTGTTCCGTTGTGCCAGAAGTGGTTTAGTCATGCTGGCCACATGCCCCGGAAAGCTGTCTGTGGACAAACGCCAGCTCCCTCGGCCTGAAAAGTGAGACGAGCGCCACAACCCCATAGTCACCTTTGACTGGACTTAACCGTCCGGGGGTCCTTTACCTTTTACCTTTTTTAGCAGAGAGGATTTGCATGCCAAGCTATACCGGCTGGAATTCCCTCTTCGACACACAACTATTAATGGCTTTCTTTTGCACCTGGCCACCTTCAGATTGAGGCAAGGCAGCCAGGATGAGGAATGTACCAGCTGAGTGGAGGCTGGGTCTACTAGAGCAAATGGGGTGCTGCCCCACCAACATCAGTCAACCTCCACCTGGCTGTCTTCTTACTTATGGCAAGTCTGGAGGTGACCCTAGCTGTCAGCTGCTTTCTTCTCCTTAGTCTTGTTGTTGTTGTTCAGTCGTTCAGTCATGTCCGACTCTTCGTGACCCCATGGACCAGAGCACGCCAGGCATGCCTATCTTTCACTGCCTCCCGCAGTTTGGCCAAACTCGTGCTAGTCGCTTCGAGAACACTGTCCAACCATCTCATCCTCTGTCGTCCCCTTCTCCTTGTGCCCTCCATCTTTCCCAACATCAGGGTTTTTTCTAGGGAGTCTTCTCTTCTCATGAGGTGGCCCTTATAAAACAGGGACAGAACTAGAATTAGTTGGCTGTGTCTGACATTGTCTCTGGCTCCACCTACTGTTGGGCTCCCTGCTCTCCACCCTACCTGCCCCAGTGGGCATCAGCCACCACTGTACCAATCTGATTGTGGGCGGGGGGGGGGGGTTGTGTAATGAGAGTGGCAGTAAGCTCAGCCACTCAGATACAGGCTTTCAGTTTGTGGCGCCAATGAGCATGCCTTCATAGAGAAGGGGTAAATGGCACCTGAGTGGCTGAGCTCACTGTCACTCTCTTTGCACTCTCTTTGGGGATGTTAAAGTTAATGTAAAATGACTATAGCCTCAGCTACTGACCACAGTACATATTGCAGTGTGCTGCTGCCAGACTTGTGTGTGTGTGTGTGTGTGTGTGTGTGTGTGTGTGTGTGTGTGTAAAAGAGAGAGAAGAGAGAGATTCTTTTTATTTAATTTCAGATTATATATCCTACCTGCTAAACAATCCCCTTGTTCTTTTGACAGCATTTGTTCCTCTATTTCATTCTGGGAGAACATCTTTCGCAACACACAGTGATTGATTTAACTGACAAATTATTCTCTGCGCTATTATTTTTAAAACAAAATATGATCTATTCTCCCCCCCAAAAAAGAACTTTTTATAATAAATAATAATAATAATAATAATAATAATAATAATAATAATAATGTCACTTTAAGGAGAAAAGAAATCACATTCTCAACCCAAATGCTTTTATGAAAGCAAAGTAAACTGCAAATAAATTCTAATATGCTATATCAAGCCTGGCAAACTCATGTAAGTTATGCAAAGGCCACATCATAAAATGAGGAAGATGATTTGTCAAAATAAATCTCTCTCTCTCTCTCTCTCACACACACACACTTTAACAAATTATATAATGTAACAAAAATGTGAAAGAAAATACAGAAAGAGCTCTCTTATAATTATGATGTTGCACTTCATGTTTATATTTCCTTCTATTTTGAAGACTCTGCAGCCCTATTCAGGTGTTCCAAATCCCTTACATCAGGAGTGTGGAACCATTTACAGGCTGAGGGACGAATTCCTTTCTGGGCTATCTTCTGAGGGACACACAGACAGGCCAGCGGTGGTCTTGGTCAGAGACAAAAGTGAGCAGAGTAATGAATGACAATTGTACAGTTGGCTGGTTGTACACACCCTTCTGTGTCCTCCGTCCAACAGAGCAAGCAAAAAGCATTGCTCAGTGATGCATCCCAGACCAAAAACATTCCAGGTGCCAAATATGGGCCAGTGAGGGCTGGGGCCTGTGGAAAATCCCAAAGGACACATTTGGTCCCAGCCCTGAAGTTCCCCCATTATGTGATGAGGAAAAGTGGGGATGAGCATACTAGCTCTCCTCCCCTGTCCCCAAAGCCCTCCATGAGTTGGAGGATAGCTTCTGAAGCAGAAAGCCCGGCCTACTCATGTAGCTTCTGTGGGTGATATAGAAACCTGGAAAATCAGGATTTGAAATTGCCCGGAGAGCTGCCATGAGGACCCAAGGCTCTGTACTGAAGGAGCTGGTCCTTCAACTCATGGAGTGATGTAAACAAGGGGAAAGCAACGTGCCAAAAGTGTTGGGGCTCGCCAGCATGCCCCACTCTCCTTCGTGTGAAGAAAAAGAACACCCAAATAAGGTTGCTGTTGTATTCATATTGAATGTTCCTTATTCTTTTCACAAGCCAGACAGGGTTTGATCATTTCTACACACAGAGAGCAACCTCCAATAGTCAAATGTAGGCCTGCAATCCTCTACACACTTATCTTGAATCAAGTTCTATTGGAATCAAAGAACTGGTTTCAGAATAGGCATGAATAAAAATGTGCCGGTACTCTTTTAGCCAAATAGTTAAGCTTCCCAGAGCCCTCATGGAGCCTTATGGTATTCTAATTATGTCTAAATACCATGTAGAAATGAGGTCTGGAAAATATAAAAGGGTGTTGTGATAGAGACCAAGAAGGAAGCAGTCTGGTGGAGAATGTTCAAAAGTTCAAAATCTCTATAAGAATAAAAGAAAATTATTATAAATTAGTTTGGAGATGGTATTTAACACTACTCAGATTAAATCAAATAAACTACTCAGATTAAATCAAATAAACCAGGAATATTTGGTGTTCTGTTGGAGGGGATGCCAGGAAACCAGAAATTATGTTTACATGTGGTGGGGGTGTAAATATGTTCAATTTTTATGGCAAAGGGTGATTAAGGAGATAACAGAAATCACTGGGTTAAAGCTGACCAAAAGTCCAGAGGTAGCATTATTATCAATTTATGATGAGGTGGAAGGTTCGCAGGCTATGAAGGTCTTGCCCACACATTTTTTGACAGCTGCACGAATTATGATAGCTAGGAAATGGAAGGGGCAAGCAGAATATAAAATGGAAGAATGGTATAAAGAGGTGTGGGATATAGCTATTAATGACAAATTGACATGTGCCATTAAGGTAAGACAGGGAATATGCAGGAGAAACAGTTTTGAGGAGATGTGGAGGGTGTCTGTAGAAGTTGTACTGTTAAAATAGAAAGGGGTCAAACCAGGTTGGATAGTTACAATGGAATGGTCTCGGTGGTGGGGTGCAGTGACAGGTGGTATTTCTGGGTTCCAACTTGTCGCTGACATCCCAAGTGACTCCTGTGGTCAGGAGTATTTATTACGCCCTGCCAAAGCCATTCCTGGATCAAAGTAGCCTGGCCTTGGTTGTACATGCTCTGGTGACCTTCCACTTAGACTCTACGTGGGGCTGCCCTTGAAGATGGACTGGAGGCTGCAGCTAGTGTAGCTGCAAGGTTGTAAAAGTGGGACAGCCTGATGCAACCATGTGTCACCAGTCCTGAAGCTCTGTACTGAATGCTACTGAGCTACTGAGCCTAATCAAGATGTTAGTGGTAGCATACAAAGTCTTAACTGGCTTGGGACCCGGGTAACTCCTCCAATATCAACCATCTCAGCCCCTACAATCAGCAGAGGAGGCCCTGTTGGTAATACCATCTCTAGCTACTGACCAGTTGCTGCTGACAGGGCCTTCTTAGTGATGGTTCCCTGCTGGTGGAATGCCCTCTGGAGAAATCGCCTCTTAAAATGTGTTCACCGGAGCAGGATTTGGTTTAGTTACAATGCAGAAGGGGTTAAAATGCCAGTGGGCAAGTGTAAATCACCCACTTCATATATGTAAATTGGCATTTTTGCTGGTACCCAAAGGTTATAATGTGTCTAGGGATTTTGGTTCCTACAAATACTTCTCATATGATTAAATTAGATATAAATAAGTTAATAAAAGGAATCTCCATTGATGTGGAAAGGTGTGTCCTCCTTAAGCTTAGTATTAAGGTCAACACACTTTAGATTAAGGTACTGCCAGAAATAATATATGTACTGAATGGTATTTGACTACACATTCCTTGAGCGTATTTTCAAAAGATTTGTGTGTTACTTTCAGAAGTTTATTTGGGGTAATTCTCCACCTTGTATATCATTTGAGTCCAGGTGGTATCTCCTTTTTGGTCTGAAGTTGTTGTCTGTGTTAATCTGGATTTGGCGAAATCTTTGGTATTTGTGGGTGTTGATGTACAGTAGTGTGGGGACTAACAGCTGGGCAACAAAAATGGGTTTTACTTATGGTCACTCACACTTCGAGCCTGGAAAGGTACTCACCAGCTATTAAGTTTGTATCCTATTTGGACATTTGAATTGCATATATCCAACTATAAGATCTACCAGTTGGAGCCTGGTGTGAAGTACATAGGCTTAGAATTAGAGAACTGTGAGCCTAGGAATTTAGTTTTGAGTACCAAAATTGAACAAAGCTCTTCTTCGTTGTGTCACCTGGCAAACCACTGCCAAGATTTTATCATTTCAGCAAGGTGAGTGAGTGAGAAAGGGGGAATCGTTTTTGCAATTGTTAAAACTACCAGGAGTCAGAAATCCTTGTGGAACTAATGCAAATCACCCAGAGATCAACCAGGAGGTCCATGTCTACCTTTTCTGCCCATCCTTGTCCTCAAAGCCATAGTCTGTTACATTAGATTGTGGAGGGATACCAAATTCAAGGAAATGCGAATTCCAGGGATGCCCGTTCTTTACCAATTAAATATTGCTGAGCAAAGGGAGGGCTCCTTTAAAGGTCATTTGCCTTTTACTGTTTTATGCTTGTCTCCACTACAGCACCTGCTTTGCCTCAGTATCTCCAGCTCTCATCTGAAGCCTGTCGCTCAGTGACCAGGCTCTCTTCCCTTCCCTTTGGTTTATACTGCATGGGCAGATCCCTTCACTGGCTCCTGGGGATGGGAGAGAGATTCATTTCTGCTTGCATTTTAACAAGAAATTGCCTAATTAGGGTGTCTCAAACCAATGTAAGAAATAACAACAACAACAATAAATTATTATTTATACTCTGCCCATCTGGCTGGGTTTCCCCAGCCACTCTGGGTAGCTGTAATAAATCAATCAATCAATAAATAAATAAATAAAACATCAAACATTAAAAACTTCCCTAAACAGGGCTGCCTTCAGGTGTTTTATGAAAGTCAGATACAGTAGTTGTTTGTTTGTTTCCTTGACATCTGATGGGAGGGCATTCCACAGGGCGGGCGCCACCACCAAGAAGGCCCTCTAGGTCTGGTTGTTATTGAGCATGTGTTTCAATTCATTTGTGGAGAGGTTAGGTGAGCATTCACACCCTGATTTTGCTGGCAGGGTGCTTATACATCTTCGCATTCATCATCCATTCATTCCACACTTTTCAATGCATTTCCTGCCACAAAAAGGCAGTTTTGTTGCAGATTTGTTGCAGTAGGGCAACAGTGTGCTTTAATTGTACATATGTAACTTTTTCAGTATCCCCCCTCCCTGCCTTGCCTCATTTCCCCCTCATGTTGTCTAGTTTAAATGGTTAGCTCCTTAGAGACAGTGACCTACCCACTTTAGGCCAGCATGTAACTTGGTCTGTTGGCATCTGTGTGTCACAGGAGACAATGGAGGAATGCACCTTTGGGGGTGCAGTCAAACTGTTGGAAGGTTACAGCGCCTGCTGTGGCTGTAGAGACTGATACAGGAGAGACACATTTTGTGGCAGCAGTTTCTTCTCTCTGCGCTCCTCCCAGCAGTCATTCCTCCTCTGGTCGCTGATATGGATCCTGTCTCCAGGCACTGCAGTCATCTGCAAGGGATTCCCACATGGCAGGGTTGGTGTTGCCAGCTTTCACGTCACGGTTACAGACATCTTTGACATGCAGAGTTGGCCTGCCAACAGGATGGGTGCCAGAAAAGTGCCATGCCCAGGTGAGTGTCATTGCCATAGGAGCCAACTCTGAGGGGCTGAGGTCCCTTTGGCCTCCCCCCAATAAAATATTTGAGGGGCCTGAGGCCTCCCAAAGTTGATGGGCATTGCCAATCAAATGGGGTGAATGTGCTATGTCATGTGGTAATGTGGGGTGGAGCTTACCTAACCCCCCCCCCAATATTTTATTCAAGCTGGCACCCAGTGCCGGATTTACGTATAAGCTAAACAAGCTATAGCTTAGGGCCCCACATTCTTGGAGGTCCCAAAAAAAGTTAAAGTGGGGGGAAACTGGATGTACATTTCCAAAATATAAGATAAACAAAACAAATAAAATAAAACCTACATACAGTTAGAACTTAATAAATATTTCACTATTAATATACTTCTTTATTGTATTTTACTATTAATATACTTCTTAATTGCATTTCAGTTCAACAATTACTTTGATAAAATACATATTTTGTTAAGTGCAAATGGCTTTAGATACCTATTAGGACCATAAATTACCAGATAGCATATATTCAACACAAAAAACAGTGGCAATTTGTTGTTGACAAAGGACAGCTGGACATATAAAGGGCCCCATTACCTTCAGTAATGAAGTGTGATGCGGGTGGCGCTGTGGGTTAAACTACAGAGCCTAGGGCTTGCTGATCAGAAGGTCGGCGGTTTGAATCCCCACGACGGGGTGAGCTCCCATTTCTCAGTCCCAGCTCCTGCCCACCTAGCAGTTCGAAAGCACGTCAGTGCAAGTAGATAAATAGGTACCGCTCCAGTGGGAAGGTAAACGGCGTTTCCGTGTGCTGCTCTGGTTCACCAGAAGCGGCTTAGTCATGTTGGCCACATGACCCGGAAGCTGTACACCGGCTCCCTCAGCCAATAACATGAGATGAGCGCCACAACCCCAGAGCCAGACACGACTGGACCTAATGGTCAGGGGTCCCTTTACCATTACCTTTACCTTGCCTTCAGTAGCTTAGGGCCTCATCAAACCTAAATCTGGCCCTGCTGGCACCCCTGATGTTGCTTCTGTAGCCAAAATAGCACCAACCACCCACAACTGCGGGCAGACAGAATCAGCCTTGGAAATGCCCTTGGTTTGCAGATGTTTGTGTGTGTTGCCAGGGTGGGGGATTTGAAACCAAAAGCAGCTTCGGGAAGAATGAGCAGGCTCAGAGACTACAGAAAGCTGACTGACTGACTGACTGACTGACTGACTGCTGGGGGTGGGTTAGAGCTGGGGGGAGGCAGCTGCACAGAGAGGGGGCATAATGGAGGCATAACCTCACTCCATCCATGTTACAGCATCTTCTCTGATGTCCCATATATTGTTAAAACAAAATAATAAAAAAATCCTTCCAGTAGCACCTTAGAGACCAACTAAGTTTGTTCTTGGTATGAGCTTTCGTGTGCATGCACACTTCTTCCTGGGAGTCCTGGTTGATGGTTTGCGTCCTGCCTTTCTAGGGAAGAAGGTTAAGCTGAAGCGGCCTTTCCTGGCCTTTCCGATGGCCTTGCTGGTCCATGCAATTGCGCGAGGTTCCGTTTAACCTGACCAGGCCGTCACCGGGTCCTGCGGATCCGACCTGCTGCAACCCTTGGGCGCAGAGCACAGCTGCAGAGGGTCTCGTTGGGCTTCTTTAAACCTGCGCCCGGATTGACTCCCCAACTTCCGGCCCCTTCTCCAGACTAACTTCGCGGAGCGGCGCGCCTCTGAGCCACAAGATGGCGCTCCTAGTAAAGACTTCGGCCGCTCCTCGCTGCCTTTGGTGATGCTGGTTCTCCAAAAAGAAGACCAAGGAAAAGAATGACTCCCATTCTTCCTACGTGTCATGCCGCTGGGATGGCACCGAGGTTCCTTCCTGCCCCGCGCGGCATCCTTATTTGTAGCAAGGAGAGGCGGCAGCTGCTGCTGCTGCAAGAAAGTCCAAACTCAGCAGAACACGAGGCTGAGGTTGGGGTTGAGCTGAAGGCTTTTTCCAACCCCCGAGTGGAGCCGCCACAGGCTCCTGCCGTGACCACTTCAGCCAGCCAGCCGGCCGGCCGGCCGCCCCCCCCCCCAACCTCCTCCCTGGTCCCGGATCCCCGAGCCCTAAACAATGAGCAGATTGTGCGCGGACCAAACCGGCTCCGGCTTTCTTGCTGAACGCTCCCTGGACTCTCCGCTCCGGATGTGCCAAATATAAACTAGCGAAGGAGAGAGTCCAGAAATCGGGTGGGGAGGATGGAGAAAGACTGGGACAGAGAAGGGTGGCTTACACGTGTCAAATCAAGCATCTCATCATCATCATCATCATCGCTTGATTGGCTTCCCGCTTTCATCCAATCTAAAAACCAAATCAAACTTCTAATCCTTACACAGACAGGAATCCCCGTCCAGTGAACCCCCAGAAGTAATTTATTGCAAATGACTATACACTTAATCCGGAGTAGCTCCTAATGAAACTCCCAGATCGTGCTCCTTCTCGCCGAAAATTCAGCCCCACCGGGTTCAACGGGGTTTACTTTCCAAGAAAGTGTGTGCAGGATTGCAGCCTACTTCTACGGCGTAACCAAAGCACCACGCTATGTATTCTGAATCGGTGCACGATTCAGTACAACGTTTTGCGTGGAAGGGAGTCCTCTTTTATCAACTGGGGCTTACTTGCTCCAGTAAGGTTACAGGTTTAATCTGAAATTGATTTGGGACTGGCATGCTAAAACCACAAATCGGTGGGGCTTTATCTCCAAGTAGATGTGTCTGAAGGTGGGGTGCATTGAAACGATCGACAGGACTGAAGCTCCAATCCTTGGGAGTGAAGTAGCCAGAGATGTTGTGTTTTGAATCGATTGGATTAAACGAGGCACATCTTGCAAAAGACGGCGAACACAGCAGACGCCCTATAACTTGGGTAGAACAGTAACTTTTCCCAGGTCCATGTAGGCTGTTATCTCGCGCTGTGCATTTAAAGCACGCCCAATCCCACCCCAATGATCCTGGGAATTGTAGTTTGTTAAGGGTTCTGGGGACTGTAGATTCTTGGGGAGGGTAGCCTATCTCTTCGATCTGTCTCTCGTGTCTCAACCTTCCCGTGGCAGCGCTCTCCTCCAGGCCTCTTCAAATACAAATCACTTGGAGAGGTGACAGGAATGGCGGAAGCTGGAGTCTAGCAAGGGCCCTCCTGGGCCTTGATTTATGGGCTTGGCGATTTCCCTGACGGTCCTTCTCCTGCCTACACGCACCCTTTCTAAAGACCATCGTTCCTACTCAACGACTGTCAAGTGGGCATTTTCATACAAGACCGTCGCCACCAAACCAGCCGTTAATGGACCCCGCTTCCACCCGTGTGTGTGTGTGTGTGTGTGTGTGTGTGTGTGTGTAAAAAGTTATTTGCCATTGATTTGGGTAAAGTGATTCCTATAATTAAACTGTAAGGGATTTGCTTAATGTGATTTTATAAGAGCTGCGGCCATTTCCAAAGCAAACAGACACGCTGGAAGCCAACACACACACACACACACGGCAGAGTCGCAAGAGTTACCCAGCTGGCTACGAGATCTTGAGTGAGCAAACAGTCTAAATCTGGAGGGTAAACAGCCTGGAGGAAAAGCGACAACTCCAGGCCACTGAAAAACAGCCTTGGATTTGTCTGCCTGCCTGATGCCTAGTGGGGCGGGGGAGAGAAAAACCCTCATCCCTTCCTACCTACCTTCATCCCTTCTGTCTCCCACCCCTCCGCAAGAGACTCTGAAAGGCGTTCGGGGTTATTTCTGGGGGAAAGAGATGCTCCTTGGGTTTGTGCCCTCCAGAGATGAGAAACCCGGGGAGAAGCATGATGCGGCCCTCCAGACCTCACCATCCTGCCCTGGGACTCAGCCTCGCTGGATCTGCTCTGCACCCTACCAGGCTGGCCTACGTCCATAGATTATGACGATCCCTCTAGCTAGCCCACCTTGGCCACACTGGAATCCGGCCCCCCCAAAGGGTTGCCCAGGAGGGAATGTGGCCCTCCGAGCCGAACAAATGGCCTGAGAATGGCCATCCCTGTCCTAAACGAATGAATGAGACTATGAACATGGGGATCCTGAGGACCTCCAGATGTTGATGGACTCCAACTCCCATCGTCCCTGACCATTGGCCGTGCTGGTTGGGGCTGATGGGAGTTGGAGTCCAACGATGTTTGGAAGGTCACAATTTCCCCATCACTGGGTTTAACAAGTATTCTTCAGAGATACATCCAGCCCTGCTGGAATATTCAGTCCATGGTGTGGTGTGCCGGAAGCAGTAAAAAAAAGTATGAATCTGAGGGGGGGACGGGAGGAGAGAAAGAATATTGGGATAATTAGCCGCAAAGTCCCGGTTCAACATACTGTATTTCTCAATGGACCGTTCCACCGAACGCGCAAGCGCGCACACACACAGGTTTCCTGGGGGACACACCTCCTAGTTCAGCAGTCTTGCTCAAACAATAGCGAAAGGGTAGTTTGTTTTGGGTCGTCTTGTGCATTTCACTTGTTGGAAGAGGATGAGAAGGTCCCGAATGGTTCCCTTCCTCTCCCGGTGTTCCACTATGTGTCAAAGTTGGCGATTTAAGGGCGGTATGGGGGTATTTCATATATGGGTCGCTTTTAGCCACTTCCCCACAGGCCCCATGCTGTTATCAGTTGGCCTGCCAATACACACACTTTTTTCCAACACTGTAAGCTATTCGGGGCTTGTATATTCGGAGGAGGAATCCCGAAGTACATCCCGAAGTACATTACATCGCATATTGCTAGGTTCCATGCGTGCTTCCTTCAGAAGTAAATGGTGCTTATTTCCAAGACAACGCGCATATTGTATTCTAAGGTACAGACTAGTACATATAGCAGAGCATTCAGTTCAGAACACGGTCTCCATCTAGCCTTGATTTTATTTCAGAAGTTTCCCTGTATTTACGAAGATCACTCCGGATTAAGGAGTGGAAACCCGGAGCACTCCTCCCAAAGACTCCAGTGGGGCCTGAATTCCCAGTATGTCGTCGTGATTATTTGTCACTAACAGTCGTCTGTTGAGCATTTGTAGGCTACAGAGCTCCTTGATCTGGAAGAGATCTGCCAGGTTTCTTATCCCCATTTTGCAGACGGGAAAACTGAGGACAGGTTCAAAAGCTTTCACCAGTGTTATCCATGGCTGAGTACAAACCCAGATTCAGCTCTATTTGCATTCTACACCCATTTTATCCTGGCCCATACCTTATTGAAAAGCTGCAACCTTCCTATTTAACAATTGCCCATAATCCCCTGATCAGAGAACGTTGGTTGTCTGAGAAGTATGGGACTTTCCTAGCACATCCAACATCTTTTGTCAGCCTTCCTCCGCATCTGCATCATGAAACACGAGTGTCACGCGTTCACACATATAGACGCTTGATGCACCACCGTCTTCCTATTGCACAAACTTCGACGGTTCTTTTCTTTTTCCCTAACGCCCAAAATTCCCATCCTTGCTGGCTAGGAAAAGAGAACCCCGAGATAATGGTGCTGCTCGTATTCCTTTTTTTTTTTAAGGGAGCTTGAATGGAACTTTAAAAAAAGGGAAAGAATGAAAAAAGCAGAGCGCTTTGTTGTGCTAAACTAGTTGGACGAGTTAGGGTGTCGCTGCTGCTCCGGAGTGCTCTGGCCAATGGAACCCAATCCACCCCGCTGTGCGTAAGAGCGCAATTAAGGATTTAACCAAGCCTCTCCGCTCCCTGCGAGCAGTCTGCCAGAGCCAGAGCCAGCCCCAGAGAGCTCCCAGCCGCCGCCGCCGCCTCCTCCGCCTCCTCCCTCGGTCCCTCCCCCCCGCCATGGCTGCCTAGAAGACCCAGCCGCTCGCCCGCCCGCCTGCTTGCTGCCTCGCCAACTACTATGACCGGAGTGTTTGACAGAAGAGTGCCAGCCATCCGATCCGGAGACTTCCAAGGTCCTTTTCAGACGGCTGCAGCCACCATGCACGGGCACCCGCCGCAGGAGTCTCCCACTTTGCCCGAGTCGTCCGCCACGGACCCCGACTATTACAATTCCCCCGGAGGAGCCCCGCACGGCTATTGCTCGCCTTCGTCGGCTTCCTACGGCAAAGCGCTCCATCCTTACCAGTACCAGTACCAGGGCATGAACGGAACCGCCGCCAGCTACCCAGCCAAAGCCTATGCAGACTACAGCTACGCCAGCCCTTACCACCAGTACGGCGGCGCGTACAACCGGGCGCAGAGTGCCGCCAGCCAGCCAGGTGAGAGGCGCCGACGGGGACTGGGCTGGAGGTGGGGGGCGGGTGGCTAGGAAGATGTCCGAGGAGGGGTCTCCTCCTCGCGATCTGGGGGTCACCGAGGACCCTTCTGGTGACGGGGACAGTTTGACCCCCAAGCCCACCCGATTTTTTTCTCCCCAATCTGGGCTGGGGGGCGACGAAGGAGGTTCACAGCCACTCCTTCCACCGCCGTGCAAAAAAAAAAAAAATGCCTCGTTCCCGGTTGAAAAGCCAGAGAGAGGCGGAAAGAGAAACCATTCAATCTGAATTCTTTGTTGTCTCCAACTCCGGATTGGGAGGCAACAACACATTGAGGGGAAATGTGTGTGTGTGTGTGTGTGTGTGTGTGTGTGATTGTGTGTCCCTTCCCGACGTTGCAGTAATAGAAAGCCACGGTAAGTAGCTGGGGCGGGGAGGGGGTAGGTACTGGCAAGACTTCTACCCTCCCGCACACAATTCTTTTATTGCAAAGGACTGGGCGACGTCGGCGACACCCCGCCGTCGTCACGCGAAGACAGGCCGAGTTTTGAGGGGACACACAGCAAATGTGTGGGGAGAGGGAAGGGGAAGGATCTGATCTCGTGCCTTCTTTCTGTCTTTCTCCCCACCCCCCTCCCCCACCCAAAACAGCCCTCGCCCGAAGAGTCTTGCTAATATTAGCTTCCAAAATGGAATGAGAGATTAATCCCACACACGGAGACGCGCGGTTAAACTGTTTCCGTGTGGGTTCCACAAGAAGCAAACTCAGGGAAATCCAAGGCTAGCTAGGCAGGAACAGCTCAAATCCTCGTCTCTCCTCTCCTCCACGCCCCCCCCCCCGCTTTCATTTATTTTTTTTTAAAAAAACACCTTGTGGAACAGACTTATCCAATGCGATCCCGGAACAATTTCAGCTGAATGCACGAAGTCTCTCAAATCCATGTTTTGCTGTGTTTCAAACTCTCCAATTTTTCATATATAGTCTGAATATATATGGATGAGAAATATTTTTTGCTTTCACCCCCCCCCCGCCCTATTGCCTCTCCTACTTGCGCGTGAGTGTACATTTCTTGAGATACGTTGTTTGTCGCTCCCATCAAAGGGGAGGGGAAATGCCAGTGGCGCGTTAAGTATTTGTAAAAGGAACCAGACGCATCTGTGCCGCTTCTCTCTCTCTCTCTCCCACCCACCCCCGATCGGCGGCGAGATTATTCTGAATAATCGGCTCTCTGTCTGGGCCGGATTTGGCTACTTTCGGCTGAAACGGAGGAGAACCGTTTTCTTGTGGCGATGCGGCCTTTGAACTCCCTAGACCTCAAAATTGCGTGTCCCTAGTCTGCAGAGCTTGGGCTGGGCTGAATTCATGAGGCTTCCATTCAAATGGAGAGAGGAAGAGGGAGACTGTCTGCTTGTTTCCATGCATGAAAAATCAATAGACACTGGATTGTGACCTAAAAACGCCCGCGAACTTTGCTGCTTGTTAGGTTTTTTTTAAGACAAAATGGTAAAATCTAACCTGGGTCCCTTCCTCTCTCTTTTACGAAAACCGATGAGCCAAATACCTCTTGGGGAAATAAAATATAAAATAATATTTCGGTGGGAACCTGGGTGCTGTTTATATCCTTTCTCAAACTCACTCCCAAACACATACACGCACTCCAAACATCTTCCCTGTTCGTACCATGTCAGTTTCCCTCTCCCCCGCCCTCCCACGTCCCAATTTTCCAGGGGTCTGTCGCGCTTGTTTGTCAACTTTGCGGCCACCACGTCGGGGTCAGGGCTGCTATCCTGGCGTGTCCACCTAGGTGCGGGCTCCTTTCTGTATTCTGCCGCTGGCGTCCTCTGCCCCAGTTCTAAGCTTCCTTTCTGATTTCCTCCCCTCTCCGATTGTTTAGAAAAAGAGGTGGCTGAGCCGGAGGTGAGGATGGTGAACGGCAAACCAAAGAAAGTGCGCAAACCAAGGACTATTTACTCCAGTTTTCAGCTGGCGGCCTTGCAGAGGAGGTTCCAGAAAACCCAGTACTTAGCCCTGCCGGAAAGAGCCGAGCTGGCCGCGTCTTTAGGCCTGACGCAGACACAGGTAAGGAAGGCCACGGTGGGAAGGAAGGGCGACCCTGAACATAAAAAAGCTACCCAGATCCTTCGCAAGAATTCCTGCTTGAGCGGGACCCACCCGTTCCCTGGACATATATACTATGTAAATTCTTTGCAAGAATGCCTGCTGGAAGGTTCTAAAGTAGGCTATGTTTCGGAGGGGGCTTATTTCCCTGGTCACATATACAGAATGTATAGATATACACACTCAAATTCGGGTTATTTCTCCTTTTGTACCTTGGGGTAAGACCAAGACGGCGCACGGCGCAGGAGTATTTTTGCTGCTGCTTCTTTCCCTTTTTGCTCTGCGGTGCTTTTCTCTTCAGCTCTCTCCCCAAATCTTGCTTGCAAGATTGCAATGGCCTTTAACTTCCACGCAAGCATTTGCTTACTTTTTTTTAGAAAAGTTAATGAAATTGAATCCGATGGGGCCGGGTTGGGCGGGGTGGGGTGGCGGGGTCAGTTGTTTGGTGAGGATTTGGAGGAGAGAGATCTTCAAGTGTGCACCAGCCTCGCGGATTGCGAAAGCGCACCGGCTTGCGGCGGAGAAAGACCTGCCTTCCATCTCGCCCTGTTGACTCCGCGCAGTATTTTTTGTTTTGTGTCTCTTTTAACTGTAGCTGGAGGCTTTCTCTCTCTTCTCTCTCTCTCGATCTTGTCGCACAAAAGGTTGGAGCGGAGGGGGAGGGGGGAAGAAACCGCACGTGGGTGGATCTCCTGCGTTAGGAGCTTGCAAAGTGCAGCTGGACCCGGAAGGGGCTGCTTTTCAGACCATTTCGGTGCAAAGGGGGGAAAGAGCCTTTTGTGTGGAAGCAGGTTACCTCGGGATTGGGCTGGTATTGTTGCGCTGGGGCGAGTGTGAGGAGGCTGTTGCGTTGGGAACACAAAACCCACTGCAGCGAGAACAAAAGCACTCGTGAGCGCACTCACCCACTAAGTAATGTAGGAGTTAGGATCTGCTGCTGGTCCTTGGCAGACCGTATCAAAACGGCCATCGTGTCCTCAAGGCTCCCCAGCCCGCTTTAGCCTTTGTTCCTTTTGCTTTTATTTAATTAAGAATAATATTTATTTTTTATAAAGAAATCCCTTAGGCAGCTGCAGCCTGCCGCGGGGGGGGGGGGGGCGGGTCAGGCCTCATGTCCAAAAAATCAGAGGCCAATGAGTGTCTGGGTTTTGCCACCCTCATAATCCAGATCTTGCTTTTCTGATGGCCCAAGAGAGGCCAGATCTAGCACGTGAGCGCATGATGATCCCTACTGTAAATATTAAAGTAGATGGGGCAAATAGACTCTGGGATCTTCCTTGATTCCATTGCTGGCGGCTTCCCTCTAGGATCGCCTTGCAAGTGCCATTTGAATCCTCACGGCCTGTTTCACTGTCCCTGCCGTTTCCGTGGAAATCGCTTCCTTGGGATCATAGCAGCCCCCCAGACTGACCTGCACGCACAGGGCATGCATAGATTTAGAGTGAGACCTTGTGCTTTTGAAGCAAAAATTAGAATGAAATAAAGGCGTCCAAATAAACGTCCGTGGGTGGTTGTTTTTTTTAAGGGTTTATTTCCTTCTTTCTTGTCACCCGTTTATTTATTTTCTTTCCCTCTTTTCCTTTCTTTCTTTCCTTCACTTCCCTCTTCTTCCCCCCCTCCCTTTCCCTTCAGGTGAAAATCTGGTTTCAGAACAAAAGATCGAAGATCAAAAAGATCATGAAGAATGGCGAGATGCCCCCGGAGCACAGCCCTAGCGCCAGCGACCCCATGGCTTGCAACTCCCCGCAGTCACCCGCCGTGTGGGAACCGCAGGGCAGCGCCAGGTCTCTGAGCCACCATCCCCACGCCCACGGGGCCAACTCCAACCCGTCGCCCGCCGCCACTTACCTGGAGAACTCCTCGTCCTGGTATTCCAGCGGTAACGCTCTCAGTGGTCACCTGCAGCCCCACGGCTCTCTACAGCACCCCTTAGCTCTGGCTTCTGGGACAATCTACTAGAATAGGATTCTTTTTTTAAAACAAAAAAAAAAAACAAAAAACAAAAACAAAACCCTCTTTCCTCGTTTCAAAACTCTTTACTTTTTTTGGACACTTGGCGTTTTGTTGATAAAAGGAAAAAATGCATATGGTTGACTCTCTTTTTTGTTTTGGGTGTTCCCTTTTTTTCAGGGAAAGGGTGGAAAAAACACTATACAGGATGAAATGTGTACAGCTCCTGCATGTAACTTATTGCATTTCAAAGGAAATTTTCTCCCGCCCTCTTTTTGATTTTGATTTTTTAACAAAACAAAAAAAGACACAGACGGACTTTTGGGTTGTTTTTTGGGGGGGAGGGGGAAAATGAATGGTGGCTTATTTTTTACTTCATCAACTGTGGACACTTTCAAAGGTGCCTTGAGAAATCTGATGACCTCAACCTTTTCCCCCCCAGAGACTTTAATTTTTCCCTCCCAACAATGTCATTTTAACCCTGTACATAAGTGTAGATAGAAGGAATTAAACTGTATATTCTGAATAAATAAAATTATTTCCACCATGAGAACAGGAGAAGAGAAAGAGGAAAAATATGACGCGTTTCCCTTCTCTCCGTTTGTCGAAAGGGACTAGCTGGGGGGGGGGGCGTGTTATCTCCTTGCTCCACCTTTTAGATTTATTTTATTTGTGAGGAGGGGGGAAGGTTGCCCCGTACGGCCCGATCCTCTGCTCACCAATTTATCTGTTGGGCTGGGTAGTCGTTTAAAATGCTGGACTGGGCTTATAGAACCCGGCATGTAAAAAAATACCCCCCCTATAACATACCTATTTTAAAGCCCCATCATAGCCTCCTCCCTCCCGCACCACAGCTTTACAAAAAGCGACTAACCCTCGAACGAAAATGATCTGGAGATGAAAAGAAGCGCTGGGAAGTGGCGGGGGGGGGGGTTGCAAATCGCTCTGTGTGCTTCTCTCTACTATAAAAGCAATTATCTGGGAGAAAGGCAGCATCCCATCGTCTAATTATACAAATTACATTTGCTTTTTTTTTTTAAAGCTGCTAAACAGGGCAGAAGACTAAAATGTGGACCATCCCCTCCCATCTCGATTGCTTCTCTCTTTTTTTCCGGGTTGGGAACACAAAGGCGATCTGCAAAACGGGGCCTGGGTGGTTGTTAGCCGAGGAGCCCTTTCAAAGGTGCAGGAGAAGGCGATCATTATCTTTTCCTTCGCTCCTGACGTCCTCCTCCTCTTCCCAGAAACTCCGCACCCTCCTCCTCCAATCCAATCCCCAAATTGAATTCCGGGCGAGCCACCCGAAGGCGACCGGAGAATGGGGAGGGAAAGGAAGAGGGACCCCGTGTGGTCATCCACACGTGGCATCGCAGCCCTCTGTGTCCCGGCATTGGGGGATGGAAGCAAAATGCTCCAAGGGAGAGAGGCCAGATAGCTGGCTTCTCCCACCCCCACCCCCACCCCGTACGGACTGGAAAACAAAACGAACCCCCTGTTTCCCCACCCAAAAATTATTTTGTCTTCCTGGATCTCCGCTTGGCCCAGGAGCAAATTGAGAAAGGGATTCAGAGCAGGCTTGGGGAAAGCACAGTTTGGTTTTTTAAAATATTTTAAAATGCATTGGGAACCCTGACCCCCGTCTGTAAGTAGGACGTATTACATCAGGAGATACAGCAACGAAGAATAACAGTTGGGTTGTATTTTTTTTTTAATGTTGTTGTTGTTAAAAAAAGAAAGAGGGTTAGAACTTTAAAAAAAAAAAAAAACACCACCATAAAAATTACATCCTGTCATCTGCTGATTTCAGTAAGAGATGTTCCAGGGTTTGGAGACAAAAACCTGAAAAGGCACGCTTTGTAGCCTCGGGCGAATTTACCTGTCTCTGGTAGTCTCTGCTTTTCTCTCCCATCCCCCACCTTTCTTTCTCCTCTTTCGGTTTTGGTCTCCCGTTTTAATTTAATTTGGAGACAGAGAAAGAAAGAGAGAGAGCCAAACCATTTTTTTTGGAGGGGGGCAGTAATAGGTTTGGTGGAACATTATCTTGTGCACATATATATTAGAAGAAGATATTTATTCGTTTGGAACGCGCTCGACTTGGTGTATGCGTGCGTGTAAACGGAGCTTCAAGCCGCACGCGCCTTGCCCTATTGTTCCCCCCCCCTCAGCGCCCCCCCCCCAAAGATCTCTCTCTCTCTCTCTACCACTGTTCAGCTCTGGCCTGTTCTGTGGCCTACTTTCCATTAAAATAACCCTTCCTACGGCTTGGCAGTCTTTTTCTTTCCTTTGCAACAGAACTACCCCCCTTGCAAATATCTCCTCTCAGAGTTTGCCTTTGCTCTCAAAGTGCCTGGCTCATTAACCTGCTACACCTTAAGCCCTTGTTGGGGGTGGAATGATTTTTATAGACAAATGTGGCTGTGTCTCCTGGGTGTTTTTTTTTTGGGGGGGGGAGGTTTTTACAGCGTGATATAACGGACACCCCCCTTTTCTCTCTTTCTTTTTGGTCCGATCTATTTTGCCCTTGATACTGGTGGACGTAACACCGCTCGGTTTCAATAGTATCCACGGCTGGGATTTCATTGCCGCCTCCCGTCTAAAAATGGCGCTAGTCCTCATGATCTCTCTCCCTCTCTTTCCTTGGGGCAGACAGTGGTGTCATGATGTGTAGACTATCTAGAACAAACTGAAGTCTTCCCACTCCCCAAGGTCAAGCTCTGGGGAAGTCGATTCCCCATAATCTATTGTTACTGTGGGCACAAACGTTATAATGTACCGCACTGCACTCAGGCGTGCATATGTGTGCTTGTATATATGTGTGTGTGTGTGTGTGTGTGTGTGTGTACACACACACACACGATATACACACATACTTTTTTGGAGAGTAGGAATCGCTCTGTCGTCCCTTCCCACCCTAAGGCAAGGATATAATCAAGTGTCCTCGGTAGTTTTTAACCTTTGAAGAAGTTTTTCTTCCCTTCTCCTTCCTCGCCCTCCCTTCCAAGTGGAGCTGGGGAGTCACAGCGGGGCGGGCGGAGAGGGAGAGAGAAGGAGAAGCATTCCTGTGGGTGCCGGATGGCTCCAGGGCTCCGCCGCAAGGGCCTGCGAGAGGGACACAGACCGGAGAGAGAGAGCAGCCCGCAAACTTCGCCTGCCTTGATCTGGTTCCTCTGGGCTCGAGCTCCACCCAGGGGTTCACCCACCAAACCACCCACAGGAGCACCCACCCTCGCTCTCTCTCCCTCCCTCCCTTTCTCTGGGCAAGGGAAGGTCAGGCGCGCTCCACCAGCGCGACCCACCGCGCAGCTGGCTAAATGGGAGTTTGAGAGCCTCTTTGGAGCTCAAGACACAGAATTTCCCCCCTCGGGTCTGCAGAAGCTGTTTGTCCTCCTGCCTCTTCCTCTGAGACGCGGGCGCGCGCGCTTGCTTTGCGATTTCTCTCTGCCACCCTCCGCTCTCGGCCACGTCTCCCACCCTAGCGTGCTTTCAGGTTGGCATGGCGGGGATGAGTTTTACCTGACCTGTAATTCTCCTTTAGAAACTCTTACAGTATTTTGCTCCCCCCCCCCCCAATTTGTTTCTTTCCCCCTCCACCTCTTCCGCGGGAGACCTTAATTAAACCCCATCTATAACCCCGCAGCGAAAGCGTAGTCTCAGTCGAACATTGCTTTTAATTTAGACCAAGGAGCTCCGCGCAAAGCCCAGCCAGACGAACGCGAGCCGTTTCCTCCCGGGAGCGCAGCTGAAGCAAAAGTTTTCGGGTGAAAGTTGGCAGCAGTTGAGTTACCCCTGGATTTGCTTCGGTTGGAAGTTTTAAAATCGGTTCGGCTTCAAGTGAGAGCTTTTTAATTGCGGTTTGGATGCGATGCATCACTCGGGAACTGCCGCCGCCTACCTTCTTCACCTCTAACACGGAGCTCTGTGTCCTTGGAATAGACCCGCATATACCGCTTCACTTCTGCTCCTTTATTTTTCTGGCGTGGGCAATTGGGCCCCTCAGTATAGAAGTAAATATCTGGCACAACCCTCTATCACGTTGCAGTGGTGGTGCGTTAAATGGAAGGAGTGCTATTAGAGCACGAAGGTGCATTTCCACAGAGCAGCAGTACACGTGTGCGTGTGTAAAAAGAGCCAATCCGTATGAATGCAACAACCTGCTTTATAGGTCATTCCTGGAGAGATGGATGGATGGTGCGCGCGTGCGTATTTTGAAAAATCCACTGTCGCCGCAGATCATCATCATTTTGCAATTATTTGCTTGTTTATTGGGGCCTAAAACATCTTTCCCAGCTCTACAAGCCTTCTGGGGTCCAATCCCCCATCCCGAGGCGCGTTTTTTATTGCCAGCCGCCAAATGCCAGATATTACGACCTTTAACCAAATGAAAACACCTTTAACAAGCTCGGAGCCTTTTAATGCTTTTGCTGTGCTGAGAGGCTCATTCTACACACACACACACAGACACAAACCCTTGCCAGCTTCCGTAGTCTGCAATATATGTGGGTTCTCTGGCGGGCGGTGGATTTTCTTTTTAACCCTTCATTCTCCCGAACCTGATCACAGGAAGAGTGGGAGGGGTGGAAAAGCGAGACAAAATTGTGCTCTAGGGGGGACATCACTGGGTGGTGTGTTTTTTTAATGGTGGGAGGAGAAACACACCAGCTCTGGCATTCTTGAAAATCAATGCAGTAGAAGCAGTTTCATTTTTCTAGCCTCCCCGAGACTTTTCCGTGGCTGTGATCCTGTACACGCTCGCTTTGTTGGGGAGCAAGTCCTGGCTGAACTCAGAGGGTCTTCCTCCTGAGGAGACAGCAGGCACAGGTTGGCTCGGTGCTTCTCCATCTCCCGCAGCTGCAATGCTTCTTCCTTCTTCCGCAGGTTTGCCGGACCGCTTCTCTCGATCCTAAACACAGCAGCATCCCAAGGAACCTCCTCTCCGACATCCGAGAATGAAGACAGCTCAAAGAGCGGGCCAGTTAGGGGAAAAGGACAAAAGGAAACTCCTCCGATCCGGGAATTTGGAGTCCACGAAGCACAAAGGAGGGCTTAGTCATTGCCAGTTTTGTTCCCCACCCCTTCCCCACCCCCTCCCCGGGTTACCGATCACCCACGTTCAAACCCAAAAACCAGTTTGCGGGGAGGGATACCGATTCTCTGGCAGAACCCTCTGCCCGTTCCCCCAAATCTAGCCTTTTGACCTTTCCACAAATCAGTTCCACGACTCTGTGATATATCCACTTTCTTCTTCCCGTTTTACTGCCACGCCTGCGTCTATCGCCATCACCCTATATTTGCCGTGCAATCCCACTCATGTCTACTCAGAGCAGGCCCCGTTGGATTCAATGGGGCTTACTCCCGGGGAAATGAGCATAGAAAGGATGGTAAATTTGCTTGGAAAGGGGCCTATTGATTTCAGCTGTGTTTCGCTTCCTTAGTAAATGAGATACGAAATGCGTTTATTTGCTAGGAAACTGTTCAGGAACACTAAGCGAGTCTACAGCCCCGATTAGAAATTTCTAAATAATCCCTCTCCCCCCACCCCACCCCACCCACTTTTTTTCTCTCCAATCGTTTCCACGTCTAAGTGGCTTAGGATCGCTGTGTATGTGTGAATATGCATAACAGCGCGTGTATCAAGTACCTCCTTTGATGGTTAGAATACGGAACAGCCAAAGCAAACTCTGTTTGCATTGTGCATTTATCAGACACCAGAGACAATAGACGAGAGCATTAATCTGCGACAGGCTGCTTGGTTTAATTAATTGCAATTAAAAACCTGCCCGGCTAATTGCCTTTGGGGTTCCCAAGGGCTTGTCCAATGAGTAAATGCGAACTGGGGGGGGGGGGGAGGAATATTCATTCAGTATGTGGAGACAGCACGCAATGAAATCGAATTTGGTCTTCTAAGAACAACAACAACAACGGCTACTACTACTGCTCTCTTTTATTTTTAAACAAAGAGCATAACCTCAGAGGCTCACAGCCGGATCCTAGCCACTTTCCCTCGGAGTAAACCTGCGATCTCCGAAGGGATTTTCTCTTGGAAGCAAAGGCCCCATTTCAAATAAATGGGTCAACAATCCAGTGTGCTTGGGATCTGGTTATAAATAAATAAAAATCAGTGGGTTGAGGGAATTCCCTTGTGGTCTGTAGCAAACCCTGATGCCTAACCGGAAAAAGAGAGCTATACCTCTGGAAATCAAGGTCTTGAGGGCCAAACAGCCGTGGTAAGCGAATACCGTACTTCCATGGCCTCCTCCTGCGCTTCCCGGAGGCAAGTCTGGCCGCCCGCTGTTGGAAACAGGATAGTGGCCTTGATGGGCGCTTGGTCTGATCCTGCAGGGATCTTTCTCTTTAAACAAAAACACAAAAAAACCAGAACCAGTGACATTTGGCTCCACGTATGGTTCAGTCTGTGCCACTTCCAGCATGGGACTTGTACGCCCCCTTCCCTTTCCTTCTCGCTAACCGTAGGGTCCGGGGGAGAGAAAAGGGGGGGGGCGGTGCCCTACGGCTGCAGCGAAATAGAGAGAAATGAGAGGGTGTGGGGAGGAGGATGTCATGCACACACGCGCGCGCTTACACACAAACACACAACCGGGGTGGGGATGGGGGGTGGACCAGCAGCCCTTGAATATACAACGAAGCCTCCTCTGGCTCGCCTCAGTCCCCTGATTTGCTCTGTTCTTAATTCCCGCTCTTCTTATTCCTCCTTTTCCCCCTTCCCCCCCTCCACCAGAATCAACCCAGGCTCTCTCTCTCTCTTTCTCGTTCTTTCCCCCCTCCCCCTCCCGATTTTGATTTGATCGCTCCCGTTCACATTTCACTTTTGTATTTCTCCCCCCCTCTTCCTCTATCATTACTCATTGAGTGCCCCGTGAAATTACAATCGTACATTTTCAGCTCAGCAACCCATTTGTAGTGGAGGAGAGAAGGAGGAGAGAGGAGAAAAAAGAGAGAGAGAGAGAGAGAGAGAGGTCTAAATAATGGCCGAATTAGCCCTACTGGACAGTTTCAGATGTAACACTCTGTAATAATTATATTGCAGGCTGGATTAGGATGCTATTATCATAATCTGGACGTTTACAATTATCTGTAATTTGCAAAGATGCGCCAGGTCTTGATTACAGCGGTGTTTTTTTTTTTATCAAGCTAACCATCACTAAACAGTGACAGTAATAACAGCTAATTTTGCTGGCAATATAAGAGGTGCTGGGGTGTGCAAACAATTTCACACCTGGATATGCTCAGTCAACCAAGAATATAGAGAAAGAGCTTCTGCCCTGAGACTCAGAAAAATATTCTCCTCTGCTTCTCACCACTATAGATTTCCTTAGACCCTCATCTCTGCTTAACAGGTTTTGCACGGGGGTAAGTTTTTTTTTTTGTTCGGTTTTAAACCTCCTCGACTGCTGCCGCATATCCCGTCAGCTGTACCTCTTCACTTTTTAATGATGGTTACTTTTATTACTATTATTATTATCATTGCAAAAAAAGAAAGTAAGAAAAAGAAAAGAAAAAGAAAACCCTGATCATTCTAATTTCTCAATTTTCCTTACTTAGACCTTTCGATAAGCGAGTTACATGGACGCACATTTATTTACTTGTTTGTTTGTTTGTTTGTTTGTTTGCCTGCTTTTATTGTAGCTTTTATGGGGGGCGCTCTGCGGTTTGGGTGGGTGGCTCAGGATTCCCACATTTTCAGTGACTCACGTAGAGGTTCAGAAATAAGGGGGGGTGTATATTGAAAGGGGGTGTTGTCTCGAAAACGAACCGGTGGATGTGTGTTGCGGGGGGTGGGTGGACTCGCTATGTTGTCAACATCAGTGAAGTGCCATTTGGGAACTCCCGGTTCAGAATGACAAAGAAATACTCCACGGTGTTTTCCCTTCGAAATCTGGGTTTCCGTGTTTAATGCAGAGTCGTCCCATTGCTTGATAGTGGTCTGATCCACTGTGTTAGCTGGTGTGCGTGTGTGTGCGCTTCATCTTCCCTAAGTCTGAAATGATATTGCACGCTTACTTACAAGTAAATCCCATTCGTGGGACGTTTCGGAGTAGACAAGTAAAGAATAGGGCTGTGAAACCCCCTTCGGGATTTCCCCTAGGTAAATGTTCTTAAAAGCAAGTGTGTGGTTTTTTTCTTTTGTTTTTAAGAGCGGTATGTCGATTACAGCAACCACTTTTGAAAATGCTCAGCTAGACACCCAGCCCAGCAATCAGGCTGCCGAAATACCGATTCTACTTTCCGCTCCTACTTTATCCGAGACACACCAAACTGGGAAAGAAATCCCATGTATTTCAATGGAGCACCGCTCTGCGAGCCTTTTCACTGTCTCATCTCGCAAAGCAACCCGTTCATTCTAATGGAGCTGAGAATCGGATGTGTGTTGCGGGGGGGGGTGGGGAGTGAGGAGGTTAAAATCCAGGTTGCTTGAATAGACTGGAGAACCTCTTCTCGGTTTAAGCGGCTGTAAATCTGGCCTGGCTGAGTTCCGCCAGTTTATTTCCCTGTTCTACTTCAGAACATTCACACACACAAACAAACACCCCAGTTCTGCGTGGGTTGTCTATCGCTTTTGAGGCCAATCCGATTCCTCAGGAACAATCCGGATCTACACGGGCCTTTTCGCTTGGGTTTCAATGGAAGAGGGGTTATCCAAACGCACAAGCCAGTGTGCGCGCCCCATATTACCTCCCCAGGTACCCCTTCCTGTTTATCTGGAAGTGGGATCAGTACTATTAGAAATGTGGGGGATTTAAGGGACTTTACGGGTGCGTGTGGGCGGGGGGGGGGTTCCTCTGTTTAGCTGCAAAGAGTTTTCTGGTGAAGCCCTAAAAGGAAACCCTTTTTGAGAATCCTTCTCAATTCTGGCACAATTGTCCCACTCTTATCTATAGATGACGCTATTTCGCGAGCGCCTCGGCGTCGGCGTCTCTCACCCTCAGCGGCAGACAGGTAAAGCTTTCTGGCTCCCCAGCTCGCCGCTACTAAGGCCCTTCCTGCAAGCACCTTCCACGATGCCTGCTTTGTCTAAACGTCCCTTGAAAAACTAGCAAATCGTCCTTCCGGCTCTTAACACAGATTCCTTATACGTTGCTCAGAGGAAGTCCGAGAGAACCGATTGTCCCAATCCTGAAAGTCAGTCCCATTTGAAAACGATGGAACTGACTTCTGAGTAGACCCGCTAGAGGATTGCGCTGCTACACAACAGACAGAAGAATGGGGAGGAGGGGGAAGACGAGACAGATGAGGACCCTTCTCACCAACTCCCACCAAGAACCGGATTTTGATGGTAGACTAAAAGTGGACCAAGCCCTCGAGATCTAGTGAACTGGGAGGAACTAACCCGTGAAAGGTTAACATGTCAACCTGGATGTACTGCTCGTGTGCATGGGGGGCGGGGAGTTTGAGAGATGTATGTGTGTTGTGCAGGGGTAGAGGTAATGCGTAAGGCAGGATAAATAAAACAAGCCCCTCCAAGACCTAGTAGTTAAGCCAACATACTAGAAATTCAGCGGATTTCAATCTGCCGTTCAAGATCCTCAAAATCACGACAGCTCTGTCCCTGATTTCATCAGCGTGAGCCCTGCCATCCTCTAACCCTGCCCTGATCCTGAACATATTTACTCCCTTGGCACTGAAGGCCGCGTTCATCTCAATGATACTCACTTCCCTGGAAGCGTTGCTGAGAACTGGGATCTGAATCCTATCTGACGGGCTTTGTGGCTTCGCTCGCAGCATCCCCATTTTTCCTGTGGTTCCACTGGTTTGGGGAGGATTATCCTTCATCAGAAAGTCTTGGGGGCTCTTCCTACAAAGGGAAGGGGGCTACCCCTCGGTTTAAATGTATGATAGCTTTCTCACTCCCTAACACGAATCTGAATAATTCAGTGAACCCCACAACCAGCTGTACCTCAGAAGCCTCTTCTATTCTTCATAGCATTATAATTTTGGTTAATTTTCAATTTTAGGTCCTACGTCTCTGCAATTTGTGTATGAATAACAGAATAATTTCCCTCTTTTGTTTCGCCTTTCCTGTTCCTGAATCTAAATAAAGATGGCTTTTTAGTATTAAAAGTGGAAGAAAATTACAGGTAATTATCTTTGACGGTAAAAACGCTGTAATCAGCGGGCTACATGAAAAATTACTCTAATTATGGCTGCATTTAAGAGAATGGGGGGAAAAACCTTCTTATGGATAAAAACCTTAAATTGTCCCCAATGTCTGCCTCAAATTGGATGGCACTGCAGCTGGGGGCTTTGTTCACAATTGATCCTGGGGAGAGCTGAACCCAAAGTTTCACAGTGGGAAAGAGGAGGGGGGGGGAGAGAAAAGAAAACATTTTTTCCTTCTAATGTAACAATGCGAATGGTAGAAAATGACAAGACTTGATCGGTTTTAAGCCATTCTGAAGACTGACTGAGCGTGGAAGTTGCTCAACAAAAAACCGGCGCTGGTATATTGGTAAGTAGTCTTGGCTTTTGTGTCTAATTATAGTGACTGTCCTTTTGCACGACTGTATGTAGCTGTCATTATACGGAGCACTCTGAGGATCTCCATTGACTTCTGATAAATGGCTCAGTGGTTTCAAGGTTCATAATTTGAAGGATGCCCAGGGCTCTAGCCATTAATTCTCGCAGTATGGGGCATCCTGCTTGTGTGACGAAAGGGGCTTTTCGTGGTGCATGATTTCTCGCCTTTGCACCACCCTAAGAAGGATATGATTCGTCCTGGACTCGGCAATGGGGACCAGGGAGCGGGGAGAGAGAGAGAGAAAAACCTGGGGAACATTATTGCGCAGCGTTAGGTAGCCTGCTTGGCATAGGAGTGTGAGAGAGAGCTGTTGGGGATGGGGGGCGGTGAGAGACCATCACCCTCTGCCACCTACGAAAGCAGGCAACCTCTTGACTTTTGCCAAACCTGCCAAAAGGCAGTTCGAGGGCAGCTTTCACGCCGCCGGGGCTGAAAACGGAAAAGAAAATTCCGCGGGATTCTGAAAATCAATGAATTCTCTCTGCGAGGTAGAGAATCCGGAGGGGACCCAAGTCGATTAAGAGGAAGCCAGTTTGATGCTGTTTGTTTCAGAGGGTGCAAATCGGCTTGCGGATCCAAACCAAGTCTCCTTTGCACAATATAATTTTTACTGGTTAGGCGGGCAGATAGGTAGGTCGCAAAACAGATGCGATGTTACGACTGGTGCACGCGCGTGTGTTATGTCATAAGCATCTATCTAGCTACTGACGTGATACATCTATGGCATAGATAACTACATGGGCATATATCTCTGACCATTACTATATTATATTACATAATATTCTGCCTGTATTAATATTAGGCAGGCCGACCATGCAGAACACGTCTACTCTAGAGCAGCCCTGATAAAGTCAGCGATACTCTGTATGTGAACTATAGGAGACTGCCATCCTAAGCACGATTACTGAGGAGGACAGTTCCGCCGAGTAATAAATCTCAAACGACTGCATTTAGGATTTAAAACATGGTGGGGGGAGGGTTCCTGGGAAGGCGGGGGAAGATAACCTTTCCAAAGCTGTAGAGTAATGCAGGACTCTTTTGACATTTTGTGGCTTTTACTCTATATATGAAAGGAGACAAAACATACAAAGTATATATACAACTAAAATTCAACAATATGTACAACAAGGTTGCTGGGTAGGCAGCTGAGAGACCGAGAGAGAGAAAGAGAGAGCTGCCAACCAGGGAGGGAGGGCAGATGGGTGAAAGAGATTTTAGTCTTAGGATGGGGTGCGGTTTTGTTTTGTTTTGGGGTTTGTTTGGGTTTTTTTGTATGTATGTTACTTTCCCCCGCCCTCAAATTCTCTTTCTCCTGCGGCAATAATACTTAGGGGGTGGGGAGTTTTCTTCTCCAAGCTCCACCGAAATGAATGAGGGCACAGCTCCAATTCATTACAGCGGGGCATGCGCAGGAGAACTTCTGGTCAGTTTTCAGGTGCTTAGTTTCAAGTGACTTATGGATGTGGGAGATAATATAGTGGATTCGCCCTCACAGCTGCCAGTTCCACTCCGAGAAAGCATGCAGATTTTACTTCGTGGAAATGTCCTAATTAAACTAGAAAAAAAAGTTTTTCCGCCCGCCCGCCCCCGCCCCCGCCCCAAACGGTAGTATCTTCTCCCTTAAAAAAAATCCCTTTCTCCGCCCCTCCCTTTCCAATCATTTTTGTTGTTGTCAATCTCGGTTTAGTGAATAAAAATAGGATCGCTTCTTTTTCATTGAATAAGTTTTGTTATTTTTGTTTTGTGCTGTTGTTTTAAAGTTGCTGCGTGGACTTGGTGGGAAAAGTCTGTAAAAAATTTTTGCTTTTCGACTTGTACTCCCAGAGAGGTTTGGTGCCTCCGAGTCCCAAAGGAAATATCCCAAAGAGGAGCATCTGACGTGGGCCAGGACGCAAATGGTCTCTTTCTGCTCAAGATCAATCGCTGAGGTTTAAAGAGAAGGCGAAGGCGAAGCCGCCCCAAATCTGTCTTCCTTTGCCACACACTCCAGATTCACCCAGAGCCCCGCGAGCTGCGCTGCTCCCCCCCACCCCCGCCCAGCTTGGCAAGGCCGCGCTGGAGACAGCGGCTCCTCCGGCGAGCTGTTTCTCTTGGCCCCGTTCACATCATTTGTGGTCTCTGCATTGTGTCTTGATGTGGAGAAGAGTACCAGTGAGAATAACCAGGCATGTAGCTATTGGGAGGCATGTTGACTCCTTTGGCAGAGGCTGAAACGTCCCAGACAGGAGGCAAACCTGGAGACCGCGGAGACAGGGTGGCAGAGCCCGGCAGGGGGTCGCTCTCGTGAGGGTTGCCGCCTTGTTTGAGCAGTTTCTTGAACTTGGAGCGCTTGTTCTGGAACCAGATCTTCACCTGCAACAGAAAGGCAGAAGGCATGAGAGGTCTGCTGGGGGAGGAGGGGTGGGGAGGGGTTGGGGACTTAAGGCAGATAGACAGTTTCAAATCCATCCATGTATTTATATATCTGTCTGTCTATCCAATCTTCCTTCCTTCCTTTTTCTCCCACCGTGGCATGAACTTCATTATCTCCCCTCCGCGTTTCTCCCCTCCCCGCTTCCATGGCCATTGTTTGAATCACCCGCAATTAGGACTTGCTTAAGTAAACTGCGCTGAGACTGTTTGAAAAGGCCATATCCTTCTGGGGGGACAGTTACAATGCGCGAGTCTCGTTCATTTCTTCTTCTTCACGCGTCCATTGAAGGCAACCTACGCAGACAGAGAACCTGCGTACGTGTATGGATAGGATACCCAACGTCGGCCTATATAATGTATTACTGCATAATTGTCAAGACGCGGCTACCGTTTTAGGACCCGGAGTGGGGAGGGGAACCAGGACAGAGGAGGCGATCTATCTCTTACCCACGACCTCCCTCTGTATTATGAAACCCCACCGCCACCCCCACTTCAACTCTCCGTCCTTTTGGAGAGGGCCACAACGCTAAAGCCCTGGGAGCCATTACCGGCGCCATTGATCTCGATGGGACCGAGGCGAGATCCTAACCACACATACTCAGAAGTTTTTCACCGAAATCAGTTGGACTTACTTCCAAGTAAATGTGCTTAGGAAGGGGTGCCACTTCCACTTTTACGAGTTTTAAGATCAGGCTCTAAAACCGTCTGCAGCTGCACCTTCAAGGGGGGGTCTAAATTGGCTTAAATCCCAAAACGCGTCAGTTTTGTTGGATTCCAGCTTGGCCTATAAAGAAGTAATACGTGAGTCAAAAGAAAAAGGAAGAGAGAGAGAGCAGCCCATTTCGTAGAGTGAGGGTGGGGGGGGGAGGGGGGAGGAGAGGACCAGGAGAGTTGATCTGCTTCGCTGAGCAAGATGGTGATCTGTAGCTTATCGCGCGGAGATCATCCCAGTGGCGTAAAACCAACAAAACTGAGCCTTACATACATTGAAAATTTAATAAAACAAAAACAGTAGATGAAAGTTAAAAAACAAAATAAAATAAAAACAGCAGCAGCAGCAGCAACAACAACAACAAGCCTTTTGCAGCAATGTAAGAGAGTTAGGGATCATTCAAATAAGAGCGTTTTGCAAACATCCCAGCTGGGAAGGTGACAGTGTCCTTTCTCTGTACCACACTTTAGGTGCTCTAAAAGCTCGGATTGCCATTAAATATGTGTGGTGGTGGTGGTGATATGCTGTTTTTTTTTAAAGACACCTTCCTGTCTTCTTTTGCCTTCAAGGTCGCCCCTATATCACAATAAGGCACCAAATCCCAAATGCCCGGCTTTGCCTACATTCCTGGCAACCACCAGCGGATCCAATGAACATGGTTTATCCCTTTTGTTTTTGTTTTTTTCCGTCCGGATTTTACAAACTGCCACAAAAAAGGTTATTATTATTTTTATTATTCCTTCTTTCTGCATTCATGAATTCAAATTAATCGTTTTCCTTCTAACCTCGTGTGTCATTCAGGCTTAAATCTGCTGGGAAAGCCAGAATGCACCAACCACATTTAACTGTGGCTTAACTCGCTCTAATTTTGTACACGCTTCCCTTTGATCGTCAGCTCTATCATCACCTTTTGTACATTTCGCCTAAGGGCAAGCACAGAATTTCAGTTACTCATCCAGGATAATTTACTATTGAATATTACTAGGGAAGGTGCGCTTTCTTCGGGCCTAGAGGCTGTGCACCGTATGAAAGAGATTTCCATTTCTATCAGCAAAGGATAGGGAGGAGGTTTCTCTGGACCCCCAACAACCTTTTTGTTTTATGTATAAATTCATTTCCACATCAGTGCTTATTATCACCTTCACATTTGGGCTGTAACTAAACAGGTGCATGCCCAGATTCTGGAGTGATGAACTCAAACCTTTCTCAACGCACCATCAAAACAGACTGAATTTGAAAAATAATAATAATAGAGAGAGAGAGTGATATTTCACCAACGCATACTTGGCCATGTTTTTACAATCCACCGACCTGGGTAGCTGAACTTCGCTTTTATTCCTAGCCTTTGGCCCATGGAAATAGTGATTTGTCTGCTTGATTTTGGTCTGGCCTGGCCTTCTCTTGGAGCCCAGGATCTCAGGGATCTCTCTGGACTTCCCCGGGAATTACCTGTGTCTGAGTTAGTCCTAATGATGCTGCCAGCTCTGCTCTCTCGGGAAGCGCCAGGTACTGGGTCTGCTGGAAGCGGTGGTTTAAAGCCTGCAGCTGGAGACTCGAGTAAATGGTTCGAGGCTTCCGGATCTTCTTCCCTTTCCCATTAAATCTTATCTCCCCGTTCTCGATAACTGTGGTTTTCTGTTGATCTGCAATAAAAAGAAAACACATTTGAAGGGGGACGTCCAGCACAGGAAGACCTTCTATGAGACACCCCGGGTTTTGTTTTGGGGGCTTTTCATGTTAGGGATGTGGGGGTGGGGTGGGAAATCAGAGACAAAGCCATTTCCATGTCATTACTAACAGAGTCAAATGCACGGGGTGATACATAAGAAGGTCAGGCCGCTGACAAGTCCTCCAGGCAGCCTTCTGTGGCGGAGGATTCACTTTGACCTGCAAGATCTACCCGCTTTCCTGACAGTTTTGCTACCCAGGCGTGCTAGGCAATTAATGACGCTCTCTTAATACAAGCAGTACTTCGCTCAAACAAAAACTACTGCTATTTCCAGAAATCCCTGGTCCATGGCAAAACTCCTTCGTTTTAACCGAGAACCTGACATGCACCCTGTTGACTAGTTTGTGGCTACTGCATTGACCTCTCTTACCAAAACCTGTCGTTTTTTTTAGAGTTTGGATTTTGATATCCCGCTTTTCACTACCCGAAGGAGTCTCAAAGCGGCTAACATTCTCCTTTCCCTTCCTCCCCCACAACAAACACTCTGTGAGGTGAGTGGGGCTGAGAGACTTCAGAGAAGTGTGACTAGCCCAAGGTCACCCAGCAGCTGCATGTGGAGGAGTGCAGACACGAACCCGGTTCCCCAGATTACGAGTCTGCCGCTCTTAACCACTACACCAAACTGGCTCTCAATACTCCCTATACACACAAAGACACGCGCGCAGAGTTCATGCTACCTGAACGTCTCATTTAATATTGAAATGTGTTTGAATTGCACACGCAATTTGTATCTCCTAAATATGAATCTATCTCCAATCTCAACGTTTTCTCAACGAATAAGCAAACAGCAGGGTAGCATTTCTGCTTCGGATCTGTAGACGTATCTCCACAGCCAACGTACAGGTGCAATGATTTTACGAAGGGACGCGGAGCTGCGTCTTCCCTCGGTGACTTTGCCATTTGTTTCTCGAGACATTTACTGAAGATTAGCCATCCGGTGGGTGCACGCACGGAATTTATAATATCATTTTCTAGGCACAGTGGCTGGGCTAAAGGTGTGATAAAATCGTGCAAGGCCAAAAAAAACAAAAACAAAAAAGCCCCACACACTTCTCCTCTGTAGTATATGCCCAACACAACAAGACACAGGAGTCACCAGCGTCTGACCTGGCTCCCTCGGGCGCTAACTGTCTTTTTTCTCTCTCTGATCACCTTGCGTCAAATGCAACAAAGACGGGATGATCATGGCCCTTCTCACTTCGGCTGCAGAGCAATTTCTTCCCCAAGGAAGCCTGGTGGCATCGCGCTGCCCCCAGACTATGGCAGTAGCCCGTCGTAGCAGGAGATGGACTACGGCCCGGCCGCTCTTTCTAAACGCATATCTTCGTCCTGCACAGACCACTGTCGTGGAGAGGGCATCCGCGGGCTATGCAAACAACATCCTAGGAAAAACAAAATCACTCCTGTTCCTCTGGGACGGCTACATTATCGTAGAAGAAAGCCAGAATGGTCTTCGCTTAAGGTTTTCAATCCACACAGTCCATGGGCAGCTTCCAAGTGGAGGGCAGCGCCTCGGAGTCCCCGAAACAGGACACACGTGCCTGAGCATCCCCACGCGCGTCGGCCGGCGGCCTGCGTCCAGGCACGCGTGTGGATGGATCCCAGAGGGAAACTCAGGATCTGGAGCACGCAAAGGGAAGCCAGGAAAGAGTTGCCGAAATCCGAACCACGCTTACAGGAAAGCAAGTCCTCTGGAAGCGAATTGTTGTTGTTGTTATTATTATTTTGGGTGTGGGTGTGTGTGTTACCCTCCCAATGAAACCTGCCCGGGATCGGGGTGAGATGTCATTTCAAACAGAGATATGAGCGGGAGAGAGCCAAGGGATCCCAATGCAAAGTAGCAACCCCCCCCCCCCCACCGAAATCCTGCGTATTGATTTGGAAACTTACTTCCGAGGGAAGGTTAAAAGTGGCGAGGGAAGGAGGAAGAAGAGGCAGGCGATGGAGGGAAAGCGAGGGAAGTGCAGCAGAAAATGAGACAAAGGGAGAGGAAGTGAAGGGAGAGGAAGGGCATGCGGGAAAGAAAGGAGAGACAAAGGAAGCCGGCAGCCAGCGGGCCGGCCGCGGGGGCTCGGCCCGGGCATCTCCGCGCCCGTCTCGTGGGAACGCTCCGTCACGCGTTGCCTCCCGTGTCACCCACCTGCGTCGTCCGGCCTCGCCGTCCCGCCCGCGCCTCCTCCTCCTCCGCCTCCTCCTCCGCCGCCGCCGGCGTGGTAGGGCTGCAGGTAGGGGCTGTGCTGCGCGTGGCTCACGTAGGGGTAGGCTGCGGCGGCGGCGGCTGCGGCGGCCAGCGAGCGGTGGCTGTACGAGTTGGCGGCGGCGGCGGCGGGGCCGGTTGGGTAGGGCGCGGCGTGGTGGTGGTGGTGGTGGTGATGGTGGTGCGGGTGCTGGTGGTGCGGGTGCGAGTGCGAGGCGGGCGCCGCCGAGTGCAGGCAGTGCAGCGGGTAGTGCGCGCCCGCCATGGCCGCCGCCGGCGAGCTCTGCTGCTGCTGCTGTTGCTGTTGCTGCTGCTGCTGCGCCGAGTGCGAAGAAGAGCCGCCGCCGCCGCCGCCGCCGCCGGGCGCCTGAGCCCCTGGAGGAGGCGGCGGCTGAGGCGGTGGCGGCTGAGGCGGCTGCTGAGGCGCCGGAGGCGGAGGCGGCTGCTGCTGCTGCTGCTGCCCGAACTCCATGAAGGCGGATTTGGACGAGTCCGGCGCCTCCAGCCCGTCAGCCATCGTAGTCATGGTCATCATCCAAGTTGGGCAGCCAGCGACGAGCGCCTCAGCCCGGCTACTCGGCGTCGTCGTCGTCGTCGTCGTCGCCCCCCTCGCGCTCCCGCCACCTTCGAGGGAGCCTATTAGCCTGCGCCGGGCGGGAATTAGCGACGGGGCTCGCGCGCTATTCCCCCCCCCCACCGCGCGCGCTTTTTCTTCTTCTTCTTTAGCGAAAGCTGAGGGGGGGGGGAAAGAGAGAGAGAGAGAGGTGGGAGAGGGGAAAAAGAGAGAGGGGGAGAAAGAGAGAGAGAGAGAAAGAGAGAGAGAGAGAGAGAGGAAGCAATAGGGGGAGAGGGGCCTTGTTAACTGAGGGAGGGGTGGAGGGGAGGAGTGTGAGAGGCGCTGGGGAGGGAGAGAGGGGAAAGGAAGGAGGAGGAGGGGGGCCAGGAAGAGAGAGAGAGAAAGAGAAAGAGAACGGCAGACTTAGTCCTTCCCGGGGCTTTTTCCCTCACGCTTCTTCTTTCCCTCCATTTGGGGGCTTTTCCCCCTCCACCTCAGACCCACACACTCCCTCTTTCTCTCTCGCACCCTCCCCCGTCTCTCTCTCTCTCTCCGGTTGGGGTTTGTTATTAGGTTTTTGGTTTGGTAATTTCTTTTCCCCTCATTAAGGGGAAAAAACCTTGAGGGAGTTTAAGGCAAAGGCAGAGAGAGAGAGAGAGAGAGAGAGAGAGAGAGAGAGAGATAACCCCCTTTCTCTTTAAGGTGGATTCTCCTTCATAAAGTTGTACTGCTGCTTTTCGACTTGAGGCAGCAGGGGGAGGGGAAGGCGCACGACAACACACAACAACAGCGGGAGCGGGAAGAGTGTGGGGGGGGGAGGTGGAAAGAGAGAAAACGCCACAAGTCGAATGGTTGATCTCCAAAGGGCAGCGCCTCCCCATTGGTCACTCCGCTCGTGACGTCACCCAGCCCGGGCACTTCTACTGGCGTCAGCGCGAGCCCACCTTCTGCACAACTCCAGAGCTCGCAGCGAGCGAGAAGCAGCCAGCCGGCTAGCTAGCTAGCTAGGCAGGCAGGCAGGCGCTTGGGGGGCATGTGTGTGTGTGTGAGAGTGCGCGCGCGCGTTTTGCGCTGCACACAACCACAACAAAGCTGCGCTCCGAAGTAGCACCCTCGCTTTTACAAAGCCAAGCACCCTTCCAAATGAACTACAGTATGGGTTTTTTTCCAATTAAAAAGAAGAATGTGCATTTATTTTCCGTACAGTAGTTGCATCTCAGGCTATTGCTGCCTCGCACGTGTCCGTTAGAATTCACAACAACACTGTCCAGCCTTGGTGTTCAGAGCCAAAGCGGTGCCCAGTAAAGAACTATAAATTATGGTCTAGAATCCTGGATGGTAACTCAGAGTTCTGGACAAAATTAGCAGGGTTCCTTCCTGAGGTATTTTCCTGATGATGCAATGTGCCCAGGGGATGGATTCATTTAAAACACACAAGCACCCCCTCCGCGCGCGCGCGCGCGCGAACTCGGTTGTCGGAGTGCTGTCCTTGGATCAGTACAATAGTGTCTGCTTTTAAAGCATCCTGCTCCGAGGGCGAATCCTCAGAGATCTGTCAGTAATACATTTCCCCCCCCCCTATTGAAAACAGAAGCTCCTGTAATGCTTTCAAATATATGCAAATGAGACATGCGGTTAGTGGTTTGGCAAATCTTGATTGCAATATAAACTACCCGAGGAAAAGTGCCTTCACCCTAAATTTGCCTTTCGATTACAATTCCAGTTGATTTTATTTTATTGTCAACATTGTTAATGATAAAAATAGAGTCGCTTCGCAGTTATTTTTACTTTCCGAAAGGAGGCAATTAGACTTCTAATCAGGAATACACAAAAAGGAAAGAGAGAAAAATCTCCCATGATTAACTGCACTACTTTGTTCAAATTGCAGCTATAAAATTCAGAACAATTTGCCTGTAATGATTATGGACTGGGTTTATTTTGGGAGGTGGAATAAAAGTGGATATAGCATAAATTATCCTCTAATTATACACCAGTGTCGCCTCAATTATCCTCTTATCAAAATGGTTGTCTAACTGCCGCATTTAGTTTCAATTCTCTCCCATTTTTTTCTATAAAAAGAACCTCATACCTTGTTATTATTAATCCATTTATTATTTGCTAGGGGATTTATAGCAGAACATCCAGGTGGTATCGCCACATCTCTCGCAAAGATGGACTGGGGAAAGACATTAAGTTGGAACCAACACGCCAGAGGATCTATCGCGTTCTCGTTTTGGGGGACAAGTCAGTCCGCGCTTTCTTTCTTTTAGACAAAAAAGAAATCTGGCGTCCACTGAACAGGGAAACATTAGGATCTTTGGAGATTTACGGAAGAGGAGTCAGGTAGGGGGGAAAAAAAACAGACCGCTTTCAAGGGTGGGGGGAGAGAAGAAGCTAGAGAAAGTTGGAGAGGCTGATAAACCTGCTGGCTTTACGTGCATCGGCAACTTTTCTCCTGGAGGTGGGGGGAAGTTTACCCAGACCTAGGGGACGTGTGATATTACATTGCTACGAGATTTGTTTGTTGCAGTTCTGGCAAGTATTTATTTTTTTAAAAAATAAGGCCTGGCATTGAGAAGGATCAAGAAGAGGTTCTCTCTCTCTCTCTCTCTCTCTCTCTCTCTCTCTCTCTCTCTCTCTCTCTCTCTCTGTGTGTGTGTGTGTGTGTGTGTCTGTCTGTCTGTCTGTCTGTCTGTCTGTCTGTCTGTCTCCCCCCGCCTTCCTTCTCGCCAGGTCACGACAAACCTTAAGCAAATAGTTAGCTCTTAAGAACCCCACGGATCTTGCCATTTTGCGCGTTGCGCTTTGCGTTCAAAAGATTTGGTTGCGCTCTGAGATGGGTAAGGCAGAGAGATCACCGCTCTGTTCTTTGGTAACTTGTTCACGGGACAGGGAGTGTGTGTGGGGGGGGGGGAAGTGTGTGCCGCTTTCAGAGATGATGGGCTGTTTCCCCCTCCCCCCCTCCTCTTTCTCGGCGTTTAACTCCTGGAGCCTCTGGAGTCGGTTCAGTAACTCTGAATGCAGCTCTAAGTGTCTTGCCTTGTTCGCGGAGTTCTTAACAAGAGTTATACTCCGACACTCGAATAGGGTAACCCCAGACGGGCATTTACAAATTTCCAATGCCTTTTTAAAAAAATGTTCCTAGTCCTATGGAAGAACTGGGGTGGTGGTGGGGAAAGAGAGAGGTGGTTATGGAGTGGCGCGATTTTTAATATTTAAGCGAGCTGAGCGAAGGTCCAACTAGCGTTCTCTTGCCAGTTTCCTGAGAGGCTTTCTTCCTTGGGTGTAACTAACGCGCAGGTAGATTTGGCAGGTTTATTGCTTTATACCCTCCAGCTTCTTGTTAACAACCGTCGGGGAAGCGGTTTTCTGCAGGTGCCAAGAACAGTCGCGTTTCTCTTTTGCTTTTCGGAAAACACTGGGGAGTGGAGAGAGGACTGGGTTAGGAAGAGTTTCTGTTGTCTGTGTTATCTTTCTTTCTTTCTTTCTTTCTTTCTTTCTTTCTTTCTTTCTTTCTTTCTTTCTTTCTCTCTCTCTCTCTCTCTCTCTCTCTCTCTGAAAAGCTTTGCCCGGTGCATTTCTAGGACTGCAATTCCTATGCACGCTTACCTGAGGGTAAGTCCGCATTTGAACTCACTGGCAATGAATTCGGAGTGAACATGCACAGGATCCATCTGTGGCTGTATATGTGTTTGTGTCCTGCCACACGAACCTCTGTTAAAGCAGGTGATATGAGAGCGAAATCATCAAGCGGTTTTATTTTCAAGGAAATAAAATCAGGAGAGAAACGCGCGCGTGTGGAGCGGGGCGGGGGAAGAGGCTGCGAGATCCATAAGCAGCTCACCAGGCAAATATGTTGGTGGGTAAACTCCCCCCCCCCTTTCTTTGCGAGTTTGTGATATCCAAGGGAACGAATCCCTATATAGAAATGTGTATAGAATTATCGTTTGTATCAATCTATTCATTCGCCTCTTTTGAATGGGGACCTTTCTGTATTTGTTCTAAAATGCTCGGCAAGGTGTATATCCTTTATCTGTTCTGTTCCATCACTGACGTAACAGACACATACACGCGCTATGCACACACATACACATAGTAAGGTGATCTCTTTTATTGGTCTCTATCTGTTGATATAGAAATACGCCAACTTCTAAGCTGCACACGAGGCGGAAGAACTCGGTGCAGCTGGAAAGCTTGCATACCCACCTACCTGCGGTGGAATTGCCCCAAATACAATATAACATTCTACCTATGTTGCCATCCCTGTTCTGAGCTTCCTTGGCACCCACACTACAGCAACAAGGTGTCCAGGCATACCTAGCATGGTTGTTGTGATCACGAATCTCTTACGTCTAAGCAGACCAGTTGCTATTTTGTTGGCTTTGTTGATGCTTTCGGTTCTCTTGTTAACATACGCAGCTCTACCTATAGACAAACACAACTCTTGGCAAAATCTGCATGGCGATTTTTAATACACCCGCACAGGTGGCGCCGACCTCTTTTTAATGTGTCTAGCATGGATGGATAAATGACAGAGAGCGACAAACTCTCACCAGGGTCTTCCTCTCGCCACCCCTAACTGGTTGAACTCCCCAGGTCTTATCCTGGCAATTGCTCCATTATCCAAATCCACCAGGCTGGCGGTAACTTTCTGAGGCTCCCATTGGCTGGTGTGAATTGCTCTTGACTTCGAGGAGCCTCGCTGCTGCTGGTAAATATTTATTGTTTTCAGGGTCTTGTTGGGAAAGAGCCTCTCTCAGACCTTTTAGGGAGCGGCGCTTGGGGGACACAGCTAAAATGTGCCTCCTGCCCGTTTCGAACTTCAATTCCCCTAGCCTGTGTGGGACACCTCCTGCTGCTGATCCCCCCCCCCCCAGCCACCCTTGGATCGATCCTAGTCCCCGCTTCCCACAGGGTGCCAGTTCTCCAGCGGAGAAGGAAGGGCGAGGCCTACCCTGGAGGGATACCTGGTTCAAACTCTCATTACCTTCCAGGGAGGGTGCGGAGGAAGCCCCTGGGGAATCTGAAGGCGAGGTCGTTCACGGGGAGGTGGCGGTAGGTGGAGCTGTCATCTCTGGTCCCGAAGCTGAGCGGAGGTGGGTGTGAAGTAGACACAGCGGGGTGGGTGAGTGGGTGGGATTTCCCCCCCCCTCCCCTCCTTCTTCACCCACATGGAAAAAACGCGATTTTTCACAAAAGACGCACGCTGTGCATTTATGGCCTATACAGAAAGCACCGTTTCCCTGCTACTTCTCATCTCCCTACCCAGTTCCTCAATTTCCGTCTTTCTGTTTTAGTCGGCTGCGAAGGGAAACGTTTCGGTTTAGCAGGCCAGAATGTAAAGGGCCCAGAAGGACAACCCGAAGCCAAGAGGTTCTCTGTCTTCCCCATCTCAAATGCAGGATTTAGTATGAGATACTCAAGCTTCATTGGAAGTAAGCTCCTCCTAAATAAATAAGGGTTTGTTTCCCAATCCAGGCTATGACCCTTTAAAGTCCGGTTACCGCGGCGGGGACTTATTTCAGATCCTGGTCTTGTTCAGGATATGGCGCCCCACAAGCACGTCACTTCCACTGGGTGAGATTGGCCTGTGGCTCTGTTACATTCAGACCCACTGGATGGCATTCAACTAAGTTTTTACTCAGAGTAGACCTACAGAAATTCCTGGACACAACTTAGGCATGATCACTCACCTCGCTGGGTCAACGCTGAGTAAAACTCAGTTGCAAACCACTCGTTAGTTTAATGAAGTTGTAGAGATAAAGCCATTAAGCGAAATTGCACACAGAATAAGCACAGAGATACTATTCTAAACCATTTTCTTTTATTCTCCGCTCATCCCACCACTGCAAAAAAAGCTCCTGGCCTTGGTTTCCTCAGCGGCTTTCCCCAGGCCTCATTGCAAGGAGAAGCCTGACTTGGGGAGGGTGTTTGGTTGCTAAGACGAGCTCAGTTACAAGGTTCGTTCTAAGGAAATTAGACCTGTATAAGTAGCCTTTGAATCCGCAGGAATGACTTGGTGTTCGCTTACACGGGTCTCGAAATAAATCGCACCGTGTGAGAAAGCCGGCAACTTTCTCTCCCGTGGATTTTTTTTTTTTAGGGGTAGTAGCTGTAAGGAACTGAACATGAACTGTCAAAGGCGAGGCCCCCAAACCTGTCAAATATAAGATCCACACACACACACACACACACACACACACACACACACACAAAATATCCCCCCCTTTGCACATTTGCTTGGAAGGTCTTTCTGGCTTTAAGGAAAGCAAGAAGATTCCTTAAATTGGAGAGAGGCTATTAGCCCATTGAGCTCCGCATAGTCTAAGCTGGCAGGCTCTACGGGGGTTCTAGATGAGAGTCGTTCCCATCCCTACCTGGAGATGTCAGCGGTCGAAGCTGTGACCTTTCTGCTTGCGCAGCGGATGCTCCGACGACCGAGCTACAACACAATCCCTTCTCCAAAAGGACCGCGTGGTTGTGTGCAGGAAACCGTCTGATAGAATGGTGTGGCAAAGTTACTTCTACATGCCTTTCTTGTTTTTTGGAAATTGATTCAACATCTTGGTGGCTCCCCCACCCCCCAAATTGCTTCGCGGTCCTTCAAATGAGATTCCTCTAGAATTAAGATAATGAAGCGGGAGAGGCCGTTTCGTAGTAGTAGTCTTCAAACCAGTAGAACCCCGCCTAAAAACACATGCACACAAAGACAGCCGTGGTTTCTTTCTCTCCTCTCTCTGCAACTAACAGAGTTGCCCCCCTTTCCCTTGTAGAAAATCCGGAATCAAGGCCGAACGGTGTTTGCTTTGGGTTACGGACCTCCTACTGCCGCCAAATCCTCAGGCTCCCTTGTATTTAAGCACCCCGGTGCTGGATGCGCTTCTTAGGGCCGCAATCCAAAGCACGCTTTCTCGGGCGTAAGTAACTCTCTTAGGACTTACTTTGGATGAGAAGTGGTTAGGATCGCGCTGCGCGGCTCTCCTCGTGGGTCCCGATGGAATTTTCCAGCGGGTCCAGTACATCGCGAACGCATTTATCTTGGGAGCAACAGTCGGTTTCAAAGAGTGGGACTTCACACACACACACCCCAGTGAAAAATGGGAAAGGTCTACATGATGTGCGTCAGATCGAGGGTGTAAAGCTGTTGTGATCCACGCACACTGCGGGCTTTGAAACCAGTGATGGGCCTCCCTTCCACGCAAACGTTCGCCATGAATTTTTCACCTAGGGTGTATTAAAGCACACTCAGAGAGACACTCTCGCACACATATCCCTTCCCGCTCGCTCCTGATACTGCAAGGAGCTACCGAGAAAAGGCTTCTTCCCAAACTCCTAAGAGTGGATTTGTTGGAAGAGAAACAACATCTTTCCGTCCGTCCCCTCGTACCCCCGCCAGATGCGCGCAGGATATTGACAGATGCAATCAGTGGGTCTTTTAAGTTATTTATTTTTCCTGGGCATAGCATATTTCATACCGGGAGCGTAAGACCCGGTGGATCCTGAATCTGAGAAAGAGAGAGGGGTTGGAAGTATTTGATGACGAAGAAATCGACCTCGATGGCCGCGAAATTTGGAAGTAAATAGATGTCCCGATCTGCAACCCAGGGAAATGAGCGTGTCTTTGAACAGAATCTGCCTGGCAGCCGTCGACCACAAAGCTCTATTTAATGGGTCCCACTGATGCCAATGGAAGGACCTTTCCAAACCAGCCTAGCTCCTGATGCAACTCGGACCTGAACGCATTTTCTTAACCTCGGAGCGACCGCTTTGTACTTAGGAAAAGTAGGCGCAGCACCGAAACCACTTGCGCACATACTGTCGCGTGTGAATACTCGGTAAAAGGGACGGTCTGTGTTCCCTTTTCTCCGCCCCCTCCCCTTCCCGAGTTTTTGTTAATAGATACATTTCGAGAACAACAGGAAACGGGGGTCCTATTTTTAGAGTGATTTATGCGGAGTCGGTAGAAAGTCAATCAGACACACTTCCAAAACGCCTGGTAGCATCCACTGGGTCGCTCATATACAGTACAAGTAATTCATTCCACTGCCAAACGCGACATCTTACACAGTATATTTTATTCCTTTGCTTAAAGGGTTTATAGACCAGAGTTTGGGGGGAGGGGGACGCTTGAGCTTATCTCATATAAGGTTTTTTGGGGGGCATGGGGTGGTGGAGGATGAGAAACCCACCAAAACGTTCCTCCTGAAATGAATGGAAGCAGCTCCCTTTGCATGCAACTTGATCGCATTATTTTATATTGAATTGTTGTTAGCCGCCCTGGGGACCGATTGTGGAAAGGCGGGGTGTAAAGTGAAATAAGCAAATAAATAAATCCCCGCAGCGCGGATGGCGCTCTGCATTGTTTGAGGGCATCTATACATATATTCTTTAAAAGGTAACAGGGTACTTGCAAAAACAATGGAGTCTTGCGCTGCTTCAAATATCCCAAATTTTATTACGATAAAAGCTTTATGGGCTACAATAATGCTGATGTGGACATTGGTTCACGGAAGCTTATACTGTAGTTCCTACCAATAGATAAATGGGACAGGGTTTTTTCAGTCACGGCCTCACATCCGGCAGATTCACTCCTGCAAAAAATATGTGTGGCCCCCACATTGTTGTTGGCTTCTATGGATTAATTGCTACTACCTATTTTCTGAGGGCCTGTGATATGGTTTTTACTGCGACAGCGTTCTGGTTTGTTAACACAGTTTTGTACACCGCCTTGCAAGGCAATGCGCCCTGAGAGGCGGGTTAGAAAGAACGTTTTCAATATAGAAATCACTTGTTCCTCCTTAACGGTTCCACCAGATTCCTGGTGGTGGTGGTGGCTTTTCAGAAACCCATGCGTGCAATTTAGTTCTGTATTTAACTTTTTAGTTGTGTGTGTGTGTGAATTTAAAACCAAGCAAAATATGTTTGAAAACATTTCAAGGTTGTGTGTGTGTGTGTGTGTGTGTGTGTGTGTGTGTGTTATATATGCACCGGGAAAGTAGGGGTTGCAGGGCTGCTACCAAAGTCTTGTTCACGAATTCCTATAACAACTGGCACTGTCTACAGTGTTTTCTCATCCCACACAATGGATCCATCCAGCCCCTCGAGACAGCCCCCCCCAAAAAAAATCTCGACTTGAGCAAGCAGTTTACTTGAGTATTTGAGCGCTTTGTAAACTGAGCCCCGCCGTATTTGATCGGAATTAAACATGGCTTATGTTGAACGGGACTCGCAATAAACACGGTTAGGATTGGGCTGTGAGACAGCAGTCCTTTGCATGCTTACTCATTTGTAAGTCCCCTGAGGTTACAGGTAACAGACTGGCAGCCCCAGTGTCTGGAAGAAAGAGAGAAAAGAGGCTTAAACTGCTGTCCTCTATGAACTCATTGGAACTTACTTCTGATTAAGACATGTGTACGATTGTTGATATACAGTACATATATTTGTATTTAGGGATATAGAATATACACAGCACACACGCACGCACAGCATGTTAAAATGGGCTCAAAAAGAGAAAATGTTTCTTTTGTTTTCCTTTAAAATAATGAGAGAGGGGAAGAGAGGAACTCTCTGCTTTCTGATCTTATTCTGATGTAATCCGTTATATGCGCGAGAGAGCGCGCGAATACATGAAACTGATCCATTGAAGCTGACCCCTAAAGTTTGGCTTGTGTGTACACAGATAACTGATACCTGCTTTCTCCCTTCCTTCGTTTGATTTACAGCTCACCCTATGCCACAGGCTCAGAGCAGATAAGATTGTGACACAATGTCTTGTTCTCAAGGAAAAAACCCCTAAAGAGTAAGACCTCAAACGCAGGAAAATAACGAAATGGGTATCACCTAAATCTCTTCAGAATCCACTGAATCTGGAAGAGTCCCAATCTGAGCTGGAGACAGGTTTGTGGGGAACGGATAATAAAAGTAAATCCACACACCAAGACGTGATTGCTGGAACATAGCCCACTCTGTAGGTAGGTTGATATAGAGATAAAGATGGATGGATACTTCCGGGGATATTAGCGTATGCATGGTGTATTTGCTCCGCCATCCTAAGGACGTTCACTCAAAGTAATTCCTGTAGTACAGTACTCAGGATACACACTTCTCCGTGTTTGGGATTTATATAGCAAAACTTGCGCTATTCTCATCCATGGGAATAAGTCCCATTGATCCCAACGGGGCCTCTATCTCAGCAGACCTCTATAGGATCTCAGTGCACGTGTGCAGCTCACTTGTTAGGAGCAAGATCCCTGAACGTGTGCGTCTTTCTAAACTCGTGCCCAGCTTCTGAGGTGCCTCAGAGACATCTCTCTGTCCTGCGAAGAAAAAGCGCTGGAATCGCGAGTCCTTCTGGCGCGATGGTCTAGAAAGGCAGCGCTCCCTCTACCAACCTTTAATTTCCATCGGAACAAACCACTTTCTTGACATCAGTAGGAAATAGCTAATTCGGAGTGAATGAGAAGTGCGAACTGAATGAAAAGGCACCTTCCTAAATCCTTCATCATCATCGTCGTCGTTATTATTATTATTATTATTATTATTATTATTATTATTATTATTATTATTATTATTATTTTGCCCACCTCCTAAAATTTGACACTATTCTCAAATATAAGCATTTGCTTAAAAGTTTTTCTCCTTCCTTCCTTCCTTCTCTCCCTCTCAGGCTAACCCCCCGCCCCCAAAATCCCCCCTCTCCATCTGCTGATCACATTTCCAGCGCTTCCCCCAACCCTGTTTACCCCCAAACACATTTGCTCTTCGTCTTCTGCCGGGATGTCATATTGTCATCTCCTTAATAGCGAGCGAGTGGGAAGCAAAGGATCCCACAAAAAGAGGTCACCTCCTCTAGATGAAAGCGAGCTATTTTAAGGAGAAGCCAGGGAGTTAAACGCTGCCAGTCCAAGAATGGATGGAGGGGAGAAGACGCTCTCCACCGCGCCCGCACCCCCTCCCCCACCGCGGCACACACACACACTTTCTTTTCTCCTCCCCCTCCTCCTTTCTCGCTTTCTGGATTGTAACCCACGAGCATTATAACAGACTGGCAGGCGTCAAGGGCTTTCCATACTGCTAGTGTGAAGGAAGTGGCAGAGGGCGTGGGGGGGGGGGGAGAGAGCAAGCGGAGAAGTGGGGAGTGAGGGAGAGAGAGAGAGAGAGAGGAAAGCCTACACAGATGGATCACACACGCAGCGTTTGCTGCACAGCACCCTGGGTCAAAATAATGGAAGGCAGACGGGAACGATCCACAGAGACCCAGCCACTGTCTCTTGTACAGATTTGTCCTGCAATTTAAACCGGATCCTTCTTCCAGATGGGTTCAATGTGTGCTGCTGGGGAGGCGATCGAGCGCTTTCAAAGCCCTGCTGGAGAGGGGGGGCGGGGTTAGGAACAATGACTTTCCCTGGGGTGGGGGTGTTAAAGGCGGGCGAGGAACTAAACTGGGTGTGGGATGATCAGGGTGTGCAGAGTCTTGGGAGTTTAGCAGTAGGTGGTGCATTGTTTTGATGCGTGTATTCTGGTGGAATCCGAGGCAGCAGCTTCCCCGTGTGAACGCGTTCTATCCTCACAACATATGCCAAGCTCGGTGCTGCTGCCCTTTATCTGGATCCTGAAGGCACCTAAGGCCGCCCCCAATCCTCAGCATACTTACTAAGAAATCAATTTGTCTTATTCCCCCCGTTGGAGTGCTGCTTATAACAGCCTGCTAAGACCCTCGTTTTCCTTGCTTCTAGTGAAGCCACCGCCACCTTGTCTTAATTCGAGATACTGTTTCAGAACGGTTTCTTCTGGGTTCAGGGGCAAACGCCTTAAAAGCCGAGCGGTTCCTTTAACTGGGGACTGTTTGGTACCTTCCAACCTTTGCTTCAAACCTCAATAGTCTCTGGCCGGGATCCACAACACCTCCTCCTCCTCCTCCTACTTATGAGGGCCGACTTTCAAGGAGCATGTTCAGGATGTGGTTCAAATCCAGTGCAGTCACACAGCACCCCTTCTCCCTCCGGGGCGTGCACAAACCAGTTTTTCGGCTGCTGCTCTCCTCCACATCAGTTTAATTCCAAACATTTTAGCTTCTCCAAATTACGGATCGCTCCAAGGGCGATGGCTGCTGCTGCTCTTCTGTTGATAATATTAAATACTGCTACTAATAAATCACTACCACCAACTATATTTATATTTTAATCCTGCCTTTAACCGCTGGGATTGTGTGCCTGGCACTCCTCCATTATGCCCTCACAACAACCCTGTGAGGTGGGTTGGAACCTAGAGGGAGCGTCTGGACCAAAGTCTCGCTCTGGTCGTCGTGGCTGAGGCCACGTTCGAACTCAGGACTCCGTGGAAATTAAAATCAGGACCGCAGCAGGATTTCAGAGGCCAATTCACAAACGAGACGTTTTCCACGATGATTTATTGGCCCCATTATTCTGGCTGTGTCGTACTATTCACCCTTCTTGATGTACTTTTACAAATCTTGTCTTATTCCTCTTATTTTATATGAGAGAAGTTCGGCCTTTCTCCAAGTTCGGAATGTGCCAGGGGGATCAGGCGCTTGGGTGGATTCCTGTCTGCCCACAAGTTTGCTTTGGCTTTGCTGAAATGAGAAAGGGAAAGAGGAGAGGAGGAAGTGGAGTGGGGGCGGCGGGGTCGATTCAACCTACAACCCCATCGGAACCTGTGGGGTTTACTTCGGGGGGTGGGAGACCTCGGATCGAGCGCCCCGGCCCTAGCCAGAGAATTGCGTCCGCGCGCAAAAGCGCAACAACCAGCATCCATGAACTTTTCTTCCGTATTTCGTTTTCTAATCTCTTCTAAAGCGGGGCTGCGAGCGAAGGCTGCAGTTTGTCAGAGCTGGCTCCTTAAGCAGAGACGCGGCGCTCTCCTGCCTGCATCTCCGATCGAGTTGCAGCCGCGTCCATCAATATTTCAGACGGTCCAGCAGCGAACTCCTTCTCGCTGCAAGGAACCGACAAACCGGCCGGATCTTCTCTCTCTCTATCTCGAGTTTGTCACATCTCCAAGAGCATCGCCGAGAGACAGAGCGAGGATCGCCTCGGCAAATGAAGGCAGACACTTTAGTTGCATCAAATTATCGCGATGGCCTCCTTCCCTCTTTCTCCACCACCTTCAGCTTTTTCGCTTTCTCTTGTAGCTTATTTTTAGAGAGCTTCAAAAAGTCTCCGCGTCGCTTCCCTTTGTTGCGCTGAAGGCAATTATTTACTCTTACCTTCAAAGAATACATTTACCAAGCGTGGCGTGGGCTGGTAGTAAACACACGAGACAGAGGCAGAGACAGAGGCAGAAGTTTTAATGTTTCTGTTGGAGTTGATTTAATTAATGAGGTTGCCCTGGCTTCTCCCCCCCTTTCGCCCCTGCATTTCTTTACCCAGGAAATTCTAATTTTCTAACTATACTGGACAAAACTTGCTAGCTTTCCTCTCCCTGGCGGCTTCCGTCCCTATAAACTGAGCGGCTTCTTCATCAAGTTCTCGGTAGACAACGAAACATAAGTGAAAATTAATTATGTATAAGCGATCCATTGAGAGATCCATTATCTATAAACTCTGGGGAGAGACGTAAGACACAGACACACACACACACAGAGAGAGAGGCGGGAGGGAGGCCTACCACTATGTTGAAAGTAGCATCTTTCTGTCACGCACATTTAATAAAAAATTTGCCAATTAATAGAGCCGCTCCATAATTTAATGAAGAACCATTCCGCCTCCAATGACTTCAACAGGACTCAACCTATCACGTTGGCTTTAGTTACACACACTGATGGGTTTAATTCTTCTTCTAGGGAACTATTTCATTTTGATGCCAGAATAATTTATTCCTGATCTGATTGTCCATTCGTCCATCTATTCATTCTTCCTTCTTTTATGGCAAATGAACAGTAAACTGAGGCCCAAGCGTAGTAACGCCTCCAAGGTCACATAGACAGTCGTGTCTGACACGTGCAATGAGCGAGGGGTTATTGTTTTACGTATTGTTAATGAATAGCTCCAAACCCACCCCAAGACCCCATGAAGCCAATCACAGAACTGAGGTGACACATACAGCGGTCGATGGTGATGAAATCGTCCCCCTCTTCCCCCCCCCCCATGCAAAGAAGAAAGAAGTAGCTTTCCATGTATACCACGCGGGAATACATTTTGCGCTACGTCCTCTTCTGTCACTGTGCTAAGCCGGAAGGCATGTAATTAAAGCCACACGTTACGGACGGCGACAGTCGAGGTCTGCCCCTGCGCCCCGTTTCCCTCCGCAGACCTGCCTGCCAGCCCTTTTGCAGCCACTCTGAGAGCGACTTGTTTCGAACTTCCGGTCACTTCCTGGAGGAATTCTGAGCTTGGGTCTGGCCAGCGTGGGGTGGGATGCCGCCCTAGAAGTCTCTGTAAGTCAAATCGAGTTCCCGGGAGGAAAGGAAGGGTGTAATGAACTTTAAAAAGTGCCTGGTCAATGTTGTTCAGTCATTGATCTGTGCTCCGTGATTTCTTAACAACAACAACAACAACAACAACAACAACAACAACAACAGACATGGATCTGCCGGATAAATGTACAGGTAGACGACAACTGAGAGTAACAACAACAACAACAACAACAACAGACATGGATCTGCCGGATAAATGTACCGGTAGACGACAACTGAGAGTTATCCTTTGGGCCAGGTAGGGGTTTGGTGTAAATATATACAGCTGCGTAGACTTGAGATTTACACAGCACTCTTCTTCCCAAACAGCAGAAGACGTGGCGGACCCTGTTAAAGATCTCATATTCTATCCCCGCGTCAGTCCCATGTCTACTCGGAAGTTAGTCCTACTGAAGTCAATGGGGCTTACTCCCAGGCAAGAGGGGTTGGGGTTGCAGCCTTCATTAGTTTACTCCTCAGTCGAGGCTCCCTGTCTCTTTGTCAAGACCCAAATGCATCGACATCTGACTGGACGCAAGCATTTAGAAATGGCTGATCTGTCGAGGTTATAATCTAAACTAGCGTTGTAAATACGACTCATGAGCTCCTTAGGAGGGGAGTGGGGAGGTCTGTTTTATGTGACATTCCTGTGTCAGTGCGGTTCTCCTCCCCCAAAAAGAAAGAAAGAAAGAAACATTATAATCGAGGATTGGCTAGTTGAACCCGCCAAGGGATTGGTTTGGGGCGGAAGTTTGTGCTTTAAAGGGCAATAGAGGAAATCTAGCGCAAGTCTGTGATCTGTCCCATTTCGAAGCGAATTTGTGGCACTGTTTCCTTGCGATTCTCTGGAAAGGGAGCCGCTCAATTCTACCGTGAATTTGTGCAGAGCGATCCTACGTAATATTCCCCGTTGGGATTTGCCATCAGACATAGGAGCCAACTCCATAAAATATTTGAGGGGGCTGAACCACCCCAAACTTGATTGGCATTGTTATTTACATGGTGTGCATGCACGGCGTCGTGTGATAGATTATGCGGGGTGGGGCTTATCTGCGGCCCCCCACCCATTTTATTCAAGTTGGAACCCTTGCCACCAGATAGAAATGCATAGACGAACATGGCCTTAGCACGCAAGCCCACGTTACCTTGACGACGTCCCGATGTGCAGTCCAAGGGAAAGGGGCAGAAGAGCACGTGCTTTGAGTGCCAAAAGGGTCCCCGGGTTCAATCCCCGCCATCGCCAGGTACTCCTCCTGCCTGAAACTCTTAATTAAGAGCCATTTTCCAGCCAGGATCCACAATACAGAACTAGGCAGACCAATGGCATGCCTTTTCTAATCTAAAGCAACCTCTTGTGTCCCGATCCTATGAGTGGAGATAGTCATGTTGTTGTTGAACTACGATTCCCAGCAGTCCTGGCGGCTGGTCGGGGCTGATGGGAGTTTTAATCCAACAGCATATGGAGGGCACCACGTTGCAAGGGTGCCAACTTGGGGCAACCCCACTGGCTACTATGGGGTTTAGTCCTAGGACAGTACTCAGGAGAATGCAAGAACCACAGCCCTAAGTTCTGTATCTTCACCTCCTTCTCCTTCTGTAGGGTTAGCCCCCACCCCCACCCCGTCGAGTTGTGCAGAAAGCATCTTCCAAGCCTTTCCGAGGGCTAGAAAGAGCTACTGTGATCGCGGGTTTAAGCCGCCTTTCGCCTGATTTCCGTAAACCGCTCTAAACCCAGCAGCGCTGCTCAAACGAGGTTGCACGAAAATTGATAAATCTCCTTCTCCACACCCTATTCTTTAAAAAAGCGTGAAAAGCAAGCAGTCGTCACCACCAGCGGGTTTATGTTGCGCAGACGCCGGCCGGGTCCCGTCCTTACAGCCGCAGCTCCAAATTGCAGCAGTCAAAATCCAATCAAGAAGGATCTGGTTAGTCTCCACTGAGAGGTAATTAGCAGTATTAATTTGCCGATGTCGACAGCTTCGGGGGATTAAAGAGAGAGAGAGAGAGAGAGAGAGAGAGAGAGAGAGAGAGAGAGAGAGAGAGAGAGAAGCCACGATGGAAAAGGCCTATCAATCTTCCAAGCGCAGAGGTTGGATGGCGAGGAGAGAAGACCGGTTCGCGAGCGAACTTGGCGAGGGATTTCCAACCAGGCAAATAAGTCAGTAACAACAGAGAATAGCAAAATTGCTCTCCCAAGCAGTGCCTTTGGGTAAGGACTTGTAGCTCAGCATGTAAAGACCCCAGGTTCATTTTGGTCTCAGGCTCTGGAGAGCCGCTGCCAGTCAGTGCAGAAAACATGGAGCTAGATGGATGCTCTGGTCTATGGGGTCACGAAGAGTCCGACATGACTAAACAACAGATGGATCAAGGTTCTGATCCCCTTCCCCATAACTCAAGCAATGATCTAGGGTTGGCAAGACAGCATCCCTGGCAGGTGCTTAAATGCCTCTAGCAAAGGAGAGTCTCCTCCACAGCCCGTTCCACTGTCGAACAGCTCTAACCTAACCTTAGGAAAGTTTCTCCTAATGTTTGGGCAAAATCTGCCTCCCCTGCACTTCCTCACCCACTGATTCCGTTCCTGCCCTCCGAAGCAGCAAGGAGCGAACCAGCTCCATCTTTTGCATGAGGACCCTTCAGATACTAGAAGACAAGCCTTATAAAGTGGGTAAAAAGGTGTCTGATCCAAATGACAGAACCCATTCCTTAGAACAACTTGTGATAACCATTGAAAATAGGAAGGGGAGTCAGGGAATATATATGGAGTCACTTAGCAATGCATGTTGTTCAAGAGGGACTGCTGCGTGGAAAGTTAAGAGTTCCTCAAGTCCAGCCAGCTAAGAGAAAAATGGCAGGGCTGGAAGGAGGAGGAGGAGGAGGAGGAGGGCAAGGTGAGAACACAGGTGCATAGGAAGCTGCCTTTTTCCAACTAAGATCATTGGCCGATCTAGCTTAGTATTGTCTACAGTACACTGGTGGTGACAGTCCAGGGCCTCAGGCAAGGGACTCTCTTCCTGTCCTATCAAGAGATGCTGGGGATTGAGCCTGGGACCTTCTGCATGCAGAGCAGATGCTCTGCCACTGACCTTATGGTGCTTCCCCCACTGAGAAAGAGGCAAGGGACCTACCTGGCTTCTGCAGGCACTGCTCCAAATGATACATTGCAAAGTTATGCAAGAGAGACAGAGATGCTCCCAGGAGTATTCCTTCCACTCCTTTCCTATTTGTCTCCCACTAGCACAGGGTCGCTTCTCACAGAAGCCCAATACTCTTGACCCTCCCCAGTCCTCCTGCAGTTGACCTTACCATGTGAGAGCAACCCACAATTTGAACATGTCAGCCATGGGTAGGCAAACTAAGGCCTGGGGGCTGGATCCGGCCCAACTGCCTTCTAAATCCGGCCCGTGGACGGTCCGGGAATCAGCATATTTTTACATGAGTAGAATGTGTCCTTTTATTTAAAATGCATCTCTGGGTTATTTGTGGGGCATAGGAATTCATTCATTCCCCCCCAAAAAATATACTCCGGCCTCCCACCCCAGAGGTGTCAACTTGAATAAAATATTGGGGTGGACCCAAGTAAGCTCTGCCCTATGTAATCGATCACATCACACAGTGTACAGACACCATTTGAACGGCAATGCCCATCAACTGGGGGGGGGGGGAGGTGAGAGACCCCTCAAATATTTTATGGGTGTGTGTGAAGACCTCTCGGCTCCACCCTGTAGGAGTTGGCTCCTATGATGGTGCCATAGGCAAAAGCAGAAGGAGTAATAAATGCAAAGTTGTCTGCATGGTAGACACTCACACAGCTCTCACTAGGCTCCATCCAGACAAGCCAGAGGCATGATCAGAGTTCAAATATATATTTCAGCCAGGTGAAAGCATGGGGAATGTCCCAAGGGCCAGAGAGAAAGAACTGGAGAGCCACATCTGGCCTCTGAGTCCAAGGTTCACCATCCCTGAAATAGGAATTATTTCCTGTCAGGTTAGTAGCAGTATGTTCCTCACTGATTGAGTGTGTGTGTGTGTGTGTGTGTGTGTGTGTGGTGAGGCATTTGTGGACAATTCACTAAGATCTATAGCTCAGTCAGTAGAGCACGAGACTTTTAATCTCAGGGTCATGGGTTTTAGCCCCACATTGGGCAAAATATTTCTGTGTTGCAGGGGGTTGGACTAGATGACCCTCGTGGTCCCTCCCAACTCTACAATTCTATGACCCTATAGGTGAGCTCATCACAGGAGGCAATGTTTAACCCAGTGCGGTAACATGGAGGAGAACAGGGGGGAGAATGCTGAGATGATAGAGTGGGCTGTACTACTATTTCAGACTGCAGGTGTGTTTGCGGAGGGGGGGGAGGTCAGATTTCCTTATGACATACTTCCTTATGTCAAGCTCTCCATCCTACCACCCCAGCATGGTGCCATCTCGGTCTGCTATACGTAGACCAGGGCAATAGCACTTGAACATTCAAGAGGTAACTTTATTTTAGGAAACAAAACCAAAGAACCCAAAGCAGTCTTTTTCATGTTTTAGCCAAAACTGTAAATAAAGATGTGATGCTAAGCTTGAAAATAGGTAAGGGTTGCAACCCATCAAGGATTACCCTGAACACTTTGTGGATTGCATCGTGTCATTCATTTGTGTGGGATGTGAAACACGGGAGCAGTCAAGTACAACATCCCTAGAGTGGATATAGAAAGCGGATGTCTGATCTGGCCAGTCGGAACTTCCTGTTTCTCCTGGGCTGGGACAGACTTGCTCTGTATGTGACTGGAGGTGGTTGTGGCCTCACCTGTGCAGGGTAAACAAAAGCAAAGAGGCCAGACGCCAAAGATGCCAAAGGGTTTTCACAACATTTTGGTGAAGACTGTGATGAAGTTTTTGCACCAACTATGAGATACAGCAGCGTAAGAATGCTCATATATCCTAGCATTTGTTGATGACTTGATTATTGCCACAGCAAGTGAAAGAGACTATGCACAAATAGTAAAACACCTTAGCAAAGAGGTGCAAGTGAAGGAACTAGGAGATGTCGAGCACCACCTCAGAATTCAAGTGGAAAGAGAAGAAGGTGGCTCATTTCTTCTCAGCCAGAGGCAAAAGATCCATGAACTGATTGAACGTATGCAGATGCAAGATGGGCACCCAGTTGCCACACCTTTGGCCACAGACTTCTTGAAGAATCAATAGGATTCGAAGCAGTTGCCAGATAACACTGAATACAGGTCGGTGATTGGTAAACTTTTGTATTTAGTTACCACATGTAGACCTGACATAGCAAATGCTGTGTGGATTCTTAGCAGAAAGGTGAATTCTCCCACTGAGCATGATTGAGCAGGTGTGAAAAGGGTGGTACAATATTTGAAAGGTACTATGAATTGTAAATTAAGGTTACCAGATGTCAGAACCCTAAGTTGGTTGGATATACTGATGTGGATTGGGCTGGGGACAATGCTGATTATAAATCAACAAGTGGTCATGTTTTTATGTTTGGGGATGGGCCTGTTGTGTGGGGTAGTTATAAACAGAGCTGTGTAGCATTGTCTTCCACAGAATCAAAATACATTGCAGCAACAGAAGCATGCAGAGAGGTTGCCTGGCTCGATCAACTCATCAAGGACTTTGGGTTGGTAAGAAAGGAACCTGTCAGCTTGCTAGAGGACAATCAGAGTTGTCTGAAGCTGAAGCAGAGTGAGAAGTTCCAAGCCAGAACGAAACATATTGGAGTAAAGTACCATTATATATGCGAGATGATCCAAGACTGACTTGTGGAACTGTCTTACTGCAGAACCAATGAGATGACTGCTGACATCCTGACAAAACCCCGGGCAAGAGAGAGTTTCCAGGATCTACATGTCAAGCTGGGACTCTGGGTGGTTGAATAAAGTTGTTTATGTTTTTGTGTATATTGTATTGCCTGAGAAGGGGTATGTGGGATGTGAAACACGGGAACAGTCAAGTACAACATCCCTAGAGTGGATATAGAAAGCGGATGTCTGATCCGGCCAGTCGGAACTTCCTGTTTCTCCTGGGCTGGGACAGACTTGCTCTGCATGTGACTGGAGGTGGTTGTGGCCTCACCTGTGCAGTTTAAACAAAAGCAAAGAGGCCAGACGCCATCTCTCTCTTTTGACTTCACTCTCCAGGAAGCAACATCTTCTTAGCCAAAGATGCTCTCTTGGCTTCGAAGGAACTATCTCCCTTATGGGATAGTATCCAAGTATGTAACTTCACTAAGCTAAAGTCTGCCTTCTGGGATCCTGTTGTGAACAGATGTGTCAGTAAACACTTTTTTATACCTTTATAGAAGACTGTGTCGTGTCTTATCTTTTAAGGGGGGAATAAGGGGAAAATACCAGGGCAGTATTATTATAGAGGTTTTAGCGAACCTGAGCAAGCATCTGCTGTGTGTGTTTAAAAGGGGAATGTAAACTCTGCTGATATTATTGAACTTGTAAATACCAGTTGGAATAGGATATCTTAAACAATATATCCTCTCCTGGATCCCTGAACATTCCCACAATTTGATCCCTGGACCCAGATGACACCCAGAAACATATGTCTTATGCTGATTCAGACCATCAACCCATCTAAGCTCCGTATTGTCCACATCACTGGCCTTCAACTGGTGGGTCTCAGCCTGATCCAAGGTGGGTCACAACAGAAGCTCTACCACCATGCAAATATATGGTAAAAGGTTGAGGAAAGGGTGCATGTTTGCATGAAAAGTGGGTCCTGTGTCTGAAAAGGTGGTCTACACCGAGAGACCATGGCTCTCCAGAGTTTCCGAGAGGAAATATTTCTCAGCCTTTCCTGGAGATGCCAGGAACTGAACTTGGTACATTCTGCATGTGCTCTGCTTGGAGCAATCATATATACATTATATATATATATATATTCCCTTGTTTCTATGCAGCTTTTCTCACTTGGAAAACTGGCAAAGCAAATTCTCACTAAGATCAGGTGGGGACAACCTCTGTCCTAGAAAATGTGCTTCAGATGCTGGTGTTTTGATTTTTAGTGAACTTTAATGGAGCCAGCCTTCAAAATGCCCTGTAACTCCCACTTCACTGGTCCTCACAGCAAGCCTCTGAGAGCCAGTGTGGTATAGCTTCCAGAGTGTCTGGGAAAACCTAGGTTCAAATCCCTATTCGTGCACAGCTGTTCCTATTCGGCCAATCACTAGCTGTCCACCTATCCTACTTCACAGAGCTGTTATGAGCACAAAGGGGGAGACATGGATGTCCCAACCTCCTCTGTAGAAGAGCAGGGTCAAATGTAAGGAATAGAATCTTCCAGTTCACAGATATGGTCTGCAACTAAGGCTTGCATAACTTGTTGTTCCACACAGCCCATTAGCCATGCATCCTGGCCTGATGGGCACCCCCCCCCCTTTTTGCAATCCCAAGCAGGTAAGGAAAACACATACTTATTGAGTCTCTAGGAAGGTGTGTTTGAATTGACAGGTCACAAATTCTGTAGATTTGGTTGAAGCTGAACTGTGTCCTATTGACTTCAAAGGGACTAGCAGCTAGATCGAATGTGTTATCTCTAAAGCAGGGGTGGCCAACTTCCAAGAGACTGCGATCTGCTCACAGAGTTAAAAACTGGCAGTGATCTACCCCTTTTGGGGCGGGTTCAGGTCAAAGTTGTTGAGCTTTTTTTTAGGAAGGAAAGCCTTGTTTTTTAGGGTTCACATAAAAGTTGTGGAGCTTCTTTGGGGAGGAGGAAAGTTTTTTATTTTTATCTTTATTTGCGTTTGGAACATTTGTTGTATAACTGTGGCAAACATTGTATATCTGATAAATAAACAACAATTTTCAATAAAAAAAGGAAGGAAAGCCCTTTTTTGATGGTTCAGGTCATTTTAGGGGTGCAGGGCAAAGAAGTTGAGTTTGTTTTAGGGCAGCCAAAGTTTTTTAGCTTCTTTGGGGGGAGCCACTGATCTACCAGTGATCTACCACAGACGTCCAGTGATCTACCGGTAGATCACGATCTACCTGTTGGACATGCCTGCTCTAAAGTAGATTCCATTGGCGTTTGCTCACACATAGATGTGATGGGGCTACAGGATTCCTACTTACTTGGGAGTCCTGCTGAAATAAACTGAACTTGCATTTGAGCAGTTGAAATAAGGATTGGATTATCGCAGTGTTTGTTTACTGCATAATTGTTGTTTTATTCAGTTGCTGGCTTGTTGATTGTTTATTATGTGTTATTCGTAGTGTGTGTGTGTAATCTACCTTGAGTCCTTCTTAGGGAAAAGGGTGTGAAATAAATGTATACATATATACATGTTTTGCATAGGATTAGATCCTAGTTAGCTATATTAGGTAATAATCCAGTCCCAGAAAGCAATTGTTTTACTTTTCAAGAGTTAGAGGCATTAAGACAGTCAACTGTATTTCTGGTGTACCAAGTGAATTAAATTGGTGTACCGAGACTAAGTATTCAGGTTTCACAGTCAAAAGAATCATTTTTAAATTTTTATTTATTAATTAAATTCTCACACCCCCTTTCATCCGAAGACCTCTGGGTTGTTCATAACACAAAAATACAATATTAAAAACACAAAATGCATAATAAAATCATGAACAGCCCCCCCAACAAACCAATAAACCACCTTCCATTCCAACAGCTGAACAAAATACCTAAACTCCTTATCAATAAGTTTAGTTCTTTTATTTCTCCATATGAACTGAGCTGGAACTTGTGATCATCACCTGAGGCCCTTCTTCATGTGCCTCCTCCATGAGAGGTCCAGAGGGTGGCAACACCAAAACAGGCTTTTTCTGCAGTGGCTCCCCATTTGTGGAATGCTCTCCACAGGGAGGCCTACCTGGCACCTTCATTAAATATCTATAGGCACCAGGCGGAAAAAAATGTTTCTCTCCAACCAGGCCTGTGGCTGATTAGCGCCCTATATACCTTAAAATGTATTGGGGTGAGTTATTGGTTTGTTCTTGTTCTTGCTATATTAAGTATTTTGTGTTTTGATCTTGTAGTTTTACGCTGTGATCTTTGGATGAAGAGTGATATACAAATTTAATAAATTATTATTTGAGGCCTAGACAGAGGCAATGCTAAGGCAACTGTGTCAACCAGTGCTTTTGTGAGAGGCCACTGTCCTTATCTTGCCTCCACTGAAGCTCTAGTTGAATTGATTGTTTTGCATGCATTTAAGCGCTAACTGAATTGCCATAGATGGTAGGATCTGCATTTCACTGCCATTGAACTCCAACTTGCTCATGTCTCCAGCGCCAAATGCATTGGATGAAGTGGACTTTAGCTTAAGGTTCCACAAGACTCTCTGTTGTTCTTCTTGCAATAGACTAACTCAGCTACCTCTCTTGGAAACCTTAACTCCAGAAGGATGCTCTTATGTCACCTACAGCAGGCGCCCTAAACAAATGGGAACAAAAGGATTCCATGCAACTTAAACTCTTGCACCCTAGGTGTTACATTAGCATAACAAAGCTGGGGAGAATGTGTTGTCTGCCAAGGAGTCTGTGCTTGCTTTGTATACATAGGAGCCCTGAAAAGAAAATTCAGTGGCATTTCATGCTCATCTGGCCACACATGGTGTGTGCGTGTTTATGCGTTGTTGTTTTTTCTTCTGCAATAGGCTAATACCGCTTCTCCTCTTTAATGAAAGGGCAGTGAAGTTAAACAAGTTGGATCTTTTATTCAAAGTTGCAACATGCTTAATTTGTAACATGGTTAGTCCTGGCATGTGTGAAGACACTGGGAATCCCCCCCTCTCCATTCACTTCTATGGGTTATTAAAAATGCCGTCCTAGATTCTCCTTGCATCTTGTCATTGTTTGGGCTGGAGAGCCAAAGCACAACCTGTGACATATTTTATCTCAACAATCTGTAGACTACCCTTCACCAAATTTGCGCTCCAGCCACAACTTTTTGTGTTGATAACTTGACAGCTGGACAAACTTTTGTGTTATTTTGATGGGTCCCTATGTCCCCTCACTCCCCATTTATGGACCAACTTTTATTTTTTAAAGAGCTCTTTATTGTTTAAATTTGAAGTCCAGTTGGATGGAGACTCCCTCCCCAGCATAAAATTACCAGCGAACATTAATTTCAATGGAACTCGCATAACAACCCTGAACTGCCTTAGTATGCATTTTTGAGAATGCGTTCCATTGGGAAAAACATCAGCATCCCATTGACCTGAAATGAATGAGACCAGCAGCCTGGACTACAGAAAAGTTAGTTGGACCAACACTTTTTCATTAATACCCGGGTCCCATCCAGCGAGGAAGTGCTAAGCTCGACTGATTCCCCTGGAACTTGGCAATAACTTGCCTGGATGTGCTAATGCCTGGAATCCTACACTTTACTCGGGAGCAAAAATCCAACTGAGACCGGTTTCCGCCTTTGCACTTGCACTCCACACAATCGAGTTATGTTTCGTTCCAGAACGCATCCCGGACTAAACGCTTGGCGAATGGGTCTCAAGCACGACTATCTAAGTATATACATCAGTCCAACGGGGTTCAAGACTCAGGAACTGCGGAGAATCTGCTTTAGGGGCATTGAAACAGTCCATAACCGAATTAGTATGGAATCCTGGACTATCCTTATGGACGCTCACCTTGCGCGTTGTGAGAGGCCCCGATCAATTGCGCACCAGCAAAAACCGGGGCAGAGGTTCATCTTATCCTAAAGGCAATCGCAACCTTTTCTCTCCACATTTATTTCCCTGATGCATTTAAACAGCCATCACTATTATTATTATTATTATTATTATTATTATTATTATTAGTAGTAGTAGTAGTAGTAGTATCCTATAGATTTGATGTTTTGCTGTGGGTGGGTGGACGCATGTTGTAACTTCCTCCGGTTTTTTGTTTTTTTTTTAAAAGAAGGATACTGTATACAGTATATATATTTGCAATATATTTGCAAAATTTGTGTCCCTTTCTTTTGAAAGGAGAAGGGAGCTGGGAAGGGGTGGGGGGGGGGGGAAGGAGCTCTATGTCATAAATGGGAACATTGTGCCTGAATGCTATTTCTCTCTCTCTCTCTCTCTCTCTCTCTCCTCCACCGCCCCCCTTCTTTCGAAGACATTATTAGCTCTGACAGCATGCGGCTCAGGTTTGGAGGAGAGGGTTTTGTAAAGGGATGACGGACAGGAAGGGCAGCAATCATGGTCTTCTCGGGCTAAAGCTCCCCCTCCTCCCCGCTCGCTCTCCCCTCCTCCCCCCTCTCCTTTTTTTTATCAGAATGTTCTGTTCGATGCCATTTATCCTTGATGATAGAAAATTGCTCTGTTGCCAGGACGCTGCTGCTGCTGCTGAAATAGAGGGCAGGAGCTACATTTCCATTTTGCAGCTTGAAAGCTATTCAAATGAATTCCTAGGAAAAGGAAAAGAAGAAGAAGAAAGGGGGGGTCGCTGGTTTGGAAATCCAGAGATAAACAAATGAGAGGAGGAGAAAAATCGAGGTCCCCTCTTCTCTCTCTCTCTCTCTCTCTCTCTCTCTCTCTCTCTCTCTCTCTCTCTCTCTCTCTCCCCCCCCCAGCACCAGCACCTATTTTTCTCTGCCTCGTTTTCCGCCACCACTTCCATTTTTAAATTTAGTCCCCCCCCCACTTGTGTGTATTATGGGGGCGGCGGTTTGCATTGTTTCCTTATGCATGTAGAGGGTTTTTGTCACCAGCGCTGGAAAAATAGGAGGATATCCCATATACATCAGGGGTGAAATTCTTCAAGGAGGAGGGGCTTCCAAGCTTAACAAATAAAAATAAAATACACGACTGGAGTATGCTTGTGCCGACACTCAGTTTCCCCCTGTTTTGTTCGATACACGTATACAGTATACCATATTCAGGCTACGGTCCTTCTTTCTTTAGTCAGTTTAACACGCGTTGTGACCGAAGGAAGGGGAAATATACTTAGTTTATAAATCAATTGCTCCGGCCACTTTCTTGTGGATGTTGGAAAGACAGTGAGACGGATCTGCAATCCAGTTAAATTTAAGTTTTGGACTGCTTGGGCCACCGTTTTGGAGTTTTTAAATGGTGAGAATTAAGACCCTTTTGGTTTGAGTTAGGTCACCCAATGTGGGTTAGGATTGCAGCCTTACCTGCTCTCTAGTCCCCTAAAAATCAGTGGGATTTACTTCCGAGCAAACAGGTTCTTGCATACGCAGGGGTTTGAAAACGATGCGTGTGTTCGTGTGCGGAGAGGGTCTCTTTAACGTTGCTTAGGCTTAACTGAGCTGTGTGGATCGTGTTGAAAATTCGGACGCAACTAAGCTTGCAGAAGAGATTCTGGCTCTATACCCTAAAGGGCTTCCAAAAGCTAATTGACCAGTGATCCCCATAAATCTGAATCAGCAGCTCTGAAGCCTCCCGGCTTAAGTGGGTCGTGGATGTCTGTAGAAGGCTGCAATTCTACGCGCACTTACCCAAGAGCAGTGTCCCTCCCCTAAAAAAATGTTTAGGGGTACTCTCATTTTGACTCAAGAAAATCAACATTTTACAGTTCAAATCAGGAAAAATAAATACAGTAAATGGAGAAAAGTACAAAGATTCACAAAATATTTAGGGGTATGGTCCCCCCAGAAAAAAACACCGCCCAAGAGTAAACCCCGCTAAACACATAAGGGAGGTTGTTTTCCGTCAATGGCATGGAAGGAAAATGGACCAAATTCTGCTTTCTCACAATCTCCACATTAGCACGGGGCTCTAGGCTTCCAGCAACTTACAAAGCGCGCCCAGCACCCCAAATGGGTGGAATCTTTCCTGTCGGTTGATAATTGTGAAACTCGCTTCCGCCCACCCCACACCCCCCGCACCCGGCCGCGCGTTCTGTGCATAACGTGTGAATGGCTCTGACCCAATCAAGGCATCTTTGCTTGGAGGTAAGCTTCATCGACTGCACGTTTAGAGTCCAAGAAAGTAAGCCCACACAAAATCTCAGCCTCAGAGCGCAGCTGTATGCATGTTTACTCACGGGCAGTGGGGTGTGTGTGTCTTCTGCCCTGCCCCCAATAAAATATTTGAGAGCCCCCCCCAAAAAGTTGATGGGCATTGCCATTCAAATGGTGGTCATGCACAGCTTCACCTGATCGATTCTGCAGGGCGGGGCTTACCAGCCCCCCATATTTTATTCAAGTTGGAACCCTGTCCCCTGGTAAAGTGTGTGTGGGGGGGGGGAGGCAGAGAGACAGAAGCTTGGGATGGCCCATTTTTTGCACAGGCCCTTCCCCAGTAGGCAACTGTAGACTCTAGTCTTGGGGGGGGGGATAACTTACTTCAAAATGTGATAAGCCAGTCCTGCTGCATTTTGGGGACCCCTTCTGTTCATCGGTTCATTAACTGAGCTGGACCCTTTAATCTGAGACCCTTCCTTTAGGGCTGGAACATCTTGCTATAGATTTATTCATTTTTATTCTTGTTTATTTGATTATTAAAAAAAAACCCAAGGAGTTCTCTATTGATACTTCATTGCTGCTGTTTTGATTTAGGGTTTCTGTTACCTGTTTTGAGCGCTTGGTAGGGAAATGGAGAAGTGGTACAATATTTAAATAACCAAAGACATTTTTTTCAAAAGTGCATTCACTATGGCGAGAGCTTGGGCTCAAAGAACCTGTAGGGGGATTTGGAATTGGTGCCATGAGGCCAGAATGACTCTGAGCATGTTCTGGGTGCTGAATGCACTTATGTGTAATAGTGGGAATGAGGAACAGGGGATTTGCAAATCCTAACCAGAACATCAACAACAACCACCCACACTTGTCAGCTCCTGGAAATTAGAACCGAATAATAAAAAGGAAAGTAAAAGACAGCGGCAGTCCTAAACATAGTCTCTTGAAAGTTAGCTCAAAGTCAAAATCCAGAGGAATTCGTTTTAAGTAACACAAGTTTTGGATAGGAGCATTCTAGAGGAGTATATAATTTTTTCTTTTTCAGAAATTTGACATAATGGGACTCTTCCACCCAAGAAATGCACTTGTGTGCTCACCAATACTTTTGAAGATGCCAATTTAGGTTATCTAATGTGGGGCAAATTTTGGAGTAGTGGGGAAGGGTGTATGATCTAGGGTAGCCGAAAGCTTATTTGCGGGTGCAAATGTCAGGGCTTTATTCCTATGTGGCTGTGGGAATAATATATTAAAGTGTGTTGGGTGAAACCAATGCTTTCAACCAGAGTCTGTGCTGGGGCATCTCAAGGGGGTTAGACTCCTGGTCATGGGGATGTAGGATTGTGGGTGATTCAAAGTTTACTTTAGGATGCAGAGGTACAGCAGTTTGTGCTGCTCTTGAGGCTCTTATCTTGTATAAGAAACATAAGGACTAATTACTAACTGTAAGATTCTCCCCCCTGACATCCTTTTAAATTGTGCATTTGTGGTGATTTGTGATCATGATGGCATCCAGGTGGTTACAGGATACTCCACTCCCGATGCTATTTGCCCCTGCAAGAATTGAACATAAGAACATAAGATGAGCCTGCTGCTGGATCAGGCCAATGGCCCGTCCCGTCCAGCAAAGCATCCTGTTCTCACAGTGGCCAACCAGATAGATGCCTGTGGGAAGCCTGCAAGCTAGACCTGAGCACAAAAGCACTCTGCCCACCTGTGACTCCCAGCAGCTGGTATTCCTAGCATGATGCCTCCCTTGTTGATTGCACAATCCTGATTGAGCGCTCCAAAAAAAACCCAAAAAACCCCCAAGAACTTTGGTTCTTCCTCCCCCACAAAAGCTCAAGAACTTTGGCTCCCCCCAAAAAGCTCAACAAGAGTTTGGTCAATTCAATGGGTAGATCAATGCCAGATTTTTTTTATAGTGGGAGTAGATCGCAGTCTCTTGGGAGTTGGACATGCCTGTTCTATCGTTTAACTAAGGGCTCAGTCACACTTTTCCTCTGGGCTTTCCAGATCTGGCTGGGTTTTCTTTTCTTTTTTTGTCCTGTTGCTTTCCCTGGGGAAAGCCCGCATTTGAATCGGAGCAAGACCTGTGTCTAGAAACATAGCACAAAAGGAAGTATGGATGAGCCCTGTGTGAAGTAGTATGTTCTTTTACCTGTCCTGAATTTTCAAATTTATTCAGCTTCATTGGATATCCGAGCATTCTAGGGTTATAAGAGAGGTATAACAACTTCCCTCTGTCCACTTACTCCAGACTGCATAATACTATGCATCCCCATCATGTCTCCCACTCTTATGACTGTTCAAGTAACCTCCTCCCCTTTCTTGCCATGGAATAGGCTAGTGTTAGCAATACTAAAAGGCATTTCCCTATAACCCCAGGGCACAGGGAGTTAGTGGGGTGCAATGTGGCACCAGAACAACAAAGAGGATTGTTTTGCTTTGAAGGGACACTCTTGCATTAGAGAAAAACACAAGTGGGACAAAAAAGCCTCCCCGCCCCAGAACATTTGTGGTATGAAAAGATTTATTCAGGAAGCTACAGGTCACACACTTTTTGGAAATGTAAAGGTAAAGGTAAAGGGACCCCTGGCCATTAGGTCCAGTCACGGACGACTCTGGGGTTGCGCGCTCATCTCACTTTATAGGCTGAGGGAGCCAGCGTACAGCTTCCAGGTCATGTGGCCAGCATGACTAAGCCGCTTCTGGTGAACCACAGCAGTGCACGGAAACGCCATTTACCTTCCTGCCGGAGTGGTACCTATTTATCTACTTGCACTTTGACGTACAGTGGTACCTCGGGTTAAGTACACTTCAGGTTAAGTACGCTTCAGGTTAAGAACTCCGCTTAAGAACAGAAATCGTGCTCTGGCGGCGCAGTGGCAGCAGGAGGTCCCATTAGCTAAAGTGGTGCTTCAGGTTAAGTACGCTTCAGGTTAAGAACGGACCTCCGGAACGAATTAAGTACTTAACCCAAGGTACCACTGTACTTTTGAACTGCTAGGTTGGCAGGAGCAAGGACTGAGCAATGGGAGCTCACCCCATTGTGGGGATTTGAACCGCCGACCTTCTGATCGGCAAGCCCTAGGCTCTGTGGTTTAGACCACACACCACCCGCGTCCCTTTTGGAAATGTAGTCTCCCCTATTGGGAAAGGTGGCATGTCATGGTCATAGAATCATAGAGTTGGAAGGGACCCCAAAAATCGTCTAGTCCAACCCCCTGCAATGTAGGAATATGCAGCTGTCCCTTTTGGGGATCAAACCTGCAACCTTGGCTTTATCAGCCTCATGCTCTAACCAGCTGAGCTATCCATATGGAGTGAAGGAGAAATGTCACTTAGACTTGCTGCACACATATTTGCTTGGAAGTAAGTAGGGCTTCCTCCCAGGTTAATGTACATAGGATTTCAGCCAAACAGCAGGACTCTATGCATGTTTACTCAGAAGTAAGCCTCACTGTGTTCAGTGGGGCTTAGTGTGCATGAGATTGGTACCTAGTTTGTGCTGGTGTAAGAAGATCTCCAAAGTGGGTCAAGGAAGCAATGCCTGCTGTCCCTTTAAAAATATAAAAGCCATTATTTAAGATCCATCTTCAGGGCTCATTGAAATCCTGCTCTTACATAAGCTGGTGTGTCGAAGTGATGGAAAGGATGAGAGTCTTTTCATTAGCAATCCTGGAAAATAATTTTAGGTGGCACATTAGGCAAAGAGTCACTAGAAGCAAGTTGTGCCATATTGTCCCAGTCCTGGCGGCTGGACGACAAGCTTAAGGCTATTTGAACATATCATCTGCCCCAAATTCCCCATTGAGAATATTGCTTCGTTAGTCAGTTTGTCTAAAACAAATTGAGCTATATGCATTTCTAAACATCGCTGGGAATTATTCTGCTGATGGGAGAGATATTTCAACATGTATTCTTTGTCTGTTCTCAGCAAAGGCTCCCAGAGATGGTGTGTGTGTGTGTGTTTGTGTGTGTGTGTGTGTGTGTGTGTGTGTGTGTGTGCTGCTCTTCGTTTCCATTCTATTTCTAGAGGTTTGCAATGCACAAGGGAAACACACACACACACAAATTACCCCAGTCCTTCTTTGATCTGTAAAGGGTGATCACAGCAGTAATCCGGTCACCACGCTGCAGGGAAATAAGCTTTTGGCGAGCTCTAACCCTTGGTTTCAGGGGCCTCCATTGCCAGGTGGTAACTGGGGAAGTGTCAGCATAGAGGAATAACTGGTCATTTGCAATGAGAGATTAAAGCAGACCATGGTCAAAGCATAGACTATTAGCCTATGGATGGAGGGCATTGTGACTGCACCTTGCACTCACCCAACATGAAATAGGTTTACTAGCCCCCCTCCCTCTGTGTGTATCTACACATTAAATGCGATGTTAGCACCCTACATTTGTGCAGGGGCTCCTCAGGACATTTTAAAATGTACCCTTCCTTAATATACTCTATCATATGTTAGAAATGTAGACCATAATTCATGCTATTCACTTAAAGCACTGTGATGGCATTTAAAACAGTCATTGCTTGCTACCAAAATTCTGGGAGCTATAGCTGTAGCTTGTTAAGGGTTCTGAGAGTAGTTAAAAGACCCCGAGTCTCCTCCCAGAGCTACAGTTCCCAGAGTTCCCTGTGGGATGTATTGTTAATCCGCTCTGGGAACCGTAGGTCTGTTTTTATATAAGTAACTCTCGAATATATATGCTATTACACTGTAAATCACTTCAGGATGCCTCCTGGGAAGTGATTCATCAATGAAACAAACAAACAACAGAAATATTAACATAACAAGTTTTTTTTTAATAAACTGCCCGTGAGGCAATGCACAAAACTGGCAAACTGATGTGGAACTGCATAGAAATTAGGACAAAGCAGGGGGGAGCTGCAATAAAATGTTGCAGTGTGGGGTGCTGCTGTTCAGCATTCAAGCTACTCACTTTTATTTCTCCTTGTTCTGTTCTTATCCCTCCTGGCAACAGTCAGCATTCTGTCATCCCTGAACATGCTCAGTTCCCACTGGGCTGTTCATGGAAGTTTCTCCCTTCATGGATAGCCATCTGCCATGCATGCTTCAGCTGAGATTCCTGCATTGCAGTGGATTGGACTAGATGACCCTTGGGGTCCCTTCCAACTCTACGTTTCTATTTTTTTATTGTAAATATTCTCTGCATTTTGTCAGCCCCCTCGGTGACACCTGGGGGGGCCCACACCCACCGGACCCCCGTCCTCTGGCCCTGGTGAAGGCACTGCCAGAAGGTGCTGGATCTCAATGTCTGGGCTGAACGGTGGGAGGTGGAGAAGCTCCTTCAGGTATACAGAGCGGAGGTGAAGTGTCCAGAAGGTGAAAAAACCGGACTAGAGTTAAATTCTCATTATAAATACTCTAACTCTCCCTGTTTTTGCCACTGGGAATGGCTTGCTTTTATTTTGTTGCTAGATTTGCCATCCTTCAGGTTACGACCCCTTGCCCAGTTTTACAGAAGTTAAAGCTGTGGGGGAGGGGAGATAAATATTCTTTATCTATGGTACATGCAAAATGCAGATGGAATGACTATTAATGCACCATGTTAAGCACAGCCTGCCAATTCACACACCAGTTAAGCTCATTCTCAGCAGTTAATAACAAATTGCAGGACTGTTGTCTTCCACCAGCATATCTTCAGCCCAGGGATGGGAAATCTGTGGCCTTCTGGACTCCAGTTCCCATCAGCTACAGCCAGCATAGCCAGTGGTCAGGGATGATGGGAACTGGAGTCTAATTACATTTGGAGCCGCAGGTTCCCTATCCCTGCTTTAACTTGAAGATAAGCAACTATTTGTTTTTTGTTTGTTTTTAAATACAGTGTTGCATAGGGTACTGCAGTGTAAATGAATGCAGCATACAGCAGGCGGATTAGAACATTTAGCAGTATGTAATGGGAAAGGGTAGGATAGGATGCTTTTCATTTTAATAGGGATGTATAATAGCGACATATTTACTCCTGTGAAGCATTGGAGCATATCACTTCCAGTTAATACCTTTATGCAATGAAGTAGAGATGGACTCTATATATCTCCCCCTTCATTTCCAGTAGCCACCAGAGGGCAAAATATTTAGACATGCAATAAAGCCAGACGATACCTGTCACACGTATTATTTTTTATTAAACACAGCTTGTTTTTATTCCTGAAAATAATGCATGCACTTTCCCCAAATATTATTAACAGGTGCACAATTTAAATTTCAGTGCAGTGGTGATAGGGACAGTCAGTGAAGTCTGTTACACAATCTCAAATAATTTATTGTGGAATTGTGAAAGAAAGAGGTAGGTTTGCTGCTATTGTTTTCTGTGTAGTCAATACTCGGAACCAACATGGACGCCAGAGAGAAACAGCCATGAAATACAACCCCATACCATCTAAAACAGGGAGTAGGAGAAGGTGGGTTTCATGGAACCTCGAGTTTAATCATGTGGCGAGAGTTGGGCGCTGACTTTAATAGTCATGTTTTACTTGGAAAGATCAAATGGCATTTCCATTATGAGCATGCATTTCAAGGCAATGATATAACCTAAAACACACTTTGATAAATGCTCCAGTTGTCAGAGTTTGCTTCACAGGAACGGATTCATTATGGATTCTTTTGGCAGTTCCCTTGGACTAATCAGTTGTCCCCCGGTCAAGTTCTCTATAAAAGCCTTGAGGCTTGCTTGGAGCTGATATTTATGCACCACACCTGGATGCAGCGGCATAGGTAGCCACTTGGGTGCCTGGTGCGTGGCTATGTCCTGCAGCCGGGGGCGGGGCGAGACTCTCCGACACTTGGAGCCTCTCTGTCGCCTACCCCTCAGATGTAGGGCGGCTGAGGGAGAGGCAGTAGGCAGATGCAAGTCTCACACTGTCATTTCAGGCAGCGTAGAACCTGCAGGCGCCTAAACCACCACATCACTCCTAAAGAGTTTAGTGAGCCCTTAAAAAAACAACCTCATTTTGTCACCTCCCCTCGGTGATGACATCTGGGCCGAACCGCACCCCCACCCCCTTCCTCCACCACTGCCTGGATGATCTATTTTATCATTCTTAGAGAAGACAATGAAGCTCACTTGATGACCAACCAATATTTCCCTTCTTAGACGTGCAAAACGGCTAAGCTTAATTTTTAGCGACAGGCTTCATGAGTAGAAGAGGGGGAAGTTGACTCTGCTGAGCTTGGGGAAAGACGAGGATTCAAAAGGGAACAGGATCCTAGCCAGGTTACCACCATGCCTTGATATAAACAGTGTGGTACTACAGTACTACAGGCCTTGTATGAACTAGTAATTAGAGTGCAAACCTACCAAAGGGGCCCATGCAAAGTCACTGGAATTTAATTTCAGATTCATTTGTCAGTCCCACCAAGCCTCTGCAACCTTTGTTCCTGGTGTTTACTTTGTTTATTTTAATGTGATTCAAGACATTTCCATACTGTTGATTATTCACATACATAAAAACAATCCAAAGAAAGCAGGGCAATGAAACAATAACACATTATCATAAAACCAAATGCAGAGCACAATTGAAAGTGTTGGTGCTGACATTTAAAGCCCTAAATGGCCTTGGCCCAGTATACCTGAAGGAGCGTCTCGACTCCCGTTGTGCAGCCCAGAAGCTGAGATCCAGTTCTGATGGCCTTCTGGTGGTTCCCTCAAGGCGAAAAATGGAGTTACAAGGAACCAGGCAGAGGGCCTTCTCAGTAGTGGCCCCCGCCCTGTGGAACACCCTCCCATCAGGTGTCAATGAGATAAATAACTATACAACCTTTAGAAGACATCTGAAGGGAAGTTTTTAATGTTTGATGTTGGAAGCTGCCCAGAGTGGCTGGGGCAAACCAGTCAGAGACATGGGGTACAAATAAAATCAACAACACCATCATCATTGGGGGGGGGGGCTGTGCACTTCCCTAGTAGGTCGTTAAATACATAGGAAGATGCCTTATACCAAGTCAGACCATTTGATTTATCAAGCTATGTATTGTTTACAGCAGAGGCAGGTAACACTTCATATGTCCCTGGACTCCAACTCCCATCATCCCTGACCATTAGCCATGCTGACTGGGGCTGATGGGAGTTGGAGTCTAATGACATTGGCAGAGCATACAGTTGGCTACCCATGGTGTATGCTGACAGACAATGGCTCTCCAGGGTTTTGAGCCTCTCTCTCTCTCTCAGTCCTACCTAGAGGATGCCGGGGATTGGATCCATGTTCTTCTGCATGCAAAGCAGATGCTCTACCTCTGAGCTCTGGCCCTTCCCTTTTCCTGCACTGCAAGCTAAGCATGCAGAGCGTTGAGAAGAGAACACAGCTCTTTGTCTCCTAATTGAAGTTTACACAGCTTGCAGAAAGCAATTTTCTTAACTTTTAGATCCCATTGCTCCACTATTTCATTTTTATATTTCTTCAATGAGCCCCTGCCCTCTTTTCAAAGCACTAGAGTGGTGCGGTAATAAAAGCTATGTATTGCTTAGCACCAACATTCCAGGAAGAAAAGGAAACACATTTATTTGTACTGTGCCTGCAGGGAAGGACAAAGCATCTTGGCTTGTGAAATTGATGTCCTGCTACAAGTGGACCATCTTTGCTGGCTATGATGCTCCTTAATGTGACACAACCCTTGCTCATTTCCCCCTTTATTTCTCAATGCACCTGGTTTTCATTTCCCATGTAATTTTATAGCAGTCAAGAGCTTCTGCAGTATCAGAAGAACTCTAAGGTACAAATTCCCTGGCACCCAATGAGTTCTCTCCACTGTGTTCCAGACATCCTGGGTGAGATGATACAGCAATCCATAGCTGCCAACTTTTCCCTTTTCTTACGAGGAATTCTATTCGGAATACGGTGGTGCCCCGCTAGACGAAAATAATTCGTTCTACGAGTGTCTTCGTAGAGTGAATTTTTCGTCTAGCGAAGTGGCAATGCAGCGCGGAGGTTTTCGCGCCGAAATTTTTTTTTTTTCATCTTGCGAGGCAGCCCCATTGACTTTTTCGTCTTGCGGGGCAGCCTTCTGCTAGCGAATGCCATTCGTCTAGCGAGTTTTTCGTCTAGCGAGGCATTCGTCTAGCGGGGCACCACTGTAAGGGAATTTCCCTTTAAAAAAGGGAAAAGTTGACAGCTATGCAGCAATCAGAACTGCCTGTTACCTTCAGATGGAAATCAAGATATACCCTATCTATCTGTTACAGGTGGGTAGCCGTGTTGGTCTGCCATAGTCGAAACAAAATAGAAAATTCTTTCCAGTAGCACCTTAGAGACCAACTGAGTTTGTTCTTGGTATGAGCTTTCGTGTGCATGCACACTTCTTCTCAGACTCAGTTGGTCTCTAAGGTGCTACTGGAAAGAATTTCCTATCTATCTGTGTTATCCTTATCATGGCTAAATCCCCAATAAAATAACATGTAAATTAAGCAATGTAGCTCGGGGTACAGAGTCCCAGGACACATCTGCAGAGGAATTATTAGTATGAGGGGAGCAGTTGCATTCAGTCCGGTTATCTAATCCCTGAAAAGCATATACAGCAATTAGACCTGGTGCCTGCCAGCACCCTGCAGGGTGGGGCAAATGGCGAGACCCCGGCAGGACCCCATGTCCCCACTGCCAGAGCTGCCACTACAGCTGATGTGGCTCAGCTGAGTGGCAGCTGCACTGCATGGAGCTCAAAGCCCACTTGGCATGTGAGTAGTGACTAGCATCACCCTGTTAATAATGCCAGTCCTGCCCCCAACATGCATACATTGGGGGCAGGGACAGCATCATGAACACAGTGGTGCTGGCCTTTAAATGTTTTCCAAGTGGCCCTGGAGGTGCCAGCCCAATGCGTGTGCTCTGGCAGACACTACCCTTTGGAGAATGCCAACTTCACTACAACATAATGCATGCCTAGGTCACGGTCTGAACCATTACTGGGGTGCACTTGCCCATATACATACCCTTCAACATTTCTCTGATGAAAATAGGGACATCCTATTCCACTACTACTACTACTACTACTACTACTACTACTATTCCCCACCCATCTGACTGAGTTATAATAATAATAATTTTACTATTTATACCCCAACCATCTGACTGGGTTGCCCCAGTCACTCTGGGCAGCTTCCAGCATATATTAAAAACATAATAAAACATCAAACCTTAAAACCTTCCCAATACAGGGCTGCCTTCAGGTGTCTTCTAAAAGTTGTGTAGCTCTTTATCTCCCTGACATCTGATAGGAGGGTGTTCCACTGGGAGGGTGCCACTGTCGAGAAGGCCCTCTGCCTGGTTCTTTGTAACTTCACTTCTCGCAAGTGAGGGAACCACCAGAAGGCTAGGTTGCCCCAGCCATTCTGGGCGGCTTCCAACAGATATAAAAACATAACAGAACATTAGACATTTTAAAACTTGCCCATAAAGGGCTGCCTTCAGGTGTCTTCCAAAGGTTGTATAGTCACTTATCTCCTTGGATCAGGGGGTAACATAACTCCGTACCCTCCAACATTTCTCTGATGAAAATAGGGATGTCCGAAGGAAAAGGGGGACAATCTGTAATCAAATCAGAAACTGAGATGTTCTGCAAATCCGGGGCTGTTCCTTGAAAATAGGGGCACTTGGGGGGGTCTGCATATACACATGCAAAGTGAGCCTGAAGCTCTACTTGGTGATGAATCTGGCAAGGGGGGCAGCATGCTGCTGGGGGAGACCACTATGGGCAACTCCCCCCCCCGGGGGGGGATCTAGGTTTGCTAGTCATCCTCATAATCATAATGCAGTGTTGGACTGTTAAAATATACCGTAAGTCTTTTCATTTGATGCTAGAGATGCTACAGACTTCTATGGGGGGGGGGGAGGATGAAAAACATATAGTCCTGGGTGTTACTCTCTCTCTCTCCCTCCCCAAAATGGCAGGTTTTACACAAGAATAGCATTTCCCCAACACCTTCATTGTCAAAAGTCATAATCATAGTTATTGTTTATGCATTAGGAAAATCTTATCCTACGTGGGGCACAATGTGGGAAAGATCAGAATCTGACACTTCAAAATAATCATTATCATTTAGCTGCTGTTCTACATTCTCTGTGACAAGCTTGACTTGGGAGAGGGAACGTAACATGCTAAGAGCCATGGACAGGTTTTTTAAATGTCACGTCAAGAAGCCCACCCTTTTGTATTTCCAAGGGAAGAGGAGATCACACAATTCTGCGGCTGTACGTTTGAAGGAGACTAAACGCCCCCTTTCATATGCAATCGACAAAGGCAAAAGGAAGGGGAAACTCTGGGAGCTAAAATTGCGGCAGCCAAAGAAGATCAGAAATTACTATTTAATTTCATTATTTCAAAATAATGTTGCCATATGTGTTCTAGGCCTAAGATGCTGTGAGATAAAAGCAAACTTCCTAGATTGTTAGTGATGATTCAATTCTTCTCTGAATGCATTTGTTGATTTGCTGATAGGACTGAGGTATAACCAGGGCACTGAGTTACAGCATGTTTACTGAGAAGTAATTCCCATTTTGTTCAATAGGGCTTCCTCCCTAGCAAGTGTGCTTAGGGCCCCAACCTTATTCTCACTCATAGCACCTGTTTGCTTCTGGAGGACAGTCATCGGATGTGTGTTGTGTCCATTCATAAAACAACAAGACACAAGACTGTAGTTCCAGAATGGAATGTAGAAGTTATCTAGCTTGGGGAGATCTCCATGTTCAGTAAAGTCACATGATAGAGGTCTTCCTCTCCCATAGCAAGCTGGAGATTTAAAAGTGTGTTTCTGCCACAGGCATGCTATAGATCTGGCTGGTGCACAGATTTAAAGAGTTTGTGTTTACAGTATGAATTTCAAAGATATAAACCGAAGAAGAAGAAGAAGAAGAAGAAGAAGAAGAAGAAGAAGAAGAAGAAGAAGAAGAAGAAGAAAAGGTAGCATATATGCCCCATGTTAAAACCAACAAGAAACAACCACAATAATTGCTCTAAGAATACTTGGCTTTTGCAGTCTCAAATGTTTCCATAGTGGGCCTTAGGGCTTCAATCAATCTATGTGAGTTTCCGTACTCTCCGAGTGAATTCTGAAATTTTTTCTCTGGAAGGATTATGGGGGAACTTCTATATCCGAAGTATACAACTTACTTCTCAGTGGCAGACCAACTCCTCTTGACCCTCTCTCAGTCATCAGCCAGTGTGACCAAGAAGAAAATTGCAGCTATCTATTTGGAAGTAAACAGAATCCCCTAATCTACAAAAGAGAGGTGGATAATTGCTTTCACCAGCCATGTAAATGCCCTATGAACACTCAAACAGATAGGCGTTATTGTTGAATAGAGTACAGCTGGAAATACCTTGATACAGAATTTCACCAACAGAGGCAACGTGCAAGGATCGCAAGAGGAATGGCCATGGAATTTGGGTGTGACATTTTAATCTTTCTATTGTACAGTTGTACTGTCTTTTTGTTTAAAAAGGTCACACAGAAGCACATCTACATATGCCCAACCCTGTGCATGTCCACCAGTGTCCCCAATCTGTCTCTGTGGTCCAACACCAGATGCAAACCCTCTAAGCCCATCCTAAATTAAGAGGCTTCCTGGAAACGGAGATGGTCACAGCATGGACAATGGCACCACACAGACACCCTTGGCCCGCCAGGCTGGCCTGAAGTTGTACCCAGTGCTTTTTTTCCTTTTAAAAAAATGTTTAGGGATACTCTCATTTGACTCAAGAAAAACCACCATTTTATAGTTCAAATCGGGGGGAAATAAATACAGTAAATGGACAAAAGTACAAAGATTCACAAAATGTTTAGGGGGGTGGGTACCCCTGCACCTCCCTAGCAAAAAGCACTGGTTGTACCCAACACATTGCTGAGTTTCAAGGTCATCATCATTGATCATCCAGAGCTATGATGTTCTAAGGTAATAATAATAATAATAATAATAATAATAATAATAATAATTTATTTGTACCCCGCCCATCTGGCTGGGTCTCCCCAGCCACTCTGGGCGGCTTCCATCAATATTAAAATACATTTAAAATATCACAGATTAAAAACTTCCCTATACAGGGCTGCCTTCAGATGTCTTCTAAACGTCTGGTAGTTGTTTTTCTCTTTGGCATCTGGTGGGAGGGCGTTCCACAGGGCGGGCGCCACTACCGAGAAGGCCCTCTGCCTGGTTCCCTGTAGCTTTGCTTCTCGCAGTGAGGGAACCGACAGAAGGCCCTCGGTGCTGGATCTCAGTGTCCGGGCTGAATGATGGGGGTGGAGACGCTCCTTCAGGTATACAGGACCGAGGCCGTTTAGGGCTTTAAAGGTCAGCCCTAGTTTATGTTCTGAATTTATCTGAGGTGTAGTGGAGGATCATTCATTAGGATGAAAGGGACCACTGCCCTACACAATGGCTACTAACTCTGATGGCTATGCTCTACCTAAACAGTTGGAGGCAGCAATGCTTCTGAATACCAGTTGCTAGAAACCAGAGGAGGAGAGAGGGCTCCTGGGCTAATGTTCTGCTTGCTGGCTTCCCATAGGCATCTGGTTAGCCAGTGAGAACTGGATGCTGGACTAGATAGCAATTCTTATGTTCTTAACTTCCATCTGTCCTCAGTCAGTTCCACCTGTCTGTCTTCTTACATCCAGTCCAGGCGGGTATAGGGCGGTATATAAAATTAATCAATCATTCATTCAATGCTGTAGAATGGAGTGTGAACAGTGGGGGTGGTGCTGAACTTGAGCACCACCCAGAGCACCGCTGAAATTTGAGCGCCCGACGTCCACCACTGGTATCACCATTCCCAACGGGCACCAGCCACCACTGCATGCAGGAAGCTTTCTGATCATCCCCAGAGATGCATTTGTCTGGAGAATGTCATGCAGAATGCACACAATGCCATCTTAAGAGTCACTGCTCTCTTTGAGAATGCTAGGCTCAGAGTCTTAAACTACCCAACCAGCACTGACCCTGGTGGACCCAGCCAAAACACAAGAGAAGCAAACCAGGGTAAGCAAAGACAAGTGGCAAGTACTGGCAGAATTAACCCCAGCGCTGTTCCCCTTAGTGTGCAAGCAAACCCCATTGCCATGGCAACAGACACACAGCCAGAAAAAAAGCGGAGGAGGAGGGGGTGGAACAGGCGGAAAGAAAGCATATTCATTATTTTCTAAATTAATATTGATTCCTTCCACTTAAATTATATATCTATAGTTTCGAAGACGAAAATGAACTAGGCGCTTCTCACTCTTTTATATTGTATACTGTTGTTGCCTTTTTAAACATATTTTTAAGCGCCTGAAAAACCTGCTTATTTCCACTGACCCCCTCCGTGTGATATTATACTGAGAAAACCCTCCTCCCTCTTGAAAGCAGATTTCAGTGAGTGATTGTGCAGAACCAAATGTGTAGGCTAAATCTGAGACTACCCTGCGAAAAAAGTTGATGAACCACCGTCTCACTTTCAGCAAGTCATTTGTTTTGACAAGAGAGGAAAATATCTTATCATTAATCATTTCTAAGATTAAATTATTCTTTTAAGTACTTGTTACGCATTCTTGTAATGTGAAGAATCTCTATTAACAGACTATAATTTAGCAGTGATTACCTACCACTGATCGGGTACAATAGTTTTGGTTACCACTTTGAAAGAGAGCACACAGTGAAGAAATGATGGCATGAGGGACTGATAGCAACCTCACATTTGTAGACATTTATAGTGGCTTCATGTAGTAGAACGTATCTGGTACTCTGACACCTTCATGCTGGACATTTGGCCATTCCTGTTCCATATGGTTGAGCAGGGGAGGCGAACCTTTGACTAAGGTTGGCACAACTATTGGGCAAAGGGAGGCAACTGCCTCAGCTGGCAGAAGTTGAGGAGTGGCTGCACCACCACCTCCTTGGCTGTTCCCCCTATGTTGGAGGGCAGAAGCAGGAGTGTCCTGCGCCTCCTAAACTCGACTGCAGCCCTCGGGTGTGCTGGGGGGTGCTGCTATTCTGTTGCCAGCTTTGAAGTTTGAATGTCTCAATCCAACCACCTTCTGGACATGGAAGGTGGGCGCCATTTTGTCCTTTGCCTCAGGCAGCAAAATGTATTGGGCCAGCACTTCCTGTGACCCTCCAACTGTTGCTAAACTACAACTCCCACCAGCCCTGACCATTGGCCATGCCAGCCAGGACTGATGGGAAGTAGGAGTCCAAAAACATTAGGTTCCTCTCTCTGATGTTAAGCAAAGAATGAAAGGCAAGGGGTTCATGAGGTGATGTGGAAAACGTGCCAACTCTTGGAATGAAAATCTTGGTACCTGGGTAGGGTCTAGGGGCAGAGGTTGTGTCACACACACTTTAGAGGCAGAACCTACGTGTGAGTAGGGTTTGAGTCCACACAAAACAGCTTGTGCACAGGTACTGCATGTGCTTCCAGGTCATCTACAACATAGCAATACCTGCTGAACATGATCATCTCTGATAGCATATACCTAGGCAGATAAAACAATGGAGTGTTGGAACTATTATTAGAGCCTTGCTGGAAATAATTTGCCAGTCATTTTGAGGATATAGGGTGGCCATGTTTCTTATTTTACAAAGAACAGTTCTGTCTTTCAAGGGATGTCAGAATACAGTCCTTTATTTGAAGAGAGGTGTGGTTCAAGTCCAGTTTAAGATAATAATAAAAAAACACAAGAAGGGAGGGCAGGAGAGTTTGAAGTTGACCATCAACAATTAGAAGATTGAGCAGGCATAGGTCACCTGATCCCAGTTTTCTCCACTATGATGAGACATACTACATTTCTATTTAAATTAATTACTTCTAAATTTGCATCCATACATATAAATTATGCAAAGTGTACGCATATATGTGCCCACTTTTTTGGTGTAAGTGGATGCCTTATTATTATTTTAAAGTATTTTTTATTAAAGATTCTCTTGATTTACAGAGGTATGTGCAATGTCTCTCTTGTATTTTTTCCATGTAACATTTTTACAAATCAGTTTTGGTTGTTGAGACATTAGGAAGAAAAGGGGAAAAGAGGTGGGTGGGATGGGGAGATGGGTGGAGTGGGGTGATGATGTTTCTATTTTACTTAATATACATAGGGTTTGGTGTCAGCGTTGTTTGTGAAGGTTCTCTGTTGTTTGCTTGTGCTCCTTCGGTGGTGAGAGAGGTCGGGGTTGGCATAGGGTGTGATTGTTCATTTGTGGTTGGCTGTGGTGGTCTTTGGTTTCCTGTGTGAGTGGGGTGTGTGTGTGTTTTTGATCAGGTTAGCCATATTGATTTGTATGCTGTCGGTAGATTTTTGTCATTGTCTTGTTGGGCTCTGTGTGTGTGTGTGTGTGTGATGAAGAGGAGCCATACCGGGGTGTCTTCTTCTGTTTGTCCCCGTGTCAGTTTCAGTTTACTGGTTAGTTTTTCTACTAGGGTTGTTTCCCATACTACTTGGTACCATTGGTCCATGCTTACTCCTGACAGGTCTTTCCAGTGTGTGGTTATGATGTTTCTGGCTGCTGAGAGTAGATGGGTTATGAATTCTTTGTGGTGTAAGTGGGTATTGTTGTCTTGAAAGATGTTTAGTAAGACCAATTCTGGGGTGATTTCTAGCACTTGCTTGGTTATCTTACATATTTCTCGTATGGTTGTTGTCCAGAATAGTTGGATTTTGGGGCATACCCACCACATGTGGAAGTATGTGCCTGTGGAGGTGACCCTCTCCAGCATTTTGGTGAGGTTCCTGGGCATATTAGCGCTAATTTTCTTGGTGTTAGATACCACCTGTGGGTTAGTTTTAGGGTGAGTTCTTTCCTTTTCATTGATATGGATTTAAAGGGGGGTTTAGACCACATTCTGGTCCATTGGGTGGGGTTGATTTCATATCCTATGTCATCCTCCCATTGTTTTTTGATTGCGTCTAGGGAGTTCGTGGGATTCTTGAGTAGTATTTTGTATATTGCGGATACCATCCCTCTGCCGTGTCCCTTTGTCATTAGGATGAGGTTTTTGAAGGTTGTCAGGGGTCTAGTTGCTGTTGATTTTACTGCTGGATTGTTTAAGAGGGCATGCAATTGGTGTTGTGTTAACCAGGGCATTTGGGTGTCTTCTAATTTGTCCTGTATTTCTTGTGTTGACAAAGGTTTGTTATTTTTATAAAAGTCTATTAGGCGATATAGGTCTTTGGATTGCCAGGTTTTTATTTGGAGGTTTTGTGCTGCGTGGTGGAATAGTGGATGGTAGGCCAGGGGAATTAGTGGGGATGGGGTTGGGGATAGTTTGCCTGTTTCCGTTTTCCATGGTTTGTGTGTATCTGTTAAGTGTTGTGGGGATTTTTCTTAGACTGTTTGGGAGGAGTGGGTATGCTGTGGTGCAGATATTTTCAATTGTGTCCCTCTCTAGGTGTATCCATTGTTTTGTATCATCTTCTAGTATATATGGGATTATATGACCTATTTGGTTGGCACTGTAATATGCTTCTATGTTGGAGATTCCCCGTCCTCCTTCTGAGGTGGGAAGGTGTAGGTATATGGTGCTTATTCTTGGTTTTTTGTGTGAGAAGATAAAAGAGTGTAGTTTCCTCTGCCATTTGTGGAGTTGGGTTGGGGGAATGTAGATTGGGAGGGTTTGGAACAGGTAGGTTAGTTTTGGAAGGGTGATCATTTTGATCATGGCTATTTTGTCTGAGAGAGTGGAATTCATGTTGTTCCATCTCTTTAGGTATTTGTTTATTTGCTGCCACAGGGGTTTGTAGTTGTGAAGGTATAATTTATTGAGGTTTTGGTTATTTGTACCCCTAGATATCTGAACTTGCTATGACAGAGTTTTATCTTGGTGATGTTAGTGAGTTCCCTTTGGATGTGAGGGGGGGGTGTTGAAGCACATGACTTCCGATTTTGCAAAATTTACTTGTAGGCCCGACACCGTTGCAAATGTGTTGAGTTCTCTGATTAGGGAAGATGCTGTGTTTAAGGGATCTGGTGTTGTGACCATTAGGTCTGCAAAAAGCCCTAATTTATAGGTTCTGCCTTTTATTTCTACCCCATTGATGTCTGTGGCTGCTCGCATTCGGATTGCTAGGGGTTCCAGAGCCAGGATAAATAGGAAGGGAGACAGTGGGCATCCTTGTTTTGTGCCTCTTTGGACTGCTATGGTATTTGAGTCCATATTATTAATTCTGCATTTTGCTGAGGCGTGGGAGTATATTTGTTTGAGGGTTTGTAGGTAGTTGGGGCCAAATTTCATGGTAGGTAGTACTGCTAATAGGTATTTCCACTCTAAGCAATCAAAAGCTTTGAGGATGTCTAGGGACATAATTGTCAATGGGAGATTAGTTGCCTTGCTGTGTTCAGTTAGGTTCAGTAGTTTCCTGATGGGGTCTGTAATATTGTGACCAGGGACAAAGCCAGTCTGGTCTGGGGCTATTAACTTGGATAAGAATATTTTCAGACGGTTGGCCAAGATTGATGTGAATATCTTGTAGTCTTGGTTTATTAATGAGATTGGGCAGTATGATTCTACTTTGAGGTTGTCCTTCAATGGTTTTGGGATGGAGACTAATTTGGAGAGGGTCCAGGTTTTGGGGATGGGCCCTCCTTTCATGATGTCATTAAATAGGCGTGTCATGTAGGGCATCAGGGGTTCTTTGAATTTCTTATAGAATTCTGCTGTGAAGCCATCTGGGCCTGGGGCTTTGTGTGATTTTAAGTTTTTGAGGACCGTGTCTATTTCCTCTGGGGTGATAGGACTGTCCATGAATTCCTGTTCCTCGTTAGTTAAAGTAGGCATGTTCAGTCCTGTTAGGAATTCTCTGATTTCCTTCTCAGGTGGGTTACGGGAGGTGTATAGGTTGGTGTAGAATTCTGCAAATTCTGAAGTTATTTCTTTGCGGGAGAATGTCATGTTGCCATCTTTTTTGGTGATGCAGTGTATTCTTGCTTTGAGTGCTTTTTTCCTACATCTATTTGCTAATAGTCTGGAATTTTTCCCTCCATATTCACAGAAGCGCTGTTTAGAGTATAAAATGTTGATCATTGTTTTGTTGATTTCTAGGGAGTCTATTTCTCTTCTTTTTTTCCCTATAAGTTGAAGGAGTTTTTTAGATCCTGTTTGTTTGTAGCATGATGAGAGGGCGGTGATGTCTTGTTCTAAATTGTTAATTTTTGAGGAGGTTTGTTTTTTAAGGAGTGATTTCTCTTTTATGCAAGCTCCTCTGGTAACCGCTTTCATTGCATCCCATAAGAGGGGGGTTGTTATTTTGTCTACATCATTTTCCTTGAAGTAGTTTTGGAGAGTTTTTGTGAGACTTTCTCTAATTTGTTTGTTTGTAGTTAGGGTGGAACTGAAGGACCACGATGGGGTGGTTTGTGTTTCTTCTCCTATTTTAACTGTGACTTTTACTGGGGTGTGATCTGTGATTTTGATGTTGCCTATGTTTGTTGATTCCACTAAAGGGATCAGACCCTGTGTGAGCAGAATGCAGTCCAGTCTGGATACTGTACCATGACGTCCGGATTGGAATGTATGGCTGGCGTCTCCTGGGTTTTGTTCATCCCAGATGTCATAAAGACCCCTGTTTTTTTAGCATCTTTAGTAGCTTGTAAGAGTCCCTGGCTGTTAGGAGATTTTTTTTTTTTTAGGAAGGTTGCCCATGAGGTTGTAGGGTGAGTGTTTTTCAGGGATATGCCTTTCATATTTAGGTTGAGGTCACCTCCTAGGATTGCTTCCCCTTCAGAGAAGGAGAGGAACTTGTTTAGTGTCTTCTGGAAGAATTCTAGTTGTTTCAAGTTTGGGACATATATAGATCCGATTGTCAGTTTAATTTTGCCATCTAGTGTCCCTTTAACGAAAATGAATCTGCCTTTTTTATCCTTTAGGACTGTTGTGGCTTTGAAGTGGATGCCTTATTTGAGGTCAAAATTGTTTTTCTCCATGCTGACTTGAATGCTGCTGTTATTAGGGAGTCAGGTGAGATGTCTTGTGTAACATCTAACCTGATGTTGAGGGATCAGTTTCAGCTGATGAGGTCTGAGGATGTGGATGAGGTGCTTATAGCAGATGAACTCATGAATGCTTTCTTGTCTTTTGCCCATCACAGCTTCTTCAAGCTAGCTGATGGGGTTGCCTGGGTGGGTCCAGGGAGTGGTCAACACATCTCTGCATGAGGGAGCTGTGCTGCCACATTGAAGGAGGCACTAATACAGACACTCCTAAAATAAGCCTTCCTAGACCCTGAGGTCTAGGGATGCGGGTGGCGCTGTGGGTTAAACCACAGAGCCCAGGGCTTGCTGATCAGAAGGTCAGCGGTTCGAATCCCCGTGATGGAGTGAGCTCCCGTTGCTTGGTCCCAGCTCCTGCCCACCTAGCAGTTCGAAAGCATGTCAAAGTGCAAGTAGATAAATAGGTACCACTCCAGTGGGGAGGTAAACGGCGTTTCCGTGCACTGCTCTAGTTTGCCAGAAGCGGCTTTGTCATGCTGGCCACATGACCCGGAAGCTGTCTGCGGACAAACGCCGGCTCCCTCGGCCTATAGAGCGAGATGAGTGCGCAACCCCAGAGTCGGACACGACTGGACCTAATGATCAGGGGTCCCTTTACCTTTACCTAGACCCTGAGGTATTTGACAGCTAGCACCTGAACACAAATATTTCCATTTACTGGGTAAGATGTTAAAGAGAGCAGTGATGGTTCGGTTGCAGACATGCCTGGAGGAGCATTTTAAGTCTGGATTCAGGTCCTATCTAGGGACAGAACTGGCTTTGGTCACTCGTCAGTGCAGCTCTTTCCAGAACTGATAAACTCCTCAGCTCCTGGATCTGGAAACCAGACACATAATCCTTCATTATGGTGTAGTGGTTAAGAGCGGTAGACTTGTAATCTGGGGAACCAGGTTCGCGTCTCCGCTCCTCCACATGCAGCTGTCGGGTGACCTTGGGCTAGTCACACTTCTCTGAAGTCTCTTAGCCCCACTCACCTCAAATCCAAATCCAAACTCTTCTTCTTCTTCTTCTTCTTCTTCTTCTTCTTCTTCTTCTTCTTCTTCTTCTTCTTCTTCACAGCCATTACTGGATAGAGCCCTACATGAAGGAATAGGACCACTGTAAAACAGTGTCTAGTGCAGTGTTTTTCAACCTTTTTTGGGCAAAGGCACACTTGTTTCATGAAAAAAAATCACGAGGCACACCACCATTAGAAAATGTTAAAAAATTTAACTCTGTGCCTATATTGACTATATATAAAGTAATTCTCTTGAATAGGAATCAAATAAACAAATTTTTCCCACGGCACACCAGGCAACATCTCACGGCACACTAGCGTGCCGCGGAACAGTGGTTGAAAAACACTGGTCTAGTGGTCCATTGTATCGAAAGCTACTGACAGATCAAGCAAGAGCAACAACGTTGCACTTCTATCCTTCTCCAGAAAAAGGAGTGACCAAGGCCAGTTCTGTCCCTAGACAGGACCTGAATCCAGACTGAAAATGCTCAAAATTAATGCGCTCCTCCAGGCATATCAGGTATATGATTTTGGGAAGTTTCTACCTAGAACCATCTCTTCACTGGAGGGTTAAGAAGCCTCTAGGGACCCAGGTGGTGCTGTGGCTTAAACCACAGAGTCTAGGGCTTGCCGATCAGAAGGTCGGCGGTTCGAATCCCTGTGACGGGGTGAGCTCCCATTGTTCGGTCCCAGCTCCTGCCCACCTAGCAGTTCGAAAGCACATCAAAGTGCAAGTAGATAAATAGGTACCACTCCGGCGGGAAGGTAAACGGCGTTTCCGTGCACTGCTCTGGTTCGCCAGAAAGCGGCTTTGTCATGCTGGCCACATGACCCGGAAGCTGTCTGCGGACAAACGCCGACTCCCTTGGCCTATAGAGCAAGATGAGCGCCGCAACCCCAGAGTCGGACACGACTGGACCTAATGGTCAGGGGTCCCTTTACCTTTACCTTATGGTGAAGAACACCTATGATCAACATAGGCTGATACTCTGCCTCTGACCTTTCCAGGACATGGATAGCTTGGCCACTGTAACTCATGCATTGGGAATCTTCCTGATATGACTACTTCAATGTGCTCTTGTGAGGCTTCCCCTGAGACTTACTCTTCCTAAGCCAAATTATCAGGGCTTACAGCAATAACTTTACTGTATTTTAAAAACCCACTGACTGATTCACACAGGCACATGTCTCAGCCATCAACTGTTCAATGTTCAGTCCTCAATGGCTCACAGGGAGTTGTGTCTGAAATGCTGTCAGGCAGTATGGAAAACTTGCTAAATAAATATATTCATAAGCTATGGTGCCCTTCTCGCTCATATGCAACTCTCACATGATAGCCAAGATGCCTGAGACTTCCATCCCTTGGTAGCTTTTAAAGGATGTATGTACCATGTGCACAGTGGCTCCTACATTGACCTGGGGAGGTCAGAAGACATCAGCCGCCTGAAGGATCTTTGTTAGCGAAAGGTTTTGCCAGTTGAATGTGATTTGACTTAAGAGTTACTTCGAAAAGATTGTGCAGCTGATAGCTTCTCATTTGGGTGCACAGCTGACGAAGAGGTGAGAAGGAATACATTATTTCATCAAAGCCTGCTGCTTTTAAATGAGGTGAAATCCCTCCAGCAGGAAGAGAGATGCCATCGATTCAGAGTCTGTGTCAGTTAATACTTCTCTTTCCTTAGCAGCACCCTTCTTATTGGTGTCTTCACCAATCAGTGTTGACATCAACAATGTAATGTGCTCGTTTATTTGTGAGACAGGGGATATTCTTCAAAAGACCAAGTAGAGAGAGGCTGCTTTTGCAAAAAAAGAAAAGCAAGAAACCCCTGAGGCTCCTTCATTGGTGCTGCATCTATAGCAGCAGCAAGTCTCGGATACTACAAGGTTCCTGCTGTGCTCTTGAACCACACACTGCAGTTAGGGTCAGGTATGGAGACAGCACCACAAGACACTTGTGTCCTTGTGCTGTAGCTTGAATTGACAAAGGGCTGGTCCACATAACACAGGCATTCAGGGAACAGGTCCTAGCTCAATGGGAGAACACTTTCTGGTCCTATCCCTGGCATCTTCACACAGAACAGGTACATGGTTAAACTGATGGCTTTAAAACGGATTGGACGAATTCATGGAGGAAAAGCCTGTCAATGGCTACTAGTTACAGGTAGGTTGCCGTGTTGGTCTGCCATTGTCAAAACAAAATAAAAAATAAAAAAATTCCTTCCAGTAGCACCTTAGAGACCAACTAAGTGTGTTCTTGGTATGAGCTTCTTCAGATACCTTTCGTGCATGCACACGAAAGCTTACACCAAGAACAAACTTAGTTGGTCTCTAAGGTGCTACTGGAAGGATTTTTTTTTATTTTTTTATTTTTTTTGACAATGGCTACTAGTCATGACTGCTATGCTCTGCCTCTATGGTCAGAGGCAGTAATGCTTTTGAATACCAGTTGTTGGAAGCCACAGGAGGAGAAAGTACTCTTGTTCTCATGTCCTGCTTGTGGGTTTCCCACAGGCATCACAATTGAACAGGCTCTTCTTATCTCTGGTTGAAGTTGGGGAAGACTTCTGTTTGAAACTCTGGAGAGCCTCTGTCAGCCAAGTGTTGTCAATGCTCAGCTAGATGGACCAAAACTCTGACTTGGTGTGTGGTAGCTTCATATATTCCTCCCATTTCAGCTATAACAAGACCAATGGAAACTTTGTGCTTACAAAAGATCCCCATGCCATGATGGATTCTGTAACCTGTATACATTCTGCAAAAAAGCAAGTGTGTGTGTGTGTGTGTGTGTGATCTTGGTTTGCAGAAATGATTTTACATGGCAGAGGGAGCCTTTGCTATAGGCCAAACAACCTCTCCTGTACCCTAACTTCTGAGATTTAGAATGACATGGTGCAGCTTTACCCAGAGTCATGTCACTGGTCCTTCAAACACAGCATTGTCTAAAAATGTTGGGCATAGCTCTCCAGGGTTTCAGAGTGCCCATCACAAGAAAAATGGCAGTAGCCTTTTCAAACAAACTCAGGCTCATTATACCTGGTCTATGTAAACAGTGTGTAGGAGGACAAATTGTGACAGCTTAAGTCTTTTATCACATCACATCATGTCGTGGTGGGGTGGGAGTAGTCTCATTTTTGAAAAATCACACACACACACACCAGAAAATCAGCCTCTCCAGGAGAAATCTATATCAGAATCTTTGTCCCTGACACCTAGTTTTATACATGCAGGTAGTTTTACGTAGAAATGCATTTCTAGCCCAGGAACGTCCTCAAACTCTTTCAACATCTTGTCATCTGCTCATGTAGACCAGACCAGGCAAATGATTCTCTGGATGGTAAATCCTGTACCAAACATGGCGCCTGTAAAGTGGGATGAGGACTGAGAAATAGACCTGGAAGTGCTGATAGCACCTTGTAGGGGAAGCCTATATCGGAGTTATTTTGAGTAACCAATGCACTTATATAGCACGTCATCTGTTATCAGCCTCCTCTGATCTTCCGCTGCCCCATGATATGGCTTCTATGAGTTACAGGCCATGTCATCCACAGTGCTCCTTTTGCTGGCATTGGTGTGTCCACCAGGGAAGGGTATCTGCTTCTTGTGTGCAAAAGCAACAGACCAAAGGTACAATCTTCAGCAAAAGTCGCTTCAGATGTCTGGGAATTGAAGGAGAGCAGGGGTCAGGGATGATTGGAGCTGTACTCTGATAACATCTGGAGAGTTATAGTTCCTTCATACCTGCTCTAACCATTACACTGTACTTGCACCATTAAAAATCCACAAGTCAGATGACAGAAAAACAGAAGATCCATTAAAGAGCATTAATTTTTGAAAGGCAATCTGACCGGACCAAGTATTTTGATCTACCTGTAACCAATGGGTTTCAAGCATTCACATCAGGGCAGAGCAAGAGTTTAAAAACCAACACGATAGGTGAATTAGCTTGCAAATGTATCAAGCTCTCTGAATTGCATTCACCAATAATGGATTCATCTCAAATTCATGTTATTATTATTATTATTTTATTTTAGAGCTGCTGGAGAAGAAATTGGCATTCCTGGACAGCACATCCTTAATCTTCAAGCATCCTTCCGTCACATTCTTTTTATCTGCTGCTCCCAGTGTCTCAGCAGAGGAAAGTCAATTGCTTGGATATTTTAAAGTCCTCTAAGTAATGAGGAGTGTGTTGGACTCGCATTTCTTTCAGCAAAGCTGCATTTTTTTCATGGTGCATCTAATGTGTCGGCCAAGGTAACTGCATTGATTTCAAAATACCCACCTTGATGCCTGTGCAAGTCACCTGAAATGAAATGGGCCGTGCAATTTGAAATGTCAATATATCTTACGTCCTGATTCAGACATGATTGATGCGGCCTTGCCGACATCACTTATCAGTGCAGCTGCAGTATCATATACATGTGAAGGATTAGTGCGCAGTCAGTGCATTCTTCTGGGCCATGGATCTTTGAAGTGCAAATAATGCTGCGTAACATGGGCTGCTTCATGTGAGAAGTGCCTTTTACCCATGGTGTGGATCAGGGGCATTGTTAAGGGGGGCCTCAGGGGGACTGAGACCTGAGTGTGACACACCAGGACGTGAAAACACAATCCCTCGTCCCTCCTTTAAAAAACCCTTTTAAAACTTTGCTTACAGTGTGTCTGGGTACTCTGCAAACATCTGCGCTGGTGAGATTACCACCTCATCTTAAATTGTGGAAGGGCCAACCCACATCCATTGTATTGGGCCCAGAAAATTCTGCTGGCGCCTCATAGCTCCAAATAAGCCCCGATAGCAAGATCAGGAACTTTTTTAGTTCCCCTGTCCACTCTGAAAGTTGGATGAAATTTGCATCTGTACATATAAATCAGCATATGCAAATATTATGCAAATTTGTATCATGGGCCTGTGCCCCAAGCCTTTTAAGCACTTTTAGCAATGGCCCTGGTGTGGCTACATAAGATGCCAATACAGATAACTGCTTTTTGTATAACAGCATTTAAGCTGTGTACACACCATATATTTAAAACACAGTTAAAGCACATAGCTCCCACCAATGAACCCTGGGAGCTGTGCTTTGTTAAGGGTGCTGGGAACTGTAGTGGTGTGAGGGGTGGGGTAAACTACAGTTCCCAGGGTTCTTTGGGGGAAATCCACATGCTTTGACTGTATTTTAAGTGTACGGTGTGCATATAGTCCATGTTTAAACTGGGTTACTGGATGAGGCAATGGAGATCCATGTGAAGCAATTCCAGTGACTCAGACCATAAATGAATCTATGTGGAGAACACCCCTGGAAAAATGTTTGTATGATGACAACACCATCCCCCATGCTCCCCTTCCACAGGGGAACTGAGCTCTTTCATTCTGTCAGCATAGCTTGGTTGACATAAGTCCATGCCTGAAGAGACCACTGTGGTCTAGAAGGTTCTAGAATCTGCCTTTGCAAAAGAAGCCATCGGTTTGTTCTCCTTCCCATGGTGGGATTGGTTTTGGCAGAGAATGTGCACACATTCCTTCCCTGCTGGCGATTCCTTTATATATCTTGTGTGTTCTCGGAGTTGGGCTTGTTTAACTCTACTCTTGGGCCCAGCTAACTGGCTGAAGAAGTTTCTTCTTCTTCTTTGCTATGGTTTAACTCTTTTGGGCAAAACCATCTGTCAGCAGCTGTGAAAGGACCAAGTTTTTCCCAGATGTGACAGGGAGCTGATTCAGAGCCAGCATTTATTAACAGGCAGAATGTTTGACTTTGACCTGGGATTGGTTTGGGTGGTGAGACCACACTACAGTCCAGACTGGTTTAATATCCATTACCTCTCCCTAGAGTTATGTAAGAGCAGGGAGTTGCCAAACTACAGATCACAAGATTCTTGGGATGGTAGGGAGAGTCAGGGCACTTACATTCATGTAGGTTATGAGATAGAGTTATCTCAGTCACATATTAACCAGAAGTCCTCAGTTCAGACTGGACATAAGAATCTGCTAAACTGAGCAACAGGTCCATCTAGCCCTGTATTGTCTATCATCCAGAGTCTCCTCAGATAGAGTAGAAGCCATTCTTACCTCCTGCTCCTTGCCAAGGGATTGAATGTTGGCATGGTTTCCATGTAATGTATGTGCTCTGCCACATAGCTCTGGGCCCCGACTACAAAAATTCAGCTACTCTATTCCCTTAGCTGAATTTGAAGTCAGGACCTCTTATACCCTAAGGACACTTATATCCCCATTTATTTGTCTGCATATTTATGGCATTTATAACCCAACTTTCCTAAATGGACCTCAAGGCACCATACATGATTCCACGCTTCCATTTTAACCACACACCAACCCTGTGAAGTTGGTTAGGCTGAAAGATAGTGATTGGCCCAAGGCCATCCAGTGGGGATTTGAAACCTGGTTCCCTAAGCCCTAGTTCAACACAACGCTCCAATCATTATATCGCAGTGACATGTCTAGACAACCTTTTTTTCTGTTATACGATCATCATTCTAGACTAGGCTATGGTGGGAGGATAATAATGTTCTTGATAGCTTCCCCTGTCTTCTTCACCACCTTTCTGCATCATATACTGTCATCATATTCCCCACTCAGTCCTTTCAAGATGAAGGTCATAATGCTCGAATGCCAGAAATTTCCTTCTGTCCGCTAACACTGCACTGGACACCTAATAATCTGTGGGTAGCCAAAATCTGTAACATTCCCAATCCCCAATGCTTCTGAATCCCATATCCCACAGTGATAGAACCGCAGGGAGAATTAACGCTGCTGTAATGCTTGGCACCTACGGGATGACATTTGGAGATGATCCCAGAATACATACATGGGGGCGGGGGAAGAATGATATTCTAACTGGTTATACACATACTTTTTCTCAAAAGGGACCTTTTGGAATAAGAGTTTGCATTCCTACTAGGCTGTGTCTATGACACTATCCTCAGAAAATTTATATGGGAATTAAATAGATGTGGCTGCGTTATATTGGAGTAAAATCACTAGTCCATCATTACTAATATTGCCAATGGTTCTCAGGCATCTTTAGAGAGTCACGCCCAGCCAGCCACAGTAATCAAAACTGGGCCATATTTATATATACATGTACATGTACCTATACCTATACATACATACTACACACACACAAAATAATAAAATAATAATAATAATAATAATAATAATAATAATAATAATAATAATAATAATAATTTATTTATACCCCAACCATCTGGGTAGGTTTCCCCAGCCACTCTGGGTGGCTCCCAATAGAATATTAAAAACATGACAAAACACCAAACATTAAAAACTTCCCGAAACAGGGCTGCCTTCAGATGTCTTCTAAAAGTCAGATAGTTGTTTATTTCCTTAACATCTGATGGGAGGGCGTTCCACAGGGCAGGCACCACTACCAAGAAGGCCTTCTGCCTGGTTCCCTGTAACCTCACTTCTCGCAGTGAGGGAACCACCAGAAGGCCCTTGGCGCTGGACCTCAGTGTCCGGGCTGAATGATGGGGGTGGAGATGCTCCTTCAGGTATACTGGGCCGAGGTCGTTTAGGGCTTTAAAAGTCAGCACCAACACTTTGAATTGTGCTTGGAAACATACTGGGAGCCAATGTAGGTCTTTCAGGACTGGTGTTGTATGGTCTCAGTGGCCACTCCCAGTCACCAGTCTGGCTGCCACATTGTGGATTAGTTGGTGTGTGTGTGTGTGTGCTGTGATCACCACACACTGTGATCACCACACACATACAACAATCAGGCACACACAACAGCCTGTTCTGTTGCCTGCGGTGTAATCCTTCATTCAAGAATAATTTCAGCAGTGGGAGAAGACTTTGTGGGTGCCAAGGAAGACCTCTGTGGGACCCCAAGCACCAGGTTGGCAGCTCCTGCCCTAGTTTGCAACAGACATGCACCAAATAATTTCCCCCTTTTTGCTCCACAAAGTGAAAGGCTTCATATATAGAACAGGACACAGAATTGGGCATTAGAAGAGCAGGGTCACTTCAGGGAAATTCTCAGGTCCAATGTGTACCAGCATTTTGTACAAAATCCATGTTTTCTTCTTCTCTCTTCCCAAGGCAGAGCCATGAGGGAAGTTCACGCCGAATGAAAGCAAGTTAGAGATGCACAAATATGCATGTATTAACATGCAATAAATCATGCAGAAATGCTAAATCACAACTGTAACCTTCTGATACGCTATGACATGATATCTTTTTTTTTTTTTTAATATAAAAAAAGCTTTATTTTATTATTCGCCAATACAACTATTAATACATTCGCATATTACAAACAAAATAAACTAACATTCACTCATTATTACATTCACTCATTCTTACAAACAAAGTAAACTAACATTCAATCATTTACAGAAAAACAACAACAACAAAAACAACAGATAAAGAACAGAAACGGAAAAAAACAAAAAATTCGACCAGTCTTCCCTTGCATCCTTACATCTGTTTTCCCCACCACCTTTCAACACCCCCCTCACCCTGTGCTTGACTTCCAGTCAACTCAGCTGCAGTTCATTTCCACTTATCCTTTTTCTTTCAACACACTGTTATTCCCATCTCTTATTTCTTTACAATTCTTTACAATTCTCCTTTATTATTCAGCTTGTTTAATATCTAATATTTATAACAGAACCTGTTTATTACAATAGGAGATCCGACTTTTCAACATAATTTTGTAAGTACCCTTTGAACGCTTTCCAGTTTTTTTCTGTCTTTTCTGTTGTGGTCCTTCCAATTTCTTCCATTGTTTTGGATATATTGTAATATTCTAAAAGTTTGGCAAGCCATTCCATTTTTGTTGGAATTACCCCGCTTTTCCAGTTTTTCGCTATCAGTAGCCTTGCGGCTACTGTTGCGTATAGGTATAATGTTTTACTTTCTTCCTTTAGGCTTCTTGGGACTATTCCCAGTAGAAAACCTTCTGCTGTTTTTTTGAATGAGTGCCTAACCATTTTTTTCATCTCATTGTATATCATATCCCAAAATTGTGCTATATCCGAGCAATTCCACCATATGTGCATCATGGTGCCTTTCCCAGTGTTGCATCGCCAGCAGATATCTCCGCAGTTTTTATTCATTTTGGCTATTTTTTCCGGTGTTAAATACCATCTGTGTTGCATTTTTAAGTAATTTTCTTTCAATATATTACATCTGGTAAAATTCATATCTTCTTTCCATAATTTTTCCCATTGTTCGAACATAATATTTTTCCCAATATCTTGTGCCCATTTAATCATAGATGCTTTGACTAATTCGTCTTTTGTTTCCCACTCTAATAATAGATCGTATAATTTAGATATATTTTTTGATGTTTCCTGTATTAAATATTTACTAAATTTAGAACATTCTTTTTCGAATCCTACTTTCTTGTCTTTTTGTAATCTGTATTTAATTTGAGTATATTGAAACCAATCTGTGATATACGCTTTAATTTCTGCATAATCTTTTAGTTTGAGTACACCATTTTCTTCCTCTAATACATCTTTATAGGTAATCCAATTCTCTTTCATGTTCCATTTTTTCACTGCTACGATCTCTGCTGGCGACGCCCACCATGGTGTTTTGGGCTCTAGGATTCTTTTGTGTTTTTCCCAGATTTTATATATAGATTTTCTAATTATATGCCCTAGGAAGCCTTTATGTACTTTAACTTTTTCATCAACTAAATAGGCATGCCATCCAAACCTCGTCTCCACTCCTTCTAGATCCAATACATCTGAATCCTCTAATTTAATCCATTCCTTTAGCCAGGTCAGACCCACCGCATCATGATATAATTCCAAATCTGGGAGGCTGAATCCACCTCTTTCCTTCTTATCAATCATAATTTTATATTTTATCCTCGGTTTTTTCCCGGACCAAATAAATGTTGCCAAATCCTTTTTCCAATTTTTGAAACATTTTTCTCCTCCTAATATTGGGATACATTGGAATAAGAACATCATCTTGGGTAAGATATTCATTTTTATTACTGATATTCTCCCTAATAGAGATAAATTTAGTTTATCCCATACTGATAGATCTTTTTTAATTTCTTTCCATATTTTCCCATAATTTTCTTCAATTAAATCCATAGTATTTGTTGTTATATTAATTCCCAAATATCTTATTTTTTTTTTAATTCCCAATCCTGTGATTTCTTGTAGTTCCACTTTATCTTTTTCTTCCATATTTTTCACTAATATTTTTGTTTTCCCATAGTTTAATTTGAAACCTGCTAGTCTACCATATTCATTCATACATTCTAGTATTCTGGGTACACATTGCAGAGGATTTTCCGTTGTTATCATGATGTCATCTGCATAGGCCCTCAACTTATATCTTTTGATACCCACTGCTATGCCTCTTATTTGATTATCCAATGGTTCTCAGGCATCTTTAGAGAGTCACGCCCAGCCAGCCACAGTAATCAAAACTGGGCCATATTTATATATACATGTACATGTACCTATACCTATACATACATACTACACACACACAAAATAATAAAATAATAATAATAATAATAATAATAATAATAATAATAATAATAATTTATTTATACCCCAACCATCTGGGTAGGTTTCCCCAGCCACTCTGGGTGGCTCCCAATAGAATATTAAAAACATGACAAAACACCAAACATTAAAAACTTCCCGAAACAGGGCTGCCTTCAGATGTCTTCTAAAAGTCAGATAGTTGTTTATTTCCTTAACATCTGATGGGAGGGCGTTCCACAGGGCAGGCACCACTACCAAGAAGGCCTTCTGCCTGGTTCCCTGTAACCTCACTTCTCGCAGTGAGGGAACCACCAGAAGGCCCTTGGCGCTGGACCTCAGTGTCCGGGCTGAATGATGGGGGTGGAGATGCTCCTTCAGGTATACTGGGCCGAGGTCGTTTAGGGCTTTAAAAGTCAGCACCAACACTTTGAATTGTGCTTGGAAACATACTGGGAGCCAATGTAGGTCTTTCAGGACTGGTGTTGTATGGTCTCAGTGGCCACTCCCAGTCACCAGTCTGGCTGCCACATTGTGGATTAGTTGGTGTGTGTGTGTGTGTGCTGTGATCACCACACACTGTGATCACCACACACATACAACAATCAGGCACACACAACAGCCTGTTCTGTTGCCTGCGGTGTAATCCTTCATTCAAGAATAATTTCAGCAGTGGGAGAAGACTTTGTGGGTGCCAAGGAAGACCTCTGTGGGACCCCAAGCACCAGGTTGGCAGCTCCTGCCCTAGTTTGCAACAGACATGCACCAAATAATTTCCCCCTTTTTGCTCCACAAAGTGAAAGGCTTCATATATAGAACAGGACACAGAATTGGGCATTAGAAGAGCAGGGTCACTTCAGGGAAATTCTCAGGTCCAATGTGTACCAGCATTTTGTACAAAATCCATGTTTTCTTCTTCTCTCTTCCCAAGGCAGAGCCATGAGGGAAGTTCACGCCGAATGAAAGCAAGTTAGAGATGCACAAATATGCATGTATTAACATGCAATAAATCATGCAGAAATGCTAAATCACAACTGTAACCTTCTGATACGCTATGACATGATATCAATCAGCAGGCTTCTGTGTAAATATGTCTCTTTCTTGTGGGGTGCCTGCTAATCTACCCGGACTTCATCATTGGCACCATGCTAATTAATATGCACGATTCATAATAAATAAATTATTTTCACCAGCTAAAACATGGAACTTTGTTTATTTGCTTATTTGAAAGTAAACACGCTACCCACTGACATCTGCCGAGAATGTGGCAACAAATGGATGACAGCAATGGTAAATGAACAGCGTCTGCTTTATTTATGTAACTGCAAACAGTTGTACACCCATTCATAATTCTTCCAATAAGAGGGAAGCCCACACAGAGCAGAGAGAAATGGAATCCAGACACCAGTTTGTGCAAATGAAGGGCAGATTTGGGTGCACTATTCAAGCTCTCAGTTGTTGTATCCTGTGACTGAAACTGCAATTAGTGCTGGATTATAGCTACTGTAAAACCAGATTAACAATGTGTATTCATAAAATCATAGTATGAACTAAAATCCTTTAAATGTGAAAAGGGAGGGGGATATTATTATTATTATTATTATTATTATTATTATTATTTACATCTCACTTTTACAGTTGGGGCTTCTGAAAGCGGCTTGCAACAAACATGAAAAACAATTACCGGTACCACCAAACAAAATAAAAGAAACCTCAATTAATAAACAACACACACACACACACAACAAATAAACAGATAGCAAAGAGGGATATTGTTGAATTATAGCACAACAAAATCAGGAGAAACACACACACACACACACACACACACACACACACACACACTCTTCCAACTGGAGCATTTGTGGTATGAAATATCCCAGAATTTTAGCAGGAAGCTATGGGGCATGCACCCACAGCAATAGGAAGCAACATGTCCACTCGGAAACTTTTGCAGGTGAAAAGAGAATTGAAGGCATACAACCACCTTGTTATGAGAGCCAGGTCCTGGGACACCAGGGTTCAAATCCCCCAAAGGTCATGAAGCTCACTGGGTGCCTCTCAGCCTAACCTACCTCACAGGGTTGTTGTAGAGATTAAATGAGGAGGGGGAGAACAATGTATGCCACCTTGAGCTCTTTGGAGAAAAATGTGAGACATGAATATAATAAATAAAAAAATATTGAGCACAAATCATCATGAATACAAATAGAAAGGATATTGGGGGGCGGGGCGGCGACCTTGAGTCTCCAGGTCTGAGCCCCCCAAAGCTTGACATGGATCGATGTCCTCTAAATATGTAGCAGCACCTCAGATGGGTTTAGCTGGTGTTAGGAGCCCTGCCATCTCCACATCTCTGGGAGAGGCCACTGAAAATATACAATCCCCAGCCGGGAGTGATTTGGGGAAATGAAAAACAGAGAGCAGAGCCGGAGAAGGTGTCAAATGTTTCTCCTCGCCTCCAGTTTGATGTGACCACTTGCTTTCCCTCAAATCCCCCCCCCAACCTGTCTACCTTTCCTCCTTGGCTGCTGTCTACTTTTGAAAGCTAAAATGCCCAACATCAATAAAAATTGCAGGAGGGACAGTGGGCGGGGGCGCACACACATTTTAATTGGTGTGTTATTATCAGCTGATTGCAGTACATTCAAGGAAAGGAAGAAATGAAATGTCAGCTTTCTCCAGTCTGGTGATCCAGATGTTTTGATCTCCAGCCCCCAACCAGCCCCAGTCCGACTGGTCAGGGGGGTTGGAAGTTGTAGTCATACAATATCTGGAGGGCGCCGGGTTGCGGAAACCTGACTTAGACTCCACAGTTTTCGCTGAAGCCCACAAAAAGGTACGGTACAAACTTTTGGTGAATTTCCCTTGCCTTCGCTCTCCTTTCCCAGAGAAGTCTCTTTTCCTTACTTCAAAAGACAGCTGCATTAAGCAGATGACAACCAATGTGGAAGAGACCAATAAATGAATAGGGGTAGGGTTGGTTTTGAAAGACATAGAGGTTCAAAGCATAAACAAGACATACTTTGGGCCTGTTCACTCTTAACATTAGGGGGGAGAGATCTCAGCTGGGTGCCACTGAAAAGCTATCAGCACACCAAATCAGATCATTTATTCACCTGGTCCTGTATTGCCTATTAGAGTGTGCTACCATGCAGTGGACAGTCCTCTATTTGAAGGGCTGCCCAGCCAAAGTCCAGTTTGAAGATGAAGAACCATATTGAGGGAGAGCAGGAGGCTCTCTTGAAGTTGTCCACCACCAGTCAGCAGACCGAGAAAGCACACAGGTTACTTCAGTATTCTCTTCCACAGCGTATTACACTTCTGTTTCGATTACAGGGCCTTCCAGAGTGGAGTTTTATTGAGGGTGCATTCTGTAACATTTTCTGGATACGTTAATAGTGCATAATAGTTCATTGATGAGTCCCCAATGCTACCACAGGATTGCTGTCCAGAGAGGCTACAGCACAACAAAAGCAGGGCCGAAACTTGAACATCTGTGGTATAAATAGGGATGGGGTTTCAGCAGGAAGTTATGGGATATGCACCAATTAGACAGGAAGCAGTGTGACCGCCCCAAAATATTTGCAGACACGAAGAGTATTGAAAGTTGGATTGCACGTAACTGCCCCCCAAAGTGTCATGAGTACAGATCCTAATGAATGTATGGGGGGGGGAGATGTCTGGAGGGGGTCTCAGTCATTCTTTTCAAATTTGCATATATTTTATTAACATAACATTCCGGCTTGGTGTAAGGCCCTATGCTCCTATGATTGTGCACGCCCCCTGCCCTTTCTGTAACAACTTGTGCTAATTTAGGTGGGAGCTGAATCATAAAGTAAGGAACCTCAGGTCATAAGAGCATAAGGAGAGTCCTGCTGGATCGACCAAAGGCCCATCTAATCCAGCATCCCGTTCTCACAGGGACCAACCAAATGCCTATGGGAAGCCTGCAATCTGGGTCTGAGTGCAACAATACTCTGCCTTCTTGCAATTCCAGGCATTCAGTACTCAAAGAAGAGGAAGAAGAAGAAGAAGAAGAGTTTGGATTTGATATCCCACTTTTCACTACCTGAAGGAGTCTCAAAGCGGCTAACATTCTCCTTTTCCCTTCCTCCCCCACAACAAACACTCTGTGAGGTGAGCGGGGCTGAGAGACTTCAAAGAAGTGTGACTAGCCCAAGGTCACCCGGCAGCTGCATGTGGAGGAGCGGGGACGCGAACCCGGTTCACCAGATTACGAATCTACTGCTCTTAACCACTACACCACACTGGCTTAAAGCCCCCGACAGCGAAGACAGAGCACGGCCATTGTGGCTAGTAGCCACCAATAGCTTTCTCCTCCATGAATACTCCTCCCAAGTTCCACTAGGCAACAGGTATTCAGAGGCGTACAGGTCCTCCAGAAGTTGTTGTACTCCAACTCCCATCAGATGCCCACAGCAGTCAGGGATGATGGCAGTTGTTGCCTAGCAGCATCTAGAAGGGCCTCAGGCTGCCCCATCTCTGGCATGAAGTTCCTAAGGGCAACACAGGTCTGCTGTGATGAAATAGCCGACTGCAACCAACACAGGAATGAGTCACGTACATACACAGCATTTCAGGCACCACATGAAGCCATCTCTCCCCGCACAGGCAAGCATGCCAGACATGTGGCACTCATCTGTTAGGATGGAGCTGAAAGTAACCGAACAATCTTCTCCCTTGTTGCCTCGGCCCACAAGGCTTCCGCAGTGGCATGAGTGGATGCCACTCTGTGTGACATAGACATATCTGCATATTGTTCGGATGGAGGGTGTTAATCTCTCCTCCTACGTGGTATTCTGAAACACGCAGAGAGAGACCACAAGCCAGGCAGGGAGGATGTTCAGTATCTTTCATTTCGCTGCCCTCCCCCCTTCCTTCCTTCCTTCTTCCTTTTCTTCCGAAAATGGCCTATGTTTAAAAAGTACTACCCCCGTGGTTTCTGACTATTGCTCAGGGCAATTTTGCTTAGCCTAGCGGAATGTCCTGGAAACTGCTGGCAATAACTTTTAGCCCCCAAGACTGGAACATGTTGAGCAGAGACAGAAAGCCTATGAACAACTAATGGCCGGGAGCCAGAGTAAACAAGTGCGGTTCGTCGGGTTGCGGTCAGAAATGTCTCCCTTTTCAGTATGCAGCGCAAAATCCTCTGCCAACAGTTGCCATAAAGTTATTACACAAAGCTGTTTTTCCTCTCAGTAAGACAAACCCAATGAAAGGCTGCTTCTCGTCCAGCCGCTTGCTGACATTAGGCCTCCGAGATAGTCTGTCATGCCAAGAGAGACCTGTGTGAGCTGCGGTCTCCCTTCCAGGCTGCGTTTTTCATTAGGCTAGTTAGGGCTTCTGTACAGAAGCAAGTGAGAGGGGGTGGAAGGAGGGGAGAGAGCAGAGGAGGAGAGCAGAAGATTACACACACACACACACACACACACACACACACACACACACTACTTCTCTTTCAGGATAGCATGACAAACCACAGAGCAGCAAATTCTGTCCTCTCTTTCCAAACTCTGTCCTAGCTGGCCTGGGCTTGCGAGGAGAATTGGAGCATAGGCTGCTAGCTTGTACCAAGCCAGACCATTTGGGCCTTCAGCATTGTGTCTATACTGGGGTAGGGAACTGCAGACTGAGAGGCCAAATGTGGCCTTCCTCTCCCCTAGCCACTAGAACCCACCAGAGCACTGTTTCTGACACATTAAAGCTCCTTAGGAAGCCGCTACTTGCCCCAATGTGCCTTTAAGCTCTTTAAAAGAATTTGTGCAAGTCTGATTTGAATTAGTTATAAAACTGTACCTCTTCCTCACTTCCACATTTCCTCCCTGATTATAGGTGCCTACCCCCTGAGGCCATCATACCAAGCAACAGTTTTGATAGTGAGGCTTCTTCGTTCTTACTGATGTCAGAGTCGGCAAGCACCTGGTGCTCACAGTATCCTCCACAATGTATAGGAAGCAGGGTTTACATCTTGGATTTCAGTAGTAGAGACTCACCCATTAGGATGAATGGGGCACTGCCTCACGAACCTCAGTCCACCCTGAGCCACCCCCTACCTGCCTGCCTGCCATCTTAAATCCATTAGAGGGTGTGGGTGGTGATGTGGTCTAAACCACTGAGCCTCTTGGGCTTGCTGATCGGAAGGTCGGCGGTTCGAATCCCCATGACGGGGTGAGCTCCCATTGCTCTGTCCCAGCTCTTGCCAACCTAGCAGTTCAAAAGCACAACAGTGCAAGTAGATAAATAGGTACCGCTGTGGTGGGAAGGTAAATGGTGTTTCCGTGCGCTCTGGTTTCTGTCACGGTGTTCTGTTGTGCCAGAAGCGGTTTAGTCATGCTGGCCACATGACCCGGAAAGCTGTCTGTGGACAAACGCCGCCTCCCTCGGCCTGAAAGCAAGATGAGCGCTGCAACCCCATAGTTACCTTTGACTGGACTTAACCGGCCAGGGGTCCTTTACCTTTTTACTTTACCTTACATCCATTGCAGGAGGTAGCTCTGCCTGTCACCTTCCTCCTCCTTAGTCTCAGTGTTGCCCCTTGTAAAACTCAGCAGGGAGGTCAATGGGGACAAGACTAGAAATAGTTGGCTCTAGCTATTGGCGCTGTCTCTATGTACTGCCGGCCTCCCTGCCTTCCACTGCACCATTTGCAATGGTACCACTGGGTGGTGTTAGCTAGAAAAAGTGAATCCATCCTCTCTTTCCCCTTTCTTCTTTTTACAGTACTAAACTCTCCTCCGGTGCCTCCAGGCCCCCCCCCCCCCGGCTTCCCTGACAACAGCCGAATGCATTTCCTCCATGCTTCCTCTGCCTGTTAATAAGCATGCATTATTGTGTGCTCTCTGTGCTGCGCCCAGCAGATATAATAATAACACCGTCTGCTGAGCTTTTCACAAGGCACCCTGCAATAACAGCACCTTCTCCTCTCCTCTGAGTTAAAAAGAGAACAGGCTGACATGCATTCCGAATGCACCATACCAGTGTAATGATAGCAATGATTACATGGGAAAGTAAAAGGTTCCATGGCATCCGTGTCATTTCAATCCACTCTGACAAGGAAGCGTTTGAGCGGCGTCATTTGTGTTCCTCTTGTGCCTCCCTTTGAAATGACCAGTTTGGCACAGCAGGTCGGTAGGAGAACCTATGATGGAAGGACATGAAAAGCAGATACCAGGTGCAATTATTCTGTATATGCACATTTCACCCACAGGGCTAATATTATTATTTTTTTACCCGATTAAGAGTGAATGTGAGAAGTATGGGTGGCTTTCTGAACCATTCCTAGTGGTGCAGCAATAAAACTGCTAGCACATTTGCAAAGCTAAGCAGGGTCTGGGATGGTTTCAAATTCGATGGGGAGACCACATGTGTACAGCCCTTGAGGTCTCTTACAATTCTGTGATTCTACGGGTGCAAATTCCTCTGTCCTTCTCTTCTTCCTGACCATGGAATGTGTCATCTTGTCACTCTGTATTGGGGCAAACTTATTTAATCTGCTCCTAACAGGTGGCAGGAGCCTCGGGGCCCTTCAGGCAATATCAGCTGCCCCAATTTAAGTTGGATATTCTGGAATTAAAGAAGCCATCCCAGCTTCTGATTGGATCCTGGAATGTCCCATCTTTTGGTCTGGTGCTCTGGTGGGAATCAGCTGGCTCGTGCAGAGCCCCGGACCCAAAAATAGGCATCCCAGTTTGGGTCCGCCAGATATTGGAAAGTATGCAACATACATGTTGATCTTTCATGGAATTCTTGGCAAGCAGCATCACGTGGTGCAGAAACGCTGTGCTAGATGCAAAGGATGCTTGCCAACCACTTACTGAAGGGGCACTTCTGAAAGCCAGAGTTTCCAGTTGTGAAGTCATTCAAGAGCAGTTCTCATGCTCATCCTAGATGTGTTTGCAATGGGAATCCAGCTCCACCCTGATGCCTATGGTCGAATAACAATGAGCAAATAGGTCATAAGATTGTGTCTCCCCTGTGGGCTGTTACCTACAGATAGTATGTGCTATAGGTCACACAGGATGAGCCATAGAAACCCCACACTATAAGTGACCCCATCACCTCCAACCCTATTTGCAGCTCCTATGGATGCAAATCAGATGCCCAAGGCATAGCATAAATTGCAAAGAACCCTAAACACATGTGGAATTGGACCACTTTTGACTTACACAAAAAAGCAAAAGGTCCTTTGTGTGTGTGTTTTAAATAAGCTCATATTCATTAATACAGCAACTAGGTTTTAATTAAATGGGGGGGGAGGGAATAGTCACCATCATTTCCTTGATTTTTGCAAAAATGGACAGAATGGCAAGCCATTTCTCCAAAAGCATATCCAGAATGGGCAACACAAATCCTGTTGTTGTTGTTGTTGTTGTTGTTGTTGTTGTTGTTGTTTTACTATCTACTAAAAGACACCCATCTTTTTTTAAAGTTAATCTTTTGCAGTATGCCTTCAGTGTTTGATAAAAGTTTGAAATCAGTTCTACAGAAATCTGACATTATTGATCCAAAAAGTAACTGAAGGCAAGCATCTAGGCATACAGTAAAAATGGTGAATCAAGATTGCAACTAGTAAACAATATATTCACTCATTTTCTTTACAGTTAACCTAACATTCTCTAGGTGTAAAACAGTGGGATCATTATAATGCTGATAGATGGTTACCGGTATATATATTTTTTTCAACACACCTTTTCATCAAGACTTAATTTTAAGGTAGGGTTACCAGACGTCCCTGTTTCCCGGGGTCAGTCTCTGGATTTGTGAATAAGTCGCCGGACAAATTCCATCCGCAGAATGTCCCCGGATTTCATCTAATGTCCCTGGGAAATGCAGCAACAGTCAAAGCCCAGAGCAGTTGGCTCTGGCTGGCTTCAGGAGCTGCTCGAAAGTCCCCATATGATGGTGATGCAGGGGCTCTAAGATGCAGCTTCCGGGCTGCCTCCACCTTCCCTGACCAGAGATCTCTCAGGCAACGGGAAGCCTCCCTTCCCAGCTGAGGGATCCCTGCCCCCTCCTGCTTGCACGCAAGTAGGAATAGGATTGGGCTGCTCTGATGGGAAGGGAAGCATCGCACTGCCCGAGTCTCGCCGCCGCCGCTGCCGCTCTTGGCCCTCCTTCTCCGCCTCCCATGCTTGACCCACTGTGCACCGCTTCCCCACCACCACCACCACCACCGAAGAACCAACTCAGGGGCTGCCCAGGCTCATGGAGAAAGGAGATAGAAGCCTCAGAGGAAGGGGAAGTGTGGCGGTTGAGGTCAAGGCGGCGGCCGCCCCTCTGCCACCGCCATTGCTGCAGAATCAACGTCCTGAACGTGTAGTATTTATTTATTTATTTATTTAAAGTGGATTCATTGGGGGGGAAATCTGGTAACCTTATTTTAAGGCATCCCTTCCATCATGTATTGCATCAATGTATGAAGCTGACCGTGTATTCCCCAGCAATTCCCCAGAGTGGTACTTAGGCTGCAATCCCATGAACACCTGCTTGAGAATAAGCTCCATTGAACATAAAGGGACATACATCTGAGTAAATGTAGGATTTCCTCTTTAATCCTCAGAGTATTAGGTAACCCCTCTAAATATTATTTTACAGTGCGATTCCTTTAAGTTTGTATACTGATGAAAGACAGAACCTGGAATTCAGGTATGCTACCAATCAAATTATTTTAAACAAACCTTTAAGACACTTTCCACTATATAAATAATTGTTAAAACACACACACACACACACACACACACAGAGAGAGATGGTTTTTAAGTACAATATAGTTATTGCCAGGGTTTCAAACCTGGGACTGTGTCTGGGGAGCCATCATTCAGTGTAAAAGCCTGATGGTTCGGTATTTTTTTGTTTCATCCTTATTCTTCAGTCCAAGTAGCCAGAGGTAAGAAACCCTCTCAGTCCCATTTGTAAATAAACAATAAAAATCTAGTCCACACAATGTTACTTATTTAATTAAAGATGACCAAGGGTTGCAGAACAGTGTACATTAAAAAAATTACAATGCAATAAAACATCTCACAACAAAATAGAGAGGTAAAACAAAACCAGGAATCACAAGCATTTTCATGTTTGGCAAACATTCCTTGTGCGCTACTGTTTTGTTGTCAGGAACCAGCACAGCAAGAATCGGGAACCTTGTGGAACTGAACTCTGATGCTGCTTATAAGGAGCGATTATGGGCAGATGTGGATGGAAAAGCTTGCAGGACTATGGTGGCCTCTCTCAGCCCAGGCTCCAGGATGGATCCACCTACTCAGAGGGCCACCTGGCTTCCCTTGACCTGGTAGGGCTATAAAAGCTTCCAGCTCAGGAATGAGCTTTGCTTCAGCAATGGTTAGCCTTGAGCTTGCTTGGGTCTGTTATCCCTGGTGCATCTTTCCCTGCCTGCCTCTCTGGTCATGGTCCCAGGGACTTTGTACCTTCTGCTCTCTACCCACAGTGCCAGTTCTGTGAGGCCTCAAGCCAGATGTCCATAGTGGGTCCCCTACCACTCAGGGCCCACCCACTCTTCCCCAGGCTGCTTCTTGCTCCCATCACCTACTTGTGCTCTGCCCCAGAAAATGGCCACTAGGGATAAAAGAGAAGCAAGCAACCCCTCCAGACTGGTGTGTGTGTGTGTGTGTGTGTGTGTGTGTGTGCATGTGTGTGTGTGTGCGCATTCCACAACAAATCATTGATACACAATAGCGCATTTGTGGTGGATTTATACTGGGCCGTCCGCATATCATTCCGCTTTATTCTGGGATGCTTCCCCAGTGCTATCACATCTTGATGGGCTCTCATACACTGTAGCACAATAAAAGAGGGACAATAAATAAACCAGAATGCGCCTGGTATAAAAAGTTACAGCAAGAAGGGATGGGACATGCACTGATTGGAAACGAAGCAGTATGCCAGCCCCGAAATTTTTGCAGGAGCAAACAGTCTTGAAAGTGGAATCATGTATACCACTCCAATACCATCATGAGCACAAGTCGACATGAATGCACCATAAAAGGACCTGAGGTCAGCACCAAGCAGTCAGTAATGGCAAACAGTCGGTAAGGGCGAGGGGGGGGGTGGAGTGAGCATGAGGAGTAGAATCAGGGACTTGTGGGCAGTTGTGGGTCCCCTGCTGAGGTGTTGGTGAGGCCAACCTCTGACGTTGACCCAGTTTTGTTTCCAGGCTGCCTCCAGCTGTCAGGGGGTTGTCTGGATCAGATGATTGGGGAATGCAATTGCAGGGAGATCAGCTCCTAACAGAAGAGGAGGGGGGATATTTGTAAACCCCCCCCCCGAGTCCAGCGTTTACAGAAGCAGAGAGATGGGCAGACACAGAAGCTGCACAGTTGAGAGAGGAGCTACCCGGCTATGAGATAGTAACTAGGTAACCAGAAGGGAGAGAGCAGCTGGGCAATACATAAATTGAGTGGGGGGGAACCCCCTTCCTCCCCCCGAACTTGGAGGTCTGAACATGTCAGAGAACAAAGGAGACGCAAGGGGGAGGAACTTCCTGTTGGCACGCTTCTTGGCTACGGAAATGGGGAGGATTCAGAGTAGGCAACTGATGTCCTTGTCGAGAGTTGCCTGTGTGTGTGCTTGTAACATAATGCTGAAATAAAAGACTTCCTGGCACCCTGACCCTACCAAGACTATGTGGTAACCTGTCCTATCCTTACCCAAGGCCCCAACTGGAGCTTCTTTAGTGGATACAGGAAGTGTGTCGGCAGCAGAGCTTTGCACACAGCAGTTTTGGTCTCTGGTTAGGATGGGAAAGATGTCTGCCTAAGACTCTGAGGAGCTGTAGATGGACGAATGGTTTTGACCTGATACGAGACAGCTTCTTACAGACTTAGATAAAGGTTCAGATATATATAATACACAGGGGGGTGTCCTCTGTAAGCAAACAATATTGGGGGCAAGAAAATTACCATGGAAGTTGTGAGTCCCTCTTACCCTTGTGGAAATGAAATTTAAAAACTCAATCTCTTGAGGTCATATTAAGCAACGAGCGTTTTGTGACTGTACCGGATTTCATCCATGAAAAATAGGTCCGTGCTAAAGAAGATGAAGAAATCTGACAAACGCTGAACTTTCCCTCTCTGCCAATAATATTTAGGTCTACTGTGGAAGGGTTTTTTCTCCAGAGCCGGGAGCAGACATTTGTTAAAAGGAGAATGAAAGAGGGCTTCTCCACCCTTTCTTGCATCCTCTTTATGTCCTTAGGAAGATTGCTTTTTAAAATGACAGGCCTCTTTATTATGGTTATTATTAATATCGCTTATTTTCCTGACCAATTTGAAGAAGGATGTCTTGTAGCCTCAAAAACCAAACTCCTTTTGAATATGCCAAATTGTGGGCTGTCAAGTTTGGCCGCCGGAGCTATCAAAGAGAATGAGCGAGATTATTTTGTCCCGATTGCTTGATTGGATTGACTGCATTCTTCTCTCCTATATCCCCCTTCTCACTGCCCCTTTGGGTGTATTTGTGTGTGTGTGTGTGTGTGTGTGGCTTGCAGTTGAAGTCTCTCTCTATTTATTTTTCTTCCTTTCTTTCTTTTTAAATCACGCGCTTAATCCCCCTCCTTTCGCACACCTCCTTTCTCCCCACCCTTTTAAAAGAGCCATAACAGAAGTTGCATTTCAGAAGTAGTGAAGTTTGTGCTTCCCATCTGTTTTGATACCAAAAAAAAGGAAAGGAAAGGAAAAAAAAGTTGCCGGGCAGTATCTGGACACTGTCAGGGTGTTGTAGTGCATATCTCAAAGTGACTTTGTTATAAAAAAGGCGTTTAGTCTCAACTCCCCCCACCCCAACGTAACCTTGTGAAATTTCCACATTAAAAAGCAATCACATCTTTCAAACCAGAAATGATTGTATTTGGCAACGTGGCTCTAACTCCCATGGGTGTCAGTCAGGGCTTGTTTTTCGCTAAAACAAAACCAACTTTCAAAATAAATCAGCTGCAACAATATTATAGTCCTCAAATCTTATAATCCTATTAACAGGGGTTGGATGTTTTTGTTGGGTCCTCCCCTGCACCTCCCTGCTCTTGTTGCCACCGGGATGACATAATTGGCCAGGTTTCAGTGGTAGAAAGAAGCAGATAAATCTGAAGAAGAAAGTAGCCAAAACATGCAGTCAGGGCCCTGGCTTCTGCCCAGCCTGGCCCTGTGGTTAAAGAGCTCTTAATGACTATTGTAAGCCCTTAAATATCATCATCTGTATTTCACCTCCATCTAATGCGCCGCCTGTGTAACATGTTTATGTCCTCAGACAGCGGCGTGAGAGACTCAACAAATAACTCTGTGAGAAGAACAGGAGGGCAGCGAGGTCGCCATGGCGATTCCTGTGAATGAGGCCTCTATCAAAATTGCAGAAGGGTGCCAATATGCTCGGGGAGGCCGTGCCCAAAACTAACCTCAGCAAAGTCGCCTTTGCCAGAAGTGGAAATGATGTGGTAATATCAAAAAGTAAATGGACTTACATATAATTCTAGATTTCTCTACATATATTTTTATTGGAAAAACGACAGGAAGGCTAAATCTTGCAAGTCTTTTTTCTGGCTCGCTCTCACAAACCCTTAGGCGTTTGAGTACTCCTGGTGGGAATCTGCACATAAATGACTACTAAGGGCTTATATAGGAACTGGCACTCGGTCCTTCTCAGAGACAAAATGCTCACTGAACTAAATGAGAGAGGCAGTGATTTAGAAGTCCAGGGGTAGGCAAGGTATTGAGCCGCTTCTGTGCGACTCGGAGTCACTTAGCAGAGCCCTAACAATTCCAACTTTCACTTTCCCAGCTTTCACAAAAGCAAGCTACTAGTCCCTCAGGATTGTGGATTTGTGCCAAAGATGAAGGTTAGAGACAGGCAATTGCTTTTTAAGAGGTGAATATGTTGGACAGAAGCCACACTTAATGGTATACTGTATAGTCTAACATTTTTATTTACCTTGCTGTTTAGGTCAAGTAGGCTTTGTAAGTTTTTGAAATAACATGAAAGTCCGCAAAATTTGCTTAACAGACATGAAAGTGGAAAATATACTTAACACAAGGGATACAACAATCTTCAGTTATCTGGAGAAACTATCTTTTTTTTTTTGCCTAATGAAAAATAACTTACTTTGCTGGCATGTGACTGAATCTCACCCTCAAAACAGTGCGTTTGGAAGCACTCCTGCTTGCCTCTGTGAGAATGGGATGCTGAACAAGACAAACATTTTGTCTGATCTGTAAGAGCTCTTATGTTCCAATGCTCTTAATTTTAAACCTTCTATTACAGAATGTCTGTCCACTTATATTTTGCTTCTGATTATTTGTACTAAATATAGTACTATATTATACCGGGCATTTAGCTCCATATTGAAACACTGATTTATTTTAGAAAGCTTTCTTAAGCAAGCCAATACAATGAAAGCAGGGCCAGCCCTACCGTTAGACAGAGAGAAGTCACATTCAAAGACCCACCTTTCATGTGTGTAGGAGAGCCCTGAATATGAGGATAAGACAACAGACACCTGTGCACTGATGTGGGTGCCTATCCACTGGGGTAAATACGCATGCAGATTACCATGCACATGGCCATTTTCATGTACACCCAACAAGTACAATGCAATGACACAGATGTCAGTGAGTTTACCCCATAGGTGAGAGAAGGTGCCTATATACTTCACTTGATGTCACTGCAAGTAGCTGTTCCTCATGTGATAATCATCACACACAACATCCTATTGTCCATGATTATTGCTGGATCTTGATGACGGAACCCTTTGCCATCGCTTTTGTCTACCAGATAATGGTACTAGTTCCAGAGGGGGGAGGGAGGCTTAAAGTGATGTCTGGTTTATCAGAGGTTCTACCGTGGTTTTGTAAAGTGTCATATTGGCAGAAGCTGGACTGGATGGTATCACTGCACCCCAATCTTATGTCTAATTTTTTTTGCTATATATGAAACATGTGAACAAGCTGAGATAATAACTCTTAATTTTAGTCATGGGGTACATGTATTCAGCATGGTGTGTGTATGATAACTGTGATTCTTTGAAAGAAGAGCATCCAATTGTGGAATTTCAGTCTCTTCTCCTAAGGTTGGGGAATTTGATCAGCATAGCAGAGACTACAGGATCGCCTCTGTATGTCCCTCACAGACCACACTGTTGGGTCAAATGAGGCAGTGGCTTTGAAAAAAAAAATTCAGAGAGCACTGTACATGCCTTTTTGATGAGTAAAAGGTCACTCTGACCCCCCCTTTTTTTGAAGCAGTAAAGGCCCAGAATAAATAGCAAAATGCTGAAGGAAGCCACTTTTCTTCCTCTCTTCTCGCTAAAATTCATGCATAGTTTTACACGGGATTTAGGGTCTCAGAGCAACAATGGCTAGAACTGAAATCTTCCCTAACAATCACTGTAATATACCAGCTACTGAAATAAATGGTAGCTGTACATTTGCATGAAAAACACTGCCACTTTTCTTGGGCAGAATAAATTCCCAGGGGACAGTATCTTAGGTAGTGTTGCATGCATGCAGACTTGCATAATTATTAAAAATACAAGAACTGAGAAACTGAGATGCAATCATTATTTTTCTCTTTCACAGGGCAAACAAAACTGCAGATACAGCTATAGATACAACAATTTACACCTTTGAGTCATAGAATCACAGAGTTGTAAGGTACTCCAGGATTCATCTAGTCCAACCCCCTACAATGTAGGAACCACAGCTAAAGAATCCCTGAGAGATGGTCATCCAACGTCTGTTTGAAAACCTTCAATGAAGGAGAGTCAACCACTTTATGAGGTATTCCATTCTATTGTTGACTCATCCATCCTATCCATAACTCAGAATCCAGTGAATGGCTAAGAATGTGAGCTAGGAACCAAACGTCACATCCTCAGAGATGAACTTACAAGAAATCCTTATGCAAGTCACTCTCTCTTTCAGCCTCAACTTCCCCATCTGCAACATAGAAATAATAACAATGCTGTTCTACTTTACAGGTTTGGTAACAACTCAGAGTTATGTACACAAAACCCTATAAGAATGCTTGGTTTTTTGTAACTTATCTTCCATAACTAGAAAATCAACAAGGAGTGCTCACCATGTCCTATATTTTGTTTAAAAGAAAGAAAGAAAGAGCCAGCGTGGTGTAGTGGTTAAGAGCGGTAGACTTGTAATCTGGGGAACCGGGTTCGTGTCTCCGCTCCTCCACATGCAGCTGCTGGGTGACCTTGGGCTAGTCACACTTCTCTGAAGTCTCTCAGCCCCACTCACCTCACAGAGTGTTTGTTGTGGGGGAGGAATGGAAAGGAGAATGTTAGCCGCTTTGAGACTCCTTCGGGTAGTGAAAAGCGGGATATCAAATCCAAATCCAAAGAAAGAAATGCAAGCAGAAGCATGGATTTCCCATTGCAGAAATATTACCGGTACTCTTCCCCAGAAAGGTCAACTACCACATTACCTTTGCAAGATCAGATGTTGCAAGAGTATAATGCTAAACATGAAATAAAGTTAGGGCATGCTTTTCTGATTTTAGGGAAAGTATGCCCATGAATGCTCTTGTCTAAAAGCAAACACAAAACCGTAAATTGGAAATCACAGGTTAATCCCCATTTCAAGTAAGATGGCCTAAAAAACCCTGATGAAGCCACCATTTTCCTAACGCTTCCTATCAGCAGAATCTGAATGGAGTAAAAAGATAATTGAGTAGAGGTACATAAATGAAAGTCGCTGTGCTATCTCCTTGCCATTCTTTGCACCATCAGTGCCTGATTCATTAAAGGCTCTCAGAAATGAATTAAAACAAAATCGCTTAAACGATCACAAAAGAAGAACATAAATTTCCAGGTAACCCCAAACCAACCAATTGCCTCTCCTAGTTCTATCAGACTTTTGTACAAAAGCTCATTTCTCTTTCAGCACTCTAAAAGTGACTTAGAATTTATTTTCCGGTGAATGCGTAGCTGTATGCAGCACCGACAGCGATTCAATTTAGGCAAAATTGTAGTCAAAACTAAACTGATTATATTACTATAAATGGGAAAGAGTTAAACTTAGAAAGGGAATAAAAAAGAGAGGAAACTAGCCTCCCCTTTTCTTTTATAACATTCCCCTCAGAGAATTTCCTCGTAGTCTCTTCTGACTCTTCCAAGAGATGTTATTTTCCCTTCCAGTACCAATTTCAGCAGTGATAGCCTAAAAGGTTCTGGTGCCCCAGGCGAGACTAGATTATAGGACTCCATATGGGGTCAAAAATAGGAGAGTCCTTACATGTGTTCGCCAAGAAAATAAAAGCCGTAGGATTTCACTGCACTTCAAAGGGAAGATACCCAGCCAAGCCAAACCTATTCTAGTCACTCAGGCAGTGAAAATGTTGCAAGCCTGTTTTGTGCGCCAACTCCACAGTTAAAAGTCTAGAACGTTTTGTGTGTGGCTGGTATCACAGTTGCTTTCTTGCCTCTCTCCCTTTCGTCTGCTGAATGGGACTGATGCAAAATGTGGGCTGGTTCGTGGTCTTTCAGCAAAAAGTTTGTTGCTACCCCCAGTCCAAGAGCATATGCAGTGGCGGAGGAAGGGGGTGCAGGGGGTGACAAAATGAGTTGTTTTTAAAAAAAGGGCTCACAAAACTCTTTAGGAGTGACGTGGTGGCTTAGGTACCTGCAGGTTCTGCGCTACCTTAATCGGCAGCGTGGGACTTGCGTCTGCCTACTGCCTCTCCCTCAGCCACCCTACAGCTATGGGGGAGGCAACAGAGAGGCTCCAAGCATCGGAGAGTCTTGCCCCGCCCCCACGGGCAGACTGCCCCACCCCCATTTGTGGCTTGCCACACCCCCGGCTGCAGGACATGCCCCTGCACCAGGCACCCGAGCAGCTAGCTACGCCACTGTGCATACAAGTATGTCACTACCACTCAGGATGCTTTTTCTTTGACCACAACTGATTATGCTAAGCAAGCGTTTTGCATGATTATTGCATGATTATTCAAGCGTTTTGCGGCGCAATGGCTGCTCGCGCTACTGTGAGCCCCTGCGGGGTGACTTCTTGTCACCCGCGCAGACATGGCACATGGGGTCCCCCACCCCCTGTTGCGATGCCACTGACTGGCAGTGGCTGGGCAGGGTTTCAGGCAGGAGTTCTTCCCAGCCCTACCTAGAGTCAAAAGGACAATGCACCCAACTACCCTCCGGAAAGGTGAGGAAGCTCTACTTGCAATGCTGCACCCATAGACAGACGGGTATTATTTATTTAGTTATAGCTTGCCCTTCACACTAAGGTCCCAGGGTGGGATGAAACATTAAAACATATTTAATATTGAAATAATAGATGTTACAATATTGAAAACAGTTTAAAACAACTCATAAGATGATAGAGAAGTAGATCTTATCTGTATGCATGTGTAATAGTGTATATTGTGTTATTGGCACCCTCCCCTTGAATAAGACTCAGGCGAATGAATGAGAAAGGGTTGCATTGCATTAACAGGTCAATGTCCATATAATAAATGATAGATTGGTTGTTTGCACTGCATATGAGTCACCTGCTACAGCTGTTCCTGGCCAAGGGTTGTCTAGCCTTACTTGTCAATGTTCATGTTAGGGCGCCAACAAGTTGGCGTGCTGAAGTGCAGCAGTCAGTCAGATAAGCCGAGGTCAAACAGTCCGGGTCAGAAGCCAGCTGAAGTCAAGTATCAGCATAGGGTCAGAAGAAGCTGAAGTCAGGAACAGTCCAAGTCAGGAACAAGCCAGGAGTCAGGAACAGAACAAGCAAGAGCAACCACGCACTCAGCACAGCAGTTGCAGATGCTAGCGGAGGGAGCAGCCGGCCTTTCTTAAGTAGCCGGCCTGTAACCACGTCTCTTACGAGTTGCAGCTGCCTCTAATTGTTCCCTACGTCTCTCAGCTCTATGCTCTACAGCTGAGAAGGGAGGAGGGGAGGGGCCCTGTCGGTTTCTCTCCTCACAAGGGCCTGATTCTGGCTCAACTTCTTCCTCCTCCTGTTCTGGTCTTTCCCCCTCTCCATCTGACTCTTCCTCTTCCGAGGAGTGCCGCCACCAGTCTTCTCCAGGTATGAACTCCTCCATTTCCCCAGGTTCTTCTGTGGGTGCAGCCTCGCCGGGGGGGGGGGGGGGGCTTGCCACCACTCCTCCTCATCTGGCTCAACCCTGACAGTTCATTTGTAAGATACAGTGTTCTGCGAAAGTGTCTTCATGACCCTGTTACTGAGGCAAGGATGAAGTATTCCAATCTTAATATCTCAGAGATCCCATAATTGGTAAAAAAAAAAAAAAAAAAAAAATCCTATAAAAGACCCTGTTGTTTTCATCCACCACATGGGGAAAGATTATTGGATGCTCATTTAAGTTCTCAACAGATCAGATTTGAGTATCTTTTCACCTTCTATGTATATGGTATCCATACCCTCCAGACATATGTTGTGGATGCTTGTTGTGGAAAGCTGTTGTGAATTCTTCTTGACAAGACCTGGGATGGACAAATCTGTCAACTGGGGAAATGTTCCATTTATTCCAGCTCTCTGCTTCCTGTTACTTAACCAGTTCCTGATTCCCAAGAAGACCTCTCCTCCTATTTCTTGGTTGCTAAGCTTACTTGGAAGGCTTTGGTAAGGTACTTTGTTTAAAGCTTTTTCGAAGTTCGCACACACGTGTTCTCGCAGGCTGCAACCTGCTTGCGGCCTTAACAAGGACAGCTGAGGCAAGGATCAGCAACCATGGCCATTTGTAAATTTTATTCTCTCCTACTAAGCTTTATGACATCCAGAACAATATCTCCATGGATAGATTGCAGCATTACTTCTATACCTCCACCTCTATCCCCCCCTCCCCGCTTTGCTGCATATTTCTGCCTTGTAAAAAGAGTTAATGTATGTTATAATTATAAATCTTGAAGGGTGTTTCCTCTAAGAACATCCTTCAAGCATGTAATATTCCCTAAGGGAGTTGGAACAGGATGGGTAGAGCTGTTCTGGAAATTCTCATTTGGTAGAACGTGACCAGAATGCAGAGCTCAGCAAAACTGGGTCTATGGTTTTTTTTAAAATAAATAAATAAATAAAGATTTTCTTGGTTTACAAAAGTACATGCCTTGTCTCTTTTTTCAGGTTGTACAGTCTTCCTTACAAATCAATTGCATTTGTTGTGAGACATTCGTGAGACATGAGTACAGTATAGGGTTGGGACCCAGGTGGCGCTGTGGGTTAAACCACAGAGCCCAGGGCTTGCTGATCAGAAGGTCGGCCGTTCGAATCCCCGTGACGGGGTCAGCTCCCGTTGCTTGGTCCCAGCTCCTGCCCACCTAGCAGTTCAAAAGCACGTCAAAGTGCAAGTAGATAAATAGGTACCGCTCTGTTGGGGAGGTAAACGGCGTTTCCGTGCGGTGCTCTGGTTTGCCAGAAGCGGCTTAGTCATGCTGGCCACATGACCCGGAAGCTGTACACCGACTCCCTTGGCCAGTAACGCGAGGTGAGTGCCGCAACCACAGAGTCAGACACGACTGGACCTAATGGTCAGGGGTCCCTTTACCTTTACCTTGTTACAGTATAGGGTTGGGGAAGAAGAGGGGGGGAGGAAGTGTTGGACTGGTGAGCCTTATATTCTTTTGTATAGTGTGGAGTTTTGTGTCAGCGTCAACTGGGTAGGTCAACCATTTCTATTTGTTTATTACATTGCCTTGGTAGTGAGAGGTATTGGAGGGCAGGGTGTTGTTGGTTGGCTGCAGTGGGGTTTGTTTGCATTTGTTGTGGGGAGAGGGCATGCTGGGTGAGGTGAACCAGATTGATTCGTATGCTGTCGGTGGATTCTTGTTGTCCTGTTGAGCTGTGTATGTGATAAAGGGGAGCCATATTGGGGTGAAGGCGTCCTCTTCTATTTGTCCCTGTGTCAGTTTCAGTTTATTGGTTAGCTTTTCTAGTAAGGCCATTTCCCATACAATTGGATACCATTGGCTCATGTCTACTCCTGGCAGGTCTCTCCAGTGTCTGGCTATGAGGCTTCTGGCTGCTGAGAGTAGGTGGGTTATAAGCTCTGTATAATGTGAGTAGTCATTATGAACTTGGAAGATGTTCAGTAGGGTCAGTTCTGGGGAGAGTTCTAATACTTGTTTAGTTATTTTGCCTATCTTTTGTGGGACTGCTGTCCAGAACGGTTGGATTTTAGGGCATTACCACCACATGTGGAGGTATGTGCCTGTGAAGGTGCAGCCTCTCCAACATCTTGGTGAGGTTCCCGGGCATAGCAGTGCCAGTTTCTGTGGTGTTAAGTACCACCTGTAGGTGAGTTTCATTTTAGTGTGAGCTCCCTTCTTTTGGAAGATATGGACTTAAAGGGAGGTTTAGACCACATTCTAGTCCATTGGGCGGGGTTAATTTCATAGCCTATGTCATGCTCCCATTGTTCTTTGATTGCGTCAAGGGGCTCTGTGGTATTTTGGAGCAGTATTTTGTCTATTATGGATATTATCCCTTTGCCGTGTCGCTCTGCTATCAGGAGAAGGTTTTTGAAGGTGGTCAAGGGCCTAGTGGCTGCTGATTTTACTGCTGGGTTATTTAAGACGGCATGTAGTTGATGGTATATTAGCCAAGGTATTTGGGTGTCCCTTGGTTGTCTTGCATTTCTTGTGTTGGTATGGGTTTGTTGTTTTTGCAGAAGTCTTTTAGGCAGTGTAGGCTTGCCAGATTTTTATCTGGAAGTTTTGTGCTGCGTGTTGAAATAGTGGGTGATAGGCCTGGGGGATTAGTGGAGATGGGGATAGTTTGCCTACTTTTCCCTTCCATGCTGTGTGAACCTGTCAGTGTTGTGGGGATTTTCTTTAGTTTGTTTTGGAGAAAACTTTGTCTATGTTGATAGCAAACCAGTGGACATCTTGGGCCCAGTTTTGCAGGCACTCAATGTACTTGAGCCATATTGAAAGGGACTGGAGTTAAATAAGGGCATGGACTAAGATTCAGTACTTTTAAAGTAGGGGAGCAGCTGCCCCAGACCTCACATATAAAAGAGGAATTTACCAGAAGGGAGCTGCTTACAAACTCACTGTGGGACAGATGTAATGACTCAAAGAGCTGGTAATCTGCAGCATCCAGTCATACAGCAAAGCGATTCATACCACGCTTTTGCAACCAAACGGAAATGTGGGGCGAGCGGGGATGAGGTCACATTTGCCTCACCATTTGGCAAGACACTTTGGTGACTGAAGCCGAATAACCCCAAATGGCTCCAGTCTGCATATGACGGAAAGCCTCACAATATCACATCTGCTGCAGCACTAAGCAATATGTAACTTGTTAAAAGCATGATGAAGTATATTAACTATAAATCTTTACTGTTCTTTCATTTGTTTACACATAAATTGGAGTCCCTCTTCATGATGAAATGTGCATAATCTACAACATACATACAGCGAATACATAATAGCATGCTATTATCTGTTATACATACCACGTATAAATAAATGTAATCACTATCCAACACAACTCAGTACATAAATTTAATTGTAGGCTCATCTGAATTTTACCCAGGGACTAAACTAAGATGAATCATGATGGCTTTTTTGAAACAGGATGACAGAGACCCTATCAACACTTACCTGGGAATAAGGCTTACTGAAAACAATGAAACTTACCATGAATAACAAGCAAACACCATCCAATGCTTAGTGTGTAATGCACATCTAGCTTGTATATAGCTTTTTAAAGACTGTTCATCTCACCCTTTATATACCCAATCAACAACTGTGTTATGCGGGAGAGGGCTTCCTGCATTTACTATTTCATCATCATGGGAGTGAGATTCAAACAAGGGATGTCCCGATCTGTCTCTTAGGGCCCATCTGCTGCCCAAGATTGATGACTGGAGATATATATATATATATATATATGCATGCAGATACATAGGACTCAATTTTTCATTGGTGCAGAGGAATTAAAGGGTGAAGTGTTTAAGTCAGCCTTCTAAAAATGCTCAAAAAAGTCACTAGCTCACAAAAATCCTCGCTGTTATTTATCAATTAATAATAATAATAATAATAATTTATTATTTATACCCCGCCCATCTGGCCGGGTCTCTTAAATGCATATTTCGTCCTTCCTCCCGAGGGGATGGTAAAGGAGAGATGGAGAACTCTGCAGACAGTGGGTTATAAGCTCTGTATAATGTGAGTAGAGTGTATCCAGTTTAAAGGACCCCTAGAGTGTATCCAGTTTAAAGGACCAAGCAGTTAGCGACGGAGAAGACTTTTTATCAGGTCCCTTGCAATGGTGAGTCAGCTGGCTAAATTGCCTGACACAAGGTAGCTTCTTAGGAGTGAATACATACATCTATTTACATTCACAATTTCACTCCCCCCCCCCAATGTCGTCGTCCCCCATACTATATATAACAAGCAACCATGTATGGGAACTCATTGGGCTTACAGAGCATAAATGTTTACATTCATGGGAGGAGGGCTGCATCCCCTTCCCTCACCCCCCCCCACCTCCCAGAAAAGAGCCCTTGCCCATTTCTGAAGCAATCAACATATCGACATGCATAAAATTACCCGTTGACTATCGCCAAGGCTGAGTTAGGCTAGGGATAACTTCAGACTATTTTGCAAGAGGGATTCAAGTGCAAACCAGAACTTTAAATCAAAGTGGATTAAAGCTGTCCACTCTGCCACCCTAGCAAAACAAATGCGATCTAAAGAAGAAAGAATAGAGTGGCCTTAAAAAAAACAAAAAACATTTTGGAAAGTGACTGGGAAATGCATTGAAAAATGTGGGATTAATGAATGACTAATGGGAAGAGATACAAACACCCTTCAAGCAAATCATGATGAGTGTAGTTTGAATGCTTGTTGTTGTATGACCACCCTGAAAACAAATTAAAACAAATGTCCAGTAAAAAACGGACATGATATAATCTCCATGTAAACATTGAGAGCAGTACATGTGAAAAGGAGTCTTGGTAGACCACAAACTTGACATGAGTCAACAGTGTGATGCAGCGGCTAAAAAAGCCAATGCAATTCTGGGCTGCATCAATAGGAGAATAGCGTCTAGATCAAGGGAATTAATAGTACCACTATATTCTGCTCTGGTCAGACCTCACCTGGAATACTGTGTCCAGTTCTGGGCTCCACAGTTCAAGAAGGATACTGACAAGCTGGAACGTGTCCAGAAGGGGGCAACCAAAATGGTCAAAGGCCTGGAAACGATGCCTTATGAGGAACGGCTTAGGGAGCTGGGTATGTTTGGCCTGGAGAAGAGAAGGTTAAGGGGTGATATGATAGCCATGTTCAAATATATAAAAGGATGTCATATAGAGGAGGGTGAAAGGTTGTTTTCTGCTGCTCCAGAGAAGCGGACACGGAGCAATGGATTCAAACTACAAGAAAGAAGATTCCACCTAAACATTAGGAAGAACTTCCTGACAGTAAGAGCTGTTCGGCAGTGGAATTTGCTACCAAGGAGTGTGGTGGAGTCTCCTTCTTTGGAGGTCTTTAAGCGGAGGCTTGACAGCCATCTGTCAGGAATGCTTTGATGGTGTTTCCTGCTTGGCAGGGGGTTGGACTGGATGGCCCTTGTGGTCTCTTCCAACTCTATGATTCTATGAATGCTCAGTAAATAGGTTTCTTGCAGGAACAGCAGGAATCATGGCTGGTCTTTAAATCAGGGGGCTGACAGCATCCCACAGGTGTACCTAGTACACATTTTCTAGCTATTTCCGCTATACTTTTGACCATCCTGGTGACTTCCCACCATTTCACAGCAGAATTTTAATCTCATGATCATTTGCTTTGAGCGCCTCACCAAGTGGTTAGGTTGGTGTGTTTCGGACTGGAGTCTAACCTCTTCTGTGCCACCATCTATGAAGGCCAAATCGCTCTTAAAACGTTGTGGGAACTTGACTAAACGATCCAAGAGCTTTATATAAATTACTCCTTTGGGGCACAATGTTATGCACAGCAGTCTCTCTGGAGACACTCTGGTGCGGCTGTGCTTCTGAGAAAAGGGAAAGGACTACGAACATGATGGGTGGGGCTTTCACAGCCATCGCCTTTGCAGAAATGGAGTAGAAGAAAGTAAAAGTGGGAGCATGTAATTAACCCTTTGCTGAACGGCTGTTGGTTTCACAGAAAAACAGTACAGAGGTGAAGCTTGCATTAAATAGCAGCTAAAAGGCACAATCTGTTGGTAGGGATGGAGGAGAAATTTTATTTTGCTTACATTTGAAGAACAAACTAACTATTTGCAATTTTTGAATACCGGGGGGGGGGGGGGGCGGCTTTAAGCACACCAGTATTCCTGCTTTAGGATCTCGCCATCTGTGATAATTTCCAGCCAACTCTTGTTACTTTGTAGAAGCAACGAAGAGGCTTGTAGCACCTTAAAGACTAATTCAAATATTATGGCACTAGAGGCTTTGGACCCCCATTTTCACCTTCATTCCCATGGCCAAGCCTCCTTCACTCCTTTGGTGGAATTCCCCCTTGCACACAAACCACCATGGTAACTTCCTGAATCTTGCCCCTCCCCCAACGTTGGCTCTGCTAAGCACCCTTTTCATCTTCTGCCCAGTAACAAAGCCACTAGCCCCTCCAATTCTTCAAACCCTTTCACTCCTCTGCTTTCACATTTAAACCCAATCCCATGCCTCCTACACCCTCCTTTTTTCGCAACCCCCTTTGCACTCCCATTTTCACCTTCACTCCCTTTCACCCCTCCCCCTCCTCTTTACTTTTCTCATCTCTCCCTTGTAAACAGATCACCCTCCATTTCCATGTCTGATTCTCATTCCTATTGTGGAGCCTCCTTTTCCTTCTCTTGTGCTCCCTCCCTCACTGACATCATGCAATCCAGTGACGTGGCACGACAAATCCTCCAATGGGGTTTGAGCGATGACAACCTTACCTTTTTATGTATATAGGATGATAAGAAAAGCCAGGGGTGTGGAACCTCAGGCCTGGGACCTGAATGTGGTCATTCAGGCCTCTCTAATGAGCTCATGAAGAAGGCTACGCCCCTTCTGACTTACAATTTCGAATTACAATCAGCAGCTTGCTTCTCTCAAACTGTTTTGCATAAAATGTTATTGTTATGTGTCCTCTGGGTAGCCTCTTCGTGGTACTTTTCACTGGCAACGAGAATGGGAGACCTTGGAGAAACACAAAGTGGTTTTTTTCATGGAGAAGGAGAGAAATTCTCCTTAGACTGGATTAAGCAACCATCTTGAACCTTCTGGAAGTCATTGCAAAGCACCCTAGGTCAGTGTGTATATTTTATGGCTAGGCAGTGAGACTGGATAGGATAGGAGGAGACTGGTGCTGGGCCTATTTTTCTGCTCCTTTGTCCTTCTCTTCAGCCAGCCCTCAACAGGGAGTCGTGGCTCCACTTTGACCCTTTCTCCTTCAGCATCACACATCTGCCTCCCTTTCCAGGGCAGGAGCAGCAACACTAATTCATCCCTGGAGGATGAAGGCATGAAAGGGAGGAGAGCATCCTTGCTGCTACTGCTGCCGCTGCAGTCCTCAAAGACAGCCCAAGAAGAAGGTGCAGCAGGGGGGGGGGAAAGGGCTGTCTTTGGCATGCTACTTGAGGAGTTGAAACCAGCAAGTGGCAGCCAGGGGGGCAAATAAATCACATTGATTCTTACTCCAATGTACCATGAAGCAGTAATGCAGTCTAAGATAACCTGGTACCCTCTAGAAGTTCAGCAAGACCACTCCCATCTGCTCTGGACTGCAGCTAACCAGAGTTGCAGTCCAAAACATCTGGTGGGCACCAGGTTGGCAAAGGCTGGTGTAATGTTTGGAAACATTACAGCTTCATGGAGTGCTACAAGATATGAGGCCACGTCTCTGCCGTGCCCCTTAGTTTTGAAGTGTTGGCCCCCAACATCCTCTTGCAACATTCAAATCTTGTCCAGAAGAGGTAAAACAAAATACTTCTGGAAGAAAAGGGAGATTTGGGGGGGGGGGGGAGAGAGAGAGAGAGAGAGAGAGAGAGAGAGAGAGAGAGAGAGAGGGAGAAGGAAAGAAAGGGAAGATAATAAGGCAGAGATGAGCACATAATGCACTTTCAAACTGGAAATTAATTAGATTCTCAGAGTGTCAACTAATTCTGTTGTAATAATGAATTAATGAATCATTTTGAAATGAATTACTGTAGTAATCTCAGCACACACAGAGAGACGCACAAGAGCCAATTAGGTCCTATAGTGGCAGCAGGAGAGTTGAGATTATTAACTACAATTAATTGGGGCTTTCTTTCTAAACATAAGAATGTCGAGGACTGGAGAGACTTGAACATCTTCTTTCAGAGCCACCTATGTGCTGAGGCAAAATCCTCTGTACATCAGATACCACAACACAAAACATTGATGACTCAAAACATTAGTAAGGGGATGTGAGCATCCTTCTCACCAAATAATTAACACTACCCCATTCTCTGCACCTGATTTCAGTTGCAGCATATTTGTATTTAATGTCTGTGCTAGCAACGTCCTTAAAAATGGTCTTTGCCATCCCTTGGCAGTTCTTTTTTTTTAAAAGGATTTTATTACGAAAATTATATATACACACAAGCACAAAACACATGTGCAATCATACATTATCTCATAAATTATACATTAAAAAATCAAATATAACAACTCAAATACAAATATTCCCTTACCCCTCCACCCTCTTTAACTTTCACCCCCTTCCACAACCCTCCACCCCACCCAGTGCAAAACTCCCAATCTTCTCTGCTGTAATTTCTTCTATTTTTTCCACTGTGTTCTTTTTGCATATTTTTGATTCTGGTATTTATAATCTAATATCTTAGCATTCCTTTTATTTTTCCATTCTTTTTGGCTCTATCACGAGACTTGTCTTACTCTGATAGGAGTTCGGGCTTTTCGATATATCTTCCTATATATTCCCTAAAGGCTTTCCATTCTTTTTCAACTTTATCTTTTGAGACCCCTCGAATCCTCCCTGCTGTTCTTGTCAAATTATAATATTCTGTTAATTTGGTAAGCCAGTCTATTTTTGTTGGAATCACACAGCTTTTCCAATTCTTTGCAACAAGTATCCTTGCCGTCACTGTTGCATGTAGATAAAGCACTTTATCCACTTCTTTTAGATTCCCCGGAGTAATGCCCAGTAGAAAGCCCTCTGCGGTTTTCTTGAATGAGTATCTCAACATTTTCTTCATTTCGTTATAAACTGTCTCCCAGAATTGTTTAATAGTTGGGCAGCTCCACCAAATGTGGAATAGAGTGTCCTTGGCAGTTCTTTGGTGGGTGTTGGCCCCATCTCAAACAGAGTAGCCAGAGCAGAGGTTTTCAACCTTTTTGAGTCCATGGTTCCCTTGACCAACCACATTCTTTCTACAGCTCCTTCACTTTTTCTTTTTTCTTTTTGCCCTGGAGGACTTCCAGGGACTAATTCTGTACCTACTGATTTTCTTTGCTTCTGATTTACAGTGGAACCTCGTGTTACGTACTGTCCTCCTTGCGAACGCTGCGGGTTACCTGGAAGTAGATGCCCCTTGTTGCGAACTTTGCCCCGGGATGCAAGCGAAAATCACGCACTGGCAGTATGGCAGCAGTGGGAGGCCCCATTAGTGAAAGCGTGCCTCATGTTACGAGCGCTTTTGGGTTAAAAATGGACCTCCGGAACAAATTAAGTTCGTAACTGGAGATACCACTGTATTTATTGTATTTACTTATAAGAAGATTTTTTTAACCGCCAACTCATTAAAAAATAAATAAAAAGGTGATGCACAAGTAAATAATTAAAATATCATACACACTGATTAATTCTCTAAAAATGCTTGGTGAAACAGAAACAATATCAGCATGTGATGAAATATCAAAATGGTAGGCATCTGGCTGATTTCAGAAGGAACAGTGTTCCAAAGAACTGGCACTGCAACACTGAAAATATTGGTTTGCACAGAAACTAAACAAAGGCAAATGGGTGGATCTCATGTCATGCTAGGATGGAGAACATTGCTTCAAGCGGGGCTGGGTGTGAGAGAGAGTTTTGGCTGATGCTGGAAACTGAAGATGCAGAGATTTGTCTTGCTCTGTGCTGGTCCCAAAGTTGTCATAGAATCATAGAGTTGGAGGAGACCACAAGGGCCATCCAGTCCAACCCCCTGCCAAGCAGGAAATACCATCAAAGCATTCCTGACAGATGGCTGTCAAGCCTACGCTTAAAGACCTCCAAAGAAGGAGACTCCACCACACTCCTTGGTAGCAAATTCCACTGTTGAACAGCTCTTACTGTCAGGAAGTTCTTCCTAATGTTTAGGTGGAATCTTCTTTCTTGTAGTTTGAATCCATTGCTCCGTATCCGCTTCTCTGGAGCAGCAGAAAACAACCTTTCTCCCTCCTCTATATGACATCCTTTTATATATTTGAACATGGCTATCATATCACCTTCTCTTCTCCAGGCTAAACATACCCAGCTCCCTAAGCCGTTCCTCATAAGGCATCATTTCCAGGCCTTTGACCATTTTGGTTGCCCCCTTCTGGACACGTTCCAGCTTGTCAGTATCCTTCTTGAACTGTGGTGCCCAGAACTGGACACAGTATTCCAGGTGAGGTCTGACTAGAGCGGAATACAGTGGTACTATTACTTCCCTTCATTTAGATGCTATATATTGATGCAGCCCAGAATTGCATTGGCTTTTTTAGCTGCTGCATCACACTGTTGACTCATGTCAAGCTTATGGTCATGTCAAGTTTGTGGCATGGAGCCTCCCTGGAAACCTAATGGGGAAGCAATATATGCTAGAGGGTTAATGCTATGAGCCCCTCCATCCTGTGCTCAGGTTGTATATATGTGTTAAAAACAAACACCATACACCCACACTCTCTATTCCAAGGAAACTGAGCTGTTAAAAGGTGCAGGCGTCCCTGAAGTCTCTCCCCCTTGGGAGACTGGGTTGAACACATCAATATTAAACATCCGCATTGTGAAGCAGGCAAAAAAAGGTGTTTGGGATTTTCTTCCAACTATGTGAAGTTTCTAATGGAGCCCACCAGCCTCCTGAATAATTAATAACAATAAAGTGGACCATACAGAGCTTCAATTGTAGAGTTCAGGACTATTAAGCCTCTTAACCTTTGAGTTTCCTACTTGATTTTAAATGAATGTGATACTCAAGAAGAGAGAGCCCACACTCCTCGGTCTTTATTAAGGAGACATATGATTGTTAATGTGCCGAATGGATCTCATTATACTAATAAAGAGTGGCAAAAATGTTCGAAGCAAATAGGAGGATTGTCTTGTCTTTTCATAGCACCGGTTCCAGTTTCAGGTTCTAATTTTCCATTTCAAGGTGACAGCGGGAATATTCAGCAGTAGGAAACCTGTGAACAGGTTCTTTGCAGCTGCTGTTCTATTTACAATCCATGGGTGGGTAGGAATATTTAGTCCATCCACTTCTGTGACGTTTCTACAAGTGGGTACTGAGAAAACCGCAACAATAACACTCTTGAGTTTTGTCTGACGAGAAGAAGGGATCTAGTGGCTGCTGCAAGAATTTGTTTTGTTCTCTGTCTCCCACAAAAAAGCCAGTGCTGGTTTTTTTTGGCAAGCATTAACATTCCCCCCAAAGTATGTACAGTATTACTCTTAAGGTGGAAGAACTGGCACATTATGGAACAAAAGAATTTAGATATGTGTGAAACCATCAGATCTATACTGGGTGGAATTGTTAAGTGAAGGGTCATAGAATCTGCTTTGCCTCCAAAAGGCCCCCAGCTTCAATCTTCAGCATCTCCAGATATGACTGGAAGAGATTCCCCTGTCTGAAACCCTGGAGAGTCACTGCCAGTCAATTTACAAGGCCCTTAACAGTTTGGGTCCAGGATACCTCAAGGACCACCAAATCCCTTATATCCCTGCCAGATCACTGAGGTTTTTGAGGGATTCACTGTCAGTTGCCCCCCATGTTTCCCAGGAAATGTGTATCAAGAGGAGGTTTCGGAGGAAAGATACGCATGGCAACAATCCAAATGCACCGTTTCATGCATCCTTCTGCCTCTCATAAGTGTGACCCACCTCTTGTGACAACCAAAGGAAATGCAATTTGAACTCAGTTCAAGGAGAGGTAACATATCTGGCTAAAGAGGTAATGAGTATTTTGTGGGTTTGCTAACAACTATTACATCAACTTATTTATTTCCAGGTGCTTCGCCGCAAGTAGACACAGCATGATGCTTTTGTGCAGTCCCATAACTCTCTTCTTAAAGTAGATGTATTTAAAGTAATCATCCATTTATAGCATTTATGTCTGGCAGATAAGTGTGAACACCCAGCAACGCTCTGTACTTGCCTGACAAAATTTGATAGGAAATAGAAAGATTCTATAGAAATAGGATTTCAATGATATTTATGGAAAAACACTGCAGCTTTATACCTACTACTAGTGCAAAATAAAATAAAGGTCCATTTTAAAGTATTATGCTTTCCCACACACACACACATGGGAAAGAGAGAAGTAACCATCCTTTCTTTTTTTTAGTCAACTTCTTGAGACAAGTCTTGGTTGTCTTATAAGTTTATAAGTAGCCAAGAATTTGTTCTGCATGACCCAGGCTAATGCTACTTAGGCCCAAACAATCTTGCAAAAATGGCTCTTCAAGCATTTCTGCACTGAGGTAGAACAACTAACAGAGTAGGGGCCCAGTGATAGACCTGAGTATTGTTCAGTCCATTGACCAAAGTGGACCTCCTCCATGCGGTAATCAGTGGCCTCCTTTCTGTACTATCTGTGCAAAGCAATTGGTGATGATGGACAGTGTTGTGTCTATGAAGCAGTTGATGCAGTTGGTGAGATAAGTTTTCTATTCTGGAGTTCAGCTTGGAACCTGGCTTGTCAACACGTTTTTCCCAGCAGACCTCCATGAAGTTGTGAACATGGGTGGTGAGGCGGGCTTGCTGCTCCTTGGCAACCACCAGGCGCTGCAACTCCAAGAGGTCGTCCTCCCTCTCGGAGCCCTCCCTGGCAGAGCCTCTACCCTGAGGCCTCCCCAAACTGAAGCGGAGGTGCTAGGAGAAAAGCTCCCTTGCAACAAGGTCAGGTAAAGAGGAGGACCAGCCTCCCTGCGCATTCAATGGCTGAACAGAAGCACCTCCAGAAGCAACAATTCTTGTACCATTTTCACATCCATAGCCACAACCCAGATGTAATTACATGGTCCAGGAAATGTCTGTGTTCCTGCCTAAGCCTTTTAGTACCAAACTAGATTGTTTGGGAGACAATCCTTTTTTAAAAAAAATCAGGCCTTTTCATGCAAAGCAAGTGCTCTACAATGAGCTAGGGCCCTTCCCTCCAACAAGCCTCCACCCCAGGAAGATAAGTGGCAAACTATGTGGTACATTGAGGTGACAGGGGGAGGGCTGAAAGCTGAAGAATGGCACCTCTAGGAATTCACAATATATATATACTGGTAATAAACAGTTTGAAAGGCATCTCAGAAATCTGTGCAAGAGACAAAATGGAGATAAGAGATTTCTCAAGGATGGGTACCAGAAAATCAGAGCTGTCCCTGTAAATTTACAAACAGTAATTATATAATAAATGTTCATCTTGCAAGCAACCATGTTTACAATCGTGTCACTAGGCAAGTAAGAAAACTATTCCTCTTTTGTTCTGGTTGAAGACTATGCCTAAATGAAAATCAAGGGTCTTAAACTAACCAGTCAGTGGTATTTCTTAGGGATAAGGTTCAGATTTAAATGTGGAGTTGCATTTTTATTCTATTTGCAGACAGCAAACAATTCAAAATTTAGCCACTTGGAAACTGAATATGGCTGGGCATTCGCTTAGCCATTCCTGATTGTGGGTTTTGCCATGTTAAATTTGTACAAACAGATTAAGCGTGTTTTAAGCCGTTTCCTAAATAGCCTGGGAACTAAGAATTAAGTACAGATCCAGCCCAACCCCTCCAAAACCAACCCACCCTTTCCCCAGCCCAACACCTGCTGTTCAAAACACATCACACAATGGCCTTCATCATATCCCCCAGCAGATGTGAGGAGATGCCCAGAGGTCTCTCAGATGTTTGTTTTCCTGGGTCACGTGAGGGCACCAGGAAGGGGAGGGAAAATTATTCTGGAATTCCAAAGGTCACTGCTGGACAAAAATAGTGAAAATTGCACACATGTTGGGGGAAAACAAAGGCTTCGAGAGGTCTGGCAATCAGACGTGGGGGGAAATTAACTAGGCTAACATTTCATATATCTGTTCAAAATAAAGGAATAGAAAACTGGAGGGGAGGGAAATGGGCAAGAGGAAGAAAGTTCTTGGTTTGATTTTATTTTTTAAAAAGCTGCCATCAAGAGATAGAAATTATATTATCTTGCCCTAGGGCTAAAATAATTAAGGGGTTCAAACAAAAGAAAAAGAGAGAGCTGCTATTACCGAATGCTCTTCGTCTTTGAATATCTGTGCATACTGGTTACAAATGTTTTAGTTATTTGCAGCATCCTCCCAAGCAAAATGTTCGTATATGTATATATGGGAATGCGATTGAGATAGGGTCAGGGTGGCATTGTGAGAAATGTAGGAGACACCATTAATTTTTGATATCAAGATGTTCCATAAACAACAGGGTAATTCATGTCATTTACTTCCCTAGCACTTAATAAAATGACTTGCATAACCCAAACAATTACCACAAGCTTTTGCTTTGTGCATTGAAAACCTTGAGGTTAGTTAGCAGAACCTTTATTTGCATACATAGTAAGGGCTGGAAAACAGTAGCATCTGCTAGATCGGAGGTTCCAAACTGTGGTCTGCAGATCACTGATGTTCCACAAGCTTCATTCAAGTGGTCCATGGTGTGCTTATGGATTTGGGATTGAAGATGGAAGACAGCAGCACATTGATCGTTTAAATATACGTATTGGTTTTAACTGTATGTTATTGCTTCTTTCATTTCCTATAGCGCAATTAAAATCAGACAGCATCTAGCACAGCACAATTGCTGCTGCAGGAAGAAAAACCATTAAGTGATTTAACAAGACCCCCAACAACTTGCAAGTGGTTCCTGGGGCATGGAAAGTTTGTTATCCATTGTACTAGATAGATTAGATGTAGGCCGTATTTTCATATCTTTGTGTAGTCTTCATCTTTTTGGGTGGTGCTGTGGTCTAAACCACAGAGCCTAGGGCTTGCTGATCAGAAGGTCAGCGGTTCGAATCCCCGCGACGGGGTGAGCTCCCGTTGCTCGGTCCCAGCTCCTGCCAACCTAGCAGTTTGAAAGCATGTTAAAGTGCAAGTAGATAAATAGGTACCGCTCCGGCGGGAAGGTAAACGGCATTTCCATGCGCTGCTCTGGTTCACCAGAAGCAGCTTAGTCATGCTGGCCACATGACCTGGAAGCTGTCTGCGGACAAATGCCGGCTCCCTCGGCCTAGAGAGTGAGATGAGCGCCACAACCCCAGAGTCGTTCGTGACTGGACCTAATGGTCAGGGGTACCTTTACTTTTACTAAGGTAATATACTGGCTACCTAGCATCACTTGACCATATGTAGAATGGAAATTATTGCAGCCTTGTTCACATCAAGTCCAAACCACGTAAGAACAACAGCCTCCAGCATCGCAGGACAAATCCCTTGATCAGTTCAGGGTTCTTGGCTGTACAAAGGAGCAGTGTTAGAAACTCAGATATATGAGCTAATCGCAAAATGGCACCCTAAACCTATGTTACAGTTGTCATCGTGGAATGTCTAGGTGCCATTCCCCCCCCCCAGTGAATCCCCCCATTTCATGTCAATAACAACAACAATTTATTATTTATACCCCGCCCACCTGGCTGGGCTTCCCAAGCCACTCTGGGCAGCTCCCAACAGGATTAAAAGCACAATAAAACATCAGACATTAAAAACTGCCCCAAACAGGGCTGCCTTCAGATATCATCTAAAAGTCAGGTAGTTATTTCCTTGACATCTGATGAGACGGAGTTCCACAGGGCGGGCGCCATTATTGAGTGGGCCCTCTGCCTGGTTCCCTGTAGCTTCACTTATCGCAGTGAGGGAACCACCAGAACCACGAGTGTTGAACGATGGTTGAATGATGAGGGTGGAGATGCTCCTTCAGGCATACTGGGCCGAGGCCATTTAGGGCTTTAAAGGTCAGCAGCAACACTTTGAATTGTGATTGGAAACGTACTGGGAGACAATGTAGGTCTTTCAGGACCGGTGTTATACGGTCCTGGTGGCCACTCCCAGTCACCAGTCTAGCTGCCGCATTCTGGATTCACTGTAGTTTCCAGGTCACCTTCAAAGGTAGCCCCACGTACAGCACATCTATATTTTAAAGAAAAAAAATCTCAAAGCAGTTTACAACACAATAAAACATCAAAGGAAACAATCCAGAATAAAGCAAATTCAAGCTTCAAGGGAAAAATTTCAGATCCTTCTCCACGTGACATTGTGCTTTCCCCATATTTATTTACCTATTTAATTTATATATATGTGTGTGTGTATAAATAGTAAAATTACCATTATAGAATGGGGCATCCCTATGAAATGTTGGAGGGTATGTCATCCCCATCCCTACTGTGTAATGTTTTCTCAGTGGGGTCTGTTGGAAGACCCAAGAGGTAGGAAGGCTTGGATCACAGTGGGTGTCCTGCATCAAAGCTTGGGCAGGGCTAGGCATTAACCCTGCAGCAGCTCATCAGCCCGCGATAAGCATCTATGAGCATTTAAATGGAGAACAGTGTTTTCTTTATTTCCTTCTCCTCCTCTCCCCCCCATTCCATGAAGACATGTCTATTTATCAATATATCTATCTGCATTTATACCCTGGTATTCCACCCTAAAGAGATCTGAGTCGCATATTTTTAAAAACAGTAGAACAACATAAGCAACATAATACAGCAGTCAAAATACCCAGGGTGGGGGATGGGGTGGGGGACAATGACTAAAAAAGTCTAGAAGAAGAAGAAGAAGAAGAAGAAGAAGAAGAAGAAGAAGAAGAAGAAGAAGAAGAAGAAGAGGAAGAAGAAGAAGTTGTTTTAACTAGTCCAGGAACTGGCAATTCAAAGGCAGACTCCTTCTGACAGTAGAAACAGAATGGAGCTGTCATGGAATGAAAATAGCCACACACATACACTATTCTTCTTCATGCCATACATTTTTGCCCACAGCTGGATGGTCAGCATATAAATGCAATGGATGGGATCGTTTGTGTGGCTTTAAAAATCCAAATCTTCATTTGACCCCAGCCTTGATAGGTTCCCCCCACCCCACCCCACCCCATACACATGCCAACAGAAGAAGCCGTCTGGTAAAGGTAAGAGCCACATAAAAAAAAGTATGAACCTTTTACCTCAGACACCTTTTGTAACTTGTGCACAAAGCACTGTATGTGGCCATTTAAGGCTGAACAAAAGCTCATTATGCAAATGTTTTGTAAAGGGCAGTGCTGAGCTGCCTTCTCCTTCTGACACTTGGCTTTTGTTTGTTAATAGGGTGAATTGTGGGTAGTGAAAAAAAAAAGTGAATTCCTCCATCCCTGGGCCTGAGGTTACTTCCATTCTTCCACCCATGCCTTCAGCGAGGGCTGAACGCAACCACTGCAGGCTCCACATTTATCTTGCCTAAAAACATTTGGGAACAATAAACCAAGCAAACCACTCTTGCCAATAGTGTAACTTGATCAATTTTTGTCAGTTTAGGGACTTACCACCTGACCTGTCCCAATCCACACTGTTACAACCTTCAGCCAAGCCAGAAATACTAGTTGGTACCTTAAGGCTGCAGTCCTAAGCATCTTTCTTGGATGTTACCTTTTCCTTCTTTATTTTTCACTTCTTGTCATCCTCTTAATGCTCTGGGTGTCCACATCTCCAAATTCCCTTCCCCCTCAATGCACTTCACTGCTTTTCATTAAAACCTAACATTTAAGTATTTTTTTTTGGGGGGGGGGGGTTCTTGCAAGCAACATACATTTACTTTCCTCGTTGTTAACAGCTTCTTTGTTGATTTCTATGATATAACATCTTGTCAAGAAGCAGCATAAACCAGTACCTGTCACCTCAGTATTGTGTTTATCAAGTTTTGCACTTCTATATCAAACTGTGCAACTAGTAGTTTTTGTTGCTTTCCTTGTTGCTCTATTTTATTTATATCTTTCTCCATCTCTTTCTCTCTTTGTGTGCAATATTAGTGATGCATTCTGGTCCCAAGTTGGCCCATTAAGCTTCACGAAGCTACTAATCTTCTCTGAGCTTTGAGGGCGGATTAAATTAGCACTGAATAATGGGATATTATATGGAATTATGAACATCCATCTTGTTTAACCCCTCATTTTGGGAAACACATCTCGGCTCCATACTCCGTTTACTTCTCTGTGAATGTGTGACATGATTTTTTACAATTTAATTTAACATAGTGTGTCTATACCATCAGAAACCTACTATGTCTGGGCTAACTGTGAAATAGTTTAAAGAAAAACAGTGGAAACATGGCAGTCTTACAACATGATCCATAAAGTATGTGGCAGCCCTATAAGAGTATCAACAGGATGGTTTTATTATAAAATGTGCTGCTGGATTCTCCTAACATAACTTTGCAAGGAGTGTATCATTATGGATTATATATAAGTGTACTGCTGGACACTTTATGGGCTGATCCTGAAACACTTATTTCTCAACCTCTTCTGAGTTTTGCCTTTTTCAATATTGAAATATGATGGAAATATCCAATTAAGTCATACACATTAAACCCAATTTAAGTAAATTAAATCCATTTATTTGAATGGGTCTGCTCTGAGCATGAATTGGGCTGTGTGCACACTCCCATTTACTTTGCAATGTGCACACAATGTTAGCCACACTCTATATCTATCCCATCATTTCATATGAAGTACTGTTTTTTGGTGTGTTTCCCCCTCAAAATCCAATTTGAGGAACAGAATGACCTCATTGTGTTTTAAGCCAATAATGTGTACGTATCATGTGTGGATATCACCCTATTAATGCTAAATGTAAGTATGAAAACAAAAGCTCAGAAATCCAGGAAGTACAAAACATAATGACTGGAAACTATGCTTTGAAATCAATGGCAAAACTTTCCTTGATTTTGATGGCTCTGGATGGCACCCAATATATTCACTCAACTTCCCTGTGGTTCATCCAGGCACTTGACATCTTAGCAAATCTGTACTTCATTTCAGGTCTGTTGCAGATTTTCATTCTGACCTTTGGCAAAAGATATTAAAATGCTTCACTGCGGTAGTCAGTTGGGAAAACAGGGTCTTAGAATAACACATGCCCAGTTAAGTTTAAAGTGCAGGTTAACTGACAGTGCAATCCAATACATATTTACTCAGAGGAAAGCCATGTTGAATTCAATGGGACTTAATGTCCCCATAAGTGGGTTCGGGATTGTAGCTACTTACCTGGAAAAAACTCATTAGGACTCTCGTGTGTGTGTGTGTGTGTGTGTATGATTTGTTAGTACTTTATCATTGTGGTGCCAGTGTGTTGTAGTGGTTAAGAGCGGTAGTCTTGTAATCTGGTGAACTGGGTTCGCGTCTCCGCTCCTCCACATGCAGCTGTTGGGTGACCTTGGGCTAGTCAGACTTCTTTGAAGTCTCTCAGCCCCACTCAACTCACAGAGTGTTTGTTGTGGGGGAGGAAGGGAAAGGAGATTGTTAGCCGCTTTGAGACCCCTTAGGGTAGTGATAAAGTGGGATATCAAATCCAGACTCTTCTTCTCTTCTTCTATTGGTACTCAGGTACCTGTCTAGCTCACTGAAGTAAGTACCTTTAAATGATCTGCAAGAAGATCAATTGACATACTAGGTGAAAATGTCAGATTTAGTACCTGAGATGTCAGATTAAGCAGAAAGTGCTGCAGAGTCAGAAGGGCAGAAGATTGGGATCTACAGGAAGAATGGCATAAGATCAGTCAGCAGCTTTTCGATAATCAGTTATTTATCAACAGCAGCATCAAAGACGCTTTTAAAGAGGGACCTAAATTAGGATGTTGAGATCTTTTAGCAGGCAGGGACCAAGAATGGGTCTGTGCTTGAAAGGATTGTCATCTTGGGCTGGGGCTGCATACACACTACACATTCAAAGCATGTGTTTTCCCCCAAGGAATCCTGGGAACTGTAGTTTGTAAAGGGTCCTGGGCATTGTGGCTCTGTGGAAGGGGGGTGGGGAGGCACAGTTCCCAGGATAATTTGGAGAAAGCTGTCGTGCAAACACCATTTCCTGGGCCAAACCTGTGCTGTATCTGCTTCCATTCCCAGGGCCATTGTTTTACACCTGATTCTTGATTGGAACTTGGGGTACTAGTAAAAAAAAACAAAAAACCCCAAACTGGATACCACAAGCCTGAAGTCTGCCTGCTTGCTCCGGCTACAGAGTTCACATGTTTGTCTGGAGTTAGAGGGATGCTCATTTGGTTCTGTATCACTCTGGGATTCTCAAGAGTGTCTCCATTTAAGGGGACATCTGGCAAACTTGAACGGGAGTCCGAGCTGCATTAATGCTGATGCAGTCGCTTCTAAGCACAGCCAGCTGGTTGGGCATCTCAATGCACAAGGGTCAGATAGGAATAAGACTTTAATCACTGACATAAACACAGCTGCTCAGTATTTCTGGCACACTCATTTCTCCTTCAAGGGAATCCCTTTGAAGAGCTCGATTAATATTAACTATGTATGGAAAGAGAAAACGACACACACACACACCTGCCTCTAGCGTTGAATGTGGCATGACAAAAGTTTCCGTCGGTGCTCATGTTGTGTGCACTCATTCCTGCTCAAATAGGTCTGGCAGGATTTTGTAGTACTTCAAAAACCTGCAAAACCTGTTTCAGCAGAAGTAACTGTGCATTAAAATTGAATGGAGTTTTTGCATAGTGTGGGCAATGATAACTCCATCATATCACCCTGAATGCCCTTAAATGTTACTTTCTTTCACTCCTTTGCTGTTTCTGAGATGTCCAGGGAAGTGCCCCCCACCCCCAAAATCCTGTTTCTTCTCTTTCTCCTTCTTCATCTGAAACAGTTGGCCCCGGGGCCAGTCCTCCCATTAGGTAGGGTGAGGCAGCTGTGTCAGACATCTGCCTTTGAGGGTCATGAAAGGGGAGAAGCACTTTCCTGGGCTGACCTTGGTGGCTACCTGCAGCAAAATGTTGCAGCATAGAACAGTGCCATGACCAGCAGCTTCAGACCTCTGGAGGGGTGGGGAATTGGACCTCCCAGCAAAGGTAGACCAGCTTAGGGTTGCCACCTTTGTTCTGGCAAAATAAAGGACAAAGCGGGGTGGGGCGCTTGGGGGTCAACCCCCCCCCAATCTGGTGCAGAAGTGACTTCAAAGCAATCCATTACAATCTATTGCAGCCTAACAGGATGGCCCCTGTTATTTAACTTTAAGACTTTAGAGCCGATTTGCCCCAAAATAGCAACTAGATATTTTGTTTTGGCAACTGTAACCTTGGTTTAAGGAGCCATTTGGCACCCAGCTTGCATAGCTGGATTTCTAACACTGTGCGTGTCCCTTTAAAGCACCAAAGTTGTTGTAAAGTGAAGAGCGATAATATTAATAAAAGCAGCTTCTTTGTACAAAGGCAACCATTAATTGAAACCTCCCCACCCACACCTGCTTTGGTCGCCTAAACTTTGGACAAAACGCTGTTGAGATTTGATCATTTCTATATTTTTGTTGTGTCAAGAGAAACGGACCGCATTTCTGAACGTGCCTCTGTTTTGTCCCATTTACACCAAGGAAGAAAAACATTGTATTGATCTCTGCAAAGAAATCAAGAAGGGTAACTCCAAAGGGTGTCCGGTTTCAGTGCAAATCTGTAGTAATTGGAAGCTTCAGACAGACCTGAAGTGACCCCCATTCATTCCTGAACAGAAAATAGTTTTTGTCTAACTTGGACAGAAACCAGACAAACTCTCGCAAGGTTATGTGTAACAGCAATACCCTTCTTAGAATTACCATATGCTGGGAATAGGCCTGCTTGCCTATCTAGGATGTGAAGTCTGATGGACTTTGTTATGGCTCTTATACTTGGCATATCTTAGACCTATTTAGAACATCAACACCATCAATCACGTAACTACGTAGTAGAGCAGCTGGATGGACTTCAGTATCCCGCAGAGCTATTTGTCATCTGGGCATTTCTGTCTGGCTTGTAACACTCAGCCAGTCCCAGAACAATTTTCCCTCTCCCAAAATATTCTCTGATCCAGGAAACACGTGACTAATAAAAGGACAAGGGTTTGAAGATGGAGGTCAAGGCTAGAGCCTTAACCAAACAAGTGCACCACTTACGCATGTTTGCCTCATACCTTCCACTGAATATCTCATTCACAGGGGGTGGGGGGTGGGGTTAATATACAAGATGAAGTCTGTTCTAGAATGTCCCAGGTTTTAAGAAGCTGGCTAAATCACATTCCTATACCATCTTTCTTCCATTCTAGTGTTCTTGTCCTTAACAAACACCAACACAACCGGGGCCGTCTTTACCCGGAGCACAAGGGGTGCAGGGCACCCGGGCACCGAATTTTTTTTGGGGGGGGACCAAATGCATACCTACTGTATACTGGTCCCTCTCAATCGGCGGCAGTGAAAAGCAATGGAGCAAAAGTCCCCCCCCCTCCATCGCTCTATTACTCCGGAGCGTCAAATATTCCCGACGAGTCAGGAAACAAAAGCAGTTTTTTCCACTGTGCCGTTGTTACAGGTGAGCGATTTCTCCCTAAAAAAAGGTCAGCAACCTCCCCAAAAAAGTTAATTTGGGGGCGCTGGGCGGATCTTTGCACCCCGGCAGTGCATATGCTAAAGACGGCCCTGAACACAACCATGTGGCTCAGCAGTATTCTGCGGCCATCTTAATTAGCAGCTGTATAATGAGCAAATGGCACCGTGTTCACCCAAATCTCAGGTGACCAGGAGTCATATTTGAGAACAGAATACTAGATGAGGCTGCATTACTGTATTCTTGAATCCATTTACCCGTGGTTAAGTCCCATTGAAGTCTTCTGAGCAGATGGACATTGGATAGTGCTGTAAAATGCCGTAACAAGTTTTGGTGCATGATGAAAGATACACGGTAAGAAACAGACGCCACTGGCATTTTGTCAGCATGTGCCTAAGAATATTAGGGTGCTCCCAGCCAAAGTTAAGCACTTCTCAGTCCAAAGGGGGAAGTTAAATCATGTTCAAAGGATTGTAAAATTATTGAAATGTATAAAATTGAAAATCGTAAAAAGAGGAAAGTTAAGCACACGGTGGGATCTCTCCTGCCAAGGGAAGCTTTTTCAGTCTGAGGGCCAAACTACCATTTGGGCAGCCTTCCAGGGGCCGTATGCCAGAGGTGGATGGGGCCAGAGGCAAAATGTACGGTAAATTCTACTACCACATCCAGTACAAGCACAAGGCATAATCCCAGTTCAAGGTCACCCTGGCAAAAACACTTGGCATGAAAGCAGGCTTCAGTTTTCCCACATTTGATTTACTGTGTGCCAGCAGTAATTTCTCAGTGTCTTAGGTGCAGAGGTTTCTCATAGCACTGCAGAGTGGATCTTTTTAAACTGGGCTTACAGAAAATGTAAAGAACTGAACACGGGGGGGGGGGGGGTCTACTGTAAATTATCTGCATCACCACTTAGCTTCCCTTCCCATTTGAAGTTAACGAGGTCCAAATGATATCAGAGTTCCTGCCACTCGGACTTCAGCCAATTTATTCTTCATGATTTGGGGCTCAGTTTAAATTCGAATAACCTGAGTATAGCCACAAGTACTGACGAGAGGAATTGTGTGTGGGAGCAGGAATGCTTTGCTCCCGCTTTAAATCTCCGAATTTCAAAGCTGAAGTGCGTGGTTTTGTCAGCGCACATTCCTCAGCAAGAAATGTTAATTGTTAACAATGTCACATTACCTTGTACGTCCTCTTCCAGCTCTCCGTCGGGGCTTCCACGAATGAATCAGAAAATTGCTCCTGTATATTAAAAGCCCTGTGTCTGCACCTGTGTCAAATTCATGTCAAAAGCAGAGCCGCATCAGCAAGCCAAGAGGGAGAGGAGTCCAGCTTCGGATTTTAAATATGTCTGGCACAACACCTCCACATTTCTTTCAACTGTGTTTCTGTGGTACTGCCACGGGGGGGGGGGAACATATCAGTGGTACCTTGTGGTGATCTCTGCAGGAACAATACGGCACCAATAGTTTGCCATCTTTTCCCAATCATATCAGCCTCTCAGATGGTTGACTGCATTTAGTGCCATCTACAATTTAGAACAGATAACATCTTTACTTGTTAATTGCTTTTCATTGTTTACAGACAAGGCCTTAAGACTTCTTGAATAACACAGGTATTTAGTAACCTGTTAGGCCTTAGCATAGGAACATGGCCTTGTCCTCTGTCAGCCCATTGGTCTGCCTCACTTAGTATTCTGGCAGCATCAGTCTAAGGTTTCAAACAGGGGTTCCAGTGCAATCTGGGGATAACTGGGATTAAACTTCATACCTTCCACTTGTTCTACCACTAAGGCCTCCCGCAGACTGTCAGTTTAAAGAGAAAGTGGAAACAGGAACATGTTGATTCTTACAAAACAAAGCAAGGAGTTTTGTTCCTGCCAATCCTGTGCAGAATATTGTTCCACCCTAAGTAACACAAAGCATGTACAAGCTTTGTCACGTCAGCTTCCTTCCTAGCAATTCTTCTGCTTCCGCTTTATTCTGCAGATTTGGCAAAGGAAAACCTCTCATTGGCTTTGAGTGCAATGGCATGACTTTTTAACAGTATTTTTTTTTAATCCCATGCTTTGCTATACATACAGATCCCGTTGTTTCTGCTTAATGCCAAATGGCACCTTTCTCTGCAGATTTGAATAATCAAGGCCAAACTAACAAAAACACAACACCTTTGTTAACCGACTTCTGTCTAGATGGGATTAGGAGCCAAAAGTGTGTGGATTTTCCTTTTCAGATTTTCCTTTTAGGAAATGGACATGTTGGCAGCAATGCTCAGAATTGTTCATGTTAAGATGGTAGCATGGACTTCCTCGGCTTTCTGTGGTCTGCTGCACCATCTGATACTTTTGATATATGAGAAAGCCAAGGAATATGTCTAGGGCCTTTGGAAAGAAGCATCTTTTTATAAGATGAAAGAAATACACACTCGGATGAAATATGACTTGCATATTACCACGAAAGCCAGTTAAAACCCAGGCAATTACCTCCAGATGTTGGTTTTTGCTGCAACTCAAAACTTAGCACTACTGTAACTAGGTGTGGTGCCAAGGCAAGCTCCTTTGGCGCTTTATGGTACTTGGAAAGTGCACAACAGTTAAATGAAAATACGCATTACAAGAATCTGGTTTCTTTAAGCTTTGCAAGAGGAAGGATTTAATATATACTCTACCCATCTTCATTTAGGGATGAGGAAAGAAAGCACATTTTCAAGTTATTATTTGCCTGCGCCTAATTATGGGTCCGTATAGAAAGCCAAATCAGTGTCAAAGTGCCATACAGAGTGCGGTGCTCAAACCGCTTAAGTATTTGCACACAAGTAGTCTTAAGCTCTGTTGAAGACAATATCGCTAAGCTTCTGCTAGAAAACAAAACATGCCAGCTTAAGTGGCCTGTGGTTTGTTGACATGATTGCCAATCTCTTCCTGGTGGAGAAAAACAGAACGGAAGGTTTGTTTTTTGCTTATTTTAGCTTTGCTGAGTTTTATTAACTTTGATTTTGTTTTGTCATAAAACTATGAATGGCCTTTCAGTGGAAAAAGTACAAGCATTCAAAATTTAAAAAATTGAAACAAATGGAATCTTCACACTATTTATTTATTTCTGGACTTCTGTATTTTAGATCAATGCGCATTCTCATTGCTGTGAGGGTAAGGTGTCAGAGGCGGGTTTGGAAAACCATTTTGAAGTTCAAAATGACAGTAGTTCCTAGATGCACAATAAACACATAAGCTCAGTTGACTCTGAATTTCAAGAGGAGGATAATTGCTAGTGAAATGCCCCAAGTTTCTGTCACATTCCCCCCCCCCTACTGTTCTCTGTCATTCAATGATAAAATAAATTTATATAGTTATAAATTTATATTTTGCTTGATTGCAAAAAAACTAACCCTTAAGGCTTTTACAAAAATAATAAAACAATTAGATTATCGGCAGGGTGGAGTCAAAGACAATGATTTTAAACCTTCAAAACATAATTAAAATCAGTTATGTCAACATTCTACATGTCTGGGTAAGCATGGCTAAACAAAAAAAGTTTTTAGCAGGCGCTGAAAAGGGTATAGTGAAGGCACATGCCTAATGTCAATAGGCAGGGAGTTCCAAAGTGCCACACCAAAAGATCGATCTCTTACAATTGCAGAATGAGTATAAGGTGGTACCTGTAACAGTACCAGTTCCACAGAGTGGGCATTTATGGGGTAAAGCAGCCTCGCAGGTAAAATGCATCTGAAATTTAGTAAAGGGGAGAGAAGTGTTTGGTGAAATCCTCATAGGGGGTTTGTTGCATTTACCTTACTTCAAAGGCTGCTGAAGGGTTTACTGACTGTCCTTCCTTGTCCTCCTCAAATTATTACTTCAGTGGTTGATATTCTGAAGCTTTCCTAGGTATCTGCTCTTCTTGAAAACCTGTGTCGGGCTTTTTTGAGTGGGAATTCCAGAAACTGCATACTATGAGTATAAGACTGTAAGAAGAGCTTCATTGTTGTTGTTCAGTCGTTCAGTCGTGTCCCATGGACCAGAGCACGCCAGGCACCCCTATCCTCCACTGCCTCCCGCAGTTTGGCCAAACTCATGCCAGTCACTTCAAGAACACTGTCCAACCATCTCATCCTCTGTCGTCCCCTTCTCCTTGTGCCCTCCATCTTTCACAACATCAGGGTCTTTTCCAGGGAGTCTTCTCTTCTCATGAGGTGGCCAAAGCACTGGAGCCTCAACTTCAGGATCTGTCCTTCCAGTGAGCACTCAGGGCTGATTTCTTTAAGGATGGATAAGTTTGATCTTTTTGCAGTCCATGGGACTCTCAAGAGTCTCCTCCAGCACCATAATTCAAAAGCATCAATTCTACGGCGATCAGTCTTCTTTATGGTCCAGCTCTCACTTCCATACATTACTACTGGGAAAACCATAGCTTTAACTATACGGACCTTTGTCGGCAAGGTGATGTCTCTGCTTTTTAAGATGCTGTCTAGGTTTGTCATAAGAGCTTCATAGACCAGGTTAATGGCCCATCTAGTCAAGCATCCTGTTCTCACAGTGGCTAACTAAAAGTCTGTGGGAAACCCAAAGCAGGACCTGAGCACAGCAGCACTCTCCCGCAACCCCCTCACGGCTCCCAGCATTAGACAACCACTTGCTGCTGCTGCTGCTGCTTTTAAGCGAAGTCTTTAGTGCAGAACATTTTTTAACAGAAGAGGTAAAAGGACCTCACTTAAAAAGAAAAGCATCAGGAACACAAATCTCAGGCATGCAGAAGGCAGACTCCCCAGTGTCCTCCAGTGTGGAGGAGCCAGTGTGGTGTAGTGGTTAAGAGCAGTAGTCTCGTAATCTGGTGAACCGGATTTGCATCTCCGCTCCTCCACATGCAGCTGCTGGGTGACCTTGGGCTAGTCACACTTCTTTGAAGTCTCTCAGGAAGGAAAAGGAGAATGTTAGCCGCTTTGAGTCTCCTTTGGGTAGTGATAAAGCGGGATATCAAATCCAAACTCTTCTTCTTCTTCTCCTGCCCAGGGGACGATGTCATGAGGTAACTCCTCCCAGAGCGCTGTAATGATGTTTTATGGAAGGGAGAGCACACCTACCACCCTCACCCACCCACCAAAATTCTGGAGAAATTGTTTAGAGCCCTGAGAATGAGAGAGAGAAATGGAAGCCCCATTTATCAATGGAAGAAAACTTTCAGGAAACTGGAGGCACAGTGCCAGTAATTGCTAAGGCTTCTGCTGGTGGACTCGGAGTCAAATGTATTCTCCCTCAATTGGGTGTCCTAGGAGAGTTGCTTCTGCCTCCTCAACCTTGACCTTCCTTCTGACCTCTCCACTTCCTCTACATGGTTAACACATGTCAGTTTGGGTTAAAAATAGCAGTAGGCTAGTGTGCAGCAGCCCTCTGTTGTTTTATAAAAGACTCTCAGCTATCTAGAGAAGTCAAAAAGATCCAGCCGCTTCCTCTGTCTCCATGCTGTCTCCATGTCCCTGGGTGTGTGGCACACTCCCCATCAGAAAACAGACTTTTTATTGCCCAAGGATGGAAGGAAGCCTCTAATATACCAAGAGAGGCTTGGGTTAATAACATCTGGATCATTGCTCTATCAGAATGCCTCAAGTATCATCAGCGAATATCCCAAAAAGATAACCTTTGACACAATTTGGTCTTATTATTATTATTATTATTATTATTATTATTATTATCATCATTATCATCATCATTATCATTATTATAGAACAGGATATTTTAATGCCATCACCATCGCAGAGGTGTCTGTGAAGGGGAATGATTGACTGAAAATGTTCAGTAAACCAGATCAGTAGTTGGGTTCCTATTGAGGGTATTTGGCGAGCCAAAACGATATTGGTGAAGGACTGAGGGTTGGAGTGATTGTTCCATGGCATTTATTGTAAATGCTTTGAACTCTCCCACCATAAAACTCGGGGATAAATATGTGTCAATAAACCGTATTTCTTAAAGACACTAGTCTCTGCTGCACTTCGATTTCCCAATGGAAACACAACACTGGTTCTAGTGCCAAGACCCCTCACATCTTTTGCCACCACTCGGCAGAAACTGGGAGTCGCCAGTAACAATAGAATTTCAGTAACTGGGTGGGTATAAATATTATTATTATTATTATTATTATTATTATTATTAAAGCTATAGCCTAATCCTATGCATCCCTATTATGCCTGAGACACTGCATACAGCACACCCTAAACAGCCATGCTAATCTGCCAAGTAAAAATGACCTCATTCTACTACCATGAGTATCTAATGTCTTCTTAAGAAGGACCCCTATTAATAGTATAAAGGCTTTGTTAACAATACGTAAACATAAATGAATAAAGGATCAGTCATCTTCCAGTATGTGGCTTGATTCATTAGTTTTGCTCCATTCCAGCAACTCACACTCTCTCTCTCTCTCTCTCTCTCTCTCTCTATATATATATATATATATATAAAACAAAATGTTAATATAGGGGGGTGTTTGGAGAAGAAGAAAAAACCCTATTCCTGTTGTCACATACTAAAGACCGCACAGCTAGAATAAACAAAAACACAACACACATTATCTGTAAACTTTCAACTGGGAGTCCCTCATTACAATTATTTAATTCCCATTCACAAGAAATATGAGAATGGATAATGTATTTAATCCTCAGCACAGCAGAAAGACGTTGATACTAATTTAAGATCTTCTCGTAAGGGTTAATTGGTTAATTCTTGCCTTTGTGTTACAATTTCACTTAATCACATAAAGGAGCAACATAATTAATTGCAAAAACTAAAGGGGAATTTCAAGAGAGAATGAATCCTTTCATTCAGCTTACAAAAATACAATTAGTAATTATTACCGATTTCCTGGAGATAGTCCAGAGCAGAATTAAAAATATCTTCAATCAATGGGAAATTCATTTGTCCCTGGGGAAAAGAATTGCTTGCTGTGCAGTGCTTTTATTTCTTCCCTCAGCAAAGTAATACTCTCACATTACTTTAGGTCTTGTTTGCTGCTAATGTTCCCTCTGGATTACCAAAGGCTTAGATCTGACACCAGCAAAACTCAGATTAAATCACCCAATCAGTCTTCATATTTGTGCCACTGAATATGAGAGATATTAGCAAACTTGCATTTTATCCCAAGACTGTCAGTGTTAAAGTTTTCTTGCCCAATTAACTGTCTTCATGATTCATGCACAGACAGGGATATTCCTACATTTGTAGTATAACGACAAACTAATGGCCTAATAGGTTTTTTCCATTTCAAATCTTTACAGCTGATTATATGATTCATGCTAATTGTTCATGGGAAATCACTTAGTGTCAGTAATTAATGTGACACACACACACACACATTTCCGTTTAAGCACTACATGTGTATTCTATCTGGGGTAAAAAGAAATGATTTCTTTTTGTTTCCAGAGGCATGTTTGCATTTCATGAATAAATTGACTATCTTCCCGGAATCTAATCCACATGACTATATGCAACTGTATGTGTCACCTAAAACCTTTAGCCCCAAATATAAAATAATCCACAGTTACCCACTTTCTCAAGTCTTTGATTTTCTTCATCGTGTATTACCAAACAGTAACATGCATTATATTAATATGAATAATGGTTAGAGAAACTTTTCTCACAGAGTGACCCAAAGCGACTTACATTAAAAACAATCAAAGACAACAACAACAACAAAAAACCCTAAAAACACAATTATGCAATCAAAAGAAAAAACTAATAAATCCCGCCCCACAAAAAGAGGCCACCATGACACCATTCAAATTAAGGACCAAAAACCTAGGTGAAGAGAAGCCTTTACATTGCACCTGAAGGTAGATAAATATGGCTCCAGGTGTGCCTACCTGAGAAATATTGTGAAAAGGCCAGTTCTTGTGTTGCCACTCACCAAAGCTCTCATGGAAGGGAGCATGAGAAGGGCCTCAGGTGATGATTGAAGAGTCAAGGTCCATTCATTGGGGGAAGAAGTGGTCCTTGAGGCAGTGGGGTCATGAGATCAAAACCATTGAGATCAGAAACTAATTGCTAGCCAGGGCAGTTGTGTCAGAATTGTGATATGCTCAGACCATCCTATCCTGGTCAATAGTCTGGCTACTGAATTTTGCATCAGCTGCAGTCTCCAAACACTCTTCAAAGGCAGCCCACATATAATACATCACAGTAGTCCAATCTACAGGTTACCAGAGTACAGACAAAAGAAGTTAGGTTGTCCCTGCCCACATAGGGGTGTAGCTGGGCCAACAGTCAAAGCTGAAGGAAGATGCCAAGGTCAGCAAGGTCACATGAGTTTCAAGTGATAGTCATAGATTCAGAAGTATCCCCAAGCTTTGTGCCTGCTCCTTATGAGGGAGCGTAACTCCATCAAAAGCAGACCACATCCCATCCATCTGGTCTAGGGAACCACCCACTCACAGTGCTTTAGTCTTGTCTAGATTAAATTCGTGGTATTGAACCCATGGATTTACTTTTGAGCACTGGCGATGCTTAGGTCTATGCAGCACAGTGGGTTGCAGCAACACAGTTTTACTTAGAGTAGACCCATTGGATTAACAGACTGGCAGGAGCCATTTCCATTCCTTTCAGTGAGTCTATTCTGAGTATGGCCTGCCCAGTATATTGTGTTAAGATTGTGAAGAAATTGGGCCCTCGAGGCTGCAAAAACACAGAAATTCCTCTCTACATATTCTAATATAAAAAAAATAAAATGAGGGAAATGAAGGTTAAATACCACACTTCAAATGGTTCTGTAACCTGGGAGTCAAACCTTTAAAAAGTGGCTAAAATGATTCAGTGGGAGGCAAGTATACATCTACTGCTCTTTAACCTGACATTCAATTCTAATTGTTCAATCTTGTGTAATTTTTTTTTCCTTTTCCTTTTTTATTTTTGCTAAGAAAAGAAAAAGCATTATCTATGTGCAGGATCAATTTGTTGCCTAAGACAAAGAAGGAGCAAAGTGCAAGAGAGAGAGAGAGAGAGAGAGAGAGAATACTTTTACTTTAAAATCACTTCAATGGCAAGGCTTAATGAAACCCTGATCTGCAGCTCTTTCCCAGATTCAGTTACATCCTTCTGCTTCAAATATGCAGTGGATTGAATTATTTCATAACTATCAAAAGCTATGCACTTGGGTCCTGGTGTGGGGAACCTCTGTGGGCAAAACAGTCTCTTTATCTGAGCCTTGCAACTCTCCCTAAGGCGCATGCCCATCTTCCCAGGACACACCCATTGCTGCCTCTGCTCTGCACCCTCCTTGGGCTCTTTTGCACAATTGGTATGTCTCATGGAACTCTGATAATGTGTTTGTAGAAACCTGTGGCTTTTTATAGCTGGGATGCAGATGACTATGCAAAGATAAGAGCTACATCTCTTGCTCCACCCACTTTTGCTTCTGGCCACACCCACCAGTGGGCTGCGCAATCTAAAGAAGGTTGGCCAGGAAGAGGGGGGGCAGGTGCCCCCACAACTACTATATACTTTGGGTTGTGTTCTCTCATACTCAGAGAAGTCCCATTCACATTAATGGACAATGGCTAACATAGGTCCATAAACTTCATTTAGTCCACTCTCAGCAGACATTTGTTGGCTACAATGCTATGAGCCAGGGCGTACTTGCCTTTTCGAATTTCTCAGGTACCTAAGTTCAAATGGCGGAATACACCTTTAGAACTATCGGAGCTTGGAAAGTTTGCTTCAAAAAGAAACAAGTTCTAGTCCAGCTTCAACATGTCAAAAATGAACAATTTCCAGTTCAGGGTTGTCCCTTTACAAAACAAACCAGTTCAGTTCGCAGTTCAGTTCAGGTTTTCCATCCTGAATTTCACAATTGTGAAAAAATTAGGTTTTATAATGTGCCTGTTATAGATCTCGTGTGTACTGCATGGATTCCAAGGCAAGTTAACTTAAGGAAGTCCACAAGAAGCAAGTTCTGTGTCCTCGCCTTCCTTTTGTGGCAACCCACTAAGAATCTCTCAGGAGATTTGGGGTGCTCACTTGAACAATGGAGTGTGGGGAATACTCCCTGCCCCTAGCCTTTTGAAGGACATGTGGGTGGCCCTTCTGTGAAATTCCTTAGCTTATTTTAGAAGCATGTGGGTTCCTAAAATCCCACAAAGTCATTGCACGAGTGGAATGACTTCTGCTTGTACAACAGAACATCCCTTCCCTCTCCTCCTACCTGCCTGCCCCCTGTATCTGCCAAATATGCTCTGGGCTTTTTCCTCAGCCCTCTGGAGTAGATTTGGAGAGACACTGAGAACGATAGAACTCTCATTCTGCTTGTGCATTGACTGCTGGATTTAAACATATGCATTTTTATTTATTTATTTTGTGGTTTTGAGCAACTGATCAGAGAGCTTAGGTTGCTGAGTGATATAGAAATGCTGTAGACAGACAAGGAAGGATTTGAAAGGGCCAGGAACTTGAAGCTGCTGAGAGGAATATACCGGTAGTACAAAATATCAGTAGTTCCTTGATATACTATGAGCCTCTTTGTCTCTGTATTTTGAGAGCAGGATAATTGCAATGGCTTTTGCCTAAACAGACACAAGTCAAAGGTGTCGTTGCCCAATCGGATGTCCTAAGAGAATGGCTTCTACCATCTCAACCTTGACCTCTCCTTCTGACCTCCCCACTTCCTCTACAGAGTTAACATATGTCAACTGAGGTTATAAATAGAGAGACAGGATCAACAAAAGGGTTTGGCTGCACCAGGACAATGTTGGGCAAATCTCTACAAAACAGCCACACTAAAAAATATATATAATATAATGGTTCCCCCCATATGTGATTCAAAATAAAAACAATACTAAAACATAAAATTACATTTTAAAATAAAAAAAATGAAATAAAACAGATTTATTGCAACGCATGATAGAATTTCCTTGCATTATTTCAATCTATGTTAGTAGGACACCCCTTGGTTTAGGTGGGGCTAAGTAATTAAAAGAGAACAGAAAAATGGAGCAAGAGTATGGAGCATGAGGAAGTCTAACGAAGCCCTGATTTTTCCTACAATGGCTACTAAGATGCTCTGTTAAATAACTATTTTTTTTATAAAGAATTTATTGGTATTTCCACACAAACAAACAAACCAAAAGCATACACGCTACAAAAAAACCCAACATATTACAAAATACAAATACAAAAAACAAACAAAAGAAACAAATACATACCTAAGAACCCACCTATAACAGGAACACAGGAACACACCATTCTATTATTTGGAATCTTATTTCTAATCTTTCTTAAGGGGACTTCCCCCGCTCTCTCCTTCTGCGTTCACCATTGTTCTTAATCTTCAATTAAACATCTAATATCCTTTAACTTATTAATATCAGATAAAACACCATATTTCAAATCTTAACTTCTTATATCCTTTTTCCTCTTAACTTAGTAAAACTATTGCTCTTGTTACTTCTAATTCCTACCTTAACAAATAATATAATCCAAGCCTTATCATCAAGAAAAAAAGAAAAAACAAAACCTAAGAAATTCCTCCCTTCTCCAAGCCGCTCTGTTAAATAACTAAACCAAATGTCTAATTCCCACCTGTCAAACTGGGTGAGGGAGATAACAATCTGGCCCACTGGGCTAAAAATGTTCCCCACTCCTGTGCTAGGGCAGCAGAGCCAAGTAGCCCACTTTAAATACACAGACTTAAAGTTCTGGTATGAGCTTGGATCCCTCCCCCAAAATACTGACAGGTCAAGCACCCACAGAGGAGTAGGAAGTCATTTCAGCCCACCTCAACTGCAATTTCAGTCCGTCATTGTTCAAGGCCATAAGTCTTTTTCTTCAGCTGGGTCGCCATCAGGTGACATCTGCCTGGCCTCGAGCCCTATTTGGAAGCAGTCATGTTATATAATAGGGTTAGGGAAACCACTGGCCCACTGGCCCTGGATATGACTTGCTCTGCCATCTGCCCGGGGCTTCTTCCTCTCCCCCAACTTAGCCATGTTCGTTAGTTTCCGTGGATCTACTTTGAATAAGGGACGCGGGTGGCGCTGTGGGTTAAACCACAGAGCCTAGGGCTTGCAGATCAGAAGGTGGGCAGTTCGAATCCCCACAACAGGGTGAGCTCCCGTTGCTCGGTCCCTGCTCCTGCCAACCTAGCAGTTCAAAAGCATGAAGTACAAGTAGATAAATAGGTACCGCTCCGGCGGCAAGGTAAACGGCGTTTCCGTGCGCTGCTCTGGTTCACCCGAAGCGGCTTTGTCATGCTGGCCACATGACCCAGAAGCTGGACGCCAGCTCCCTCGGCCAGTAAAGTGAGATGAGCGCTGCAACCCCAGAGTTGTCTGCGACTGGACCTAACGGTCAGGGGTCCCTTTACCTTTACTTTGAATGAAGCTAACTTGAATACCACCCAATGAGTTGATGAACATAACACTAAATTATTGTTGAGCACAACCCTTCAGCCCCACTCCCCACACCTCCTCCTCTGGCATGACCATGAGGAGGAAATCAGAAGAATGCTTTGTTGCTACATCCAAACCAGGGTAAACCGAGGTTAGCTTTAACTATGCTTTCTGAAGAAGCTACTGTGTCAAACAGACATCTCCTGGATTGGGGTTCTGACCGTCTTGTGATTATTTCCCCCCCACAAATACACTGACTTTTTTTGATCCTGGTTAATTCAATACTCTCTGAAATGATTGTCAAATAAGGCTTTTATGTGCATGCTTTTACATCGCATTTCCACATCCTTTCCTTGCAAGATAAAAATATTTTTATTGTGACTAATATGTTTAATTCTGTTTCCTTTCCAAGAGAAGAATCAGAGAGAAAAGGCTTTTTTTGATAATTTTCTCGGATGGAACTCTATCCAATGTTATTTGCTTAAAGCTAATACACAGTTGACAAGAGATTCAGATATGTTGAAAGACATCAATAAATCTACTGATTAGGAGTGGGAGAAACTTGCTTTTAAAAATCTGGAGCAAAGGAAGACTATTCTAATTATCTGAGACATGTGAAGTCAATTGTCCTTAATACTTTAAGAATGACAGATTACAAATGAATAGATATTAGGGCTTTCTGCTCTATTGCTCGCTGAAGAATTGATGAAGGACAAGCACTTGGATATGTCACCTTGTGTCTTAGGGGGGAAAGGAGAAGAATGAAAGGATGATGATGGGAAAAGATACAGATTATCTGAGGGTTACATTCTTTGCAAAGCGATTCTCCAAAGGAAAACAATGAGGCCTACATTTCAAAAAACAAGACAAAAACCACTTGACCCTATGTGTAAGAAGTTAAAGCCTGTTAATATCTGGCATTCTTTAGAACTCTGTTTGATCCTCAGCAGCATTCAGTTACACGTTTCAAAACAATCAGCAGTTTTCTGTTTCTACATTTGCAAAGTAGCACTCCTTCCAGTTAGCCACCTCAGCCGATGAGTCCACCAGGACTATAGCTGAAACAAAACCACTGAGCATCAAAAGGCAGGTACCAGCATGTTCAGGGCAACCCCAAGATTTGCAGGAGTGCAAAAAAATATATATTCAAAACAGTCCAATGTGGACCAAGTATTGTCAGTGGGCACAGGAAGTAGAGTACCTGTTGGTTGTGTGTGTGTGTGTGTGTGTGTGTGTGAGAGAGAGAGAGAGAGAGAGAGAGAGAGAGAGAGAGAGAGAGAGAGAGAGAGAGAATGGAGAAGTGAAAGGAAGGGAAAATGGAACTGATTATATTGGGAAAGTGTGTGGCTGGATCAGGGAACTCCATATGGCCACTTTTTGTTGCAGGTCCAGTGCCCTGCCAACTTCAGTCTGCCCTTAGCCACTCCCTACCTGCATGTCTTCTTACTTACAACCAGTTCTGTGCTTCAACTGTGCTTTAAAAGTATGGTGGTAGTCAGCCACAGAGAAAGGACCAAATGCAGCTCTTTGCACAGTGGCAGGGACGAAGAGGCAAGCCACATCATCATCATTCTTTTAGAGAGGTTTGTCTCTTTGACAGAGAGCATGAACTATTTGTGAGAAGACAGTGTCTGGAGCCCAAGCTTCACTTGTGGAGAAATTCTTTTGCCTGCTTGCATGTCCCTTCTTTGGGTCCATGCCAGGATCTAAGCAATTAAGCCATCAAATGAATTTTAGAGAGTGTGTTGAATACCAAAGAAAACATTATGTAGCATAGCAACAACCCAGGATTGTTGCATATTATTTGCTCAAAACGGTGATTTTTATCTCTGTTGAAGACACAATTTCCCTTCCCTCTTCCCTACCCTCCTTCCCCTTTTAGTCAAAGACAGGGGCGCCAACTTGAATAAAATATTGGGGGGCCCAAGTAAGCCCCACCCCACATAATCACATGCCACAGTGCACACACACCATTTGAATAGCAATACCCCTTACCTTTAGGGTGCCAGCCCCCTCAAATATTTTATTGGGGGAGGCAAAGCCCCCTCAGCCTCTAGGAGGTGCCTCCTATGGTCAAAGACAAGCAGCAAGCAATAAATAACATGGTGGCATACTTATCGTCTCCTTCCTATATCTATATCCATTTCCGGAAAGCAAAAACCCAAACGGGCATGGGAAGCTGGCGGCAATTATCTGGGAAGAGGCAGCCCACAAATAATTGATTTGATAATCAAAACAAAATAAAATAAAAAATTCCTTCCAGTAGCACCTTAGAGACCAAGTAAGTTTGTTCTTGGTATGAGCTTTCGTGTGCATGCACACTTCTTCTTCAGAAGAAGAAGTGCACACGAAAGCTCATACCAAGAACAAACTTAGTTGGTCTCTAAGGTGCTACTGGAAGGAATTTTTTATTTTATTTTGTTTTGACTATGGCAGACCAACACGGCTACCTACCTGTGATTTGATAATGTTCAGATCCATAGAGAACTCCCAACTCTTAAGATAGATGTATTGTATACTAGAAGGTGGGTTGTATCTGGGAGGAATCCTTCAGGAAATGAAAATATGCTTTACTCTGCATTAACAACAACAGAGAGCAAAAGTATTTTGTGTGTTTCAGACTTTGCATTTGTTTTCAGGGATTTTAAAAGGGGGGGGGGACACACCTTTCTAAGAACCATTCTCCAGCTACACAATTCTGCAGGCAGTCTTAAGCTGTGTTTTTTTCTTGGTTAGGTCAAAGACCAGGTGGCTGGAATAAAAGATTTGTGTTTATCTCCCAGAAAATCAGAGCTGATTCTTTCTCATTAAAGCTGCATCAGCCTCACCTGTGTGGCTTTGTAGATGCCTTGGGGGAAAGCTCAGCAGGGGTTAACTTCTTGAGGGGGAAGAAAGAAGAGGTGAGGTTTTATTTTTAATTGGCGTAAGGGGAAATCCCTTTTCTTTTCTATAGGTGTCTCATGGGGGGGGAGCCCGCACATAATTTTTTTTTAAAAAAAATACCTCTTTAGAATGAGTTACATTAAACTCAGTTCTCTAAGCCTTTCCAGGTCAACTGGCAGATGAGGGAATATAGCTGGACTTATCAGTAGAGATGTGAAGGCCTGGAAAAAAACCGGAAAAATTTGGAAAAAAACTGGGCTTTTCCGTTTTCCCCTGAAGCCTTTTTTTGGGTTTTTTTGCGAAAAATTGGAAAAAATGAAAAAAAAATAGATTATGGAATGTTTTGTTTTAACATGGTGAATAAAATATTTTAAGATAAGGGGTTCAAATATTTTATAAATCATTTCTAAAAAAATATGTATGGTATCAGATTATTCTAATTTCTGTGAGGACAAGCAAGTCCTAGGTTACAAACTGAACTCTCCAATGCAATAACAAGATACTTTTCTTTCTTTAGGAGGTGTTGTGGTCACCACAAAAGAAAAAGGTTTCAGTTTTGTTTTTGCATGTGTGTGGTATGCATTGGTTCTGTTCCTCTTCACTAGGCCTCAAAGCACTGGAAGAAAATATAGAGCAACAAAAAAGGCCTGAAAGTATATACTTAATTACAGCTCAGAAAATGATTCTGATTAAATTTCATGCCCGTTCATTGAAACTTAGTCCCACTTCCTTCTTCAGTTCTCTTTATGAGAATTTTTTTTAATACTGTGGAGAGGAAATATGAATAATTGTTACTTCTGGATTTTTAAAAATTGTTTTGTGGAGTTTTTTTCATGTTCCACATAAACTAGTAAACAATTCAGGAGATTGTTGCTCCATTTGTTAGAAATACAAATAAATATTATTTTAAAAGTAAATTCTGTTTGTAATAATTGTTTGGATACACTATATTTTTAATATGCTAGTTGTGATAATGTTATGCCCGTTAAAATTGTCCATACCTATATTTTATGTTTCTAAAGTAACAGAATGACTTTCAATCTGGAAAATAAAAAAGAAGTGCTAATGTAGCATTTTTTCTGAAAATTTCCTTTTCCCCCTCAAAAAAACCCAGAAAAAACCGGGGGGTATTCTGAGCTTCAAAATTTCTGGAAATTTTACATGTCTAGTTATCAGTACAGCAGTTTCCCCTGAATAGGCCATAATGACTGTTGGAAATATATTACCATTTGTGTGCATAGGACTTTTTGCTTATTTCTCTATCTGCCCCCCGGAGAAGTGAAATATACCAATGGTGAACTGTAATGTACTTCACATGACCCAAAGTATTTTGAAGATTTTAAAGCCATCATTTGAATGATCTGCTCCCTGTGCGATTCGTGGGAATGGCTTATCGAGTACTTCAGATGTAAGCAAAAAAAGAGAGAGAAAAAAGTCAATCACTTTATTTATTTTTGCATCCGTGAATTGGTTCCAAACTGCATCTCGTTTGGGATAAATAGTTTGACATTTCCAATTTGAATATTTACTCAGAATCAGGAAAACAGACCCAAACCAAGGCATAAAACTCTATAGATGCGGACTAATATTCAAACTGGAAATGTCAAGCTAATTATTTCCCCAAACCCACATCTATAGAGTTTTATGCCTTGATTTTACTCGGTTTTCCTGACTGCATACAAATGTAGAACCTATTAGTTGGATCTAGATGTACATGACAATTGTATGCATGGATGAGTGCTACTCAATGGTCCTCTGGCTTGAGCATCAGAAATGGTGACTTAGAAGACCCTAGACCAGTGTCTGGATGCAATGGTGGTTTGGACAAGGGTCAATAAACTGAAACCTAGCAAGACACAGGCTCTGTGAGCAAGGTCTGGGAAGCTGGTAAATTGCTGGCTCTACAGTCCCAGAATTAAGCCCTGTGGAGGCCCTAGGCAGTCGAGATTGGGGGGGGGGGGGCTCGCAAATTATATCTGATATATTTTTTTCTTTCAAGATCAAATCAATATTATTTTGATCTGTTGTCAGGGGCCCCCTAAAAAGTGTGGGGCCCATAGGCCAGTGCTTGCTCTGCCTATGGCACTGCAGCCCAATATGGGACTGCACTCTTCCTGAAGGAGCAAGTGTGTAGTTTGGAGATGCTCTTGGATCTAACTGTGGCTGGAGGAGCCTTCAGTGGCTAGGAGTGCCTTTTACTAACTTTCTCTGGTAAGACAGCTGCGGCCTTTCCTGGATCAGAAGAGTTTGACCACAATTCTCCATGCATTGGTTAACTTCACAGCTAGATTACTGCAATACACTCTACGTGGAGTTACCCCTGAGGTCGGCCTGGAGGCTGCAGCTGATGCAGAATGTGGGGGGCCAAGCTGATTGTGGGGGCAAATCACCACCAGCATACGACATCCTGCTTTCAGGATTTGCACTCGCTGTCAATCTGCTACCAGGCCAAATTTAAGGTGATGGTACTAACATATAAAGCCCTATACAGCTCGGGACCAGGTACCTCGAGAGACCACCATATCCTGTGACCCAGTAGGTTCATGCAGTCTGCAAAAGAGCTTCTCCTGCAAGTTCCAAAGATCTCAGAAGTCCACTCTGCAGTAAATCAGAGCAGGGCTTTTAGTTTGGCTGCCCTTGTTGAGTGGAACAGTATTTCTGCCGAGATACAACAGGTACCAACTATCTGCACTTTCCAGAAACAAATGAGGACATTTCTGTTCTGACAGTCTTTCCCAGCTGGATAAATTGGGTTTTGCCATCAGCATATATTTTGTATGGTTTTCATTTTGCTTTAAATGTAGCTGCTTTTTCTTGTTTACTTTTTAAGTGGGTTTTTAAAAATGTTTTTATTGTACACCGCCTTGAGATGAATGTCTAAAAAGTGATTAATAAATTAATGACAGTAAAATAATAAGAATACGAATAAGAATGCTTACTCAGAAGGCAGTCCAACTATGTTCAGTGGGGTTTGCTCCCTAGTAAATTTGTTTAGGATCGCAGTCTAAGTTAGTTGCACTTAGTTTCCTTTGAAGTCGATGGAATTTAAGCTACTACCAGCTTTTCACATTGATATCAATAGGACCTAAATGCAACTTACTTAGAGCTGTATTCCATGTTCTTTGCTGAAGTAGCAGGCAGATGAGTTTCAATGTTGCTCAGTGGAGGAATCCAATGCAAGAGTTGAACTACTGGAAATTTGTTGCACAACAGATTGTCCAATCTATCATGCAACAAATTCACTGGTAGTTTGTTTGCGCATTCCCTGCAGGTGCAAATCAATGCACTAGTGGAGCAAGTATACCTCTAAGTGACTTAGCACCACTATGGATACAACTCACTGTCTGAATTCAACCCTATATTTATAAATACAAGCAAATGCGAGCACCCTTAACAAATTAAAGCTCCAGGATTCTTTGTGGAAAGCCAAAACTGTTTAAAGTGGTATCATACTGCTTTAAATGTGCAGTGCAGACGGGGCCCTAGTCTCAACCAAATCATCGCAGCTGAACATTTGACATAACAAAATTAGAAGCAGTTACTGGACTAGTCAAGCTTAATGCTGCGGTCAGTATGTGCTGATTGGCTGAGCTTCCGTGATGTCATGAAACTCACCTCCCATTCTCCATAGGGCAGATTTTCAGTTGAAAAAGAAGCAATTGCTTTTAAAATACAAAATAGTGCCACCAACTACTGTCTGATGATTTAAATATATAATGTAAAATGTAGGAGAGGGGTGGTAGGGGGAGGAAAAATATCAAGTGAAAATAAGCGTTGACAGAAGAGACAGATCATTTGGATGAAGGCCCCAAACCATGTGGACTCCTGTTCATGTTTTGAATAGGTGAGGCATGCCAGTATTGTCCACACTGACCGGCAGCAGCGGCCTTCCAGGGTTTCTGACAGGGGACACCCCCAGGCCTACCAGGAGATGCCAGAGATTGAATCTGGGACCTACTGCAAGCAAAACAGATGCTCTAACCACTGAACTACAGCACCATCCCTGTTCATACACAGCCCTCAAGTCTATTGCCTGTACACAGCAGTTTATAACATTCCAAGAGTCATGTGTAATCAATCACATGGCAGTTCTGAGGACTGCATCATTAAAATCCATTATTCGTTTTTAAATTTTGTTTTGCCTTTTTTAAAAGAAACCTGACCAAGATACTAGGAATATTTAACAATTAAAGGCCTATGGTTTTAATTCCTATTCATGTGCTATAATTTAACAACTCCCTACCGCTTATTTAATTGTACGCTTGCAGTTTATAAATAAATCCTTTCCAAATGCAATGAACCTGTAGCTTTTCCAGAGGTGGATAGTTGAAATAGTGTAAATAAACACCGATTTAAATGGGAAAGAAGTCTCAAGATGTGGTATTTATTGAGTTAGAAAATGAGAGTTTAATTATAATTACCGAAGAAACAGAGCAATGTTGCTGTGCCCAGATAAACATAAGCAGCTCTCATATATTGCTGGATTCTTGAAAGAGGACTTGATTGAGTGAGAACTGTAGCAAACAGGTTTTTGGCCTTTTTACAAAAAACACATGTTTACAGAATTTGAATATACGGTAACTGCAGATCGTGTCCTGCCCCAAACAAAAGCTTTGTTCTAACAGGGTAAGGGCATCTAGGCCAGAATCCAAAATAATACTTTTGGCATTTGTAGCAGCTATAAATTTTATCAGTAGGAAAATCCATGTACTATTCTAGCAAAAGGATGCAGTGTGGACGGAGTTGTTCGGAATTCCTAAGCACTCTGGGAGTGTGTGTGTGTGGAGCGGGGGAGCCTATGTCAAATTCACTTAGAAGGAGCTTCATGCCTTTACAGCCAAGGGAAAAAACAAAACACCCGGCTCATCTTAGGTGTGACAGCAGCACAAAATGCCATAAACCTCCATCTGGTACAGATGGCAAGAAGTTAACAACAACAACAACAACAACAACAACAACAACAACAACAACAACAACAACAACAACAACAACAACAATTTATTATTTGTACCCCGCCCATCTGGCTGAGCTTCCCCAGCCACTCTGGGCAGATCCCAAACGAAGTTGCTAAAAGCTTCCAAAAAAGAAATGGAGATATTCTTCTTCTCCCTTACTTTTGTAGTGCTGCCAGAGAGGCCTTGCATCTGTTTTGCCACGCCTCATCAATATGTATTGGTAACCATTATTCATCAACTGTAGGCAGGTTCAGTCTAATCTGGACAGTGGGCCTCCCATCCATGGTTGCATTAGCCCATCCAATGAAGAAAACATTAGATGATAGATAGATAGATAGATAGATAGATAGATAGATAGATAGATAGATATAGATGAGAGAATATATATCAAGCAGGGTTGCATAGCATCTTCAGCACTGGACAAAGGAAAGAGGGGTGGGAAGCAATTAGAAGATGATTAATATTATATTTATTTATTTATATCCCATTTCCCCCTAAGGCTGGGACTCAAGGTGACTTGCAAATAAAACAGAAGAAGCTAAAAACATAGAGAAGATAGTCATTAAAAAGTTATTAAGCACTAATGGAATGAAAGCAATTATAAAACAACATAAAAAGAGCTAAAGTATTGTGAAAAACTCAGATAACAACAACGATCACAGCACTAACCCTTTCCAGTCAGTTCCTAAAGGCCTTTTGGAATAAAGAGAGCTTCACCTTGGTCAAAAGATTGAACAATACGGTTCAAGAGATTTCAAAGTGCCAAGCACATGTTCTGACCGGGGTGTAAAACTCACAGTTCCTTGTACGTATTCTCTGCTGCATCCCACAACAATATCTGGCGCTAGAATCAGGAACCTGGGTAAATCTGTTAACTCTTGAAAACAAGCTTAAAAACGATACAGGCCTCCTCTGAACTCCTATGGAGCAACTCCTCTCTGCCTCCTCTTCCAGACTGACTTCTGGAACTTTCCCAGGGGAAGAGGCTACTGAATACTGCTCCACAAATGGAAATTCTTCCCCATCCCTACTTGATACTATTGGATTCTTTTTCGGGATTGACGCTGAGACCTTCTGCTTGCAAAGGATGTGCTCTACTTCAGAGCTCCTAGCCCTCCCTCAAGATGGAATTGCAATGGGGTAATCTATTTAAAAAATAGACATATATTAAAAATAATCATGTGCCTAGCCTGGAAGGTTATGGTTACTCCCCCTTTTTTATCACCATCATCACAGAGAAATTGAGAGTGCTATTTTAAAATCACACTTTGCAAAGCCACATAAAGACTCGTTGACTTTCACAAAAGGGATATGATTAAAAAACCCAAATGATGCATTGTGTATTGTTACATTCCCTTATATATGAAAACATAAATCTGGTGAAGGAAACACACTGAGGAAACGGCCGTTAAAAATTAAGAATTCCCATTTATATATTTATTTACACATTTGTCTGTTTTGGACTTGGCAAAATGACAAGGGTAGATAAAAGAGAATATTTGCATTCCTGGTTTTTCGTTTCTGGGAATATAGGCATTAAACTGTTTAATATGAATACTGTCTCTATAGAACATAGAAATGTCTCCAGCCAGGTCTGGTCTGGTAACAAGAGCTAAACTTGGCTGTATTTCATTTCATTCCCGCTGATAGCATTTATCAGCAAAATCTGGATAAAAACCTCCCGAAATATGCAACTTAAGCCTGATCATAACTGGGGTGCTGAGGAGGAAAGTGAGAGGATTATCTGGAGCCTGGAAGCACAAATATAAGATTGTATTGTCACTCTGGGCTATAGGCCTCTTGGCAAAGTATAGTGTAAGGCTCAGCTGACAGGCCTTTTTGACAACTGACAGACGAAAATATGAAACTTAAATTCTTCTTGACAGATAACTTTGTTGAATGAAAAGACCACTAGAGAACCACTATAGGAGGGGGAGTGTGCGCACACACACATATGTAAAGGGTTCCCTTTTCCCTGCTTTTCATTTAAACATAAAGTATCAACACTAAAACCTTTGTCAGCAGATAAGTATCTCCTGGAGGTTGTTTGATTTGTCTGACTCCCGCAAACAATTTAAATTTTTAGCAAATAAACTGAAATCTCTCTCTCTCTCTCTCTCTCTCTCTCTCTCTCTGTGTGTGTGTGTGTGTATTCCTGCAGCAAAGAAACGAAAACTCTTAAAAACAGGGGTAACAAACTAAATACAACCAACAGTCATGAAACTGATTTCTCTTTGGGAGTCTAGATAAAGAATGTGTTGTGAGGGGTAGGGAGAGTTGTTCACAGTCAGCCCAAGGCCACATTCACACCATACATTTCAATCCCTAAGACACCACTGTAAACATTCATGGCTTCCCCCAAAGCATTCTGGAAGCTATTGGATGTTAAACATGCTGAGAGTTGTTTTGAACAACCTATTCCCAGAGCTACAATTCCCAGATTTCCCTGAGAAGCGCAATTGACTGTTGAACCACTCTGAACATTGCAACTCTTTGAGTGGAATCGTGGTTCCCTAATAACTCTCGCCACCCGCACAAACTACAGCTCCCAGAATCATTTGGGGGAAACCATGAATGTTTAAAGGGGCATCATAGTGCTTTAAATGTGTGTGGTTATGAATGCAGCGCAACATAGTTTGCTGCTTGAGCCGAAGGACAAAATGGTACCCTGCACCTCATTCCACATACAGAAACTGACCGTAATGGATGCTGAATCTTACTTCAGCACTGGTGATGGTACAGCATTCTTCACCACACTTAAAGACAGCAAGCTACATAAAGGGATGAAGGCCACTTGTCTCGCAGAGTCCCTTCAACTCCATGTTGCCATCCCCAGCATCAGCTGCTTAAGGCAACCACCTCATGCTCATGCTGCCTAATGGCAGGGCCGGTGCTGGAGTTTTTAATTCTTTAAACTCTAGTTGACATGCCACTTCCATTTTGTAGAACACTTATTAATATCCTCATAATTCATCCATTAAAAGGGGGCAAATGTTTAATGCATATCTTTTAAGCTTTGTGTGTAGATTATTACATTAAGTAAAGGTAAAGGGACCCCTGACCATTAGGTCCAGTCGCGGATGACTCTGGGGTTACGGCACTCATCTTGCTTTAGTAGCCGAGGGAGCCAGCGTACAGCTTCCGGGTCATGTGGCCAGCATGACTAAGCCGCTTCTGGCGAACCAGAGCAACGCACGGAAACGCTGTTTACCTTCCCACCGGAGCAGTACCTATTTATCTACTTGCACTTTGACGTGCTTTCGAACTGCTAGGTCGGCAGGAGCAGGGACCGAGCATCACGGGGATTATTACATTAGTATAACTTTTTAAAAAGTCCCTTGTAATAAGATGAAGAAGGTTTAAAATTGGATTATTAAGAATATAAGGCCCTAAGGATGTGCATGAACAAGTGTTAAACAATGGAACCAAGAGGGGGAGTGGAGGGAAGTCAAGAAAAATCATGGGGTGTGTGTGTGTGTGTTTTTTAAATGTTTATGATTTTTTTTGTTCTTTTCTTTTATGCATTGGTGTTGTTATTTTTAATTTTTATTCTTTTGTTGTTATTTCTAGGAAATTAATAAAATATTACCCAAAATATATGCTCATAATTCATCCTAATCCTTAGATGTTCTTCTTTTCCAAGCTAAAAGAATGAAATAAAAATGGCTTCCAGAAATAACTGTTCTACTATTTCTGGAGGGTTTCTGCCTCCCCATCTCTCTAAAACCACATGGGATATCACTAGACACCTTACATCATTGAGTAAAATGGAGCCAGAAAAGCTTGCTGAGGTATGCTTATAGAAACAGAGCTCCAGGTAAATTAGGACATAATTACCAAGTGCATTATTAATGTAATTATTGTGTGTGTACTTTATAAATGTAATCATTATCTAATTATTAGCATAATTATTGAAGGCCAAAACTGGCAAGACACAGGAGACCTGTGGTCAGCCATTTTCACTTTAACATAAAACAAACTTAAGGGAAGTACAAATAGCAACTTTGAAGTCAACTAGCCATGAGTGGGGTGGATGGAGGTGTTGCTTAGCAACCAAGCAGTGGTATGTGTTCCTATTGGCTGTGCAGTTCACAGGGAGTTTTCTTCTGTGTGTTTGGTTAACCGGTAAAAGTTTCCCTGATGTGTATAAAGCCTAAATTAGGAAAGACGAGACTTCTCTGTTCCTTTCTCCTTTAATTATACCCTGTATTTTGTTCAGTTTGCTCAGTAAACTGTTATCAATAATTTTTCTCTCTGGACTCCATCTGTTTCATTTAAGTGACTTTGCTAACATGGATTGGGCATAGAGAAGAATTATGTAGTTCACCTACATAAACCTAAATAAATAATTAAAAATGCTGATTTATTTACTGCATAAATTCATATACCGCCCTTGAAATAAAAACACTGACTGTCATTTCTATTGAGCGGACCTGCCTCCCCTCACCAAACTTTCCCCGCTAGGAAACTGAGATGGATTTATGAAATACATTGAGCCCTTGTCTTAATTAATGGAGACTGGCAGGTCAAGTTGACAATTGTCTGTTGATGGAGCCAGAAGGCAAGGATCAAGCCTTAGGCACTAGAAAAGAACAAGAAAAGAAGAGGAAGGGGGTGGGGAGGGCGAGAAAGGTATGCTTAGTTCACCCCTGTCACTTTCTCCAGTTGCCATGACGATGCCTAATCTCAATCAGAAATCAAAAAGAGAGAGAGAGAAAGAAAGAAAGAAAGAAAGAAAGAAAGAAAGAAAGAAAGAAAGAAAGAAAGAAAGAAAGAAAAGATAAGAGTGATGACTGTTGGGTTATTCTAAAGCCTCCAGGCCGGGGCCAGCTTGTGATCATCACCCAGGTAGACAGCGCTTGAATGCCAGACTGTAAGACTAGGCTGCGATCCCAGGAGCCTGGGAAGGCTGGAATGAAGCTCCCGTGAAAAGGCAAAAAAAGGAAAGATTTGTGGGGCAGAGCGAGGGAGGAGAAAGATGAGGGGAGCCAGCGCTGTGTCTGAGAAAGAAGAATCCAGGCGCCAACAGGGTAACAGCTGCCTCAGGTATGTAGCCAGTTTCAGCTCGTTCCCAGCTCTGCCAAGCCCTAAACATGCGCTCTTTCTCTTTCTCATACACAGAAACACACACACACACACTTACCTAAAGAGGCAGCCGTTTTACTAGATACCATCTATCTTGCAGACCAAAAAAGGGAGTCTTGACTCCTGGGCACTTCTCCCAACAATTGTTTGTGGTTAAATCATTTTCAGGTCTCTGTTAAGAAAAAAAAAAAGGTGCAATATGTATAATCATGTCTTGAAATACAGGCAGACAAGTGCTTTGTTAACACCGGTGCAAGCCTGAGGATTTGCCACATCAAAATGTCCAGGATTATAAGGTACATGATGCTTTTTTATCTTGCCACTGCTTGGCTTTCATGGAAAAGCAACCTTCGATGGATGCCCAAGGCAGGTCTTTGATCTAGCAGCAGCTGAAGCAAAGCAAAACAAAGATTCTCTCTCTCTCTCTTTCAGCATTACTTTGGTGCTTCTGCTGTTCAGGAACAGCAGGACTGAAAGAAGGCAGAGCCACAGCTCAGATGTCCCAGGCATTTTTCAAGTATGTTTGTGAGTGCCCCTTGCCTGAAGTGTAGGAAATATTAAGCTAGATGGGCCAACTGCCTGACTCAGTATAATGCAACTTCCAGAGCTGACCTGGGATATTTTGCTGCCTGAGGCAAAGAATAAGATGGCGCCCCTAATTCCATGGTGATTGGACTGAGGGCGGTCTCAAATTTCAATACTGGCAACAGGGTAGCAGCGTTCCCCAACACACTCAAGGGCTGTTCGCTACTTTGGGTGTGTGTGTGTGTGTGTGTGTGTGTGTGTGTGCAGGGCATTCCTGCTTCTGCCCTCCAACAGAAGGGAACAGCCAAGGAGGTGATGGTGGTGCCATCCCTCAGCTTCTGCCACCCGAGGCTACTGCCTCCCTCTGCCCGATGGCCATGTCAACCCTGGTAGTTGCCTATGTTCCTAAGACATAGAGTCTATTTTATCCTCTCCTGGGGTTCGTGTCCAAAAGCAGGACCGGCCTGCCCATGAGGCAGACTGAGGCAATTGCCTTGGGTGGCAAAATTCTGTGAGGCGACCCACCCCCGCCACTGCCATTGGAGAAGTGAGAAAAACACTGGTGTGGCTTCTGGTGAGATTTCACGAGATTTCACATGATCTTGTGGACCTCCCATGAGATCTCACCACTGCTGCCACTGCTCCTGTGGCAGGGTGCCCACCTGCCCACCCCCACTGCCACCATGCAACCCCAACAAACAAGGCTTCAATGGTGGGGAGGCAGGGGGTGGTAGAGGACAGCACCTTCCCATTTCACCTCAGGCAGCGGGACAGGATGGGCCACCTCTGTCCAAAAAGCAACCATTTTCATTGATATTCCCCAGGAGCCAGTATACCTCAAGAAATCCACAGATGGAGAAACAATGGCCAAGGACTTCCCAAAAGCATCAGGAGAAAGAAAGTGAAGAGCAAGAAAATGTATGTAGCCACAATCACGGCAAAGGCACTGTGGTAAAAGAATTAATAGACAGATCAAAAGGAAAGGTGGTAAGTTGGAGACTCCAACAAGTGTCTACTGACGTGCATGTTTTGTCTCTTGACAAATGAATTATCTATTGCCCTCTCTCTTTATATAGATCTAAAATGGGCAAGGTGTTGGTGAATGGCCCGTATGATTCAGGGTTGGGTCTGCAGAATGTGTTGGATGAGGCTGCAGTCTTCCTAAAAGATCAGGCTCATAGTTAGGGGGTCAAGGGGCCTTCTTGACTCCATGCTTCTGTTAGATATGCAGGTAGCATTTAGTGGTGAGGAGTGCATTTTTCCACCTTTGGTTGACACATCTGCTACAGTCTTTCCTGATAATATCAGCTGTTGCTACAGTTATTCGTGCCCCTGTTACTTTCTGATTAGACTACTGTCATGCACCCTTTAAGGGGTTCCCCTTGAAATGTATTCAGAAACAGCAATTGGTGCAAAATGCTACTGCCAACGAGTTGACTGGAACTATATGTTGAGAACATGCGGTGCCCATTTTGTTTTATCTACACTGGTTACTAGTTTGTTTCCAGGCTCAATTCAAGGTGCTGGTTTGGGCTTTTAAAGCCCTAAATGACTTGAGAACTAGGTACCTTAATAAGACCACTTTCTTCCATACACCCCCCCCCCCCGCATCTGAGGCCTTGATACACATACCATGGCAATTAGCCCATCAAAAAACGTGACTGCATTCAAAGACGTCTGTGCCCAATCGGAAATCTGTACACTGTTGAGTTTTTCAACCCCACCCTTCATTCTGAGACTCCATGCCATTAGTTATAGGAACACAGTTTTGGAAACATAGGAATCTGCCTTGTACCAAGGCTATTTTGCTCCGCATCCTGGCAGCAGTTCTCCAGGGTTTCTCTCCCTTTCCTACCTTGGAGATACCAAGGACTCAACCCAAAAGCTTCTGCATGCAAGGCAGGTGCTCTCCTGCTGAGCCATGCTCCTTTTAAAACCACTGGTCCACAGATTTGACACAACCATAATGTATGAATTGGCAAAGGAGCACCACATGTGTATACCAGCCGGTCACCAAGACTGTTTTCTGTGCATCCTCCCCTGAATGGGCTTGGCTCACAAATGCAGTAATTGAGAGGATTCTCTGCGGTTCTAAAAGCCCACAACAGCTCCCACCATAATGGAAGAGGTGGTCTCTAACCAATGTATCCGAAACGCACAGAATGAAAGTCTGCAATATATTCTTCATAGCCCGATCTACGACTGAGTTACGTTGCGCTGTGGTAGCTTAATTCCAGCAGCTACTGTCCCCATTTACACGCACCAGTGGAAGCAAATTAGCTTAAATCCAAGAACTCCAACTTAAGTGGGTTGTGAATTGGGCTGCCCAGGTTATAATTTACTTTTTCATCCAGCTCAAATACTACCAAAGTGAAACACCATCCTTCGGTGGTTGCAGAACATCCTGCTGTGTAATGTTTTCCGCCACAGTTGCTGTCTGGTAAGGAAACTACAAATATTTTGAATTAATGCCTGCCTTTTTGATGCCAATTCTCTGATTGCTACCAAATATGTTCACAGTGTAAACCAGTCACTTTCCTTTAAATTCCAAGTCTAAACATCACTGGGCACCAACAGCAGGTCTTGCTGGCTGCCCAGTTTGCATTCTTTTCCCTCCTTAAAAATACATTTGGTTCCGCTACATGGAGCTGGACCAGTAATAAAGTTATTGTTCCACATTTAAGTATTTCTTTTCACTGCTTTAGTGAAACCACTTGGGTAATGCTTTGTTTGTTTGTTTGTATGGTAAGTAGGAGAAAATGTGTGTGAAGCCTTAATATAGATTTTATACATTTCCCCCACTGTGCTTTATGCTGCATTATTGTGATTCTTACAAGGGGATAATTTAGTATGAATAAATAAATAAATAAATAAATAAATAAATAAAATAATAAATAAACAAACAAATAAAGTGTTTGGTCAATCTCATCATCATTCTCTAGGCAATAAAGGCTGCTTCCCCAAATCTGTAACCGCTTGAATAAAGACTTTGGGGTGTGTGGGGGTGGGGAATGTGGTCACTTGCACATTTTGCAATTATCAATAAAAACAAGACCAAAAGGTAATGGGCTAATCTTCACCAGGTATACTATTGGTACCCTCTTACCATCGTGCAGCAGAAGCCTAGCAGGACTGAAATGTCACAACAGACATTTACTCAAATACCTGGGGGAAATGTAACAAAAAAGGTGTTAGTGGAAAAATCATCTTTCAGCAAAATTACCTAATATATTTGCTAATGGTATCTTATTTAAAAGCCATAAAAATACTGGGATAAAAGCACATTCAACGAGGTGTTGTATTTATAAGTGTTTGTCACCTTGGCAACAAAAGCTATATTCGAAATCTAACACTAGCTATGATGGGCCAAGACCTTTTAAAATTGGTAAATACTTCTTTATGGCAACGATCTGCTTTTAGCTGAAAAACGCAAGAGCTGTAAAAGGCAAGTTCTTCATTGCATAACAAGTCTTTACTAGCTCTCAGCTCTGATTCGCTCTGTCTCCCTACTGTACCTGCAACCTTTTCTTCATAACAAAGAAAAAGTGTGTTTTCCAATACTGTGAAACACTGGTTTCTTTCCCCTTCTTCCAGAAACAAGAATAATAATACCTGCCTATGGTTTTATTTTTTATTTTTTTATTTTGCATTGGGATCCTGATCTAAAACACACTTGTTTGTTTGTTTGTTTGGGGGGGAATATATATCGAGGGATTTCAGGAGAAACCATTCCTCAATGATTGTGTGTACCGTAAAATCAGATGATCAGCTTCATTCTCAAGCATAGATGTTACCATTAACCTGTAGATCTATTTATTCTGTTTAGATTTTGTGCCTGCCTACCAAAAGCAGGTTGCGTGATCTTAAAAACCAAAGGAAAAGCCTGGGGCAAGCCTGTGAGAAGCCAGGACAAAACCCCGCACAGGGTCAATTCCTCCAGGACTAGATTAAGCTGAAATAAATTAAGGGAATACGAAATGTAATTAATAAAGTAAGGAAATAAGAACTTTGACTGCTGAAAAATATTGTGGAATGATTGGTTAAGTAGCGTTAGCAGCAGCAAATCGAAAATTTATTATTATAATTATTATTAGTGCTATTTTTCTAGAAAACGAGGTGCTGGAGCTCACAGCGAACTTCTCCCTTGTTCTCTTAGAATGGCAATGGCACCCACCTGAGAGGTGCTGGAGCTGAGCCCCAGTGAGCTCCAGATGAAAAAAAAGCCATGATGATGATGATAATGATGATTGGAACCATATACCCCACTTCTGTGTTTACATCTTGCAACTAAATTGGATTCATTTCCACACCCTGATCTAGCAAAGGAACTCTACTGGCAGAAGCAGGTTTTGACCTATGCAACCACTGTAGCTTCATCTGCCTTTTTTGATTACTCACACATCGAAATGTTATGGCTTTGAAAGGGGATTAGATAAGTTCATGGAGCATAAAGCCATCAGTGGCTGCTAGTAGTCGTGATGGCTACATACTGGCGTTGAGGTTCAGAGAGACACCATGCCTCTGAACAGCTGTCACTTGCTGGGGATCTACACTGGGAGAGCATGACTGCCCTTATATCTTGCTTGTGGGCTTATCACAAGCATCTGTTTGGCCACTGTGGGAAACATGGTGCTGAGCTAGACAGGTGTGATGCAGCAGGGCTCTTTGTTGATGGTCTTCAGCCTTCTGGCAGGGAGGAAATATCCAACCTGTTGTGTAACTTTGAGGTCCAAAAATTACAATGAGGCTAGTGGAAGTTAGGATTTGTTTATTTAAGCAATCAGATCTATGATTAAACCATGGAGAAGGAATAAGCATGTAAAGAGTGAGGCAGCTTCTGTAGGACATTATGATTGCAGAAAATACATTTGGTGTACATGTACTTTAGAGTTTCAAGAAAGAGAAAGGAAAAGGGCAGACGCAGAGTGAAAAAGGGGTTGGACAATCCAGCAAGCATTGTTGGTGTGGAACCTTCATTTATTTCAATAAGGGGGCTTTGTGGAAGGGAATGATGAATTCTGATGTGGTTGGTAGTTGGCTCCCTTGAGAAATTCCCCATGGATTTTATTTTATTTTCCGCCTCCCTTGCAGACCAGTTTCCCATAATTTAGTATGCAACATAACTTGATCAAGAGATACTGTCCTGCCAACCTTATTATTGGCGTAATTTATGCTATGTTTTTAACAGACAGATGAGATTTACGCTCATTATCTTCCTTACAGATCCAAGAGGCACGACTGGCTGGAGCGTTTTCAGACACACACATCCTACACCTTGGTTGGATGGGCTGCTCTTTAGCCAGATGCTTGTATTTCTCATAGCGCCTACAAAGGGAAATAGCGACATACTATGGTGTGGTTCAGACAGCATTGTTCAAGGGTGGATAACAGGATGGAGAAAATGATTTCCAATTAACCCAGCTGGAGTGGATCACATGGTAGCCAATGGGGTCTTTTATTCAAGAGCATAATTTTTACTTGATTGATAAACCTAACACGACACTTGAGAATACATTCTGGTTACATCTTAACCATTAAACTCTTCATTTACCCCAAAATGAATAGATTAATATTAAATAAACTCGACTGAAAAATGTGTCCAATTCAACCATGTACTAGTACAAATTTGTAAGAGTCTTGAAAGAAAATTACATGATGAGTCGTCTGAAGAATTTGAGAATATAATATATACTGGTTTTATTCCATACATGCTTCCACTATGTTTCTTTTATCATCTATATAGTTATCAGGAATCTTGCTGCTCGGGTGGATTTATCTAAATGACCCATAGATTTGCTTGCAACTAGATTTCTTGAGTTCTAAGCAGATGTGGCAACCTAACGTCTTAGATAAACACCATCTACCACCCCAAGTGGTGTCCTTGAAAGTACAAGAACTCTTTAAAAAAAAAATCATCCCCGCCCCCCCCCCCCCGTTTGCTGTCTGAGCCATTGGAGCCAATGGTACAGAAAGGTCTTTGGGAGAACAGTGCTCATTTTTGGTGGGGGTGGGGTGTCCCCCACAGAGCAAGGCTGCTTTCCTTAACGAAAGCTTTTAGAAAACCAGAGAGAGGAGCTTGGCTGAAGTTGGTGGTAGCAGGCCCGTGCAGGGTGGAGGGCAGCCAGGCACACTTGCCCCAGGCCTCAGAGGGCTAAGTTGGCTGGGGAACCCTAGTAAGGGGCCTGCCGGACTTTTATGCTGTCATGCCAAGAACAATACACTCATCCCAGGCCTCAGACAAGCTTTGCACAGGCCTGGGTGGGAGTCAGGGCTTTTGCATTTCATTAAAGGTCCCCCTACCATTTCTCCCATGGTTCAAAGTTGTGATTGTGAAGCCCATGAAATCAGAACATCTGCAGCTGCTTACATAGCTCTATGGATGCCTGCACTCAATATGTGGATTATAGGGGGCAGGGCTGATGGGACTATTGAGAAACAACTGTGCATCAATGATCGGCCAACAAGTTTATGACCAAACAAAGATTTGAAATTAAGCTTCGAGTTCAACATTCTATCCCAGGTGCAGCCAACCGGACACCTGGGGTGCGGACGTGCGTGCCCTGGGCCCGCAGGGGCGGGGCCAGCCGCCCACGGGGGCGGGGCAAGCCGGGGCAGGACACTCTGCAGGGCCTCTGAGGAGTCTGCCTGCCTCCTCCCTATGGCTGAGGTGGAGGCGGCGGATGGACCATTTGGGGAAGAGCAGAGCCTGCGGGCACCCAAGCCACCGTGTCACTCCCAGGACAGACACGTGACTTGGGCGTGCTGTAGGCCCTGTGGTGAGTACCACCCGGCATTTTGTCACCCACCTCAGTGGTGACACCCAGGGAGGCCCGCCCCCACCGCCCCCTTCCTCCACCCCTGCCCAGGTGTGGGGGAATGTTGGTCATGCTTGCTGGGGCTGATGGGGTTTCTGATTCAGCAACATCAGGCGAGCCAAAGGTTCCCCGCTCCTGCTCTTTCCAATGGACCACATTGTCAAATTCTAATACCTTTGCAGTTTATTTCTTGGTATTAATACATTATTGGGCAGAAGTAGTGGGGAAGAGTACTATGGGTACTCTTGCTGGCTGTTCTATCTCATAAAATTAATTTATGTCCACAGTTATTCAAATCTTCCAGAAATAACAAAGCTCAAACAGGTTTGATGCCCTTATTTCCTGTTCCACCATTGCCTAGCCTCTGATCATATAGGGAACAAGCAGGAGCAAGTCTGAAACATTATCAATGTGGGTCTTGCATATCCCCCCCCCACTTTAAAACCAGGACACAGAGCAAGCCAGCTGTGCAAGTCATTGACTCATGAATCAACCTCTTGGTGTTCAAGGAAAAGAACTGGCAACCTGGCAGCTCTGTTATAAGGCAAGGGAAGTAACTGCCTAGTGAGAACACATCAGAGCCTCCACAGGCACAAACTTGTTCTGCCATGTACACACTGCACTCTGTGTTACTCTGACTCACCAGCAGAATTCAGAATTAACCTGAATAAATGTGACTTTAAAGTCCTCTTTAGGTGTTGTGTGCCGATAATAATAATAATAATAATAATAATAATAATAATAATAAATAAAGTAATAAACAACTGATGAGCAAGCATAACATTCAACTGATAAATGCATATTGTGTGTGTTAAAAAGAAAACAAGTGATTATATGTATATATCAAGTCATTCTAGGCACTCCAAATGGTTTGTGTTGACCAACATTAATACCTTTAAATTCACACAATTCTATGTGAATTCTATGTGTCCTTGATGCCTTAGATCAGGGATGGGCAGAAAGTAAATTGGGATTCACTGATAGATTTCTGGGTGATCTGAAGTAGATTAGCAAGAATTTCTGACACACTTTTTTTTGTAACAATGGCAACAACAAAATGAGTTTCCCCACCATAAAGCTTATTGCCAAATGAAAAAAACAAAAACAAACCACTGCTGGTTCTGGGGAGGTATCCAAGTGTGTATTTTTTTATGGAAGGACTATGAGCTCAGTTCAGTTCAGATACTCAAATTCCTGAGCCAAGGGCTATTTAATTCTAAGTGTATGTATTTATACTTGGGGTTTTTAGTAAAAAAATTAAAAAAGAAAGAAACCAGAGTAGATCTCACAAGTCTGAAGTCTACCCATCCCTGCCTTAGATCATATTCTTCAAGGCTGCTAGCAAAATATATCCTGGAATTAGGGTTTTAAGGGCTTTTTATATTAATAAATGTTGAGTGTTAGTAAAGCATAAAGGTTTTTATGCTGCATGCTTGTGCACAAATTTAACTCTTCTGTTTTCCAATCAAAACCTTCTCACCTTTGGTTCTCAGTGTACAGAAGATCCCAGGTCCTATTCAGTTTAATCAGTGGAATAGAATTTGAAGAAGAAACAAAAGCTATAATGTATGTCCCACACCGGAAAATGCAAGGCATGTTTCTTTATGAAGTAGTATGGAGAGTTTCAATTATTTCTGAAGCAAGCATTCACTTTAAGAGCCTTCAAGCATATAGAAAGTTGTTGCAAAATATGCTTCCTTTCTTCAGCGCTCCAATTCAACAAACTCCTGCAGAATCCAACTTCATTTTAAAGTGATAAATCTCACTCACTGCAGGCACCACAAGTAGGTAGCTGACCAGATCCAATCAGTTACCCTCTGGTTTTGTAACTGTATGAATACATTTATGAAAAGTGAGAGTGATATGGCTATAGATACATTTGACATCTGATAACCCCTTCTGTTGCTAACCTCTTGTTTGGATTTAGCTCATGCTCCCTGGCAAGCACTGTGATTGCAAAAGCCAAAAATAAAATTAGGCATCATGGCTTAACTTCACACTGTAGCAGATTGGCATTAGGATACAGAACCAGGGCAACAAAGGGAAGTAACTCCCAACCAAAAAAAACTGGGAATAAAACTGGGAAACAATGTAAAAGCTGAGAAATAGCAATTATTATATTACAATATAATGCTAAATGAATGTCATTCACTATCACAAAACATTTAAAAGCAGCAGTGGCTTGTGACGTGAGTAGCGCTGTCTTCTCAATTGACTTGTTGGGATGTGGTGGGGCAAGACAGCAAGCTTTGGGGTGTTCAGAGTTATAGGGCCGCCACTGCCAACCTGGAGATTCCCTAACTTTGCCCTCCCAAAAATGCAGTTCCACCACTGCAGGAAGGATGCCACTGCCCACCCACACTTAACAAGCCACAGCCACCACTGTTCAAAGACAAATGGTTTTAACAAAAATGATATTCTGATGGTGAGACGGAGAGCAGTAAGTCTAGGGTGATTCCAGATGGTGGCTTTATACTGCAAAGGACTCATTTAAAAATTGACTTTCCCAGCTGTGCATTTTTAACATATTGATTGCCACACATTCCCATTCTTTTTCAGACATAGATATTCAATGCTATTGAGTTTTGTAGGGCTAGGCTGTGTGCCAAGGTCCTTCTAATTCCTCGATTCAGCAAGTGTTAAAATCTAAGCAATTCCTGGAATAGCCAAGCTAGCTTCCTGGTGAGGAACTGGCCTAAGTGTGGGTTGTTAAGGTAACAAAGAAAGCAGTTCGGTGCCAGAGGGCAAATGGCTGGGCTTCCCTCCCTTAATTGTCTGGTAGTTAGAAAGACAAAGGGCAGAGGGGTTGGGAAGCCAGGGAGTCAGAACCATGCCTGATTTCTGAAAGAATCCAAAGCTGTGGCTATGGGAGAAGCAAGACCCTCTTGGAGTATTAATGCTGTGAAGGCCTCCATTGTAGGCTCAGGTTGTATATATGTGTAAATAAACCATATATCAAAAAGATATATGCTGCACTTCATTCTGAAGGAAACACAAAACCTGGGTATTGTTATTTATTTATTGAATTTATATACTGCCCTATACCTGGAGGTAAGCACCTGGAACCCCTGGAATCTCACACCACTTAAGAGACTGTCCACCACTATCCTGCTACTTGTCATTCATGCCAGTGAGTGACACTTGATGGAATGTACCTAGGCTGTGATTTTCATATCCTCCCCCTCCTCCACCTTTTTATAGAGAAGAGGAGAGTTGAATCAGTTTTACTTGAAAAATAGGAATTAATGACTGGAAAAGCAATTTCTGCCGATACGTGACAATAAACTTGGTCAAGTATTAAGGAATCCACAACATTGTTTATTTTAATAGGAAATTGGGAAGATGGGTACTTAACCTATTATACCAAGGGTTCCCAATTGGTTGCCCTTGGAACCCAGGGGGTACACATAACCCACCCAGGGGGTCTGTGACACCATTCACATAACAAAACTACAATAGAGATATCAAAATTTTCAAAAGTAGGGGGTCCATGGCTTGGCTTTTGAAAAAAAGGGGGGGTTCGAAATACTTAGCTAATTGGGAACCACTGTACTAGATGATTTAGGATCTATAATAGCAGCAAATGCAGACTACATAGGGCTGTTTGTTTTTATTGGACCTGTTCTGTGACAAAGAATTATTAGCAGGAGATTTCATGAAATAGTCAAATGAGTTTGGAATATAGAATACGATATATGCTCACATCTTTCACAGGATTTCAGTTCCAAGGGTTCCACATATATGTGAAAACTGCCCATACTCAACCCTTCCAGGACAAATCAAAATGGAGGATTTTGCAACACTGAACAATATATCTTTGATTTCAAATAAGAAGAAAAAAGTTTTAAAGGAGTTGAACAAGAATGAGCTTCTTTTTTTAAAAAAAAAGGAATGAAAAACAATGGGAGATAATTTATGTTAACCATTTTTGGGGTCTCTAAGAATTGTAATTAAGAAAATTAGCAAAAATAAATAAAATCATTCTGTCCAATCCAATGGCAGCTCTCATTTTGTGAGTCATTTTCTTTCTTTCTTTTGGTATGTGTTTTAATCTTGATGATTTCATTTTTGTTTATCTAGTCTACTATATTCCTTAATATTACTATGATGTTCCTTGCTGTTTTCCCCGCCTCTTTATATTGTAAACACTTTTGTAAACTAATTTTGAATAATAATAATAATAATAATAATAATAAACATGAAGGAAAAGGCACACTTTAAAATATGTACCCTACAGGCTGCCTGTTGCAAATCAGAAAGAGCTTTGCCAGCAAACCATGAAATCCAGCAGGAAATAATTGAACCTTCCAGCAGCCTTTGGACCTCTCCTGGCAAAGGAGGATGGGAGCACTAGATTTTACATAGATTATAGAAAATTAAAGTCATAATAAAAGATTACATTTACAGATTACTGTAAATGCTGTGGGAGAGTCAGTATGGTTTTCCACAAAGGGCCTTAAAAGTGGGTATTTGAGGGTGGAAATGAACCCAAGATACAAGGGAAAGCTGTGTGCCCTTTGAGGCTGTAATCCAACCTAAACACACTTTCTGAGTACTAAGTCCCATAATATTTCTGAGCAAAAATGCTTAGGATTGCTCTGCTCCAAAAGCTCTGAGGACCAGACATCTTTAAGAAGGGGATAGTGTTGTGAGTGTGCTATCTAATTACTGTCAATAGGCCATCCGAAGCCATCCTTTATTCCCCTATATTTTGGCAACACATGTTCATTGTGTCATGCCAACACAGAGAGAGAGAACTCAGTTGTGTGGGATGCAGAAAAATCTTCAAGGAAAATGTTTTGCTTTGCTGTGTTATGTGGCTTGTATACATAATCAGGTACTTGAATAGCAGTTACATTTTAGCACAATGTTCTTCAACTGATGTAGATCCACATCGTTGTTGCAACTAAATATTCAGAAATACATCAGTCGTAGTGAAACTGTTTCATTGTTGTTGCTCAGGTTTCTTTCTAAAGTGATAAGAGGAAGGGGAGGAAACAGAAAGGGGGTGACTACATGCAAAGGAGGGTTGAGTTCCTTTATCTTGAATAGCTGTAGGAATATATTTTCAGAGATGCACAGAATTGTAGAGTTGGAAGACACTCCAAATATCATCTAATCCAACTCCCTGCAATGCTTGAATCTCAACTAAAGCATCCACAACAGATGGCCATCCAACTTCTGCTTAGAAACCTTCAATGAAAGAGTCAATCACCTTCTGAGGGAGTCCATTTCACTGTCAAACACTTTCTGTCAGAAAAGTTCTTCCTGATGTTTAGTTGGAATCTTCATTTTTTGTAACTTGGAGCCCTTGGTTCGAGTCCTACCCTCTGGAGCAGGAGAAAACAAGCTTGATTCACCGGTCCTTAAAGTGATTTGGAAACAGCTATTATGATATCTCCTCTTTTCCAGGCTAAACATACCCAACTCCTTCACAATTGCACACAACCCAACCAACAATTAAATAATAAGGTCTAAAAATCAAGATACAAAGAAATTAATATCAGGTAACACAACAGCAACAACCCCCACTTCCAAACAACACCCCCAAACAACAACACCCCAGCCCAAGAGTCTGTTCAGCAGCATCAACTTTTGTAGCTGGAGTCATTCAAGGTCTTTCTGGGCTATGTGGGGAAAGGCCTGCAAGGTCTTCCAGGACTCAGCCAAGATGGGTGAGCCAGCATCTTTCTACCTAACTAACCCTACCTCACAGGGTTGTTTTGAGGAGCAATGGGCACCATCCCATCTTCTTTGGCAGAAAGGCGGGATAAGAATGGCACAAACAAATATTACTATTGATGTAGGATGTAGTTTATGGAGTGACCATTGTATTGCGTGCTTTTGTTGCTCACGCCCTGGCTCGTTTCCCCCCATTGCCTCTGCCCCCTCCCTCCGAAAAGAAAAGCGCCGAAACTCCCTCACCGCACATCCCCGCCGAGGTAATTAAACACAAAGAACGAGCTGGACGCGAAATGAACCGCCGTGACGTGAGACCAAGAGCGTGCAGCGCGTGGTTGTGGGGGGTGGGGGATGACGCCGATACGCTCTCGCGAGCGACGTCGGCGGCTAGAGCGGCCAGGCCGCGCTGGAGAGAGCGCATGCGCCTTCCGCCCGCACGCCCGCCAGCCCGCTCGCTTGCCGGCCGGCCTCCCGGTTCCGTCGCCGTCCCGTCATTCCCAGCGGGGAGCAATAGAGTGGGAGTCGCTGGCGGGCTCTAGAGCGGCGCAAGGCCGATGATGTCGGAAAAGAAACAGCCCGTCGACTTGGGGCTCTTGGAGGAGGACGACGAGTTCGAGGAGTTCCCGGCAGAAGGTAGCTTTTAACCCAGGAGGGGAGCGGCTCGTGGGGGGCGGGCTTAGGGACGAGGACGGTGACTGTGCGCTGTTGCCTGGTTGGTGCCGGGGAGGCTTTTGGAGAGGCTGAAAACTAGGCCTCGAACACGCCTTTGTGTGTGTGTGCGCTCGCGCGCGCTGTTCCCGCGAGAGGGGCCACCCTCCACACAGTTGGGGCTTGGTTGCTTCCGAGTAGGATCCTGTGCGGCCTCGGGGCCTTATCTCCCAGCATCCCTTTCGCGCCTGAGGCTGCCCGCGCCCCACACGTTTAAAGCACGTGACTCCTCAGACCTGCAGTTCCCAGCATCGAACTATAATTCCCAGGATGCTTTGCCCCGCGGGTGTGTGTGTGTGTGTGTGTGTGTCAAAACAAAATCGAAAATTCTTTCTAGTAGCACCTTAGAGACCAACTGAGTTTGTTCCTGGTATGAGCTTTCGTGTGCATGCACACTTCTTCAGATACCTGTGTGTGTGTGTAAAAGAATGCCATGTGCTTTAGATGTGCGGTGTGTTCACGCAGCGCGAGTTCCTGGCTGGCTGTCTCACCCGCATCGTCCCCCCATTCTCAAGTGAGAATCGTCTCCTGTGGAAGAAACATGTGTAGGCTTGAGCCGTGACAGGTGGCTGGGAAGGTTTTGGACCGCTTTAAAACGCGTGTGCAGTTTGGGCTAAACAGGGATATGATCCGACTGTTTTCCTGGGTACAGTTGGTAGGACCAAGATCTCTCACCTCGTTAACAAAGATGCTATCCTTGATCAATAGACGTGATGGCATGTACGGAAAGCCAGTCAATGTGTGTGAAACATATAGCTGCAGCTGCTTAATAACTGTCACTGTTGCATATTCAGAACACCATGTTTACTATCCCCTTTAATAGCCGGGAAGAAAGCCCTGTTCATTTATAGAACTTGCTTCCAGTAAATTGTGGCAGACTCAGGAACCAAGGGCCTCAGTCTTTGCTGAATGACCAGAAATGCAGATTCTGGTTTCAGACAGTACTTGCTCAACTTTATTATGTTTCTATTACATTTGAATATGATTGGTTGATTCGTTGCTGTTGCTGATCTGCTGTGGTGGTGGTGGTGGTGGTGCTTTTTCAACAGTAAAACAGGATTGCACAAACAGTGGATACTGCTGACCTTAAATAAGGCTTCTGTATTATTGTATAGCTCAGCAAAACTATGTAGTGGGTTTAAAAAAAAAGTCTTATACAATTTATTAGAAGTATTATGTTTTTAAACATCTCTGCTTTGTAGCTGAACTTTGTTATATATTTTAAAACTTGATGCCATGCACATTGCGCTAAAAGCAATGTCACTAAAATTTCTTTAATTGCATTTGCTGTGCTGCATTTGCTCAGCACTGAGAAGTGCGAAGTTTTTTTGGATAAAAATCTCGAAGTGCTGATTTGTCATATTATTTCAGCAGTCTTAACTGAAAGCCTTTAGAATTTTAGTAGTATAGGTATAGCATGGGTATCAGTAAACTTCTGTGTTAAATAAACTTCAAAAGTGCACCTTCCAGTTACAGTTTCACAATGCAAAGTTTTATTGACATATGAAGGAGAAACATTCCACAAAAAATGTTTTTATTAAAGCACCCTACGTTTCAAGGGTGATTTTATTCTTATCTTTCAAATTCAGCCATCTGAAATCAATTTGTTCTATTTTTTTTTAAGCGTTCCATTGTGGTACAGTATTCCTTATAAGAATTCATCACATGCTAAATATTTTTTTAGAAATTGTACAGAAGTGTGAAAAATAAGTTAGGTATGTTAGAGCAATAAACAAAGTATATGTTGGCTTTTAAGTGTAGAAGAATTTAACAACTGTGTTATACAAGTAGTTTTAAGATCTTTGAAACGTGGGCATGTTGTAGTTAATTAATGATACAGTACTTTCAAATCCCCATAGTGCTTTATATTTTTTCATTTTATCTGGTGAAAGGAAAATAATACCACTGGATGATAATTTTACATTTGCAAGTGTGCAAATAACATCCTTTAGCTGCATGAATAATGTATAGTTACAGGCTTTCTGTCCCAGTTTTTGTGAAGATGACTGCTGCTTATAGTGCAGCAAGTTTAATCAGTAGGGAACACAAAGCGAGGTGATCATTTTATCAGCTAATGTTCCAAATGCTGAAAGTTGCACAGAACTTTTATGTGGAAACTAGTTGTCTGTTTGGAATGTTTGAGGGTGGGGAGAAGCCTCCTACCCCATCAGTACCTATTGTGTTACCCCGAGCTGCTGTACAGCTGGATGCATTTGGGGTTTTGCATTTTACACTGTATTAATTTTAGTGAGCATGTCTTTCAGCCCAACCCATTTGCTTTCAAGAAATTATGGTAGCTACAAAGATACCAGTGATCCATATAATTTCAGTTACTGAAATAAGAATATGTTGCAAGTTATGTTTTGCATTGCTATGTTTAGTGTTTCAACAGAGATTGATCTGTTAGAACAGAGGCTGTTGTGATCTAAAACGAATTAATGCACTCTGCTGACATTATTGTGTTCATTAATATCTCAGTTGCAAGAAACTTTTATCAGAAACCCAGTTAAATCAAAGCAGGTCTACTCCTTGGTTAAAAACATGCTAGGCAGTAAGTTTCACTTATTTATTTATAAAAAATAAATAAGCAACTTACACAAAACAAAAACTTGCAATGTGCAAAATTTAGAACATAGAATAAAACATCAGAGATATATCTAAGTACCCTGGATTTTTCCATTCCTAAATCGTAGTATGTATGTTTAGAATTGGAGAGTGGTTAACATAAGTGCCAACAAACCCCTCAGCCATGGTTAAGTGGAGTGAGTGGTATTTACTCCAGGGAGAGGAAAGACTGTAAGATGAGAGTCTGCTCATCTCAAGGCTGGTTAGCAGGGAGCATTACTTATTTGTTTCAGAATCATCAAAAGATTAACTTGATTCATATTTTTTAATGCATGAAAGCTCAATGTGCTATATAGTAAACTAGAATGCCAAAGCCCTGAAATGCTCATATCTTGTGTCTTTTGAAAAACACCACCTAAATGTGAAACTTACAGTATTTTGGTTACAAAGCCAATGAACTGTCATAGCATAGTTACTGTGTTTTTGCATCAGGTTGCCACAGTATTGTTTAAGCACAAGACTGGTTTACTTATCATCGTGGGTTAGAGTTCTAGAGATCAGAAATGTATCTGAAAAGCCAGTTTTTACTTTGGAAAACAGTAGAAAGGCATTGCTGGAACGGGTTGCTTTTATGTCCTGAAGGATGGCATTAGAAATGTATGGCAATACATGGTCTTTGATCGCTGCCTCTATCATTGTGTGTCTCAAATTTTACACATTTGTGCCAATGGTTTGAAAGCCTGTCAGGATTAAAGCACATGGTTTAATAGCCCGAGCTCCCACTTGTTTTGCAGTGATGAAATCTGATGTGCAACTTATTCACATGTCATTTTTCAAATTCCCTGGTATTAGGGTCCCAACTGGTATTGAAGTAGTATCCATGGAGTTTAAATATATGAATAGGGACTGACCTGTCAATACTCCTTACTAGCAAGACAGAACTCTGGGCCCTTTCCCTAATTGGGTTCAACCTCTCTCTTTTTTTAAAAAAAGCTTCCTGGGCCAGTACCTGATCTTTGGCCAGACAGCATCTAGTTTGCTGCTTTCTTATCTCTTTGCCTCATTTCCTCACCCTAGCGTATTGTCTAGGTTGCCTGATACTGACTCACCTTACTCGTTTCCTCCACCTTGAACAGAGCTGTTCAGCCTTACAAATTTGGAATATCTGTGACTAGAAATTACCAGCCAGACCTTTTAAGGGGATCAGTCTGTGAAGTGCTTCTATCATTTGACTCCAATCATGCATTTACAAACCATGAGTCTTGGCTTTGGTCCAGATCTAACCGTTAGAATAATCTCAGTTCATACCAATGGAGCTCTGTCATCTTATAAAGTGTGTATAAGATACTGGGAAAGTGGTAGATACAAGATACATGGTTTAGCCACTGTTCACTTTCAGTATTTACCTTTGTCATTAATATTACTGCATGAACTGCAGTAAATATTGCATACTTACAGAAGAGCGGCATGAAATTACATTGTGCTCTGAATTGTATCCTTAAAGTTGCATTTATTTATTTTATTTCATAAAATTGATACACTGCTTAACTGTAAAAACACACACTTCAAAGCAGTCTCCCAAACAATAAAGCAATAAGATTATTGTTAAAATAGTTAAAAACAACTTTTTATAACACGATTAAAGGGATGAAGCTTTCTGATATTCAAGTTACTGAAATGTTTTGCTCACAGTTTAACTATATATAAACTAAACTTGTCCTGTCTCCTTTTTTCAGACTGGGCTGGTTTAGATGAAGATGAAGATGCACATGTGTGGGAAGACAATTGGGACGATGACAATGTGGAAGATGATTTCTCCAATCAGCTAAGGTCATCTGAAGATTTTCAGTCTATACAAATAGCGAAAAAATTGCAGGCTAGAATCCCTCAAACAAAAATCAGGTCTGACATACTGGACAAAATCACATTTGGTAGCTGCTCCCATATGTAATGGGACATGGGTGGCGCTGTGGGTTAAACCACAGAGCCTAGGGCTTGCCGATCAGAAGGTTGGCGGTTCGAATCCCTGCGACGGGGTGAGCTCCTGTTACTTGTTCCCTGCTCCTGCCAACCTAGCAGTTCAAAAGCACATCAAAGTGCAAGTAGGTAAATAGATACCGCTCCGGCGGGAAAGTAAACGGCGTTTCCATGCACTGCTCTGGTTTGCCAGAAGCGGCTTAGTCATGCTGGCCACATGACCCAGAAGCTGTATGCCGGCTCCCTTGGCCAATAAAGTGAGATGAGCGCTGCAACCCCAGAGTCGTCCGCGACTGGACCCAATGGTCAGGGGTCCCTTTACCTTTACCCATATGTAACATGGAACTTTGTACACATCAGCATTTGCTTTAAGTTTCAAGCTGTATCACTTTAATGATATATAGCCATATTGTGCACATAATAAAATAGTTGCAGTGTCAACTAGTATTAATCACTGTTGAGGTACTAGCAGCTCTAAATGGGTTAAGCTCAATATCTCTAGCTGAATTTTGAGATGAAAATTGTGTTGTTGTTACTTATTGTCAGTCAGAAAAAGCAGTTTTAAGCTAATTGCAGGACTATTACTTCTTATACAGCAGATATCGATAAAATAGCCAAAACTGAAGAACAATGGCAGATACATCAGAAGGAAGAGGAGGAGAAAGCATTTAATGATTGGATCATATTTCATTTGCTTCATCCGTTTTCCTTTATCTACTGTATCTGCAAAATAACGCTTCCTGTTCTGAGATTGTTTTTTCTCTGCATATAGCTTATTTCTGTTTGTTGGCTGCATGCTTAGCAATTGCTTGCCTCCCTTTGGCCTTGAGAGGTTTGTGGCTTCTTGAGGCAAAGAAGATGGAGATACATGCATGCTGAAACAACATAATTCAAAGGCTTGTGCTGCTTGTGTCTGCCTTAGCAACTCAGTAGGGGACAGGGGTGGGTGGCGAATGGATGCGGTCATAGGTAGAGGGGAGAGGAAAGTTTTGGAGGAAGTAGCATAGGAGAGTTGAAGCAAGATACATATTTCATTGAACTGTTTCCAACAACTTTTTACTACTGATTGGTGCAGGTGACAGCTGGATTCAGACTAAGTTAGTTGCACATGGGTCCTACTTAAATGAGTGTGAAAAGTTAGTTATAACTGACAGTGCAGTCATGAAGCTTCCTTCTAGGTAAGTGGGTATAGGATTGTAGCTTGAATGAAGTCATTTCAGTGGGAACATAATGCAGCTAACTTTAATCTGGATCCAACCCAATATAAAAAGGATTTTATATTATGTGATTAAACTTTTCATCAGAATACTAATTGTTTCAGAAGCAAAAGGAGGAGTAATTAGAATATGTTTTGGGAGATTATATACATACATGTTGGATTGAGTCCAGACACTTCCTGGCACATGGGTCTCATTGATACTCAATGGAAACTTAGTCTGGTTCCAATCAAGTGTTGTTTTTTTAATGTAAACAAGAATTGAGTAACCTTTCACAGGATTTAAATAATTTGTGTGCTTTGTTTTTACTTTACAGAGCTGAATTAGAAAAACACGGCTACAAGATGGAAACCTCATAGCTTTCAGTGATGGGACTGCTGTATATTGAACAGAGAAATGTTACAGAATGCTAGCTGGAAGCAGAAATACTAGAATGTCCTTTATTACCCCCCAAATTTGTTTTTGTTTTGTATGAATAAAAATTTGAATCTTAAAGGGTTTTGTATTGTCAGTATTGTTCAACTTTATTTCTGAATTACTAGTATGTTCAAAAATAATATTGTCAGCTATACTAAGTCTGGGTTCATTATAATGTTGACTTCCTTTACATGATACTTGAAATCCACTGAAGCAGAGTGAATGGAAGGATTGTGACATTTCATCACTTTATATCAGAACTAGAGAGAAACTGCTGTGGTTATTGTTTACCACTTTGGGAGGAATGGCAGGATAGAAGCTTAATAAACAAGTCTTATACTGAAATTGGACGCAGGTGGCGCTGTGGGTTAAACCACAGAGCCTAGGGCTTGCTGATCAGAAGGTCGGCGGTTTGAATCCCCTCGATGGGGTGAGCTCCCGTTGCTTGGTCCCAGCTCCTTCCCACCTAGCAGTTTGAAAGCACGTCAAAAGTGCAAGTAGATAAATAGTTACCACTCCGGCGGGAAGGTAAACGGCGTTTCCGTGCGCTACTCTGGTTCGCCAGAAGTGGCTTTGTCATGCTGGCCACATGACCCGGAAGCTGTATGCCTGTTCCCTCTGCCTGTAACGCGAGATGAGCGCTGCAACCCCAGAGTCTGAGACGACTGGACCTAATGGTCAGGGGTCCCTTTACCTTTATACTGAAACACTTCATGTACTTTTCTTTGCTTAAGCAAGTGAAACATACAAGTTACCGGTAAATGCCTCTGAAGAAGGAAGTTGCATGTGAGAAACAACCTAAATGCCTCTGAAGAAGGAAGTTGCATGTGAGATGGGTGGTTGTAAGTGGAAGCTTCTTAGTCCAATCTGCATGCTTAGTCATAGCCATAGATGTGTTCCTAATGGGAAGCTTACCTTCCCTGCTGAGAGATTTGCCTGTTCTAGGATTGTCAGCTTGATGACAGTGGAAGCCACACTGTCCAAACTTTACAGCAATGAAACAAAAGTATTCCTTAGTTAACCCTTTAAGTGAAATGCAATAAAACACACAGCTGATGTTGAATGAACATACCATCCAATGCTATTTTTTTACGAGTACAAAGAGGGACAAACATTCTATCTTGTCTTACAGGGCCCGATCAGTTTAAGAGTAGAGCAGGGAAAGTGGTGGGAGTAACCTAATATTAGTACTAGAAACACTTTCTTTAACCTTGTTTAGCTAAATAACCTTGAGTATATCATGATGCAATTGGGTAAATATGATAATGGTACGTTGCCAGCTTCTAGGGAAACACTTGGGCGGGTTTGTTGAGTCAGCCAACTCATGGTGAGTTCTGGCTAGGGTTATTTGCAGGACACTATGACTTCTGCCCTAAGCCAGTTGTTTTGGGGGGGGGGGTGCCCATAGGCCACGTTGGTTGTTTTGCAAAACTAGATAGTTCACCTTTAAGTAGTGTTATGCCTTTATCCAATTTTGCATGGTTTGGGGAAAGAAAGCAAATGACTACTTGAATAGCTTAGTCATACATTTATTACTCAAGCTACATGAGTCATTTAATAAGTATAGAGCAAAATTCACTATCGCACAAACTGACTCAAGAACATATAAATGCTTTAAGCTTTTTTCGTTCTCTTCCTCACATGGTATTTTGGCATTGCACTGGGAATTGCGAAGAAAGCAAAATGTTGGCTATAAATAACAGAAAGTAAAAGTTGGAATGAAAATCTGAGCTGACCCTTTTCAGTTTCATTACATAAAGTAAACTAAACTAGAACATACAGAACTTTGACTCTAACTAAAGCACCTCTTAGTCATCTCAAATGAATGTGTGGAAGTCACATGGAAGTTGGCACAAACTTGCTTTCTCCTGTTCCAGAGGGTAGGACCCAAACTAATGGCTTCAAGTTAAAAGAAAAGAGATTCTGACTAAACATCAGGAAGAACTTTCTGACAGAACTGTAGCAACATATATGACTAAATGCTGGAACGCTCCCTTCTTCTGACTGCCTTCAACTCCTCTAATAGTCACCTTAATCCTAAATATGTTTGCTCTGAATGAAATTCCATGGATTTCAGTAGAATTGGTTTCCAGGTAAGCAGTCTGTATTTGTAGTGCACACACATGTCATTGACATCTGATTGCTTCCCCTGCAACAAAACATTCCGAATTTGCTGGCTCAAAATATATCGGTGTGCAGCAATAGTGATGAAAGGAAGAGGTGGAGATTAAAATAATATATGTAGAATGAAGAATTTATGATTTCTCTATATTTCCAGGCTCCATCAAGGATACATACCAGCCAGGCAAAAACTCACGGAGGATAGAAAGCAGAGCCATTGAGGTGCATGCCCTGGGGAGCAGAAGTGTGGCTGGGGAGTGGTGCAAAGAGCCCCCAGGACCAAATGGAGAGGGGTTTTTTGGGGGGGTGAGGGAAGGAAAATGAATACAATTCTATGGACTGTATAAATCCAATTGCCCGCATTTGCAGTGCTCTTAGATACATTGATGACGCAGCCATATTTCAAATACTGTGTGTAATTATGGTTGGGCAATCTCAGAAAGATATTGCAGTGCTGGAAAGGAAGTTGTTGGCTGGAGAAAGGGGAACCTAAATGATCCGAGGGCTGGAACACCTATGGGAAAAAGGGTACACGTTTTTAGTTGTTTTTCAAGGGTGATAAACTAGGGGCAAGAGAGTACAGTTAGAGCCTGCTTTTTATTTTAAGCATTGCATCATAGTGTCGTCGGCTAGTGAAGAAAGCTGTGAGGATTCCTTTCAACCTGCAAAAACAAAAACAAAACCCACTTGGATGTGTATACGAGAACATGAGAAGAGCCCTGCTGGCTCAGGATAAAGGCCCATCTAGCCCAGCATCTTCTTACTCTGGCCAACCAGATGCCCTATGGATGCACAGCAGGACCTGAGCATAGCAGCTCCCTTCTCACCTGGGATTCCCAGCAGTGGGCATTCAGAGGTACTGTGGATGCAGAGAACAGATACCATGTCTAGTAGCCATTGCTGGCAGGGGTGGATCGGCTATGAAACTAACGAAGCTTAAAGCTTCAGGGCCTCTAATCCCGGAGGGGCCCCGGAAGCAACTTTAGTCCAAAATGCTTTTAGAAAAATGGGTCTAGTAGACTCAATTTGAGCCGCAAAACTCGAAATTGATCAGTTTTTTTGTTGCATATATTTCAATAATTCTGAAGTTTTGAGAGTCAGTAGCACAGATGTTCTAAAGGTTGTTGTAAACAACCCCATTGAAGAAGGTAACAGTGGTTACCCAGACCTTCTTGCTGGTCATGACCTCCTTGCTGGTCATGCTTCAGGGCTCCAAAAATGTAGGTCTGCCCCTGATTGCTAGTCTTATTTGCCTTGCATTTGTCTTTAAAGCCCTCCAAGTTGTTGGCCATTGCTACCTCTTCCATAGCTTTACTACGTGCTGTGTGAATGCATTTTACCATTTCCCCCCTTTTGCCTGTCCTGAATCTCAGTTGTTAAGTGTCACTGGTTGTGGTGATGTATTGATTCCTTGGAGCTGAATCTTAAAATACTGATCACTGGTGCGCCAGATAAGAGCCTTGGGTCATAAGGCTTATCATTTTGCCTGATGCTACTTTAGCAGATGTCTTGTAGTTTTCACCAAAGATACTCTCCCCCCCCTCCTTTCTCACACACACTGTCATGGAAGATGAATTGGCTTGAGATTGGCAACACTGTCTGTTATCTGTCATATAAGCTGTACAGGCGCTTCAATCTCAGCGCAAACACCATCTCTCACTGGACTTAGACCCAGATGTTTTTTTGGGTTTTATTACACCTCCCTTGGTTTCCCTGACTCTCTGAGCTGCAATTCCCTGCTATCTGTCAATATACCCAGCAAAAGGGATTGAGTAAATATGATTGTCAATTGTTGTAGTATTTCCAGCCCCACTCCTGCATAACCTTTTGAGTGTCTGTTGCTTTTCTTTAAACACACACACACCTCTACACATACACACAGCAGGTGTAAAATACCTGTCTCTTAGTATTGATTCTAGAATTACCACTCTATGTTTCCTGAAGGTTCTGACAATTTAAAGACTGTAAAACAACCTATGCCTTCAGTCACACCTGTATCATCTGACTAAAATCAACTGGGCCACAGGGAAGTGGGAAATTAAGGGTGGGATGCCAGGCTCTGTGCTTGATAGCATTGCCGATATTTACATCTCCCGCACATCATCAAAACAACCTTGTCCTCTTGCTTCAAGGAGCACAGAGGAATAGAAACATGGGGTCATCATTATACATCCTCCAAGCAGGTGACCTCCAGAATTGGACTACATTACCATCATCCCTGATTGTTGGTCATGCTAGCTGGGGCTGCTGGGAGTTGGAGTCCAACAATATCTGGAGGGCACCAGGTTGAGGAAGGCTGCTCTGGCAGTTGATAGAAGGGGTAGGGGTGGTAGGTTTCTTCTTCCCCCTGCCGCAGTCAGTCCCTTGGAGAATTGGCCAGGTGGCGCTGTGGGTTAAACCACAGAGTCTAGGGCTTGCCGATCAGAAGGTCGGCGGTTTGAATCCCTGCGACGGGGTGAGCTCCTGTTGTTCGGTCCTAGCTCCTGCCCACCTAGCAGTTCGAAAGTACGTCAAAGTGCAAGTAGATAAATAGGGACCGCTCCAGCGGGAAGGTAAACGGCGTTTCCGTGCGCTGCTCTGGTTAGCCAGAAGCGGCTTTGTCATGCTGGCCACATGACCCAGAAGGTGTCTGCGGACAAACGCCGGCTCCCTCGGCCTATAGATTAGCGCCGCAACCCCAGAGTTGGACACGACTGGACCTGATGGTCAGGGGTCCCTTTACCTTTACCTTTATAATCTGGGGACCAGTCAAGGAACACAGGGAGCTGCCTTATCCAGTTTCTCTTCAGGGTTTCAAAACTGGGGACATACCCAGCCCTGTCTGGAGATGCCAGGCATTGAACCTGGGACTTTCTGCATTCAAACAGATGCTCATTCACTGAGTGGCAACCCTTCCCCATGCTTTCTCAATTTCTCTCTCTCTCAGGGTGCTTTCCAAAAAGCGTGCCTTTCTAGATAGGCCCCCAAATGAAGACAGAACTCATTTGAACTATGTGGAAAGTAATGTGGTTACATTAGTTGACATCTGAGCATTAGTCCTACAGCAGCTGCCTGGCTTTTTCCAGAGTGGCTGGCTAGTGACCAGCTTTTGAGTTTCAACAATAATAAATAATAAAACTTGATTGTCACTACACCATCTGTGTGCAGTGAAATTAAACAGTGCTTAAGGTTTCCCTGTTTTAATCCTGACATTTAAAAATGAGTTTTAGAGTTACTCTAAAAAGAGTCTGGGGTTTGGAAGGCAAGATTTGTACTCATTCGTTCACAGGCAGTGCTGTAACTTTTTTGGGGGGGGAGCCAAAGGCTTTAAATTTGGGGTCTGCAACATGGTGCCTGTGAGTGCCATGGCACCCACCAACACCCCTCTTGGCACCTGCACAGACCCCGTCCCTCTACCTCCTGCCTTACTCTTCCATGGTGGTATTTTTTTGGTCATCCCAACCCCTTTTCCTGCCTGTCGTGAGAGTTCTGAGAGAGAGCTAGTTTAGGTATGAAAAGGGCAGCTCTAACAGGTCCCACCCCACTGAAAGAGGCAGCAAATAACAGTAGACCTGTCCTCTAAAACAAGAGAGTTTCCACAATACTACCTGGCATCTGCATGATTTCATGGAAACAGTGACATATCTGTTGCCCGGGGAATAACTATTTCAGTACAATGCAAATGGTGAGCAGCATTTCAATTTGTACAAAGTGATAAAAAGCCTAAGTGGTGAAAATAAGACAGAACTGCTAGAAGACCTGCTTCTCTATCTAATTTCCACCCTGCCGTTACAGACTAGCAAAGCTTTAAATAATGAGCTGGACATTGAGGGGAATCGTTCAAACACTCCAGAGGTGTGTAGTTCTCTATTACAGCAAGGGCCATTGAATCATACACATAATGGGAGAAGCTGACACCACTGATTTGGCTGGAGGTGCAGCTATTTGAACAGACCCTAATCAAGTATCATAACTGATTGCATGTTCATTGTGCGAGGACCATAGCTCAGTAGTAACCGCAAAGCATCTGCTGTGCAAGCAGAAGACCCCAGGTTCTGTCCCCCGGCATCTCTAGGTAGAGATATCCCTGTCTGAAGTCCTGGATTGCCCCTGCCAGTCAGTGCAGACCATTCTGGCCTAGATGGACCAGGGGTCTGATTCTGTTTTACAGCAGCTTCCTATGTTCCTATTCCTTCTCTTGATCATTGGAAGCTCCAAGAACTGGCTTTAAAAGCAAACAAACACTGGGCTGCATTGCTGGGTATGTTGTAGCATTGCTGGTAGTGCTGTTACCTGACCAGATGGACAAATTTAAGAACACACAAAAAGAGCCTGCTGGATCAGGCCAATGGCCCATCTAGTCCAGCATCCTGTTCTCACAGTGGCAGGCCTGTGGGAGACCCGCAATAGGACTCGATAGTGCACAAGAGCACTCTCCCCTCCTGTGGTTCTGTTTCCAGCGACTGATTTTCAGAAGCATTGCTGCCTCCATTTGTGGAGGGAGAGCATAGTTCTCTTGGCTAGTAGCAACTGTTAGGAACCTCGAGAAGGGAGAATAAGAGGGTCCTTGAAGTTTCCAATCCACAGTTAGAACCTCGGTCACCTGGTCTCCCCCACTTCAATGAAACAAAATAGAAAATTCTTTCCAGTAGCACCTTAAAGACCTTAGAGTCTCCAGTAGCACCTTAGAGACCAACTGAGTTGGTTCTTGGTATGAGCTTTCGTGTGCATGCACACGAAAGCTCATACCAAGAACAAACTCAGTTGGTCTCTAAGGTGCTACTGGAAAGAATTTTCTATTTTGTTTCGACTATGGCAGACCAACACGGCTACCCACCTGTAACCACTTCAATGAGATATACTGTACTTTTCCTTATTTCTAAACATCTATACATGTTAGCCCATTCAAATTTTGTGCAAACAGGTACCCACTTTTCTGTGATGCATTTCCTGTGTGCGTGTGTCTGCGATGTCTAAGTGGTCGCCCTAATTGCTTCCTATAAGCAGGGGAACATTTTCTTAGCCACAATGGATAATTCTAATGTATGGGGAGCCAGTCCTTTTACAGAGAACCAGGAAATCCTCGTACATATTAATCTTGGGGCGGGGGCGGGTCACAGCTCTTTTCATCAATTCATGACACAATCACTTGGAAATACATTCTGCCGAAATCAAAAGGGCCTATTTTCAAGCAAATGCGCCCTGAATGGCGCTAGACCATTCACAGATACACCACAGGCGTCGAGCAAATGCCTTTTCTCTATGACTGGAAAAGTTCAACCACCCAAAATGTCTAAGTATATTACTGTACTTTCTCAATTTAGCCCCGCCCCCACCCCCCTTCCCTGGGTGGTGATATGCTCTTTCTGACTACTGTGGCTAAAGTATGCTCCCTGACAAATGATTTCACAAACTGTGCGTGTCGTTCCCCCCTCCCCCCCTGCAAATAGGCCCCTTTAGACAATAACCACAATGGCTTTTTATGTGAATATGTAAATAGGTTAAAAAGCGGATGCATCCACTATCATAGAGAATATTATTCCAGTGTTACACTTCAGAGCCTTTCAGAACAATTTGCTAACACTTTGTGCTCCTAACCAAAGTGCCAAAATTGCTCTGTTCACGCAATTTTTCAAACATTTCACCTGAGCAAGAAATAAAAAGGTCTGCCAATGGGACAGTCATTTAGGCTGCTTTAAGAAGTAAAAGGGAGCCTTCCCCACAGCTATTTTGGAGAAGGAAGAGCATGTTCTATGCTACCCCACTGCATGTTAGCATCTCTCCCAATTCCATTATAGCACATTAATTGGTTGTAGCTGTTCCAACTATTCCTTTTAAACCGTTGTATATTTTGGGAGAACTTCTGGGTATTAACATTTTATTGAAATATTCATATTTTCTATTCAGAGTACGTTTCCAATAAAAAAAGTGTTTTTATTGTTTCTTTTTGTGCATGGTTGAACACTTAAAAAAACAAAGTGTGGTTACATGCAGAAAATGGGGTCCGCTACACAACCTCAGAAATATTTGAAGCAATACAAATTATGCCATAGGTAGGAATAGTCAACATGGTCCCCTCCAGGTCAACTCCCATCAACCCTGACAATTGGCCATGTTGACTGAGGCTGATGCGAATAGGATTCCAACAACATCTGGCGGACACTACACACTGGCACCCCCTGCCAAGCACATGTCTAAATGCACAAATTCTGTGCAATTCCTAATGTTCTAATCAGTGTGCCATTTTATTTGAAAGGGTTGGAACTTACAGAACCTCCAAGTGCCCATATATTCCAGGGATGTCCCATATTTAGAGAACCTGTCCTAGTTTCTGATTTGATCCTGGAATGTCCCGCTTTTCCTTAGGACAGGGGTCAGTAGGCTGGTCCACTGTCCCTCAGACCTTGTGGGGGGCTGGACTATATTTCCAGAGATGCATTTTAAATAAAAAGGGCACACCTTGTACTCATGTCAAAACATGCTGATTCCCAGACTGTCCGCGGGCCGGATTGAGAAGGCGATTGGGCCAGATCCGGCTCTCGGGCCTTAGTTTGCCTACCTATGCCTTAGGACATCCCTATTTTCACTGGATAAATGTTGGAGGGTATGGAGTTATGGTGGCGCCCTGCTAGACGAATACCTCGCTAGACGAAAAACTCACTAGACGAAGGCATTCGTCTAGCGGAAGGCAGCCCCGCAAGACAAAAGTTTCACAGGACGAATTATTTTCGTCTAGCGGGGCACCACTGTATCTGACCCCTATTTCATAAGGATAATTTTACTATTTATACCCCACACATCATCTTACTGGGGTATAAATTCACATCCTAATTCAGATGTGAAGGTCGGTTGTATTGCTTATGCTCAGTTGAGGAAAAAACACTGAGGAGATCCAGATATTCTCCCTTCCCCACAATTGCTTCTTATGTTGCAGTGCTCAGCCTGACATTCAAATAGATAATGGTTTCTCTCAGTTACTCAATTTTCCAATCTTTGCCTCATTTCTGTAGCAGTTTGCAGTTATTTTTTTTTATTATGAAAAAACCACAAAAATTCTTAATCTTAGCGATTTCTCCTGATAAACACATTTCTTACGTAGTTTTGACTAATCTACGGAATATACGTATATGGAATTTTTGCAAACACCTTTTCCAAAATATAATGCACCTTTGTACATTATCACTCATATTAACTCGTATTCACGTTTCCACCTAATATATGATTATTATTTTTGGCTACACATTGATTGGTTGGAGAACTGCAATTTTTTTTTTTGTCAAAATGCAAACATCTTTCTCCCCCATCCCTACACTTAGATTTGGGCCTAAGCCTGGGGACCATTTGCCAAATTAATTCTTGTATATATCCTGTGCTTGCCATGACTGCAGTGCCGTTAATAGCCTTGGAAAATCCCCCCAGGACAATGGTGTCCGTATAGCTCTGTGTTCTCTCAAGGCATTTGCTCTGGCAACAGAAGCTGGCTAGTTTCCTGTTTTTATTGCACATTAAACCTCCCACCATTCGCAGCCTCCAGAAGGAAGAGAAATTGTCTGGATGGCTCCTGGAAGCAGAGTGGCAGCAGCACATTTAGCTGACACGAAAGCTGTCAGTCTCTTGCTTTATATGATGTTTATAACAGAGCCATTCTGCTCCAGTTTCACCTCCCTTATCATGCCATCATTCTTTATGGGAGTGATAGGTGTCCCCTAGCGCTCTCTCTCTCTCTCTCTCTCTCTCTCTCTCTCTCTCTCTCTCTCTCTCTCTCTCTGTTTCTCTGCAATATGTCCCTGAAACTGATATTAGGACTTTCTGGCATTGACCACTGTTGCCACGGAAAAAATTAATAGATGACATTCAAGGGTATATGTGGGAACAAATGCATTGCATGATTGGTGAATTGTGGCCTGCAAACTCTGAATCATCTTGGATCTCGATTTTAAAAGGCTCCTCCCGGTGGTCCGCTTATCGCTCGTTCATTCTGCTCTGCTTTCACAAAGCTTATGTGGTGGTTGCAGGATGTCTATTGAGTGTTCCCAGGATTCTTTGGGGGGAAAGTCATGCTCTTTAAAGGAATGGCGTGTACACAGCCTCTATGCATAGCTGTCAACCTTTCCCGTTTTTTGCAGGAAATTCCCTTATAGCATTGGGAAACAGCAGGGAGGGTTGACAGCTATGCCTCTATGTGGCACAATGGAAAAATAGCTAAATAAATCTTGTGTACACTGAGGTGCCTTTACTGTGTTGTTTTGGAGCCTGCCGAAAAACATTTTGTCCAAGCAACCCTACCAAGACATGTGTTTTAGTAGGTATCAATGTTTTAAAACTACTGATCTTATTATATATATATATTTAACATAACTTGTTTTTAAATGTTTTTTTTTTTACTTAACTGAATAGACGGTATTGCAAACCACTTGTTATTGCAGCTGGTATATAACTTGTGTCAATTAAATAAAAACAGAGACCAATGTTGATGATAATATCAGTCTCACAGATATGCATCCCTGTGAATGGTCTTCTGAGACATGCAAAGAATGGCTAACAACTTCAGTCGGTTTCTGGCTGGAGGAACTGGGCAAATAAAATTTGGTAGAGGGCCTGCGGAAAAGGTTGTACAGAAAGGAGTGACAGTCCAGAGGTCCAGGCAAACTGAGGGATGCTGGGGAATAAACCCAGCTCTGACTTCTGGACCAAGGACCTGTGTGTGTGTGTGTGTGTGTGTGTGTGTGTGTGTGTGTGTGTGTGTAACAAATTACAATACTGCATAACTACTGAGCTGCACTCATAACCTAGCTTAATAAACCTTTCAAGCCATTAGAAACAGCAAGCATATATGTTTTGTTTTCAAAAAGAAAGCATATAAATGTGAGGTTTCTTTCCCCACTTCTGTGCTTTCTTCCCAGTCCTGTGGGCACAGTCCACATTTGCTCACTACTGCATTGAGAGCATGTACACACACACACACCCTTTGGGTACCCAAAGCACTCTTGAAACTCTCCAGCCTGCCTGTCTCTTTAGCAGGGAAAGCACCCAATATGTATTTTGTGTGGATAACCTAAGGTTAGAGAATTGTCCAGTAAGCATCCCCTTGGGTTGCCCCCTGCCTTGTAAAACACTGTGAGCGGGAGCGGGGATGGGGTGGGGAGGCACAAAGAGGTGGGTGGAGAGCTGTTCACTTGGACACTGTTCCTCTAGGAATCACTTCCCTTGGAGTCACGATTAAGCTTATTTGTTCCTTATTTGTTCCTCGTCCTGCCTGTATACCAGGCAATTTTCTTATTTGTGACGGTGGGAGGGAAGCGACAGTAGCCTTGGAAATAGCTTTAGATGCAACTGTAGACAGACAGACACCCAAACATTTATTCGGCATTTACCTCAAATGCTAGCTATCTAGCTGTCTACCCTACCCACTTGGACTATAACCCTTTGAAACCCCAAAAGCTAGCACCTAAATTCAGCAATATCACCAGGTCATTTTAGATTCTGGATCTTACAAGGGAGGGACTCTTTAGATCAGGGCGGGGAACCGTTCTTAGCCTCAGGGCCTCATTTCCTCTTGGGTAGCCTTGCGGGTGCCACATACCAGTGGTAGGCAAAAGTGGGTGTCCTGTACCCATGGCACCTCTTGCATTTGCCATCTAGTGATGATTGCTTCATGCATGGCATCTGCTGTGTAGTGTCTGCTGATTTAGGACACTGTCACATTTTCCTAGAAGAGGTCAGAGAGTAGCGACCACCATTTTGTGATCAGGTGCTGCTAGTCTCTGAGGAGGCAACAGCTAGGCCCTGCCCTCTGGAGCTCTGAGGCAGCTTTGTCCTTTGACTTTGTTTGGACTCAACATTTGAAGCAAGACATTCCCTTCCTTTCCTCTTCCTCCTTCAACCCAGTCCTCCCCCTACCACGGCTGAAAACAGAAGCTTGATATTGTGACAAGATGGCCCCCGTCTCTTCCTTTATGCCACTCTACCTAGTTTAGCTCTCTGTGGAGCCACACAAATGGACATGTGGTGGGCACAGAATAGTGGGGCTGGCCAAGTACTCCATTCAGGAAAGCAAGATGTATGGTCATTGATCACAGTTCAAGGACACATGCAAAATCATGTTATTGTTGTTTTTTAATGTCAGTCAGTTAACCAACCAACCAATCAGTGAATATATATATATATATATATATATATATATATATATATATATATATATATTAGGTCTTGCATGTTTGTCCTAAGTCAGGTTTGGGTTGTTTTTATGCTCTAATTCAGGGGAAACCTATGGCCCACCAGATGTTGTTGGACTCGAATTACCCTCAGCCTCTGCCAGCATGGCCAATGGTCAGGGATGATGGAACCTGTAGTGTAGCAATATTTAGAGGGTCACAGATTACCCGTTCCTGCTTTAACCTATAGAGATATGAGTAAACCCCAATATTTCTTTTAAAAAAAGGAAAATATTCCTGTGAGAAATTCCCAGAGCGGTTTGGCAATCAATTCTTCTTCTTGGGAACTCTGGGAATTGTCGCTCTGTGAGGGGAACAGGGGTGTCCTAACAAGTCTCAGCAGCTCCCAGGATTCTTTGAGGGAAGCGATGACTGTTGGAAGTGATACGGTACTATTTTAAATGCATAGAGCAGATGGGACCTAACAGGTTAAACTAGAGCGAGAAAATGAGAAATAAAAACTTTGAAACTACTTGAGAAAGCAAGGGGGCTGTAAAATGGCAACTGAAGAGGGAAATGGTGAGGCAAATTACAAACCGTTTACAATAAATTACATCCTGATTATGATCAATTCTCTATGCTACAATTACATTTGGCCTATTTGTACCTAGCAAGTACATTTAAGTATGGTAACATATCGATAGCACAATATGCCAGAGCACCCCAAATTAATGGTATTACCTTAAACAACCTTCTTTAAATAAGCCACTTGGAAAAAAATTACACCTGTTTATGGTGAAAACATGAACTTTGTGTCAAGTGACAGAAATAATTGCATTTTGGAAGAAGATACCCATTTAAGAAACAGAAGATTAAAGTCACCAAAGGAGCAGATAGTGCATAAAATTTGTTGGGTGTTTCCCCACCCCCATATATATATATATATATATAAAAAACAAACTTATTTGATCAGTTCTGCTGAAACTCTTGTAAGTTTTCCATAAACTCACAGATCCTAGGAATTGATGTCATATGCTGAAGAAACTACTGAGGGAAAACATTGCCCCTTGTTGATGTAATCCTCACCTCAGATGGAGCAGGTATAATGCAGAGAAGGGTATCAGCCGATGACCTTAGCATGCCATGCAGACAAGTTGGTATGGAAGCAGTTGCTTTTTTCATGGTTCCTCTTACAGTTTTGTTACTCTTGTTCTGGAAATATTGTTTTCCACTTAGGGATGACTGAATGTCTCCATTTTGGTTTCTCTCATTTCTCATTTTCCCAGTCCATAGCTGTCAACTTTTCCCTTTTCTTGCGAGGAATCCTATTCGGAATAAGGGAATTTCCCTTTAAAAAAAGAAGAAGGGGAAAGTTGACAGCTATGTTCCAGTCTTAAATTCAGTTCTCCACATTCCCAAATCAGCCTGTATTTATTTTATTTTTTAAAGTCCTTTTGAAAATTTGTCAGCATTGAAATGCAAATTTATCCTCATTTGCACGGGTTTGTATGCAGCTTTACTTAATATATACACATTTCTGCAAAGCAATTTTTCCCCTAACATAATGTATTTTTGTGTGCAACTTTCATTAATATATGCATTTTTACGCATAGTTTACCCTAGTATGCGCATTTACCCCACACATTACATGGCTGGAGAAGGGCATTGCAAAATTCAGAGAAGGATGCCTGTTGAAGGACGGCTGTGTTTTGGATCATGTATTCTTTCAGAAAGTGCAAATTAGCTGGGTTCTCCTTTAAATGTGAACTGAATTTAATTTAGTCTCCTTTTTTAACCCTTATGCAAATTGAACAAATAGATTGCTCAACTGCAGTTCATCTGATTAATCGATAAAAATAAAAAAGCAGCAGCCCTAACAACTACCGGTATAACAAACTTTCTGAGAAGCCTATGCTTTAAAAGAAGGGTGCAAACAGCAGAAGTGTGCTAAATAAAAAACCCTGGAACAAAATGTTATTCCATTGCATATCGGCTGCTCCACTGAAAAACCATCTTTGTCAGCTTTCATCAGATTGAAAATAAATGACCATTTTCTTCCCAATGTCTAAACAAAAGACCTGGGGGAGAGTGAGGAAACCTGTGCTCCTCATGAGTAAATCCAACAAAAGAAAGCCTGCAGATTGACAAATGACTTTCAGATCCCTACATCAAGTATAATTTGGCACTAAGTACTAACATTTGAAAACCTGGATTCCTTGCAGTAGTGGTCTGTACAACAACAGACCTTTGGCAGGTTTGAAAAACTGCAGCGACCTTTAATTTAGAGAAATTATTACCAGTAAGAGAAAGCAGGTTGGTCATGTGCACGCCTCAAACTAAAGAGAGGGAAAAGAAAGAAAGAAAATAGAACCCAAAGTACATATTCTCCAGACCTGGCTCTGCTCTGAAGTTGATTTGTACCTCTCTAGCAGCTGTTCAAATAAGTAACTGCCCAGAGGAAACATGTATAATGCCTCAATAGTTTAATTTCTCGCTGTGTCTCTCCAAAGTCCAAATGCAGACTCTTAGTAGAACGAACAAATAATGGATCGTTTACATGATGATTGGAAAACAATCCTTAGACTCTGAAGATCAGCAGAGTGAGGACATGACAAAATTATTTGCAAATGGTTCCACAGTTTGTGATTTGTAAGGATTTGCAGTCCTTATATTTCACTAGATGCTGTAGAGAGGCTTCAGATCACTGGCATGTCTGCAGAATTTGCAATGAAAATGCATTACTGCTTCACGGCTGCAATGAACTAACTAATGGGGAGGAAGCAAGAGTAAAAAAGAGAAAATGTACAGAGTTCAGATTTGCTCAGGGAATCTTGGGCTTCCATCCTATGTACTAACTTTATTGGGATTGAGCCAGGGTGGTGTAGTGGTTGGACTAAAACCCGGGAGACCAGGGTTCAAATCCCTGCGGAGCTACGAAACACACTGGGAGACCTTAGGCCAATTACTCACTCTCAGCCTATCCTACCTTACAGGGTGGTTGTGAAGATAAACTGGAGATGGGCAGAACCATGTATGCCACCTTGAGCTCCATGGAAGAAAAGCAGAATATAAATTAAATCAAAGTAAAGTATACTAGTCTGGGTACATTGTACTGTACCATTATTCTACAACTGAGCACAGTGTTAGGCATCATGGGCGTAGCCAGGGGGTGCCAGGGGGGGCAGCTGCCCCCCTAAATCAAGTAAATAGTTAAGTATTTCTATTTAACTGACCAAGTGCATCACTGATATCTCGGTTCTGCCCCCTAACATAAAGCCTGGCTACGCCCATGTTAGACATCTTTAAGCAAAATGAAATACAGGGTATTTGTCCCAGGCTAAACATTTGCAAGTCTCTGCTATTTCCAGTTAGATGTATCAGGTTGCAGGGCACACCTGAACCCATGGCCCTCCAGGTCCCACCTGCCCCAGCCCGCATGGCCAACGCAGTCAGAGAGGATGGGAGTTGCAGCCAGCTGGAAAGCTACAGGTTCCTCATCCCTGGAACAGACCATCCTGGGCCAGATGGACAAACAGTCCTCTGCAGACGGGAGACTGTTGGGTTGTGGTGGCCCTCAACATGACACACACTCCCCAGTCAGTGGAGTCACTGCTGCCTACCAGCAAGGAGAGGGGAGGTCCTGGGGAAGTCAGCATGGTGCAAACAGAGCGGCAGAACTACTGGCTGCATTCGCACCATGCTGACATGCCTGTTGCCTGTCAGCTCTCGCTCATCTTCCCAGTAAGCAGCACTGACTCAATGTTTGGAGGGTCAGGCGAGTGCTGCCACCTCACCATGCCGCCGTCCACTAGTGCAAATAGTCTGTGTGGCAGATTTCTGTGTTCCTATATCCTTCAATCTAGTCTCACACGGAGGGAATAAAATCTTTGATTTATTGAAAGAGGCCATTTTAGTTCTTATTCTACTATCCATGACAACGTTCATTTCTATCTTATGCCGTCTAATTCATATATTTGATACTGTCACTTCCACATAAGGTATATATATATATATATATCTTCTGGAACTGCCAAAACCTTCCAATATTGGAAAATTGACCCTTTGTGCAGAATGTTATTAACATCATTTGAAGGAGGACAGAGACCAAGGTGTGTTTCGAAAGGAGTCAGGTCCCCATAACATGAACAACTTTGCTTTCTTTTGGGTATGTTTCTTTGTGCCTTTTGCTCCTGCATTAGGCTGAATTGGCTTCTACTATTGCCTCCCTGCCTTAATTTTCTCCTGGCAGCAATGCCTTGCCTGGGCCTTGCTGCAATCACACGGATACATTGGTGACATGGTGATGGCGGCTTGAAAAATGCATTCTCTATGCCTAGGAAAAAACCTGTATAAATATTCTCAATAAATAAATAACAGTTGTCATTTCCCAAATATGACAGTCTCCGGTTGCCTGTGCTTAAATTGAACGACATGTCATTTACCCTAATAGATGGGAATGCATGTACGGCCTGTCTGAGTGAGTTGCCTAATTCTTATTCACCTCAGCTGTGATCTCAGTCAGGGGGCTCCCGCTCTAGCAGGGTTTGGATGGATCAAATCGCAAGTAGAAAAATCTCGGTCAATTATAGAACCCTTAGGCTAAAAGGAAGGTATCTTTCTTCTTTTTTCCGTCTTTCTTTCCTTCTTTCTTAAACCTCACAAAACATTGAATGCTCCTCCTATTCCTAAGCTTACTGAAGAAGCAAATCAATCTCCCATCTGTGGAATTTCTGGGAATATCTCTTCCCCCTGTAATTTAGCATGTCTCAATCCCCCCATCCTGATAATACAAGTGGTTGAGAATGGTTCCTAATCCTATCGGCATACCCCCTTGTCAGCACCTCTTTATTTCACTGCTTTAAAGGCTCAACATGTTTTGATTTACAATAAGCACTAAGATAACTGCAGGTGCCCTCTAAAAGCAAGGTTAACTCACCTGAGATGAATTTCTTTTCTTCCCCACAAAGCAATACAAAAGCAGGAAATACAATTAATACAGGTGCTTCCCCGAAATGTAGGAAATGTCACTTACCCTTGATATGACATAAATCCTCATTAAATAAGCAGGCCCCAGTGCTTTGCTTTATATTTTCCTCTGTAGAGGAAAGGATTTAAGTTTTTAAAAAACATACGAGAAGGGACGGAAAGCTCAATGATTAGAAAAGTCATTTGTATTTCTTCTCCCTTTCAGAGGTCCCCAGTGAGATTATTTTGGTTTTATTCCAGTACTGGAGTCCATATGCAATGATTATTTCAAGAATGGGCTTGAGGAGACTGTGGATCACAGATTCTACATAATAAACAAGATGTTAAATATATAGTAATTAACTGAATTTTGTCCGGATAAACTCCCCCCCCCCTTCAACTGAGTTTATCATATGCAAACTGTAATGTCATGCATGAGTATACTAAGCTAAGAGCCCTATGTCTGCCTAGATGTTTGGTTCTTTACTGTCTGAGCATGGGCATAGCCAGGGAGTGGGGCAGGGGGCGGCTGCCCCCCCCAATCAAGTAAATCACTAAAAATACTTAACTAACTGAGGCTCTCCTCCCTAACATGAAGCCTGCCCCCTCCCAAATCTTGGCTATGCCGTGTGTCTGAGAAAGCAGGGCCTTCTCAGTGGTGGTGCCCCAACTTTGGGATGCTTTCTCCCGAACATTCATATATCATTTTAGCACCACATAAATGCCATTCCCACCCCCACCCCTTTGCTTTTTAACTTTTAACTGGTGACAACCAGGCTTAGGGTTCTGACTCCTCCACCAAATTATGGAACCAGTGGAGGAACACTTCAGTCTCCCGGGACATTCCACAAAGGAATTTTAAAGGGAGACTCCAGCCTGAGACTAGTGAATTAGAACTTATCGAGACGTTTCATTCTAGACCAGGCTTCCCCAACCTCGGCCCTCCAGATGTTTTGAGACTACAATTCCCAGCATCCCTGACCACTGGTCCTGCTAGCTAGGGATCATGGGAGTTGTAGGCCCAAAAACATCTGGAGGGCCGAGGTTGAGGAAGCCTGTTCTATACCTTTCAGGGTGGATGAGAAAGATGGTTCCCTGTCCATTTACAGGTGCTAATTAGTTTAGCAGTCCTAAGATAGATGTGTTGTCATCAATTATTGATGTTGTGAATGGTCATTGTACTTCTTTCTTCATTGTACTTCTCTTTCAACCTTAGTCATAATACAGCCAATGAACTCATAGAGGTCTACTCTACGACTAACGTTCAATATTATCTGTACAATTTACCGGTAATTGTTGCAGTCTCTACTTTTGGAATTTCACTACTTTTGACTCCCCTATTAACTTTCCCCCCTTCTACATCCCTGTGTTTGTGTGTGTCTGCCTGACAAGTGAGGATAGCATTTCATCATGTATCTGAGAAAGGTTGGCTCTAACCTACAAAATGCTTCAATAAATGTGCTCTGGAAATCTCCACCAAGCAGACATTTCTTGTAATCAGAGACGCAACCCAAGAAGCATTTTTTTTTTTTTTTGTATTTACTATCTTATGTTTTGTTCTAAATTACCTTACCCAGAAAGAGACATCAGGGATCCTGGGCTGCGAAACCTGCATCTCAAGTCTGTATTTGATGATGATGATGATGATGACATTTATACCCTACCTTTCCTCCAAGGAATTCAAGGCAGTGCACATGGTTCTCGACATCTCTGTTTTATCCTCACAACAACTCTATGAGGTAGGGTAGGCTGAGAAATAGTGGTTGGCTCAAGGTCACCAGGTGAGCTTCATGGTGAGGATCTGAACCTTGCTTTCCCAGGTCCCAATCCACCGCTCTACACCACACTGCCTGCCATTCCAGCAGCCTGATCCCCAGATATCACATATGGGTGGCACTGACCCGCCTGTTACCCTTTTCTAGGGTGCAAGTGGGCAGCAAACTGGTATCCCCTCCTCCTCTTCCCATGCACGTGAGCGACAAGGAATGAAAGAGCTGAACTTGTGTGTATGTGGTCCGTCCCTCAAAGTCCCCTGAAGGCAGCCAGGCTTCATCTAACAATCCTAAGCATATTTCACTTGGCTACATATTCCATTGAAACTGGGATTGTGGTATAAGAGGAGGAAGCACAAGGGCCACCATCTCATCCTGCTAAGAATAACCTGCTTCTGCAAGATGTACCGGGGCACGGCCTAACGTAATGAGAAACAGATCTTGGGATTCATAATTAAACTTTGGATTAGGCTTTAATTGCTTCCATCAGAACGGCAAGCAAGGAGGAATGCCAGGGCTCTCTTCTTTCAGGTGACAACATAATTTTCGTTGATGTGCAGCATATCTTGGTGTGCATGTTAATCCTCTCTACCTTCTTTTCTCATAACCAGCATAAAAAACAAAAATAAATAGAATTTTCAGTTTAAGAAGAGAACCCTTGCTAGCTGGAACCATGTAATTAGCATATATGAATGAGGAATGAGCTCCTGCTGGTTTGGCCTGTTGTTCATCTGTATCAATGGAGTAAAAATAAAACCCCACAAAAAAACCTACAATGTTATATAATACTTAAAAAGAATCTTTTCCATGTTAAAATATTCACCTTATTTATATGCATTCCATGAGCTTTGAAAATTGATAGGTATACAAATGATACAGAACCAGACCTTTCTCTGCATATGAATCCACTTATGTGAATTTAAACATTCATTCTCATTCTCTCTCTCTTTCCCTCTCTCCACAAACACACATATGTGTGTGCGCGCACACACAACAAACCTGTGTGTGTTCATGTTAATAATAATTTTATTATTAGTTTTCAAATACAGTCCAATAATAGCATCATTATAACAATACCATTTATAAAACAATTATTGATACCAAACGTTCAAATACCGAATTATATAATTTAGATAAAGTGGCCCCCCACGTGCTAGATTTGATGGTTTGATGATTTTCTTTATTTCTGTGTTCCAAAATCTTATTAATTTTAATTACATTCTGGTCATAATAATATGCCTCATACAACAACTCCAATATTAATAATTTCTATTCTTGTTGACACATTAAATGATTTACAAAACTACAAGTGAGGAACACAAACTATATCTTTGTTCTTCCTGTGTGTGGCATTTATTCTGTCAGTGGTGTTTCTTCCTGTCCTTGTAAGATGTTATGTCTTTCTTTCCCCTGGTTGTTGCTGTTATCTGTCAAGCCTTGGGTGGAGCTGATTTCCCATTGTTGTTCCAGAAATTTCTCCTTCACTCCATCCCGTGCTTTGTTGTTTTGCAACTTTAACAACAGCTGCAGAAGTCACTCTGTCCCAGTAAATATTACCTGTCAAACTCAATAAACTCAATGATGACTCAATAAAGAACCTTATCAATTCCTTGGCAGTTCACGAACTCCTTTCATCCTTCCTTTCAACTGAAGATATATGAACAATTATACTTCTAATTAAATTAAATTCCAAGTCCTCTTAGCATTACAGTATTCAGTTCCCTATGTAAATAATACAGGATGGGGAAGAGTCAGCTCTAAGTTTCCACTGTAAACCTTTTTCAAAATTGAGCTTCCCTCCCTTCCCCCCCCTTTACATACACAGTTCTGTTTGATGTTATATTCCATATTTATAACCCAATTTCTTCCATCCTCGCTTATACAAATATAATTTGAACTAACATTGAGTGGAGGGTTGCCAAATCATAAATGTAGAGAAGAAAACTTTAAATAAAGAAACCGTAGGCTCCCCTCCTCCCCACCATCCTTTGCACCGAATGAAGTCTTATCTCAAATTCAAACCTTAAAGTCCTTGCAGTTGCTTTGTTCCGCAGTTTGTGATCTCATCACTTCTAGCACGCACCTGTACTTTAGTCGAATTAAGTTCTAATTAACAGAAGAACCTCTGTTTCTTAATGGCGGCGTAGGAGGGTTTTTGGCAAGCGAAGTGCTTATACGCTCAGTGCCTCCCTGCCCCCTGCATTCCATGCTGGAGTGAAAGCCAGGTACTGAGACGAACTGTGAGTGAAGCCCCCGTCCCCCGTCCCCATCCCTGGGGGGAATTTGCAAGGATAACAACCCTCAATCATCCTTGTTTTTCCTTTGTTAACGATCTCCCACTGTCGTGGGGGCTGCCTCCATTAAGGTAGAGTGGAACCAGAAGCCTAATAACTAATGACTGGCAGCAACTCACTGGAGTTTTAGGGTATCTCTCAGTCCTACCTCGAAATGCCAAGGATTGGACTTAAGAAGATAGATAACGTAGAAGTAGCTCTCCAGATAGGGTAGATGGGGCAACCCAGTTAGGTGGGTGGGGTACAAATAATAATAATTCCCAGTGCCACAGCTGGGGGGGGGGGCTAGCTGGTTTTTTTTGCTCCGGGGCGCCAGGTGCCTCCAGAGGGGTGCCATTGAGCCTTCTGGCGCATGTGTGTATACACAAGTGTGTGTGTGTGTGTGTGTGTGTGTGTGTGTATCTTTGACCCAGGTGAAATAAAGCCTGGTTTTGCCCCGATTATACCTGCGAGATTGGGTTGCTGTTGCTTACCAGGATGGGAAGAGACAAGGCAGTGGGGAGGTTGGTGCAGTGAAAATACTGTAGCGTCAGGAGTACCAGATTGGGTAAGCTGGCGTGTTTGCACTGCACCAGCCTCCCCAGGACTTCACATCTCACCTTCACAGTGAGCAAGATCAACCCACCTGCCAGGATGCTGATGTATGTAGGTCTGGTTAACTTCTAGGAAAGAGGCAGCCAGTGGCTTCTCTTTCACTGTGTGTGTGTGTGTATGTGTGTGTGTGTGTGTGATCAAAAACTTTCCAATAGTTGGGTAGCCCTCAGAGGCAGAGGGTGGGGGCTACCATCACACGGCGCAGCCAAGTCATTAAGGCCACCTCTGATCATCTGTGGAATGTCATGAGAAGCAAAGGCACCATTTCTCACAAGCTGCACTTATGCAAAGAATTGCAGCCCACAGATTATTGACATTTCATAATGTCATCTTTAAGGCCATTCTGATTTATCTAATATGTACTTTTCAACCTCAAGTAAAGATGTGTCTCTTTTGCAGCATGAGGAAAACCTTGGCTTTTAAGTTCAGCTCAGCACAGACAGTCCCATTAAAAAGCCAAAGCCATTAACATACCAAGCAGAATTGCAAGTGTCAAAATGTCATTCTAAAAAACCAAATCCATTTTGGAGTTACCGGAGTAAAGTAAATGGGGGACAAACAACTAAGTGATAATCAGAGTAGACCTGTGGAAATCAATGGACATGAAGGTCCCTATGTGCATTGATTTCAAGGAGTCAAGTCTTAATATGTCTAAAATCGGGCATCAGCTATAGTATCACAAATTACACCACCATTTCCCCCCAGTTGGTTTTGCTGTCTGTATTCCCAGAACATTTGCAGCAATTGTCTTGCAAAATCTTAACAGCCATGAAACCTGCCATTGCAACCATAGTTCTCTGTTTACAATGGATGCCTGGTGGTCAAAAGTCCTGAATTTGGATCTCCTTGAGAAACTGACTCAATTTAACAGACTCAGTTTCACAGGCTATGCAGAGAACTGATTAAATCAGATAAATTTGTGGAGACTTGGTGGCCATTGTTAACACAGACTACTAGAGAAGGCTGTATTACTCAGTGATCTTTCTTGTAACACAGACATGTTAGCCTATGAACATTTCAAGATTTCATGTGGCATTATGCAGAGCGGTAAACTTTGTGTCCTCTGGCTATGTACACCATACCCTTTGACATTTCTCCAATGAAAAGAGGGACGTCCCCTTCCACAATGATAATTTTACTGTTTATATCCCACACACATCTTACTGGGTTGCCCCAGCTACTCTGGGCAGCTTCCAAAATATATAAAAACATAAAAGCTTCCCTATACAGGATTGCCTTTAGACGACTCGAGGGTCGGATAATTCCACACCCTCCAACATTTCTCCAAGGAAAATAGGGACATCCTAAGGAAAAGTGGGACATTCTAGGATCAACTCAGGAACTGGGATGGTTTCACTAAATCAGGGATGCCCCTGGAAAATAGGAACACTCAGAGGGTCTGGTGTATTTTGTCCTTTGGTGTGTGACAATGTTATTTTTTGTTTGTATGCTTAATGAGGAAAGTTAAATAAAAATTATTTTCCAAGAAATAATAACCCTTGCTTTGCTATGTAGCCTACTGAACAGCCTTGGGCAAGCAACGATTTCTTGGCCTAACAAAACGTAGAAGATTGAAATGCTGCACCAAGTTAATTGAAGTAAAGGTGAGACGAAGTAAAGGTGAGACTCAAGAGTAACACATCTATTTCTCAGTGGTTTCTTTTCCACTGTTGCCTTTTGGGAAGCAGAAAATGCTGAAGGGGAGGGATCTTTCTTTGGAGTTGCAACTATTTTCTGTGTCGCTATAGCAACCCACAGTGGTTGCTTCCTTACTGTAATATGTGCTAACAATGCTGCTGGGGTCCTTTCAGTGAGCAGGAGGAATAAAGCATGGGAGTGATTACCATACATATCCGAGTATAAGCTGACCCGAATATAAGCCGAGGCACCTAATTTTACCACAAAACTGGGAAAACTCATTGACTTGAGTATAAGCCGAGGGTGGGAAATGCCAACAGCGGCAAAGGCAGAGGAGGAGGAGGAGGAAGGAGCAGCCTGAAATGAGATTAGACAAATTAATATACAATGTTTTTGCGCCATTGCGGCCCCACAAAACAGTGGATTTTTTGGGCCATGCTATGTGATCTGATGGTGAATTTGGGGTGACCCAATGCAAAAGTCCTGAGGATCCATGTGCTTTTACCTCCCCTTGCCCCGCCCAGGCAGCCTCCTTTATTGCTAGTCCCTTATCTCCCTCCGATCTCTTGCAATCAGCTGCTGAGCGGGAGGCTGCCTCTCTCTCCACTCACCCAGCTGCACAGCAGCAGTAGCAGCAGCAGCAGCAGCAGCAAGGAAGGCACAGAGGGCGGAAAGGGCAAGCAGGAGCCACGCTCGCTCCTCTCCAGAGCTCCCCCCTTCTTCTTCTTCTTCTTCTGCTGCTTCTCTGCCTCCGCAGCACCCCTCTCAACCGTGCTCCAATCCCTGCCCTTGCGAGAGAGGCAGGCTGTGTTGGTGGGATCAGCAGCCCGAAATGGGCTGCTTTCCTCGGCCCGCCTCACTTGAGTATAAGCCAAGGGTGGCTTTTTCAGCACAAAAAATGTGCTGAAAAACTCAGCTTATACTCGAGTATATATGGTATATTTGTGGAAATTTCTTGTTGTGTTCAGGCACAGTGAATCAACTGTTCACTTGTCTCTTTGGGCACAGCCCAACTTCCAGACTTCCCGGTTCCCCTTGGCCTAAGCAAAACCTTGTCACTGGTCTGAGTGTCACTGGTCAACAGCCCTGCCAGGGAGTTGTAGCATAAGCATGTTAAGGTGCTGATAGTCGATTGCTATAGTCAAGGTAAAGCATCCAATATGGAAAACAGCGCGCGCCAAAGTTTTTATTTAAAAAAAACCAGGTGGCACCCTTACTTTCTGAGCTCCAGTATTCTCTATATTTCTCCCATTGCTACCATGATGAAATATTCACAAACCTGTGCACATAATTCACACCCTCTAACACTCCCAGATGAAAATAGGGACATTTCACACTCCCCACCAACTGACCCCACCATTTTTTGTCTCTCCCCTGCGCTGCAGTGCATTTCCTATCAGAAGGAGGGAGAAAACCCCTTAATCCTGGGGGTTGGACGAGATTACCCCCAGATCACTTCCAACTCTACATTTCCATGATTCCATTACACACACAGCACCCATGTTCTTGCTGTTGTTTGTTCATTTTATCGTGGCGCAGTTGACTGGTGATCAAAGCCAAGCATGAAAAGTGGACCGGTGAAATTTTACCTTCAGTCTCAGTTGCAACCAAGAGGCGGTAGAGTAGAATAGTTGCCCCATATAACCATTCTAAATAAATGTGTAAGCTCCATGAAGAATTGTGTCTGTAGTGTCACTCTTCGATATACACCCGGAAAGACATGCTTTATAAAACATACTCTACTATAAAATTGGATTTTATTAATGGAAAATGGGACCACTTGAAACGACGCAGCTAAATGCTGCATTAGTAACTTTTAATTCATTGTGGTCAGGTGATAAACTTCTGCTATTTGGATATATTAAATACATCTTAGAGCTGGGAATAATTTTACGCTACGCTATAAAGTAAATTATTGTTTTATGTTCCTACTAGGAAATGCTCCAGCTGTTTACCCTAAAATAAAACCGTTTTGTGGATATTAAAGAACTAGCTCTGGGAAATCCACCAAAACTGAGTCAATCTGGCACTTGCAAATGATTAAGCCACTTGCCAAAACAGTAACATTTCTTACAGCCCAAGCCTATTTCTGTTTACTCAAAAGTAAGTGCTAATGATTTCAGTGGAACTTACTCCCTGAGAAGTATGTGTAGGATTGCTACCTTTGCCTTTCAGGAAAACGGTTTAAAAAGTAGAGTGTTGTTCAGCAAAGCTACATTAAGAAACATTCACTCTGTTCAGAAGTTATAATAGAGAAAGAGAGGATCCAATAAAATCCCACCCCTACCCCACCCGCAGACATGCTGTATGTCAGGCATAGGCAAAGTCCGGCCCTCCAGATGTTTGGGACTACAAATCCCATCATCCCTGACCACTGGTCCTGTTAGCGAGGGATGATGGGAATTGTAGTCCCAAACATCTGGAGGGCCGGAGTTTGCCTTTGCCTGCTCTAAGTCAACACAAATATTTTGTCTGAAGAAGCCTTGAGAGAACTACCTAGAAGACTGAGGGATCCTGAAGAAGTTGTTTTTTTATTGCACATTAAAAAAAAAATTGTGTTCATGATGCTATTGGGACAGTCCTATGAAATCTCACTTTCAATACTATTTGTGTCTCGGGTGGTCATACTACTTCATTGCTATCAGTGCATATCCTGTAACTTCCTGCTGAAGTATCAAAACTTTGCATGCCACAAATGCTCAGGGTGGAGAGGTGCTGTCCAGCTTTTGTTCCTCTATAGCCCTCCCAGAAAGCAACAATGTGGTAGAATTGGGGAGACATTGTAGAACAACTAATAAAGCAGAATAAATCCACCACTCATCCAATATTATTGTATGAAGAACATGCTGTATAATGCACCCGGAGTAAAACACCAGTCTAGAGAGGGCCACGGTCATCAATCAACTTTTAAAAAAGGACAAGGGGAACCTGCAACAAAAGGCTGCAGCGTGGAACACCTATTGTTCTAGATGTCCAATTTTCCAGTTTTCTACCTATACTCTGAGGCCATTGAGTACCTTCAGTCTTGGAGGCACACACTTTCCTCTGCTGTGTTTGTGTGTGGTCATTTTGGCTACATAAACGAACGGCAACTCACAGCCTGAAAACTGGAAAAAGAGGAGACACCAAGTTCTGGTGCCTGTTCTGCGAGCTCCTACAGAACTGTGGCATTCTGAAGTAACAAATATCTAGCACAGGGGTCATCAAACTTTTTCAGCAGGAGGCCGGTCCACTGTCCCTCAGACCTTGTGGGGGGCCGGACTATATTTTGAAAAAAAATATATGAACGAATTCCTATGCCCCACAAATAACCCAGAGATGCATTTTAAATAAAAGCACACATTCTACTCATATAAAAGCAAGCTGATTCCTGGACCATCTGCAGGCCGGATTTAGAAGGCGATTGGGCTGCATCCGGCCCCCGGGCCTTAGTTTGGGGACCCCTGATCTACCATCTTATATGGAGCAGCTGCAGCATTCTATAACAAAGAGGAATGTTCCTGTGACTTGTGGAGCTACAGAGGTCTGAAAGAAGGAGGCAAGATAGGAGCCAACTCCTAGGGGCTGAGGTCCCTTTGCCCCCCCATTTTTTTTGAGAGGACCAGGCCCCCCTAAGGTTGATGTGCATTGCCATTCAAATGGTGTGCATGTGCCATGCCTTGTGATTGGTTATATGGGGCGGGCCCTACCTGGCCACCCCCTAATATTTTATTCAAGTTGGCACCCCTGGAGGCAAGCAATGTTTTCCTCAGCAATAACTTGGGGTCCATCAATGGATGACCAGGCTTCCAAGGGTACCATATGTGGAGTGATGGGAGGACAACCGAAGCCAGCACACTTGCCCGGGGGGGGGGGGGTTCTGCTAGGGACTGGCTGCTTTTTTGTTTGAGTTCACAACTTTATTCCAACCAGCAGGACAGACCCAGAGGTTAAGATTGCTCTGGAAGAAGAGAGTAGGCCCTCCCAAACCCTTTTTCCCCGGCTGCTGCCACCGCTCATTCTGCTGAGACGCAGTGAGAACAACGAATCATCTACAGTCGAAGTAAATCTTGGGGGCAGGGGAGGACTTCCAGACCATTGGATGCGGAGCTGAAAGAAATCTCCGCAACTAATTTTTGACACACGATAACTAATTGCCAGGGCTGAATTTATCGTTTTCACCTTTGACTCCCAAGCGTTATTTACGATAAGCTGTAAGGTATCTCGAGGTGATACCAGAGCAGAAACAAATCTTGCTATCATGACAAGGCTATTTACTGTAGCATGAAACAGCCAACCCACCCCCCGGCCACATTTATAATTGGGTTGCAAGAAACAGCATTAAGAGAGGGAATGAGTCAGGGAGAGAATCATATTTGTGAGAGACTCCTGGTCCAATGCAGATCGACCAGATACGGCTTTAACGACTCCAGTCATCAAATCAACAGAACCACAACAGGCTGTGCTATGAGCTGAGGTGGAGTGGGCTGGTGTGGGGGGGGGGAGGAGGGAGGGGGAGCTCCATTGTAAAAGTGAATACAGCTGCTTCGATAATAGAACTAATTGCATATTGCATCGCAGAGCTAAATTACTAGTGAAAACAGTTGTAAAACCGACAGACAGTGGAACATAACTCACCGAGGAATGGCTGCCAATTCTAGAAATGCACATTGGCCGGGATTCAATAGCCCACACCTGCATTTTCTGAATGGTAAATATATAATAAGGCATAATTACTAGGAAAAATATGCAGCACTTCAAATGTGACAACACACTTCTTGTTTATTGGGATAGTGAATAGTATGTAATAAGTTTGACCCGCACTACTTCGGAGCCACCTGGGGTCAAGGCGGATGGAGCTGTAAACTAAAAAAAAAGGTTTAATCCACAAGAGGGTTCCCCCCCCCATCCCCTGGCAGTATAACATAGTGGTGCTTGGAGACTGGCACATTAACAAGATGAAAAGTTATTGCTACTAAACCTTAAGGAAGTGAAAAGGAAGACAGCATGCACAATAATTGCTATTTTTAAAATAAAATAAAGCAAATCACATATTTATAGCTCAGCCTAAGTTATAGTTAGTTGGGATGTTTTTAGGTAACCTTATTCAAGCTAATAATAAAATAAACAGATGTAGACAAAGGGCTTCATCTCTTTTTTATAGCCTAATATCCATTTCCCCCTTACCACAAGGACTATAAATTCTATTTGCAATTAGGGTTAGATATTATCCATATGTTTCTTAACAGAGATGCATCATATTTGAGGCTCCGATTCCTGCCATGTCTTTAGGATCAAAGGACTTAACTAAAGCGCCTGTCATCTACATGAAAGAAGGGTTCATACTGGTGAAATCTGAAAAAAGCACCTTCTTTACGAGAATGGCTACATAAAATGGTATGCAGTGATCTTAACTAAGGGCGCAATCTCAAAACGCAGTTAGCCATACAGAGGGATGAAGATGACACAGAGGTGGCCCTCTTTTTGCCACACACCAAAAGTGTGGGCAGAAATACTGTCATCAGGCTCTCTAGCAGTGGCAGTCCACACGAAGTTCCAAAATGGGGGCAGCGAGAGGAAGGGGCTGAAGTGGCCCCCGGGATCCTCAGCCATCACTTCCCCCCCCCCCAAACAAGTCCACTTGGGGGAAGGCAAATAAATAGCCGCAGTGTCCGCGGATAGCTAATGCGTGTGGGGTTCAATTCTGCTTGGTTTGTGTTATGTACAAAGCTTGGATCCTAGAACAATAGGCAGGTAGGATCCTAGAATGCAACAACCTGATTGGCCTGCAGGAGCAGCCCAATCAGGCTCCAGGAGGGAAGCAGAATCGGCCAATCAGACGGAATCCCATTGTGTAAATAATGTCTATAAAGCCTGAGGTTTAGGGGAAAATTCATTCATTGTTTTTCAAGCTGCAACAATGCTGTAGAATGGAGTGCAAGAGGTGGAGGAGAGCAGAATTTTTGTGTCACCCAGGGCACTGCTGAAATTTGAGAGCCCGAAGTCTGTCACTGGTATCACCATTCCCAATGGACACCAACCACCACTGCATGCAGAATGCACTGCATTTCCACTGTGTCTAAGAGATGCATGAAGAGTTCTCTTTGTCACAGTGGGCCGACCCCGTTTGATGGTTCCCAAGCTTGTTTGCCGATCAGAACACAGCTTCTAATTGGATTATGCACTTTTCCAGATTCCGCAGTGTAGTTCTGGTGCACAAAAGAATACTATTTTACAATTAAACTGTGCATAAAAAAAGTTGTACGATTGAGCTGTCAACTCTCCCTGCTCTGTTTTTATTTTTGGCTAACTCAGGTGCTAAGCCATTGGTGTGATTAACTGAAAACTCTGGAGTGCAAAGCTGAAATGTTTGCTTTACTCTTTCCATTTTAGTCGACACATGTTAAACATTAATATTTTCCCTGTATGTGTTAACCATTCAAATGGCCTTGCTGTTACATATGCATGTGTTAAAAACGCCACTCTTCTTCAGGGGGGCGGGGGGGGGGGGCGGACATTAAGGGTTTAAGTGTAAAACATTAAGAAAGTAAGCAGCCCTGCCAAGGCTTGGAAGATATTCAGAAAGTCATGTTATCAGCTTCTAGTTGGCAGAGCAAAAGGAATACTTCACATCCCTTGCCAGCCAGAGCTCACAAACAACCTTTTATTGCTGGCCCTCATCAGTCCCTCTTTGCTGAATAATTTTGTTCATCTAGCAATATTTTAGTAAGCTGTTGAGTTTAACCACTGTTACTGAAGGGACTAAAAGCTGCTCTTTCTCAGGAGCCAAATATGTTTAAGTAAAGTAACAGTGATTATTCTAGGCAAAGATTTCCTCCGTTTAATCCCCTCATAACCCCAAAATGCTAGTGACATTACCACTCATTTAAGAAAACTAATGAATTTCCAAAGGAAATTAGAGAATGAGCACTAAAGTATTTGGATTATGAGAGTAATTCTGCAGGCCGTTTGCACATGAGGGGAAAGTGCAGAGAGAGAGGCGCCAACTCTGGCACTGTTCTCCTGTGTTCCTTCAGATGTTGAGTGGAACAGCTCCTCTGACTCCTCTGGTGCAGTGATTGTCACCTAAATATCGCATCCAGAAAGGGGGGGGGGGGAATCCTGGTAACATTTTACGGAGGGAACCAAACAAAACCAGTGTATAATTTGAGGGAAAAATAAACAGACATTTTGTATTTCTTACCTCAGGTAGGGAGACAGTCAATCAAACAAACATACAGAGGGAAAACTCCCTCGGAACTACGCAACCAATCAGCACATGTCCCTGTTTGCTATGCAACATCCCCTCCCAGCCAGTGGACTTACTGACAACAGAGTTAACCCCGAACTTACAAACTGAATGATCCCTGCTGTTGCACTTTCAACAGTAGTAGTAAGCACAGTGTTTGCAAACTGAGTGACCTCAAGATGTTTTAGACTACAGTGCTGGCTAGCTGAGGCTAATGCGACTTCTAGAGGGCACCAGATAGGGTTGGGAGCATTGGGCTAGGATTGGAGGGAGATTCTGAACTCATTTATCCTTGAAGCTCCCAGGATAGCCCTGAAGCAGCCACACTCTGTCATCCTAACCTACCTCACAGGGTTGTTGCGAGGATAACATGTTTCAGGAGAGCCATGCAGCCAACCTCAAGCTCCTTGGAAGGAAGACAGGATTCAGGTGGCTGCTAACACACCACCAACAAAAAAGAGAACACAGATTTTCATGCACTCTGTGGGAATTTAGAAATAATTCACAGAATCACAGTGCTGGAAATGACCACAACTTGTCATCTAGTACAACCCACTGCAATGCAGGAATACTTTTGCCCAACATGGGGCTCGAACCCGTGACCTCATGCTCTATCAATGGAAACAGAAATATGTCTCACTGCAGTAGGGAAGACTGTAACCAGGGGACCTGTGTGCCTGCTCTGTTTGCTGTCTGGGGCTGTTGATGGGCATTTTGAGGAAGAAGAGGAGAAGAAGAATTTGGATTTGATATCCCGCTTTACCACTACCCTAAGGAGTCTCAAAGCGGCTAACATTCTCCTTTCCCTTCCTCCCCCACAACAAACACTCTGTGAGGTGAGTGGGGCTGAGAGACTTCAGAGAAGTGTGACTAGCCCAAGGTCACCCAGAAGCTGCATGGGGAGGAGCAGAAACATGAACCCGGTTCCCCAGATTACGAGTCTATCGCTCTTAACCACTACACCACACTGGCTCTCCCATGTTGGACCCCAGTTGTTCTCCCTTCTGATGGTTCTTAATCTTTAAACTGGACTTGGCCTGGACAGCTTTTCAAATGGAGTATGGTCCTCTGCCCTGACAGTCCTTGAAATAGAAGACTGTTGCAATACGGCAGTTGTCCACCTTAGGTGTGATATAATTTAGTGAGAAAGCGAGTTCTCCATCATGGAGAGCACGTGTTGCGGAAGGGTTAACAAGACAACTCCCTTGTTGCTGGGCGGATTAGTTTGGATGGCCACAGTTGTGACTGGGCTCCTCTTGTTGTTGGGGAGATGTTGATGTTGCGAGTTGATGATTGACAGCCATAGCCCTTTAAATTCCCTGCATGCAGTGTGGAGCTTTCTCTTTCGTTGTGTGCATTGGATCTCCCGCCCTCCCCCCTCCCTGTTTTCAGGAAATTTTGCATTTGACCTTGCTATGCCTGTCATGGGGTTGCCTGCTTTGGAGCAGGGGCCTGGTAGGAATTTTGTCCATTTGGCTGATTGGCTGGTGCCATTTAGTTTTTGCCTACTGCGTAGCAAATCGCCTCAACTTGTAATGTTGCGGTTAGGCATTGGTTAAAATTGGTTGGTGGAGGGGTAAGGAATCGGCTGTGCCTGCCCCTCAGAATGCTGCTGCTGCAAGGGTATTCCGTTAAAGGAATCCAGGGGCTCGACATGCTTTTGTCCGTACCCCCGGCAAGGGGCTAGGGCCATGCAAGAGCCCGTGGGAGCATTTGGGGAGAGGTGAGGGCCTGGCACCCAGTTCCATTCTCTCCCCCCCCCGAAGTGTTTACCCTTGCTGGCTAGCGGCTGTCAGTTCTGTCCAAAGGCGGGGGACAGATAGTCGGAACCAATGCCTAAGCCACCACTCACATTGGTGGTATTTAAATAAAGTTGTGGCCAAAATAATGCCAAAAACCTTAAACTTAAATTGCTGTGTGAAGTGTGAATTTATTGGGGGGGGGTGTCTTGGGACCTCGACACGCAAATAAACCACACTGCATAATCTGCCTAGCCCAAAGGATCATAAGGTGCTGGGTATATGGTTATAAGGTACAGGAGATGATATAGTTATAGATATAGATATAGATACAGATATAGATATAGATATAGATTAGATATAGATATAGATAAGGTCTCAAAGTTCATGCAAATGTCTTGAATTCCTTTGCTCTATCTAGTTTTCAAAGCACAGCAACAGCAAACTAGGCCCTCAAACGAACTGAATCCGCTCTCTTCATTCAGAAGTAGAAACAACTTCCCGGCCTCAAGAAAAAGCTTCCAGCTACCAAACGCCATGAATTCGAGAAGAAACTGTATCTTTCATACATGTTGCCATCTCCTTTGGACTGCAAAGCGTTCTCAAATAAAATCAATAAACCAAGAACAGATGTTTCTACTGTGGCAAAGTTAGAGGGTGTCACTGAGGCTGCTGAAATTACTGACGCCTTGAAATTTCTTAAAAATAAAATAACACCTAGGAATGCTGAATACACTGCCAGTGTCTGGAAATTCTTAGTCCATGGCAGAAAGCATGGTCCTGCTTGGAAAAACTGATGCAGTAGAAATGACTAGCTCAGTCAGAATTACAAGGCTCGACACCTCCATTCGGTGGATAAGGCAGGAGTTGCGAAAATGTGGCTTTTAATGTCACGCCCTGCAATTCTTGGCATGTCTACTCAGAAATAAGCCCCACTGGGCTCAATAGGACTTAGGCCCCATCTGCACTTTAAAGCACTGTATTATATCTCTTCAAACAATCATGGCTTCCTCCAAAGAATTATGGGAGCTGTAGTTTGTTAAGGGTCCTGAGAGTACAGTAGTTAGGAGCAGGGGCGTCGCTAGGGGGGTGCGGTGGGGGCGGCATGCCCCGGGTGACAGAGGTGACAAGCGGCGGGTGGGGGTGACAAGCGGCAGCCCCTCCCGCCATTCCCAAGCGTTGCGCTCCCTCCATCACCCCAGGAGCAACAGCGCACAGCCGAGCGAGCACCCTGTCCGTGCAGCGCTGCTGCTCCCGAGGTGACCGGCCATGCGTGGGGAGTGGCAGGAGGGGCCGCCGCTTGTCACCCCCACGCGCCGCTGCTCGCTCCGTCACCCCAGGAGCAACAGCACACAGCCAAGGGAGCACCCTGTCCGTGCAGCGCTGCTGCTCCCGGGGTGACCAGCCATGCGTGGGGAGTGGCGGGAGGGGCTGCCGCTTGTCACCCCCACACGCTGCCACTCGCTCCGTCCTCCCGGGAGCAGCAGCGCACGGTGTGTGCGGTGCTGCTGCTCCCGGGGCAACGGAGCGAACGGCGGCGCGTGGGGGTGACAAACGACAGCTCCTCCCACCATTCCCACGCGCTGCCACTCCCTCCGTCACCCTGGGAGCAGCAGCACACGGCCTGACAACAGAGTGCGCCTGCGTGACATTTCGTGCAGGCACACTCTGTAGTCGGACCGCCGCTTCCACAGCCTCCTTTTGAGCCACAGAACTTAAAAGGGGGCTCTTTGTCTTAAAAGGGAGCTGCAGAAGCGGCGGCGGCACTCCCGGAAATGCCCTGGGGGCGGGGCATTTCCTTTGCCGCCCCGGGTACCGCGGAGCCTTACTCCGCCACTGGTTAGGAGACCCTCTTTTCCTCACCCAGAGCTACAGTTCCCAGGGGACTCTGGAAATGCTATCATCTCCGTGGGGGAAACAGGGGCTCCTATTAACTTTCAGAACCCTCAATAAACGACAGAATAAATTACAGCTCACAGGATTCTTTGGGAGAAGCCACGACTGTTTAAGTTGTATGGCAACTGCTTTACGTGTATACTGCAGAAGGGGCCTCACTCCCACAAAGGTGTATATAGGATTGCAGCTTCATTCTAAACTCTGTGGTATTGTATTTGCTTTGTGGTGTGTGTTTTTTAACATTTGCAAACTACAAGAAGTAAAGTCTTCATCAGGAAAGGGGAGATATATTTTAAATTAAGTAAGACTGTCAAAGAAGCATGAGGGCCATTTCTGAGGTCAAGTGACAAAAATGGAAATGGCTAATTACCACCTTGTCCCGATCCTCAAGACCCCTGTACCAGAACAAAAATTCATAATTCCAGTTACAGGTGGGTAGCCGTGTTGGTCTGCCATAGTCAAAATAATAATAATAATAATAATAATAATAATAATATAAAATAAAAAAAATTTTCCAGTAGCACCTTAGAGACCAACTAAGTTTGTTCTTGGTATGAGCTTTCGTGTGCATGCACACTTCTTCAGATACACTGAAACAGAAGTCACCAGATCCTTAAATATAGTGAGGGAGTGGGGAGGGGTATGATCAGCTGATCACCCATTCCCACCACCCTTCTGAGTAATACCCCTCCGCACTCCCTCACTATATTTAAGGATCTGGTGACTTCTGTTTCAGTGTATCTGAAGAAGTGTGCATGCACACGAAAGCTCATACCAAGAACAAACTTAGTTGGTCTCTAAGGTGCTACTGGAAAAAATTCATAAGCTCCCCATTAAATGTATGCTAATTGTAAGTACACACACACACACACAGAGAGAGAGAGAGAGAGAGAGAGAGAGAGAGAGAGAGAGAAGGGGTTTTAACTCCTGTTCCTTCTGGCAACCGCTCTGCGAATTCATGCTGATGTTTGGATCACATGTGATGAGATAAGTCTGCTTTCAGTAGGCATTTAAATGGGGTTATAAACTGCTGTGAAATACTGTCCATTTTCTTTTAGGTATTCCCCCGTCCTCTTATTGATACTGATGACTCTACAGGGGAAATCTCTGCAGATGTTCATCCTCTGCAACACATCTGTCTTAACATTCAGAAGGCTGAGTCACACAGTGCTTTTTGGATCAATAAAATGAAAGTGGTCAAAAACCCAGTTCACACTCCAGGGAGCACAATCATCCTGTCAATCTGAATATTCATTCAGCATGGAGAAAATATATGTATTCTGGCATGGAAATCCCTCTTCCATATTCCATAGTAGCTTGGCTTTTGCGAGAAAAATATAGGGAGGAGCCAGCTAGGCAGTTTGTTTCTACCTAGGCCTTCCCACAGCAGTAAGCAGTTGGAACAAGCTTTGGGGTGAAGGGTGTATGTAAGTGGGGGTGCCAACACGCCCCTTCCTGCAACCTGATTCTTCCTGAATTATTTTCTCCTCAACTGGGCTCCAACACCAGAAGAAATCACACAAGTATGGCCCTACCACAATGCATGGCATTTAAAAAGTGGGTAGGGGAAAAAAATCTAGAAATTGTGGACATCCAATGAATGTTGAAAGATCCAGAACACATAAAGGAAAGGACGTCTTCATGCACAACATAGTTAAACTATGGCACTTACTCCCACAGGAGGCAGTGATGGCCACCGACCTTAAGATTAGACAAATTTGTGGTGGAGAAGGCTATCAATGGGTATTAGCCACCATGGCCATGTTTTTTCTCCACAGCCAGGGACAGTATGCTTCTGAAGACCAGTTGCTGTGGAAACTAGAGGTGGGAAGTGTTCTTGTTCTTGGGCCCTGCTTTTGGGCTTCCCATTGACATCTGGTTAGCTACTGTGAGAACAGGATGCGGGACTAGATGGGCCATTGGCCTGATCCAGCAGGCTCTTCTCATGTTCACCTCAAATGGTACACACTAATGAGATGAGGAGATCGGCAGTGAGGTATTGGAGGACAGAGCTGAATGTGCCACAGGGCCTGTCCTCTGCTCCCTCAGTTGGCCTGCTTCCCTCAGGCACAGTGAGGAACAAGGCTGCTTCCCCAGCATGGAAGGAAGACGACTGCTGCTCTGGTCAGCTCCTGCATGTGGACTGGAGAGGGCATCTTCTCCTTCACCTCAGGCAGCAAAATGCCTTGGGTCAGTCCTTATTATCTCAGCTGAGAGAAAAGAGATTAGTGACAGAAGGGCGAGGAACCTGCAGCTCCCCAGTTATTGTTGGAATCCAACTCCAGTCAGCCCCAACCAGAATGGTCAATGGTCAGGAATGATGGGAGTGGCAGTTCAACAATATCTGGAGGGTGACATGTTCCTCACCCCTGATTTACTGGAGGGAAAGCAGGTGGAGTTCACTTCATTTCATCCATATGCCCATTCTACTCCCAAAATACTGTACAGTCTCTCCATGCCCCACTTTCGATGTGATTGAAAGAGTGTCGTTTGGCCCCAAATTTAGTTTTGACTAGAATACTGGCACATGTTCTGGGAATAAATAATAGTGAATTAGCTTGAGTGGAGATCTATGTATGCATTCAAGGTTTGGCAGTTCCAGTGTCTTCCTTTACGACCTTTGGAAACTCACTAACGTCTTTAAGGTCCTGCACACCTAAGAAAACACCATCAGTAACTCTCTTTTCAGAACCACTTGTGATTTGTTTTCAGAGGCAATTGTGACTACTCAGCAGTTACAGGACCTAAAACCTCGGGGACCTGGGACTGCAACTCGATTTCCAACTCCTTTCAGTCTCAATGTCTGTGTTGGTTTAGGACTCTTGTGCCTTTTTTCCCTTCCAAAAAACCAGAAGTACGTTTTGCTTGGGTTTTCTACAGTAAGAGTATTTTGTTTAAAAACAATGGCAATGGATGGCCTCTCAGCAAGCTAACTAATCAAATGTTACCGGGGAGGCTCTTCCAGAACAGGGTCCTGGAGCAAGGGAACATGGCACATCCTTTCAAACAGAGGTGGCCACCTGGCAGCTTGTCTTCTGGTTAGGACTTGAGTGGCAGATTTCGGGTGCTTCGCATCCCTACCTAATTTTAATCAGGCAGTGCAGTTCAAAAAAGTAAAGAAAGAATGTTGGCATGCTTTGAAAAGGTCTGAGAATCTTCTACTTCCCTTTGAAGACCTGGTATTGCCTGACTTCTTCTTCTTCTTCTTCTTCTTCTTCTTCTTCTTCTTCTTCTTCTTCTTCTTCTTCTTCTTCTTCTTCTGCTCTTCACCAGCAGGTCTCAGGGTGAGTAACAACAACAACAACTTGTTATTTATGCCCTGCCCATCTGTCTGGGTTTCCCTAGCCACTCTGGGCAGCTTCCAGCAAAATATTAAAATACAACCATTAAACAACAATTAAGCATTCAGAAATAAAAACAGTTAAAACAAATCAGTTAGGTTTTTGAGCAGAGATGGGATGGCCATTTGTCATGGTTGCTTGCACTGCAGAGGGCTGGACTAGATGACCCTCAGGGTCTTTTCCAACTCTACAATTCTATGATTCTATGATTCCACGATAAGGATGAGTCCTGAAAACACAACTCAGGTGTCAGGGTAAACGACAAGAATTCACCAACAGCATACAAATCAATCTGGCTAACCTGATTCAAAAACTTTTGTAAACCAAGAAATCTTCAATAAAAATATGTTATATAAAAAAGGAGCGTCTCCAGTATTTGCTGTAAAACTACAAAGAGAAGAAGCCAGATACACCTCAATGGGGATGAAATTCCACAACTTAGAGGCTGCGACAGAGAATCCCAAAACTTCTGAGGGAGATGGAACTATCAATCTACTAATCAGCTTCTTCCTCCATAGTCTGAATGTTTCCCTTATATAACACAGCAGAGAAGGGGATGGGGACTAAACAATAATTAATTGGCTTTTTCTCTTACTGGTTCTGGATCCACTTTCTGTTTGGGCTCCCTGTCTTCTGCCCTACCTGTTCCACTGGGCACCATCCACTGCTGGCTACAGACCTTGCCCTCCCCACCATGAATGATGAGTCAAAAACATTCCAGAAACTTGGGCAAAGCCCAGGAGTGAGAGCAAATAAAATTTAATAATGTCTGGTCATTGGGTTGTATCTTTAATAAATGTTTCTCTAAAGCTAAATGTAATTAACGAGTAACATAATGCAGTTTGCCTCATTCAGCTCTTCACCGGGCTTATAAACAAATTCTGTCAGTTGTTAAGAAGGCCTGACTTGCTAAGCAGATGCACTCTCTCTGTCTCTCTGCTTCTTCTAAAACGTACAAAACACCCCACACACATTAAACTGGAGCAGGTGCAAGGATTTTAATAGAATGAAAAATTTGCCAATTTACCTTCTCTAAATGTTGACAACGGTGAATGTGTTTTTAATAAAACACTCCACATTGAAAAGTGCTCACTACATCCCCACCCTCTATCCACCCACCCCTCAAAAAACCCAGCTGAGGAGCTAAGACAGAATGAACATCACAACACAGTTTTGCAGTCAGTGTTAATCGCTTCCTTGACATGCTAGCACAAAAGATGCCCAAGTGACATATTCATATGCTTGGCTTTACGTTACGTAGAAAACAGGAATCATGTTTAAACAACTGTGTTTCCCCACTTCTTCTTCCTTTTGTCATTCCCCCCCCCCCGTCTCCTCCTCCTCCTCCTCCTCCTCCTCCTCCTCCTCCTCCTCCTCCTTGCATCATTTTGGGAGAAAACTTTGCCTGTCGAGCCATTGTTTTTTGTAAGTTTTAGCTGTGATGTTCATGATCAGAAGAATCCTGCTGAAAACCAAGACTCAGGCCCTAAGCACTTATAAAAATGGTGGTCAGTCTGGAATGCTTCAGAATAAATCCATCCATTCATTCGTAATTTTATTTCTGTGCCGCTTTCCGACAGAAAGAATCATGCTCAAAGTGGCTTACAACAATGAGAACAGGAATACGTCTTGGAATCAGCCATCGCAAAAACAATTCCGTAAGAACACAATAAAACAACAACACAATAGCAAATATAACAACAACAACAACAACAACAACAACAACCTTACACAACATTTCAGTGCTATGAATGTAACAATATTACATGGGCAGCATTACACTTTCTGGCAACAGCAAATATAACAAGGGAGCTCGACAGTTTCACCTTGGTTCTAGAAAGACCCCTCCCACGATGATGCTCACAGGTCCTCTCTTGCAGCCACTTCTGGCAAGGCTTCCAAAGGCAAGGAGTGGATTGCTGGAAATAAATAAGGTAACTATGGAGAGAACCATGCCTTCTCATTCGCAACCAGCTATAAGTAGTGAGGAGTTTGGTGGGTTGGGGTAGGGTGGAAGGGAGCAAACACGAAGAAGTATCTTGTCTAACAGATCCATCCACTGTCAACTCATGTAAACACTGTGTGCTGTGGAGGCTCCAGACATTATAATTAGTGGTCACTTAATTTCTCCAACTTGTACTGCTCAGCTACATTATAAATCATCCACCATCTCCCTGATGGCTCAGAATACTGGCTTAATTTCTGAGCATGCACAAGCCAGCAAGGAGTCTTCAGACATGTAGTTCTTCAAGCCACATCTTGGGTCTGAGGCATGATCATGCTTGTTCTGTGCTCCTCCTTTTCCAAATTTTGGGGAGTCCAATGGAACTTTTCTAGATTCAGCTTTATTTAAAGAAAAGAGAGCTGGAGATTTAGGTTGTGTAAAAATCTGCTGTTCACAAAGGTGTACAGTTGGCTAACAGATTTGCGGTGTCATGTGACCAAGTATAAAGGCGGGCTGGTTGAGAATATAGTTGAATCCCCTCTCACAATCTAAATAAACAATCACATCTCTTCACCTGAAAATCACCTCCAAAAATTGCTCCTGTTCAGCTTTCATCGGTTGTGTGTGTATATTTCAGCCTTTGCAGTGCTGCAGTTTGGTGTTTTCTAAAAGCACATTTGTAGACATCACTTTGCAAGTGTCTGTACCTGCATGATGGAAAACTGAACTCCAGTCTGGGATCAACTCCATGAGGAGCGTGGCATAACACAAAATTAGAGGGACAGCCACCCCTGACAACCTTATGCTTACCATAGAAAGTCAGCTGTGTCTGGCTGGTCCTGATTGTGGAGCTCACACAAAATCAAAATATTGATTTTACACACAGATATGCTCTTGCTGTGTATAGCAACAGGGATCATTCCTAAGTATCAGGGAGGGGGGGAATATACATGGTGACCACATCACACTCATTCTCATTTCACAGAAGTTGGTTAGAAGGTACCTGCTGTGATGGCCTGGGACTCGGGCTCGGACTCGGAACCAGAGGAGTCTCAGTCTGCACAGGATCCTCTGCCTCAGACATCATCTGAACCAAGTCTGGGGCCTGATCCCGAAGAGCCCCAGTCTGCACAGGTTCCCCTGCAAGAAGCACCAGCTGGGCCGAGTCAGAGGCCTGAGCCTGTCCTGGCTCCAGATGCAGAGAATACCTCGTTGCCGTCAGCTGGGCCATCACTGACAACTGCTCTACTACTGGCTGGGTCAGGAAAGGCTGAGGCAGCCCCTGGGTCTAGTAACCCACCGGTGTCTCGCGAGCTGCAGAGACTCAGGTCTGAGAGAAGGAGAGACCTGAGTACTTGCAGGAGGAGTGCTCGCCTTCGGGCGAGAGAGGGTGGTGAGTCGTCGGGGGTTCAGGACCAGCCATTACCTCATCAGAGATAAAAGGCTGTTGGACCAAGCCCCAGGTGGCGGGAGTAACATTGCTGTTTGCCAGATCCTGTCTGCGTACCTGATCTTGCCTGGTTTCCTGCCCCGTTTCCTGCCTTGTCTCCTTTGGACTGACTTCTCACCGACTCTTTGAACTCCGGACCGGACCTGGACCTCGCTTCCCAGGTACCCTCGGGCCAGCACGCCTACACATTTTGTCCCATAACTTTCTTTCTAGGAGGACTTCAGACTTACTTTTTTGAAAATTGGAAGTTCAGGTTCTGGGGCACCTGCCCATGGGTACCAGCCTTTGTGGGCACCAGAGTGCCACATTATAGTAAGTGCTTGTATCTTGCCTTGTTGGCAGGCAGCAACCATTACAGGTTCTGGAGGCAAACATCTCAGTTCACGCCATAATCTTCTGTATTCAGCAAACTTCCAGAACTTAACTTCCAAGCTTATGTTTGAGAGGTATTGAGCAAATCTCCTTTTAGAAGAGGAGCAGAGAAGTAACAGTCCAATGCCAGGATGGTTTCCTGTATCAGAAATGAGGAACCTGTGGCATGGCCAAAAGACAATGACATTGCAGGCTGGACTCCTAAAATACCTGGATGACCATGGGTTCCTCAGCACTGTTCCATATGAAGCCCTTTAAAAATGTATGTCTTCTTGGAAGAGACAATCAGTTGACACAGTTCCCTGCAGGCCATGAAATTTCATACAAGGCAATGCCAGTTCCAAGGCTGCTGTGCCATATAAGAGTTTTATACCTATGCTTGGATCCTGGCTAATTATGGAAAGAGACAGCAACAGCTCCATAAAATGTCAGCCTTTAAACACAAAGGTGACATTTTCAGTCGTCTCAGACCGTAGCTGCATTTCATTTACATTGGACAAGTGAGTTACTGCATATCATTTAAATACTAATAGACACTCATCCACCTGTGTATTGGCATTTAATAGCTCCATTACTGTGACACCGTGGTCTCCCTGCCTTCAGGAGTGATTCGGTGGCTTCTGACCTAGCATATTTGCAAGGATAAATATGCTTTGAGAAGTTTAACCTGCAATCCTATACATTAGAAGAAGTCCAATTGAGTTCAGTGGGGCTTGCTTCTGAATAGACATGCAAAGGATTGCAATGTCAAAGAGGCAGTTCTGTGCAACTCTGTACGTATCTACTCAGAAATGAGCCCCATGGGCTTCAGTGAGACTTACTCCCATGTATGGGCACAGACGATTGCAGCCTCAATATTTTTGTAGACATTGTAGATGAAGCTCATGGGGAAAGCTAACCAGGAACCTACTTGCATCTGGCTGGTTGCTGTGGGAACAGGATGTTGAACTAGATGGGCCACCGGCCTAATCCTGTAGGCCCTTCTTATATTCTTGACATGCTCTCAGGACTTATGTTCCCAGCATCCCCAGATAAAGCCCATATCTGTCTTGTAAGAAGCATGCCTGTGCTGTCAAAGGCATACATAATAGCTGTTATGAAACTACAGGTATTCCACACACACAACGCCGCACACACATGATCAGACTTTTAATGCTGAAGTGAAAATTGTCATTGATTTAAAGCATTTTAAAATGTTGATGCAACATTATGACTACCGGAGTTATTTTCTGTTTATAGTTAATAGGCTGATAGCTATAAGCAATTATAAAAACACAGTAAAATGTTTAACTCTAAGTCAAAAGGCAGAAGAATGGCATTTACCAGAGCAAATATTTGCATCTGAATAATGTGACTTTGGTTCTAAGAGAACTGACCAATAGGAAGTTCAAAATGCATTCTCCCTCATCCCCAGGAGAGGCAATTACAGGGACCTGAGTACCGGTAATTCATGCAATCTCTACCCAAAATACTGGTCACTTACGTTCCATGACAGGATCAAACGCTGCCTTACTGTCAGCTGAAGTAGTTTACCTACAAAACTGGTTGACACTAGCTCGGAATCTAACTTAGGCCTACTATCGCTCCCTTTAACAGTGAATGCAAGTGGTGAGTGCTCACAGCCCTGTAGATTAATGTTGAGGAACCTGTGGCTCTCCAGAGGTTGTTAAACTAAAACTCCCATCAGCCCCAGCAAGTATGGCAAATGGCCAGGGCTGAAGGGAACTGTAGTCTAGGGTTGCAGTCAACTTTGTGTCCTGAATTTTACATCTAGAAATATGGCAACCCTACTGTAGTCCAGCAACATCTGGAGGGTCAAAGGTGCTCCACACCTCTGAGAAACAAAGAAATCTTAAGGGGAAAGCAAAACAAATCCTAAGGGGGAAAACCATCCAAAACCAGCCCAAGGAGGACTGAGCATGCTCAGTAGGTCTGGAATGTTAATAGTCAATTGAAAGGGAAAATGGAGTTGGTGAGGAAGGTGAGTGGCATGCCTTGCTTGGGACCCTGTCAAGGACACTCCTGTTGGAAAGAGGGTGTACCGTAACATTTTGTTGCAGGCCCACTTGTTTACCCTTGAATTCAGCTCCCTAAAGTGATGTCTCACCATCACTAACAAAGTGGGTGGGGAGAGATAACAGATGGGAAGCAGATCACTTTTTAACTGAATTGGTCAACTTCCACTTAGTTCATCCTCTGATATTTTCAAACAATTCATTCAGTATTTCTTATTAGAAAAGGAGAAACATATTTTCCTTTTCAGCTTACGAGAGCCTCTGTTATTTTTCTGCTTACTTCATTCATTTCTTGTGAAACCCCTGAGGCACAGAACAGAGTGATTCATTTGTACATGGGCTACAAAGATTTAACAGACTGATTTTTTCCTCTCTTTTCTGGTATGCTTAATTGGGACTGTTCTCAAAGCTGAGTCATAAATCTAAGGGCGGCTTGAGCATGCTACAATATTCCTATATAGAAGGCGCTTCTGTGTTAAAACATGAGTAGATTGTATCATATGATATTTACACACTTACTGGCACAGGTCAAACGCAACAACCTGCAGTCAGTAAACTGTAGCTTCCTGGACCAAGTTCAATAAACATTGTGCTTCTCCTTCCTAACTTTTCCTTCTTTCACAGAGTGTAATGGAAAAGTACCAGGGTTTTTTAAACCATGGTTTCCTGTTCCATCAGCTGTGGCCTGCTCTGAATTGAGATAACTTAAAAAAAAACCAACAACTTAATATGGAGGTTCATTACTTTACCAATGCCGGGATGCTTGTGTAACCAACAACACTGCTTTGTTAACTATAGTGGTTTTACGTACATTTCTAGCTTTAATGTACAGGTTACAATCCAACATGTTTGCATTTTTCTTCCCTCTGACCTCATTGCATACAACCGTCCCCTCCACAACCATGTGTGTTATATAAAACATTCACACACAAACCAATTTAGGATTTTCAGAGTGGATTAACAATCAATTCCTCTGCACAGGGAGCTCTGAGAATTGTAGCTCCGGAAGGAGAATAGGGAACGCCTAACAACTCTCAGCCCCCTTAGGAAACTGCAGCTCCCAGAATTCTGTGGGGAGGGAGCCATGACAGTTTAAAGTAGTATCATAGCACTTTAAATGTGTGATGTGAATGTGGCCTCAAGTGTGAGGCAGCGTTCTATGTTCCATTCTGGAGGCGACCTTGAAAAGTGAAGAACAATTGAGGAGGAAGGCTGTGAGGAAGGTGGGTATTGGGCAGGGGGGGGGGGTCCAGATCTCCTCATCTGTGTGGCTATTAAAACCAGACCAGACCACCATTCTCCTTCTTACTTGTGCTGTGGCAGTTCCACCTTCAACCCCACAGAACTGTCAATGGCACAGCTGCTTTGCCTCTGGCTTTCTCTAGAAGGATATTTCTTCTGATAATGGCATTTATGCTACTGCTAATGTTTCAGATGTAAACTCCCTCCCCCCCCCCCAAAAACTGTCTTTTCAATCTTGCTTCCCCCTCCGTTCTTTCTAAACTTCCCAGTGGATGTTGATTAACATTGGGTGTTTTCAAATAGGCTTATTCAGTAAAATGCCAGCAGTTTACGTGGGCACAGCCATTTTCACGAATAGCAGATAATGTTCTAACGATTTAAAGCCACACTGAGACTGAGTTATTCAGAGCACACCCAGATCCTATAACACCTGTTTTGATTTCGCCAGTGACAATCTGACAGATGAGGGTTTGCAGGACCTTTTAAAAAAAAAGCACTTTGTTCCCTCCTCCCCTCTCTTTCCCAGTGACAGGCCAAAATGAGAAATATTGACTGGTGCTCTTGATGGGATTAAATAAAATGAGATGTGAAGCCAAAGCTCCCCTGGTTTGGGCCATATTTTTGAAAGCTTGTGTGCATGAGAGAGAGAGAGAGAGAGAGAGAGAGAGAGAGAGAGAGAGAGAGAGAGAGAGAGCCTTGAATGACATCATGTGTTGCAAAGCCCCAACAGCCTCTGTTTGTCATCTCTGCTTAGGGCTAATTAATTTGCATACCTAATAACTCACTTCCAGCTATTGAAAAAAAAAATGTGCATGAGAAAATCAAGGCAACAGAAACCAGGACAAAAAACAAAACCCAAACCCCACACGTTAAGCTGCTTATGATATAATTTGATTAGGACTCCACTGCACTTTCTCTCCCAGATTCCAAATTACAAGGATTGAATTGCTTAGGTGCATTTTTCACATTGAGGTTCCAAAAAGTTTATTTTTACCTGGCAAATGATTTTAAAGCTGAGGAAAAGCAGGTCGGTTGTGGGGGGTGGGGGGGGAGAGGGCTGAGAGGAAGTAGGCACCCGGCTTGTTATCTGTGCGACTCCAGTGTACAAAAGAGCTGGTGTGAATTTCAAGACCCGGACCTGCGTTAAATCAAGCAAACTGTAGAAATGAGAAATGACATGGTTTACCCCAGTGGCCTTAGCTAAGGAGCGTATCTTTGAAACTGCTGTATCAGATTCTCATAACCTATTGGCTCCACTCAAGTCACATGTTTCATTGAGTTAGGAAGGAAGGAAGAAACTTATTAGTTTGCTCTTTCCTCTCATGACATATGGCCTTTTTTCTTTCTTTTTGAAGGGAGGGGGGAACCCCAACAACAACAAACGGCCGCAGTGAGATATTCCTCAAGCCACTGTTGCCTAAAGGGACTTCCTTTCTTGCATCCCAGAGAATGAAGTGTGTTTTTTTAAAACCCGGCTTTGCCAACGTGGTCCCCTCCAGATTAGGGCTGCCAGGTCGGGAGCACCCCAGAGCCTGAGATTTCAGCAACCAAACCTGAGACCTAGGAGCTGTCCCCGGTGATGTCATAGGGTGTCCCGTGGTGATGTCATTAAACATGGCACATAAAGCATTAGCCACAGTCGCTGAGACCATGCCGTTCAAATAAAAACCACAAAGTGTAACAAAGGAGCAATATTTCATTGGTTGGGAATTAAGATAGGAACCATAACTAAAGGGGGTGTTCCTATGACCCCCCAGTGAGTCTATGCAATAGCTTTCAGCCAGCTCCTGCTGGGCTGCTGGGTGGTTGTTGTTTTTACTATAATAAAAGTAAAATTAGGGTGCTGTTGCCTGCCTGGGGATTCAAGATCTCCACCTGCCACCTGGAGGGGGGAGCAGGTAAACCTGGAGGCTCCAGGCCAGCCCTGAAAGTCCGATGTTTTAGACTACAACTTCCATCAACTCATCTGGGCCTGGTATGTGAGTTGTAGTCCAAGATATCTGGAGGGCACCAGATTGGCAAAATATATTCATTGATTTTAAACCCTCTCTGAGTTGATGGACAGGCTGCCACCATTCAACTCCTCCATCACTAGAACGTAAGTTTTCTCCCCCCACTGTAATGTGCCCCCACTCCACCCCTCCTCTTCCCCCCTCCCCCCCCCCCCCCCTCACCCCACTTACTTTCAGAAACTGAGTTTTCTGAGATGGAGACGATCATGAGAAATAATGTTTTTTTTTTGTTTTTTTAAAAAAGGCAGTGATTGTCACTGAAACTGATATGTCTGTCCGATAACAAAAACTGTCATTGCCTCACATGGAACATGCACTCCAGGGAGCTGGAAGAACAAAGACATCCTCAGTGAAGAGCTCTGGGCCATGCGCCTTCCTCTGATCCCTGTGGCACCAGTCCGAACCCACAAGCTACCCCCCCCGCCGCCGCCGCCTCCACCCCTCGTACGCCACTTGAACGCATAAATGGGGGAAGTATGTGAAAAGTTTTTATGGCTTAACTACTTAAAGTCATCTGGGGACTGGGCTGAGGTCTTTCTTCTTCTTTTACATCCATTTTCTAAAAGTAGAATTACTGCAAGGGATGAACACCCACTCCACCCTTAAAACACACACACACACACACACACACACACACACACACACACCAATATTTGTGAATTGCTTCCCACAAGGCATCCTGAAGCGATTCACAACATGATAAAAGCATGTATAGAACAGTTATTAATATATTTAAAAAGTTAAATCAATTGCATATATACAAAATTCAAAATATGTATGTAAAAGAGGGGTGGGAAACCTCAGGCCCAGGGTCCAAATGGGATTTTCTCCAGGCCACACTTCTCCCCTTCTCACCAGTCCCTCTTCATGGGCTCCTCAAGTTCTTTTGCCTCATGATAATAATAATGCCTTTATGGTTGCCTGGGTGAAGTGTGTGTATGTGTATGTGTATGTGTGTAAGAGAGAGATTTGTAGAAACTTCTTACTCTTGCATGGCTGGAATGTAGTCTACTGTACAAAGGTAACAGTCACACCTGTCTCCCTGCCCACTTTTGCATCTGGCCACACCCACTTGACAGGAGCAAGACAGCAGTAGATCACACTGAGCACATTGGATTTAACTCTTTATTAGCAAAAACAGGATCTGCACAGGAGTGTCTGGCCTAATGAGTCCAGCAACTCCTGTCCAGCAGGTCTTGCTTCTAGTCTCTTGCTGAGACTGAAGGTCCTTGTCTCCCCACAGCTGCCCAACTCCCCTCTTCTCCAGGGTTACCCCCAAGCAATCTGAGACTATGTGAAGCTCCTCCACCCTCTTCATGCCTCTTCTGGTTCTGACAAACCAGGTGAGAGGTGATCTTGTCATAGCAGGAGGGGGAGACACCTGTGCCTCTTCACCAGCTGGACTTCCCTCTGCCTCTTTTCCTCCCTCTTCTCCTACTTCAGCTTCTTCCTCTGATTCTGAACTTCTCTCTGTCACACTTTCTCTGCTCACTAAACCCTGTTACCTCTTCAGCTTCCACCACTTCCTCCTCCCAAGCTTCTCCCTCTTCTCCTTCTGTCCACTCATTGTTCCTCCCACCATTCTCCTACGTCCAACCAGTCCATGACACCACCACTGAGACATGTCCATCCTCCCCCTGAAGGTTACCCATAATAGAAAATGTAGTCCTTGGGCTGAGGAAAAGTTCCCCATCCTTGCTTGTTGAAAACACATCAGTCCCACCTCTCCTTCATGTGGATCAATGGTTGGACATGTGTAGCCTAGGATGGGATTAATAGCAATACTATACTAATACTCTTAAAGATCCCAGGAAAGAGTGTCTGATCTCACCAGCACCACTTCATCCTTGGTCCTGCCTGGTACAGAACAGAAAATGAATTTGTAAACGAGAACAAAACCACCTTGCTGGAGTATATAATGGGCGCACAAACTCTTACATACTTTCTTCTCTGGCCATCACTCATTTGCAGAAGAAAAGGCATCTTGAAATATATGTATTCCTCAGTCTGCCTTCTATTAAAATACTGTAACGAATTTTACAAGTGAATAATCATCTTTTAGAGATGAATCTCTTTGTAATCACATCCTTCAAAGCCAGGTAATTGTTTACATATTTGTACGGAATAATAAAAAGGAGATGGGGGGCATATGCTTGCATGATTTGAAGTTTAAAAATGAAATCCCCTAATATAATTTCCAGAGGAATGGCCATGTTAGCCTATTGCAGAAAACAAAGAATCTTGCGGCACTTTAAAGACTAACAAATTTCTCACAGCATAAGCTTTCATGGATGGCAGATGAATAGTCTGATTAATCCACTGAAGTGGGCTGCTGTCCCTGAAAACCCATGCCCTTATAAATCTGTTAGTCTTTAAATAATAACAATAACAACAACAACAATAACAATAATTCATTCATTCATTCATTCATTCCCTGCCCATCCGGCTGGGTGCTAGAAGATTCTTCATTATAATTTAAAGTAGCTATCAACACACATTAAATTTGTGTTCTTTTTCAGCATTTTCTATTGTTCATTGCCAATTAATTTATTTCACATTATCAATGTTTTCTAATGCCCCATGTCAATTAATTTAGTTCACCTGTGGCTCAAATAGCTCAGCCATTTGACCCTTATATGCACAATAGGTGGAGAATACAATAGATCGGTTGAGATCTGATCTGGATAGATGTGGGGTTTGCATGTTCTTTATTAAGGGTAATAATATTCAACCTAAGACTTAGGGGGATGTTTGATTCCAGTCAGTTCAATTCTTGGGGACATCTTTCTGATGGCTGGGCCCATGGGACATTTCCAAAAGGAAATTGGGGAAAACTCAAACAGGAGTGATCTCAGATTAAGAAACAACACAGACATCTCCAAGACTCCTGGCCTGCAGAACGAGATGACAGCAAGCAGAGCAACCCCAGGCACTTTTGCAAGATGCCTCCTCTCTGTGTGCCAGCCATCTGGGTTCATTTAAAGGCTCTGCCTCTGTGTATGTGTGTTAGGTAGTAGGTGGGGGTGGGTGGGGAGGGAAGGAATCTAGCCTCTCATATTTCAGGACTGAGTGTGGGCTGGACTGTGGACTAAAACCTTCTGCCTGGACCTTCTCAAAGGAGGCAGCCTCATCTCTCATCCCTCCAGAGGAGCAATTTGACCAGCAACAGCTGCAGGGAGTGTGCTTAGTGTACCCTTGATTCAATGTGAAAGATGTTAAAAAGGGAAATTTCAGAAGCTCTATTGTTCAGAGGATCGGAACAGGAGATCAGGGGAGGGAAAGGGGGTGGGTGGGTGGGACTGGAAAACATCCGTGAAATTAGCTCCAAATCGTTGCTGATCATGGGCATTTTCCAGTGAGCTGTCCATCTTCTATCGAGAGTGAGACAGGTTTTCCCAAGGCTAGTGTGATGCAAATCACCCAGTAGCACATCTAAAAGAATAACATGTGCAAAATCTACTTCCAGTTTTGGAGGAGGGTGGGATGGGAATGGAGGCACTACATCTGTTTTGGTTTAGGTAACATTGGTTTTGGTGGGAATGCAGTTTTAGGTGTGTGTGTGTGTGTGTGTGTGTGTGTGTGTGTGTGTGTGTGTTTTAATGCGATCAAATGAATGTGGCACTATGCATCAGGGAAGCAGATTCCTGATCCAGAAGTCTTTGCTTCTTCCCCGCAACTTTGCCTGCAACCACCTTCTTTCTTTTCAAATCTAGGTGCATTTTTGTGACTGTGTTTGTTTCCCCCTTTTAAAAACAGAATATGGTTGGCTCTCCTCACCTCTTCCATGTGTTTTTATTCTCTGCACACTCTGAGAGCTGTGAGGAATCCTCTTCCGTAGAGGTGAGGACCTCATTTTCCTTGGGAGTTTCTCCAAGCCATGCCTCCATCCCAGAACACACCCTTATTCCCAGGCTGCATCCACTCACTGAACCTGTTCTTCTGTCTCATCAGTAAATTTTTGTGTGGCTGAACTATGATGGGGCGACTTGTTTTCTGGGATGGTGTCTGTGTCTGTGTGTGTGTGTTTGTGTGTGAGAGACTATGTATAAACCTCTGACTTTTGCATGGCTGGAATGGCACCAACTATACAAACCTCACATCCATTAACACATCTGCCCATTTTTTTTCCTTTGGCGCCACCTACCATTGGCACACACCCCTCCCGCAAGTCCTGTTTTCTCCCCAGGTCATGCCCCTGTTCCTTGGACACCCCACCCCACCCCAACCCCACTCGCTGGCCCTTTTCTAGAACACAAGATGAGCCTGCTGGATGAGGTCAATGGCCCACCTGGTTCTCACAGTGGCCAGCCAGAAGCCTGTGGGAAGCCTGCAAGCAAGTCCTGAGCACAACAGCACTCTGCCCACCTTTGATTCCCAGAAACTGGAATTCAGGGACATGATGCAGCTGACAGTGGAGGTAGCACATAACTCTCATGGCTAGTAGTCAATGATAGCCTTGTCCTCCACGAATCTGTCTAGTCGTCTTTTAAATCCATCCAAGGTAATGACCAACAGTGCCTCCTGCAGGTGTGAGTTCCATAGTTTAACGATTTGCTAATAATACATTCATCACTACACCCACTTTTGCCTCTGGCCCTGCCCGCTACTGACATGTGGCCCCTGGAAGGTTGCCTGGAAGGGAATGGCAGCCCTCAGGCTGTAAGAGGCTCCCCGCTATTGCTCTGCAAGGAGCAGGATCTTCTTGGTGGCTGCTCCAACGAACAGGAACTCTCTCCCAAGAGAGGTAAATTTTGTCTTCTCCCTAGTGTATACTTTTTGGAGACAGTAGAGTACCTTTTCTCTCTCCACACCCCTATTTTTCCTTCTTCCTACTTCCCTTTCTGTATTCAGTTCTAATTGCTTGTTGTGCGAGCTTTGCAGCAGCGATACTGTTTTTATGGATTTGGCTGGTCCGTTTTATTGGCTGATGTTTCTGTTGCTTTATTTTTGTAAACTGCAATGAAATTCAAGAGGACGGTGACGAACCTTTAGCAGCCTTTTTGAGTTAAGATTGATTTAAGGATTGCACGACCACCCCAAACTATGGGGACTCGCCTTTCAGTCTCTATCTTGGCTTGCCTTGGGGGGAAGCCAGCAGGCTCCCGTCACAGAAAGAGGGATGCTACTTCCTTTGTAACCGAGCACAACAGGGCTCCATCTTCCAAGTTAACAGAAATGCCATAAAGGCCTCTCAGAGGAATCTAACCCCATCAGATTGTTTCCTGCTCATAATCAGCAGTATTATTTATTCATTGGCTCCCAGCAGAGGAAGATCAAAGACAGATGAAGCAAGTAAGTAAATGCTCTATTGGGGGAAAAATGCATTAGCACCATGTTTATGTATGTTTATTGCATGCATGAGTGAAAAGTAAAACCTTGTGGAACATAGCGCAGGGAACGGCAGCCTGTTGTCTTAGCTGAATGCGCAAGGGTAGAGATTTAGCCAGCTGTGCAGCGGTACGGAGGAAGAGAAGCAGAAACATGATTGTTTTGTGGGGGATCTGCCCTCCCATGTAATTACACGTCACATTTTATGGAGAGAAAGGAGTTAATAGCGCTATGTTGCTTGTGATACCACCACAGACAAAATGCCTTGATTGTGAGAGGCCAGTAGGCATCAGTGTTCCACAGCTTTGTGTTATTTCCTCGCACAATGAACATTTAAATCATTTTTCCAGCCCCGGGAATGAGTAGAAGGAGCATACATGCAGGCATGTAGATGGTGGTGTTGCTTCTCCCAGCTATATCCTTCAGGGTCCCACATCAGTTCCTGGCATCTTTGGGCAGCTGCCATAACCAGGGGACCCAGCAACATGTCAAGGTCCACCACCCTGGCCCACTGTTTAACATTTTCCACAAGGTTCCTGATGGAGCATCATTCTAAGATATTCTGGGAAACTCAAGCGGTGGCTCAGAGGTGTTCCTGAGGGAAGCCCAAGGCTCAGGGATGAATGCAGCAGGAAGCCCATGAGGGACACTTTGCTAAGGGCCCCTTCAAATGCTACAGAAGGAAGTTGGACCCTTTATGCTTGGACCACTGCATGTGGCCCTTTGGAACCCAGCCCAAGGCTGGCTCTCATTCAGCCCAAGCCGACATGATTCCCTCCAGATGTTGCTCCACTCCAACTCCCATCAGCCCCAGTCAGCATGACCAGTGCTCATGCATGATGGGTACTGGGGTGAAGCAACATCTGGAAAGCACCACAGTGACCACCCCTGTGCTATATGCACTGTGTCTACACACAACACACTTTAGGCATCACTTTGGGTAGGTGATTTTGCTTTCTGCAACTTGCTAGCTTTGACTAATTTAAGTTCTTAGCTTTCAGGAGGTGCTACTCTGCCTGTGACGTAAATGACTGAAACCCACTTGAGCAGGACATCCCAGATTGACAGAAGCTGCCCCAGCTTCTGATGTCAATCCCAGATGTCCCACTTTCTCCTCCACTACTGCAGCAAGGCCTCCGCCGCCACCACCACCACTGTGGCGAGGCCTCCTCTGCTGCACGGCCTCTGCTGAGGCCTGCCAAGGCTGCACTTCCAGAGGCACAGCACCGGATTCCCGAAGTGCATCAGTGGCTGCAATGGGCCTCGTGGCGGTGGTGGAAGCCTCGGCCTTCCCACTGCGGCAGAGACAGTGGTGGCCTCTCAGAGGAGGATGCCTTGTTGCGTCCACAGAGCAGGAGGAGAGCCAGCAAAGGTACCGGTAAGTTGCTGGGGTGACATCTTGAACTCAAACAGCCGCAGGAGGTCTATGCCATGCCATGTGCTTCTTCTGAACGTGTAGATCAGTCCATGCCGGCCTTTTCATCTAGCTCTCCTTTCCTTCATTCTGAAGAGCAGAATGCCTGTGCTGAACACCCACAGCACCCTCCCATGGCCTGTTACTAGCGTGTTCCAGTCCCACGGCGCCTTGATTCAGAAGAACGGTGCCGCCAGTGTCAAGGAATGATGAATGGTTGTGTACCAACCCAGCAGAGAGGAAAGTCATGAGGTGTCACCTCCTTCTCAGGCGAATCCCTCCTTAGAAAGGGCAACCTTTCCAAAGAAAGGATATTACTCTTGGGACAGTTTTTGCTTTGGCTGGAGGCAAGGATACAGTCACTAACTGATCTAGTCCAACAGGAGTGTGTGTGTGTGTGTGTGTGTGTGTGTGTGTGTAGGATGAGCAAATTCTGCAGCTACACCCTCTTCAGGAAAGCCTTGTTTGTTTTCACTTACAAATGGGTCGCCCTTCTATGACAATGTCATATCCCTTATATTATTTGCCCTGAGGGCTAATACAACCTTCAGGGAAATAGCCGCCTGGAGGAAGCTGCTTGAAAGTCCGTCCTGTGCTAATTTCCCAGGTACTGGCTGCCCACTTGTTTGTGTCCACTGCAAGGTACAGGATTCAAGTTTCAGCACATTTTGCTTACAAATCAACAGCTGCAGCAGCATGCCGAAGGCTGAGAGTGGAATGCACACTGCTGGCCAGAGAGACTAGGAAGTCGCATTATGTGGGATTTCCCAGCTTTCCCAGTAGATATGGGAACCAGTCATTTGTAACCATACACGTCAGGATTTTTACATCTTTGCCCTGATCACATAAGTTCCCAAGTACGTATAGCTGGGTGAAAATGCCAATTTCAGTTTCTCACATTTCCTGCCTTTAAGTTCAGCTCACCACATTGGAGTTGAGTGTTCACCATGTTGCATCACTTTGCGTAAAAAAAAAAGTCACCCCAAAAACACACCAGCAATTTTGTGCACATTTCCCCTGATGTACCCATTTGGGGAAGCAATTTCGCCCTAATATTATACACTTTTGTATGTGTTGCTTTCACTATTATATGCATTTTCATGCATGCTTTCCCTTGGATAATGCGTTTTTGCACACCTGTTCTTGGTTTTGTTGGAGAACTATATTGCAAATTTCAGAGAAGTACAAATTTGGAAAGGTAGCTACATTCTGGTTTCTCCGTTGTTTCAGAAAGTGTGAATCATTTCTTATATTTGGATACCATCTTTTCCTCCAAGGAGCTTAAGGTGGGGTGCATGGTTCTCCCCTCCTCACACTAACCCTGTGAGGTAGGTTAAGCTAGTTTGGCATTAAAATGTAAATGAAATAGAATATCTCTGCCATCCCTATTCTTGAACCCTTTAAGGTTTCCCCCTTAAAAACCTCAAGCTTTCCCTCTGCGTACATATGCCACTCTCTTCCATGTGGGTAGTACTATTTTGGCTGCACAAACAACCTCCACTCTGTGTCTGCGTGAGAGAAAGGGGGGGGGGATTAGGAAGTATCTCTAGCACTTTTCAGATGGCAGTTGTGGGATGATGGGCCAAGATCATACCTGTTGGCCCTCTTACAGCCTCTATGCCCCTATGCACATTCATCTGAGGTTCTGAAGAGACTCTATGCATATGCAGACAAACTGTACATGTGAGCGCTTTGTTCAGAGCTTTGGATTAAAATGAGGAAGACAGCTGCCAAGCCACCAAGTTAGATCTTGTCTGGTCACATCCACACAATGCTTTTAAATCACACTACTTCCCTCAAAGAAACTAGGGAGATGTAGTTGTGGCGTTCACCCCTGTAGGTTCTCCAAGGGTTAACTTGGCAGGGAGGAGCTTGACCAATGGGAGCTCTCCAGGCAAATAGAGTGTGGAAGGATGGCAGTTAGAGAGGATAGAAAAGGCAGTTAGAGGTTAGAAGTCGGACAGTTCAGTTGAGTTGGGTTAGGGAAGGATAGAGAGAGGGAGATAGAGCCAATGAGCAGAGCTAGAGCAGGTTTAATACTAAACAGGAGGCATTAGGGATAGTTATTGGAATACTAGGTTGAGAGTTGAAATATACTTATCTGAATAACCATACAGTTATACTAAACATTTCACCAAGTCATTTGAAACCATTACGCTTTGTACAACAATAAAGAAACTTATGTTTTATTTTACCAAAACCTGAATCTGAAGTGAGTTATTCATTTGCCAGAGTGAATACTGGCTGGTGGCAGCGGAGATACCATATGTCGTTGGGGCAGTTACCAATAGACCGTTAAACGTCCGGGGGTGCTGCTCAGGTCTGAGAGAGTGACCGCGACAGTAGTTTGTTAAGGGAGCTTGGAAAACCACAGTTCCCATAATTCTTTTGGGGGAATAAATGTGCTCTAATTCAATGATGTAGCTGTGACCCAAGTGGTCTTCTTTCTCCTGGTATAAGTGCAAAAATTATTTCAGGAAAATGCCTTCCAACTCCCCCCTCCCCGCTCAGTTCTATCTAGAATTATTCTATCTGCTTTAGCTGAATGTTATACAGCTGAGCCTTATTTTTACTCCAAAGGAGAGTGATGGGAATCCAAAAAAAAAACAAAACCCAAAACTAGTGAAGAAGTATTGTGAGGATCTTCGCGTGTAACAGAGCTGGATTTTATAATAACCTTGAATAACATCCAAACGGATAAATCATCTGTTGCAATAACTCACCTGGGAATAATATGTCGTAATGAGAGTGAAGGGAGGAAGTAAATGGAGAAGTCCATAAATCATCACTAAAGGTTTGTTAACATGGCAAGGACTCAAGACTGACAGCAGCCTGATCTCCACCCAGAAGCCACCAAGGAAGAGACGTTTTATTTAAGTGGCTAAAGCAAGATCACCATGGATAAATACAAGAGCTGGACAGAGCAGCAGAGGCGTAGGAAGGTCAGGTGGTACCCAGTGCATAAAATTTCTTGTCCCCCCCCCATTGATTCCCCCCCTTCAAAAATGGTTTCTTACAAAGGAATAATAACAAGTAATAATAATAATAATAAAACTTTTATTTATATCCTGCCCTCACCGGCCGAAGTCGGGCTCAGGGTGGCTAACATCAGATACATAACATTGGCATAAAATCAAACAATAATTAAATTACCTCCTAAAAACATCTCAAAATCAAATTAAAGTCTAATTAGATGGCTTTCCACAGGGTTAGGGTTGGGAACAGTAAGTGCTCCACTGAACTGAAATTTCAGCCTTCACGACATAGGAAAACAGCCAAGTAAACAGCTATTTTGGTGGAGGAAGGTCAAGATATTAACCGATGTGCATGAAATTTCATATATAGCTATATAATCCCTAGTATAGTAAGGTAAGGCCTTTAGAGCAGGGATTTTTAAAAAAGGTTTTTTTATAAACTGTCCTAGTAGGGCAGTAATTATTCCTTGATAATTTGTCACCCCTCCATTATGGAACATGGGGTGGACCGCCCCCTATGCCCCCTTGCTATGCCCCTGCAGAGCAGCATTTGGGCTGCAATCCTACACCCACTTACCTGGGAGTAAGACCTACTGAAGTCAATGGGACTTGACATGCATAGGACTGCACAACCAGAGTGCATGAGAGGAAACATAAAATAGCACTTGCAAAAAGAAGCAAGCTTTGGGTGACATCTGGATTATTGATTGATTTGAGCAGCCACATTGACCCTGGTGGTAGATGATATGTCTCAAAGTGTGTGTGTGACCAGCCCACATTCTTGCATGCACACCACACACAGGCAGCCCCTTTTCTCAACTCAACACAGGATTGATCAGATGACCAGGGAGGGAGCAATTTGCAACTGAGCCCTGGGCTCTGTCCACCCCATTCCAATTCTGCATTTAGGCTATTTATTTATTTATTGCTACTGCCACCAAAATCTGTGGAGTCTTGGGGGAGCAGAATAAATTGGTGGGTGGGCTGCTTCAGCCCCTCCCCTGACTGGGGGTTTGCTGCCCATCGTTTATTTAGAAGGTGTATAGCCCACATTCCAATGATTATCCAAAAGGCTTACAAGTAACAGGCAATAGCAATGATTCTTGTATTGCAGTGCGTTGGGCTAAATGACCCTTGGCCATAGCTGTCAACTTTTCCCTTTTCTTGCAAGGAATCCTATTTGGAATAAGGGAATTTCCCTTTAAAAAGGGGGGAAAGTTGACAGCTATGCCCTTGGCATCCCTTCCAACTCTAAAGTTCTATGATTCTGTGAATTATACGACCACCACCCAGAAGTCCTTAGTCCTCTGCCTGGTGGATGGAGCCAGAACATGCTTCCCGCTTCTCTTAAGTCCTAGATCAACTGACAGTTGGAACATCATGTTGTTTCTTGCAAGGAGGAGAGAAGCAAATTGCCTGGAGCTTCTCCTTCATTGGCCCTTGAAATGGATCAGGCCAATGACCCATCTAGTCCAGCATCTTGTTCTCATGGAGCCCACCAAGATGTCACCCAATGGATGGGGTGAGGCTGGTCTTGTCCTTGCCATGATGTTCTTCCTGGGAGCGGTTGGGGAGGGGTGCAACTCTCGTAGCCAGATCTATTGATACACGTGTTACATGTCCCCCAGTCTTAAATCCCGAAGTTCTTGTGCTTATTGGGATGGATTTTCAGCCTCTACAGTACACCTATATTGAGGGTTGGAACTCTCTCATCTGATGGTCCTCATCTGTCACTTTACCTGTCACTTTAACCTTCCCTTCCTCCTTGGTTTATTTTTCTTCCCCTGATCTAGGGTGTGCAGGTAAAAAACAGGGTGGGGGTCAGGATCTGGAACCTTTGACACTTGTGTAGAAGAGAGAAATTCAGCATGGGAAGCTTGTCCTGGTGTTCTCGCCGTTAATTGTTTTGTTAGATATTTACTTCTTCCACTGTGTTTTATCACGGGCTGCTTTAAGGTTATAGTGAACTTTATATCCACCTTGAATATCAATCTCTGGGCAAGTAAATTATTTAAAGCAAGGTTTGTTTGCTACCTTGTTATATATATATAAAGTTTTTCCCTTTCCCTTGTCGTAATACGTCCATTTCCTCTTCAACTTGTTCTCTTTCTGTGTGTGCTGCATATCTGCTCCTAAAGGAATCTCTTGTCAAGAACCCTTGTCTTTAATGATAAGGGATGATAAGAATATGCCCTCATTTAAGCGTAAATTGAAAATGAGGTTATGTGACTATTGCTTCCTCCTTAAGCAGGCTTGCCTCTTGATATATGGTAACCGGAATTTGCTTAGAGGTTTTTCACATTAAAGAAGTTGGCATGTATCTGTATACGATTATGTTTTTAAAAACTAAAAGCATCCAGTTCTGCTTTACAGCGCAGTTCTGCTTTGATGGACAGCGCTAATCCTTTAACTCATGTTGTTACTCATCCGGTGGTAGAATGAAATGATTGTCAGTATTGTTACAGCTGCATGTTTGCAGAGGTTCTTAAGAAGCTTGTTAAATAGGAAACAAATGACTCCAGGCCGTTTACGTTTCAGCTTGAAATATGAGGCAAAATTCCACTCGGTACTCAGTTTGGGGAAGGGGTGCAGAGAGTGAAACTGCACTTCAATATTGCATTGCTGCAATGCACTCTATAGAGGCCTTCCTTTGTCTGCAGTTAATGCAGAACGCTGCAGCACAATTGCTAATGGAGGTAAGACCCCATCAGTGTGCTACACCCCATAGTCGCCTTTGACTGGACTTAACCGTCCGGGGTCCTTTAACATTTTTACTTTACTGCTACACCTCTACTCAAAGACCTGCACTTTCTGCCAGATTTTTACTGGGCCAAATTCAAGGGCCAAATTCAGTTTACTTGAAGGATTGCACCATAAGCGCCTGCTTGACTTCTGTGATCTTTAGGACTGGCACATAATGTTTGTTCCACACTCACAAGAAATAGATCTTTTAGAGTGGCAGTACTGATGCTTTGGAAATCCCTGCCTGTTGATATTAGGTAGGCACTTTCGCTGTACAGTTGATGCTCGGGTTGCGAACACGATCTGTGCAGGAGGCGCGTTCGCAACCCTCAGTGTTCGCAACCCACGCCGCTGCGTCTGCACACACGCATGACGCAATTGGGTGCTTCTGCGCATGCGCCGAAACCCAGAAGTAACCTGTTCCGTTACTTCCGGATTCGACGCAGTGAGCAACCCGAAATCGCACAACCTGAAGCGGCTGTAACCCGAGGTATGACTGTACTGTTTTTGCTGCCAGCCAAAATCATTTTTGCTTAGGCAAGTCTATGCAGACGTGTACTTAATTATGTAGATTTGCTTTAAAAATTTGTGTTAATTTTTGTTGGTTTTATCTCTCTATATGTTTTGTGAAATATCTTTATTGGTTTTAACCAGGGCTTTCCCCTTTCTCAGATGAGCACCATTGCCATTCTAAGAGAGCAAGGGAGATGTTCATGGTGAGTTCCGGCACGTCTTTTTCTAGAAAAAGAGCACTGGTTTTAACTTCAAGAATATAACAGGATCAGTGATGGATGAGGCATTGTCAGCAAAAGTAGAACACATCCAGTCATAATGCTGCAAGACATCAGGTGCCTTTAAGGAGACATAACATATCACCTCCATTGAGGATTTTACCTGTATTTTGGTCATTTTATTATGTCTGTTTTGAAAGTTTGTTTTTATGGCTCTTTTTAATGAATGTTTTATATCATTTTATGTTAACTACTTAGATATTATTTTTATTACTGATTAAGAAGAATATTAATCTTGCTAAATAAGCAAATAGGAATACTGCTTTTACTTTCAGGTAGGGATAGAAGAAGAAGAAGAAGAAGAAGAAGAAGAAGAAGAAGAAGAAGAAGAAGAAGAAGAAGAGTTTGGACTTGATATCCCACTTTATCACTCAAAGAGGCTAACATTCTCCTTCCCCTTCTTCCCCCACAACAAACACTCTATGAGGTGAGTGGGGCTGAGAGACTTCAAAGAAGTGTGACTAGCCCCAGGTCACCCAGCAGCTGCATGTGGAGGAGCGGAGACGCGAACCCGGTTCACCAGATTATGAGTCTACCACTCTTAACCACTACACCACACTGGCTTGTCACTTTGCAGCCTATGGAATGTGTCTTCCATAATAAGTCAGCCATAGCTCCCCCTTTCTTCAAACCTGTATTTATGCTTTTGTATCAGCTCTACAGTGGAGTTCCATGCATATCTATAAAGAAATGTCCCACTGAGTTCAGGGGGACACCCTCCTACATTAGGCATACGGATTGCATTTATTTATATTTCTTTATTAAAGTACTTATATACTTCCCTCTCACAAAACATTAGAATTGTGTACAGCAACATCAAGACCCTTTAAAAGCAATACAGGTACAGGACAACCATTAAAATGACTGGCATTAAAACTTGTATTGCATCCTTCAGGGCTGGCATGAGCACCAGGAATCCTTAATCCAGCTGCTGGAGCCCATTGATACCTGTCCCAGAGGAGCCCCTATAGTGTGCAACGACAAGATGTCATTTAAATTTCCCACAATGCATTGCAGGTCACAACATAGCATCGCTCATGGTGGGGAATTAAAATGGCACCCACTTGGCTCTAACTGTAGGTTGATTATTGCTGTCATGTAAGCCGGCTAGGTGAGAGGGCCATGATTGTTGGGCATTATACCATGGCCCTTCTCCAGCATAGAGGCAGCCCTGGTACCCTATTGCATTTAAAGCTCTTGCCGACAGCCATGATTAAATTCTGGGCCTCTGCATTAGGCTTTTCTGTAAGCTCATTAACTCCTCCTGCCCACCATACTCAAGAGATCAAAAGCAGCCTCAAACTTAATTGGCTAACCTGTTGCCGCTTTGTCTTATTTCTCCTTTTTAAACCCCCATCCGCCTGATGATTTTGTGCCTTGCATAGGCCGGCATGCCCCTTGTCCTTTCAGCGGCCTCAGGTGGCTCGTGGTTCTAGTTAACTTTGCCAGAATGCAGGGTGATGTCAGGAAGATTGGAGGCCTGTGGGTCTCAAATGTGCTAGCATCCACACAGAGTATGGTCTCCAAAAGACCAGCCAGAGAAGGTTCTACCTGTTCAGATTTTTATCATCATTCTTACAGGCAGGATAAAAAGTGGCCACTCTAGAGGGTTAAGGCAGACTGATCTGACAGACTCTTCTTATGTTCCTCCAGATATTGTAGGACTCCAGTCCAAACTGGAATGCCCAGTGGTCAGGGATGAAGGGAGCTGAAGTCCAGCAACATCTAGAGGGCCACATGATTCCTACGCACACCCCAGGTTCACCTTGATTCCTACCCTGATCTTTCACCCTGCCTTCAGGGTGTGTTATCCTGATCTTTACATCCTCTTCCAGCCTCTACCCATCTCTGTGTTCCACCTCGCTGCCTCACTGTGTGCTTTGACATGTCCTTCCAGTTCCTGACCTCCTAACCTGGACCATGACACAGCACCTGCCTACACCCTCTGAGAGGATCCTTGCTGGTCTATGCTCACTGGAAACCTGGTCCTAGTCAGACCATACACACCCTTGTTCCTCACACTTGAGCAGGAGTAGCACCTCGATGAACTGCTTATGACTGGGAATGAATCCTCCCTATATATAAACTTCATGTAGCAATTAGTTATGAACGGGTGCTTTGCAATCGTAGGAGACTGCCTAATTTCCTTTGGATGGTGGTTTGAGGAGAGTGAATCCACACAAGCCCATTCACTTCTCTACACCAGATGTCCTCAAATGGACCACACATCTGTGAGCTCCATTCAGGTGGCCCCATAGAAAGGTTGCAAAACAGAAATATTTGGACCTGATTTATTTTTTTCTAATGATTGAAATCAAAGCAGATTTGACCAGGGTTGGAATACCAAGCAAGACATTGAGGCTTTGGACTGGGACCCATGATTTTCATAATGCTGTGCTGCTTTTAAAAAATGATGCTGGCACTGTTGTTGTTTTTTTTAATCTTGGAGTTATGCCTGTGCTTTTTTTGTAGAAGAAATGAAAGTTTAAATGGTCTGCTGAGACCCCCAGCAATTTTAATGCTCCGTGCAAGAGTGGGGAGCTTGAGAACTTCTACTCTGTTCAATAGCAGCAATCACACAGTTCAAAGATGGAGTTTACTCTTTATTAGCAAAAAATATGATTTCCAAAGACTTGATGGAGTGTTAGGTCTAGTGAGCAGAGCAGTTGATTCCCAGTGGTGGTCTTCCATGAAAATCAGCTGCCAAGACTGAAAGTCCCCACCTCCTCAGGGGAGGAGCAATTGGAGACCGAGCCTGCATGCAGCTAACTTCTCCTCTGTACTTTTCATGCCTCTTCTGGTTCTGGAAGACCGGGGGGGGGGAGGGGAACTTGACATAGCAGGAGGGGGAGACACCTGCGCCTCTTCACCAGCCTGACTCATTTCCTTCCTCTCCTGCTTCAGCGTCAGCCTCTGATTATGGACGTCTCTCCACCACTGACTCTCCTAGCTGCCTAAGCTCTGCTACCTCTTCAGCGTCTGACACCTCCTCTTCCCAGTTTTCTCTTTCCCTCTGAACACTCACGGTTGTCCCACCACCACCACCACTACTACTAGGCCTCTTAGCCTTCTTCCCTTGAGGGTTCCCCAACTGATTCCTCCCACAATTCCTCTGCATCCAACCAGTGCATGACAACTTATCAGTTTTTTTCTTTCTTTTATAAAGTCCTCACAAAAATTCATCAGCATTTTAGTGCAAATTCCGCCTAACATTTGTGTGCAGTTGGGCCGGACATACACATTCTTTTGAGCAATTCCCCCCCTTTTTTCATTTTGTATGTTCTTTTCATCAATATATGCATTTCATGCGCAATTTTCCCCAGTACGCACACTTTTGTACGCAGTATTTGCTTGGGAAACTGCATTGCAATATTCAGAGAAGAGCGAAGGCTAAAGGACAGCTGTTATTTGGTTCAGACATATTGTTTCAGAAAGTATGAATTGGGCTGTTTCATATTTTCAAAAAACAACAACAACAACTAAACAAAAAATTCGCCTCCATCCATTTGGACAGAATAAATTGCTCCTGGAGTACAGAGTTTGTTGGGATGCACGTAAGGGAGCTGCACCACTACAGAAAATCCACACACATCACGCAGCAGATGGGACATGGAGAACAGAGGGAGACAAGTTTGGTTCTGATCTGTCACAAAGGAAGCCAAGCCTCTTGGTAAAGGACTTTAATAAGATCTACATATGCATATAAAGCAGCCAAGCTACCATATAAACAGACTCGGTTCTCTTTTTCCAGTACTCTGCAGCTTTCCTAGCTTTGAAATGCCATTCATAATTATTTTAAGGACAGGAAGTGAGTAAGCCCTGTATGTGAATGAACCACACCCGGCACCTTTTATTAAAAAGGAAAGAAGCTTTATAACTGAGAAGTTATAAAATTCCAAAACAGAACCTGAGAAGCTGAAAGCGAACTTCATAAAATGGCCAATATCTTCTTTAGCAAAGGTGACACAATGAGACGCTTTTATATAAAGAAGCAAGATCATGAGAAATTCAATAAATGAGCTTGGAGTTCTTTTTAAAATATGTTGCTTTAATAGGTTCCTAGTAAAAGGCACACTCCTCCATTGTCTCCCGAGACAGATGGATGCCAACAACTATGTTCCTAGTAAATGTGAATATGCCTCTAATTTGGGTAAAAATGAGTAATTACTGTGGAACAGATACAGGTTTTCTGAAGTGAGAGCTAAAGTGCTCAGAGACGCGGGCTCCTGCACCTTTCATAGTTATGTAGAGGAGGGAATTTCAGCAGGTAAAGCATGCATGGAAAGTGACCCAAAACGGCCAACTGTGCAGAAGCCACCCTCTTTAAGACCTGTCTATTTTAGTGAGAGCACAGTTCTTTTGGGTCATGGGACAGATGGAAGAAGATTGAGGCTTGGGGGTAAGTCCCATTGAAATCAGTGGTTGTTACTTCTGAGTAGACATGCACAAAATTGTAAAGCGTTGCAGACATGCATTGGATTCATTTTGACCAGCTCGCTTGGCATTTTTCATCTATCTTTTTTGTGTCTCTTGTGCAATTCTTTCTGCCTTTCCTATCCCTCCTTCTGGAATCGTGGCCTCATGTAAATGCACCTATGCATCTTCCCATAAAATTGAGGCTGTATAGAAACATGTTTTAGAGGTAAACATTTTGGAATGAGATTGCAAAGTGTCTTGTTTTTTAAGGGCCCATTTTTGCACCTGGCAGCAAACACAGATCCGGGAAGCCACGCTTCACTTCCTAGCAATCATTGTGGGGAGATGATTTGTAAGAGAGAGCAGCAGGTGGAGGGTGGAATCAAACCTTCCCCCCCCCCCCCCGCTTTTCCTTTGCAACCCTGCCCCACCCCGCATATTTCTCCATTTGATATAGCCAGTGGGTATCTGAGATCCTCTGACTGGAAAAATGAAAAGGGGTCTACTTGGTTCCAAAATGACACCAAGTTAGGTGCCGGGTGAGCCTGTTTGAAGACAACATTCCATTGTCAGGAAGCTACCACCAAGCAGACCCTTTCCCTTGCAGCCATCCACCACACCTCAGAAGCTTAGCCCTAGTTGAGCTTGTAGGGGTTTTTTTGTGGATTTTGACTGACAGATTTCTCAAAAAGCAGCCACTGTGTATCATCAAGCTATTGATTTTGCTCAACACTGAAAACTGAATATTTTGCTATTTGTGAACAATCAACGCATCACATGTGCAAGCCAAAGGTGAAAGGGCTCTATTGCTCCTTTCTGTCTAACTTGGGTTGCTAAGTAACTTTTGCTATTCTCAGTTACTGCGGGTGCTTGAGGTTACCCCCTCAAAAGTTTTTGAACAGGAGATAGATCAATCCATCAATCTTTATTATTGTGATCACAGATCAGCCACTAAGTTGTAGTCGATCAAATACAATTTGCACATTTATAGGCCAGCAGAAGACTTATTAGAAAATAATAACACAGCAAAGGTGTAATATGTCTTTTTGTGTGTGTGTGTGTGTTGTTGCACATTCACAATATACCTAGTTCAGCAATCTTCTAGGACACAGATGGGGAGTCTGTGGCCCTTTAAATGTTACTGGACTCCATTTCCCATCAGCCGTGGCCCAGTATAGGCAATCATCAGGATGACGGCCACCTGGTGGGCCACAGGTCTCCCTTTCGTGGGAGGTCCATAGCTTCGTGACATTGACATTTCTTCTCTTCACAAATTCTTCTTTGACCTATTAGGATTTTTGCTCCCGCATTTGTGTGGTTTTTTTTTTTTTTAAGGCATTGAATTCCTGCAGCCTGTTCAGTTAATAATGGCAACTAGTTGGGGTTGGTTTCATTTCTGCGATTCACTAATGAATTTATATTAGGTTAGATCTTGAAAGGTCTTGAAAATGAGCAATCATGACAAACAGGCTAATAGAGAAGGGTTTGCTTAATTAGGGGAAAAAAGAGCAATTAGCTTGTCAGTGTTTAAGCTCCAGAAGTCTCTGGTGGGAAGCTACATAAGGGGAGCCTATCAAAGTAGTTATTGACCTTTTAAACTCTCCAACTCTTCTGTCATTGATGTTTAATGGGGAGTCACTTAGTCTGTCAAGCTAATAACTAAGGTAATGAAGTAGTCTAGGACCATGGTTAACTACTCTGTTATCTTTACACTAATTTTAGAAAGTTAAAAATAGATGATCTAAAAATAAAAATAAAAATGTGGGTGGGTTTATTTTTCCTCCTGGAAAACAATTGAGCTTCTGTTCCTGACCTCCCAAATCTGTTTGGGTTTCTTTCTAGTTTAAGCTAACCAACATTATGGTAGGTAAGCAACATTGTTAACCAATTTAGCATCATTGTTGGAGCTCAGAAATCAAGAGTGATGGAATCTGTATCTCTGCAAAGCTAAACAGATTTTTAGATGATAGATAGATAGATAGATAGATAGATAGATAGATAGATAGATAGATGGATGGATGGATGGATGATAGTCTTTAAGAGCAATCCTAAACATGTTTACTTAAGTTCCCCTAGGTTCAATGGGACTTCTACTGCAGTCCTAGCCACACTTATGTGAGAGTAAATCCCATTAAGCACAGCAGAATTTACTGCTAAGTAAACTAGCATAGGATTGTGCTGTTAGTCTCTACCAAGTGAGTTTTGTATTGCTGCCTTAACACTGGCTCCTTTACAGTAAATCCTATACATGGGTATAGGGTTGCAACTGTTGGCTGCAACTTTATAAATATATATTCCTGGGAGTTTGATTGCAATCAGTGGGGCTTACTCCTAAGTAGATATATATTGGTTTGCCCCATTAGAAATTTAACCTTAGTCAAGAGAAACCCTATAGCACTTCTTAAATTTCAACGATGTCATGGATTGTGATTATGGAACATGAATATATGTCCTATATAAATCTAAATACCTGTTTCTAATACATGATAGCTAAAATGAATGATTTTTTAAAAATTATCTATGCATTTTTCAGTATACATTTTACATACATTTCTCCATCCTATCAAAACTAATACAGACTTCCCAACCTATCTTTCATTGATATCCTATTACAGATTCTTTGCTACATCTCCATTGGTTAGCTATCTATTCCTTTCTCATTCTATTCATAACCCTTTATTTTGTCTGCTGCTGATCATAGATTTATCCCTGCTTGTAGATTTATATTAATACCATTTCATTTTAAAAACCCTTCAGATTGTTCCCACTCGCTTGTTATTATCTTTCCATCTAAATTTCTTATTTTGGCCACCATACTTGCTAGTTCAACATATTCTATTAGTTTATCACAACCATTGATCCTTTGTTGGGATAGCCTTCTCTTTCCACATTTTTGGGTACAGTATTCTTGCGGCTGCTGTTGCGTAAAGAAATACCGGTAAGTTTTTAACTTTTTTTGTATTCCCTGACCTACTATTGCTAACAGAAATGCTTCTGGTTTTTTGGGGAAAGTGCACGTAAACATCTTTTAAAATTCATCATATATCATTTCCCAGATTTCTTTTTGCAAATTTGCACTGCCACCACATGTGCATTAAAGAGCTCTCTTTATCTAAACATTTCCAACATAAATTTGATCCTCTTTTATACATTTTAGTGAGTTTACGGGGCATCAGATACCACCTGTACATTATTTTTTGAATGCTTTTCCTAATTGAGTAACATGCCAAAAAAATTATCACGTTATTCCACATTTTCCCCCATGCTGAGATTTCTATATTGTATCTAAAATCTGACACCCAGTGAATCATCACTACCTTCACAAACTCATCCTTTGTTTCCCATTCTAATAGGATACTATATATTTTAGATTTTTTTTTTGTTCTTTCCCAAAAATATTTTTTCAAATTGCATCTTAAGCCCATCAAGAGGTCTTCAACTAGATGTTAAATTTTTATTTATTTTTTAATTGCCCTGCAAATCCTTTGATGTAAAAGTCACTAAGGGAACAGGATCACTCCTTGCGGGTTATGTTAATTTTAAAAAAACAACCTATTTACAACATTTCATGGAAGACCAATGACGTGTCTTGAATAACAACCACAGTCTCTCCACTGGTTTTAGTGTCCTTTGATGAACATAGCAAAAGGCTGTTGACAAGGCCCCCCTAAAAAAAAACTGAAGGCCATTCTCCATGCTACTTCCCGTTCTTTCTAAAAGCCAAACAGGCAAGCCATGTGGGGGGGCCTCTGCTTGTGGTTTTCACATCTGAGGCCAGGCAAAACACACACACATCACAGTCACATTCTGTGAGACTTAAGGGGTGTGCAGAAGCATCCATCGCTTGATATTGGCTGCACTTAAAAACACGAAAACAGGTCCGATGCCAGGTTAGCCATAAACTTCCTCAGTGGGGTTGTTTTGTAGCATTTTTGGCTTGTGGGAAATGGCCAGGAAAGCTACAGCCAGGCCAACAGGGCAGTGATACTCTTAGGAAGTCAGGGCAAGGAATGTACACCCAATACATTCACATTTGGTCTTCTCAATCAGCTTAGTCAGTTATGCTCCACCAAGGCTGTCCTTAGTGTTTTCTCCACAAACTTTCCTCAAACCAAAGATCCTCAGTTTATTTCCTTTTCAGCCATCTATTGCATTTCTTTTTCCTGGGGCTGGATCCAACTAAAGGCAGGTGCACATTATGCATTCAAAGCACATTCAGCACACAATTAAAACACAGTACTGTCCCCCAATAATTCTGGGAAGTGTAGTTTGTTAAAAGATGCTGCAAATGGTAGCTTTGTGAGGGGAAAACTACTGTTCCCAGGATTCTCTGAGGGAAAGTTGTGAGAGTTGAAATGTATAGTGTGGATATGCCTTAAATAATTCTCAGAGTAAACCCATTGGAACTAAATGTTTCATGTCCATTACTTTCTGTGAGTCTGAGTATGACCAAGTTAAGATACAGGTTGTTCTTCCTGTTTATAAAGTTGATCTGTAAGGGGGGAAGCTCCAAGCTTTCAAGTTCTCCACAGCTCTTCATGAGGCAAGATATTATATAAGTGGTGGTGGAAGAAGTACAAAAACCAGACTGATGATGTATCCATGAGGTCTGCTAGCAGGCTCATTTCCAAGATGGAGGTTGCATACTCATTAAATCCCTCACAGGTGTCAGGGATCCTGGCTGCGCCCCATCCCAAAGAAAATGAATTCTGTTTGTTAAGGGTTGCTGGGAACTGTAACTCTGTGAATAGTAAACTACAGTTCCCAGAAAAGAGTCCCAGAACTCTTTGAGGGAGAGAATGTGCTCCAAATATGCTTTAAAGGCATAGTGTGCATGCAGCTAAGGCAAAATACCCCACTGTTTCTTTAGAAATGCTGGAAAGTTATCCACCCTCAAAATCCCGATTCCAGAATATAAAATATTCAATATTAATGGCAATATTTGGCTTTTAAAATTGATTTTTCTTTGTTCAAAGGTGTTGTCTGATGACTTGAAAGAGTTGTGTATACTTTATACTGCTTTAACGAAACACACTATTTTGACATTTAAGCACCTAAATTCCCAGCTGTTGTTGTTTTTAAATGGGTCATATCGCAGCAGCTTTCTAGGCCTCTACTTTCAGAGTCTAAAGACTGCATAGATAAGTAAGCATTTCTCCCCATAAGAATAAGAAAACTGCACTCCAAGAATGAATGAACCACTTAAACAAATGGAAAGATGGTTCCAAGAGATGGTTTGGGAACGCTTTTAAAGTAAGTGCACTCTAGGATGGAGAAACATAGCATTATATGTCCCTAGCATGCTGCTTAAGGGAGTTGAGCGAGCATCCGGGATACCACCCAAACTAGAAGAATTAAAAACCATGCAACATCCATCCATCTGTTAATTTACATTTCTGTCTTTTGCCAGCAACAACTTTTTATGAGAGGTCTGAAGCCAAAGAGATGATTACTAAATGGCTGGCAATGGACTTCCCAAGACTGGGTTTGTGTGTCTGTGTGTGGTTGTTTTCTGTGACATGTCATTGATGCAATAAACAGTGTGTCGGTGATGGATTTATGCCGCATTATCCACTCAAAGCGACTAGCATGAGTTTGGCCAAACTGCGGGAGGCAGTGGAGGATAGGGGTGCCTGGCGTGCTCTGGTCCATGGGGTCATGAAGAGTCGGACATGACTGAACGACTGAACAGCAACAGCATCCACACAACATTCTACATTATTAGTTATTCTGTGATGCTTCCCGAAGGTTACTGCATTATTGCTGTCCGGAGGACACTGAAGCACAAAAATAATGTTGGACGGGAAAAGCAACACTGCACCATTTGTGGTATGAAAACGTGCAACATACCACAGGAAGTTACAGGTATATAAATGTAATAAATAAATAGATAATCGATAGATCCGGACACACCCATCCACTCTTACCTGCACTATACTCTCACCTATATGGTCTTTCTTCTTCTTACACTCAGTCACATATGTTCTCATTTAGTTTCACCTCCACCTCAGCATCAGTCTAGATTCTTCCTTTCACTTGCATGTGCTCACATACATTCTTTCGCCCATGAACACCTATATGTTTTCTCTTCCATACTGACATGTTCTGCTCCCAGTCTTGTCAGCCTGAACCTGCAATCCGACGTGGGCAGATTTAAGGCACAAGTTTATAACCTCTGAAACGGAGGACCATGAATCCTGCTTAATGGGCACTTAAAGATTGTCACCGTTTTCGAGGGGTTTTCAATCACACACGGGAAAATTCAGGTTTGGGTTGTTTTATTCTGCTTTTACCCTATATGCTGCTTTGATGGCGTGCCGATCAGAAGGTCGGCGGTTCGAAACCCGGCGGCGGGGTGAGCTCCTGTTGTTCAGTCCCTGCTCCTGCCAACCTAGCAGTTCGAAAGCATGTCAAAATGCAAGTAGATAAATAGGTACCACTCAGGCGGGAAGGTAAACGGCATTTCCGTGTGCTGCTCTGGTTTGCCAGAAGTGGCTTAATCATGCTGGCCAGATGACCCAGAAGCTGTACGCTGGCTCACTCGGCCAATAAAGCAAGATGAGTGCTGCAACCCCAGAGTCGTCCACAACTGGACCTAATGGTCAGGGGTCCCTTTACCTTTACCTTTTAATAATAATAATAATAAATAATATACTGCCTTCTTGCTGAAGTCAAAAGAAAACAACAATGGCTTCTGTCTCGACACATACTGATTGTGTACTTTTTAAACAACAACCATTTCATTGCTGTATTTATTCACCCAGACCCAGCTGAATCTAGGGGTGATGAAGGAGTTTTGCTTGGAGTCTCTGAAACAAACGAGACCTGGAATCTTGCTTAATGTGAAAACCTTAGTGGAGGGAGCTGTCTTCACAACGCCAGAGGATATAATGTAATCTGAACGGCAAACTAACTGATTTATTTCCATAAAGTCTGCAAGATCAAGTTAAACTGTGATGTAACTATAGCAATTTAGCTGGTCATTACCTTCTAAGCCTTACCAGATTCTTATCGCAATCTTAGCATAATAGCTATTAGTGCGATGATCAATAACAGGTCAAGGCAACTAACAAGGTATGCCTCATAATCTACCTTTACCATTGCTACACGGGCTCCGGGACCTGCGTATTAACTTTGCCTTCATCACGGACTCCTGCTGTCTGCAACTTTTAACTTTCCAGAGATCAAAGAAGTTCCCTTCTCTGTGTTGCCACTGTGAGTGACAGCCTAGACATGTGTAATTCAGTAGATCGTTCCCTAGAACAAAAATAATAATACCTCTTCCTTAGTTAGATCGGTATAATCAAAGGGATGGTTTAAAGTGCCTTCATATTGTCCCACAAGGAAAGGTCACTCTTGAGCTTACTGTAACTATTGGGGTCTTTTTAATATATATTGTTTGAAATAATGATGTCTTAGTCAACCAATTCCCTGATAGAGCCTTCATTGAGGTTTTGAAAATAATTTTTAACAATTTGGCTGCAATCCAGAGATCCACATTAGAATGCCTAGGGGCTTGGCCATGCTCAGAGGGATTTAAAACAAAACAAAACACAAAAAAACTTGGAACATTTTGCAGGATCTATTCTGGCTAGAAACAAGTATTTTGCATGCAGGAAGCCCAATCCTGGCATCTGCATTCCAACAGATAAAATAACAGGTGTTGGGACAGATCTCTGATAGAAACCTGGGGAGCTTGGCTGCGAGTCAGTGCAAGCAATACCGGACTAGACTGACCAATGTCTGATTTGGTATAAGGCAGCTTTGGTGGTTAAAACAACTGGCACAGCTACCACTTGCAGTGAGTCCCAAGTTTGGGCCAAGTCCTGGGTACTCAATGTTCAGCTACGGGAGTGGTTTCAGTGGGCGCTAGCTAGAAAGGCTTCACTGCAGAGTCCAATCTCCTGCTTTGCTGGCCTATTTCCTCGTGTTCTGGGAAGGCAGGGCCCTGAACCCAGCTACAAAACTGCTTACCGCACAACAGTCCCATTTTAAGTGGGAGATACCGGATTGACAGAAGCTGCCCCCAGCTTCTCATCTCAATCCTGGATGGTCTGTTTTGGCTCCTGTGCTCTTGTCACGTCAGAGCACGGGACAAAAAGATGGGCGTTTTTTTGCCTCAATCCATGGCATGTGTCAGTTGGCTCACACCAGAATGAGGTGGGGTAGGGTTGGAAGAAGCAATACCTACCTTGGCCCCAGGCTTCACCACTCTTCTTCCTCCTCCTGTCACAGCACTTCCGGAAGCAGGACGTGGCGCAGGTGGAGGAGGAGGCAGAGGTTGTGAAAAAAGGTATGAGATGGGGAAGGAGGGGGCGAGTGGGTGGGCGAGCAGGCGAGGGAGGGGTGAGAGGGCAAGCGAGTGGCGGGATAGGGGGGTGCCCTGATTTGCCCTCCTGGGTTTTTTGGGGTGGGTGGGTACATAAACTGTAACTGTTAAAGGACTCTCTTACTGTGAGTCCAGAAAAACTCTGGGTGCCTAGAAATAGTGGGGTGTCACTTAGGGGCTTTTGTTGGGGGTCAATATTTAATTTGGGGGGTGGGATTTTTTTGCTATTCTTGGGGTGATGTTTTGTATTTTATTGTTCGGCATTACGAATCATAAGGGAGTTTCTCAATTAGATGTTTTCATTGCCTTCTTGTTTAACTGGTAAAATTTTGTTATATTTTGAAGCACGGGCCCCATCTGTACAGTATCACACACAGAACAGTGGTACCTCGGTTTCACAAACTACAGCTTCCGCTGAGGTACCACTGTATTAAGCAGTCATTGCCTCCCCCAAGAATCCTGGGAACTGTAGTTTCTTAAGGGGGCTGAGAGGGGAAAAAAAAATAAGATTTTAGATTTGAGATATGTTGATAAGAATAAGAGTTAAGGTTTAAGATATATTGATTATTGATTATAATTGTAAGATTAAGATTAGATGTGAAAAAGTAGATTTTACAATGTTACAAAGTTACTAAAGAAGATTAGAAATGAACGCAAAAGAGAGGATGTGAGGAAGTCCCAAGTTTAGGATTATAAAGAAGATTAGGATGAGGGATTAATTGTTTTGTTTGTGTCTATTTTGTGCAGTTTGTGTAGTGTTTGTGTATTTGGTGTATTTTACTTTGAAAATCCAATAAATTCTCATTAAAAAAAAAGAGAGTTGTTGGGAGGCTCCATATTTTTTCATATTGTTGGCTACCTTGAGCATGGTTTACTTTGGAAAGGCAGCATGCTAGCACGTTATGATGATGAATGCTTCCTGAACAGGCTGGGACTTTTCTCAAACAATAAATCTCTCATCTTGTTGGCTCTCATCTTGTTCTAATGTCTTCAGTTCCAACTCCCAACTCAACCCCCTCAGTTAAGGACGGAAACCTGTTTTTAGCTCAAGGGTGGTATTCCCTTCTGGGCCACCTCCTGGGTTTCACATACCAGTGGTGGGCAAGGCCAGAGGCAAAAGTGAGCACAGGATAGTTTCTGCCCTCCCAGAAGCTCCATCAAGAAAGCGAGAAGCTTGATAAGAGTTCAAGGACTCTTCACAGGCAGGTAAAAACACCCAGAGACTGCAAAGCAGTGCCAGTGAGGGATGTGTCCTGGAAAATGTCCCGATGGCCAAATGGAGAGGCCTGGAGAGGTGCATTTGCCCCCCCCCCCCAGGCTGAGGTTCCCCATCCCTGCCCTGAGTTGTGACCCCCTGGTATGATTCCTGACTGCCACATGATGTTCTGGATTTGTATGGTTCAGATTTGTCAGCAGCAAACTCCATATTATATCAAAAATTACTTTAAAAAATATTTGCCATGTGGTTTTGTGTTAATAAACACACAGCTTCCTTGGGGGATGGAACTGGTCTTGAGGTCCGTCAGATCCAGGCCCTAGGAAAAAAAAAACCCGCACTGTATTCTGGGGGAAAATATGTACTGAAGTCAGCACTAAGTTACACAGAATAAATCTGCAAGCCAACAGCAATGGCTAGATCTGGATTAGGTCATTGAATTTGGAAAACAGGAGTAATGAGGGCATCAGGGAACATTGCAGACTCTCTCTTGGCAGCAGAGCCCGGAAAATTGAGCTTCTGTGAGGTTAGGCACATTGGTAATCAAATTCCTTCAGAGTATTCGTATATGGCACTGAGCTATGGACTGAGCTAGATGGTAGGAATGAATCTGCATTATTAATACTGCTAAACTGCAGGAGATTTGAGCACATTATTGAAGAATGTTTTGAAATGAGAAAAAAAATGCCTTTTCTGACAGTTATTTCAAAGGAATTTCCATATTTCTGTTCCTTTAACCTCTTCTTGTTTTATATCCATCTTTCCAACTTACTTGAAATTTATTTTAAAAAGTTGCTTTCACTTGACAGAGGAAGATGTCGGCGGTGTATTTTTCTGAGCAATCGCACCCTGATGATTTTACTGTTACCACAGCTTGTAACAGTATTGGTAATAATGGTATTGCACATAACACCATCAGTTGGTGCTAGAGATGCTTCATAAACTATGACAAAACGCGGTTGAATTCCAGGTATTTTTAAACCTTAGCGAAATGCCCATCATTGTGGCAGATGGAATGTGTATGGAGAGAGACCTTGTGTATTGCAAGGATCCCAGAAGGGTGTCTCTGCTCAGAAACACTTTTTATCTACTTCTTATCCAATTCTTGTCACCTCCCTATTAGCAATATAGAAATAAAGGTTCTTAAAGGTTGTTGTAAGTGCAGATTTATGAGGTAACATAGGCACGCTTGAATTCTCTGCACCTATAATTATTTTCCACTGAGGATCTTTAAATCAAAATGTAAAAAGCTAACATCAGCAATTAGGTAAAGGTGCTGATATTCTCAGGTTAGCTTCAACATTTCTGGTCTTTTCTTCTTCATCTTTAACCGGCAAACTCCCATGTGGCTTCTGTCCTCCATTAATCTTCAAGATTTCCAAGTGATAACCCTTGTAGTGCCTCATGGAAGGGAGGACAGACTCTAGTGTTTCCTTTCTTCAACCTCTTGAGGAAGTTTCTTAAATCATACTGTATCCAGGGTCTGTCATGTACTGTCATGTAGGATAACAAAGTGCCACTATACAACCGGAGGCGAGGCAAAGAGATGTTTTTCTTAATGCTTGGACGCCATCTATTCCCTGGTTTCTGCAGGTCAAAACATGTGCAGAAACAGGAAAATAAACTTTAAAATACATACCGTGTGAAACATGCGGCTAGCTCAAAGTAGAGTCATGTTCGGGAATTTGAGTTTAATTAATAACACGTGGGCATTGATATTTCCTCTAACGATCTAATTTATGACTCATTTACAGTGTTGTATTCCAGTGTTTAGATCCACCCCTAGTTACTTTCTGATCAGTACCACTCTGCTACACCTCCATCCCATCTTCCATATTAGAACAAGAGATCATTTAATGTCACAGTGCTAGGCTTGTTTAATTGGCCTTGAACTATCATCTTGTCTTTTTTGAAACGGTCAAAATGCAATTTATTAACTGCTAGGAGAAAACAAAAACAAAAAAGCTCTACTATAAGCCTTCATTTGTATTTCTTTAGGAAGAAAGAAAAACCTCTGAAAACTTTGAAGTGTTTCGTAAACTTTTTTAAAAAAAAAGTTTCAAAGACTATACCAGGTGAAGCATTGAATGAATAACCTTTGGAATGGCAAGGTATAATGGCCAATGATTTCATGTGGGAATCAAGGGGTGGGAGCAGGAAGCAAAGCCCTAGAATTGGAAAAGATTTAATTATAGAAACCAACTTACTGCTTTTGCCTGTTTTGTGATTATATCAGCCGGCTAAGAGGCTGAGCAGACTCCATACGCCTACAAGAAATTAAACCCCTTTCAAAGGGTACAGTCACAATGCAAGGATTTTAAGACCTTTCCTGTTCATTAAAATATATTTGAAGACTGATAAATCTCCCCGAGTTGTCAAACAGCCATCTTTTATGCCTTACTTTAGAAGCTGGATTGGAGAGATCTGAGAAGAGTAAACAACCATATACAGCAACCCCAGAACTTTTGTGCACCTTCTCCCCACCCGCACCCTTTTAATAAAATAAGGCTGTATATAGCATATATAATGGATATGAATGGAAATAATAAGAGGGCAAAGAAAGAATGGCAATGCAAAATTCGGAAGCAAATAGATTCAGTAGAGTAAAAATTCAGGACTTCTTCCTGTCCTTGGTAGGGCGGCCGTTGACACATCAAGAGGACACAAATTTACATAAGCTAATTTATTCCTATACAGTGGTACCTCGAGTTACAAACACTTCATGTTACAGACTCCGCTAACCCGGAAGTAGTACTGTATATGTACTTTTAGAACCAATGCTATAATTTAAATAGAAATATATCTCGCCATGGTGGGGGAAGACTGTGACCAGGTCCTGCATAGTCCTGGGCCATGTTCACACCACACCTTTAAAGCATGATGACATACCCTCCAATATTTATCTGATGAAAATAAGGACGTCCCATTCCATAACAATAATTTTACTATTTATACCCCACACATCTTATTGGGTTGCCCCAGCCACTCTGGGCAGCTTCCAACATATATAAAAATGTCCTAAGGAAAAGCGGGACATTCTGGGATCAAATCGGAAACTGGGACAGCTTCTCTAAATCAGAGATGTCCCTGGAAAATAGGGGCACTTGTAGGGTCTGCTGTGATACCACTTTAAACAGGCATGGCTTCCCCCAATTAATTATGGGAGCTGTAGTTTGTGAAGGCTCCTGGGAGTTGTGAAGAGACCCCCGTTTCCCTCATGGAGCTACAATTAATCCCTCTTCACAGGGAATTGTTGCTCAGACGTCTCCTAACAACTCTTGGAACCATGAGCAAATCACAGCTCCCAGAATTCTTTGGGGGAAGTCATGACGGTTTGAAATGGTCTCATAGTGCTTTAAAAGCTATGGTGTTAATGCGGTCTGGGTGCTGACTGCTGACAGGCAACATCCAAGGCCTCAGCTTTCCTTTCTTATGGTTCTTTATCTTTAAACTGGTCTCGGACCGGGCAGCCCTTCCGTTAGAGGACTCATTTAATCAGAGGATTGCCCTCTGGAAAACAGGACAAGTAGACACCCCATGTGAAGAAGAAAATTAAGTGCTTGCTTAACTCTCTCCTTTCGGCTGCAGTGGCTGGTTCACTTTCCAGGCCTGTCGTATCGGCAACAAGCCTAGCCTTCTTTAATTTGTTCCGTTTCACTGCCAAGTCTATAGAAACCAATGTGCAAATAAGAAGCATTCTGCTACACAACAGCAGACTAATCCTGGCTATATCAAATGTTGGTGTGGTTTTCTTCTTGATTCTGCAAGTGTAGATACTTTTAGAAATATTGTTGTAGTGACAGGGATTAAAATATTATTTTCAGTGTTGTGAAATGACTTTCATCTGTTTTTAGATAGAAAGGTACAAAACATGGCTGGTTTGTTTGTTTTTAAGTGATGATATGAAATTTTGTCATGGGATGCTTTAGCTGAGATTCCTGCATTGCAGGGGGTTGGACTTCCAACTAAGATTCTAAGATTCTATGATATTTTTATGAACTGGGAAACCTCAGTGTTTGCTTTGACACGTGAATGCATCATTCTGTTTGTGGACCAAAATTTGTCACCCAGTAGCCATTTTACTCAAGCACTTTAAAGTCCATTATTTTACACCCAGTAAAGTAAAGTATTTCCCCCTGATACTGCATTTCTTGCTGTGGCAAGTGCAATGTATTGCAATGCGCCTAGCCTAATTTTTTTTAAGCTGTTTTCAACAAGAGAAGCATCAAATTGAACACCAAGCTAGCCAATGCACTATGCATTTAACGTGCCTGATTTTTTTTTGTATTGTTAAAAAAAAAGGTGGGGAGCAATCAGGATTGGGACCATGGCACTCACAGAGAAAAGAGTTAGCACCGAGGTTCCCCAGGATGAGTTGCATTAGGCTACATTATTTCATTTATTTAAAATATTTGTAGGCTGATTTTTAAGGTCAACCCTACCAAGGCAACTTCCAACATACAAATTCACACTATAAAATCAATACAAGTCTAAAACCATAAAGCATCATAAAACATAACTATTGGGGAGTGCAATGAGAACCAAGAATTATACTAAACCCACAGATAAGGGAATTCTATTCAGTTCACATTTAAATGCAAATCTGCCTAAGTTATGCTTTCCAAAACTACAAATGAAGCAAAGTGCAGCCATGCTCCCAAATTCTCACCTCTCCAAATTTTGCAATGCAATTCTCCAGCCATGCAGTGTGTACTAAAATGCATGTGCTGTGGTAAAGTGTGCATAAAAAATGTATATATTGGTAAGAATAGCATAGAAAATGCATGTGTTGAGCGGCACTGGAAAATTTGGAGAAGTGCAAATTTTGAAGGATGGCTGTTTCAGTTTGCCAATTATTTCAGAAAATGAGGCAGGTTCACATTCAAATTTGAACTGAATCAAATTTCTCCTTCATCCTTAGCAGTAATGCCAGCTTCCTTCCCAGAACAGAAAGCATATCTAGGAAGGCAACTTGCTTCAAGACCACCCCTCCCACGATTCTTCCCGAAATGAACCAACAATCTTCACTAGTTATTGCTTCTGAATCACCTCCACATTTTATACATGTGTAGGACTTTGTAGGAGGAGACTCTTGAGAGTCCCATGGATTGTAAGAAGATCAAACCTATCCATTCTTAAAGAAATCAGCCCTGAGTGCTCACTAGAAGGACAGATCCTGAAGTTGAGGCTCTAGTACTTTGGCCACCTCATGAGAAGAGAAGACTCCCTAGAAAAGACCCTGATGTTGGGAAAGATGGAGGGCACAAGGAGAAGGGGACTACAGAGGATGAGATGGTTGGACAGTATTCTCGAAGCTACTAACATGAGTTTGGCCAAACTGCGAGAGGCAGTGAAGGATAGGCGTGCCTGGCATGCTCTGGTCCATGGGGTCACGAAGAGTCGGACACGACTGAACGACTGAACAACAACAACAAGGACTTTGTTGATGATGTTGGACCCTTACTTTGCAGGGTGGTAGTGGGGAAACAAGGGACTTTGATTTAAAAAGTGCCTTTCTATAGATTGAAAAATATCGAATAAGGAGAAGCAGTAACATAGTACTTCATGCCAGCAAAGTGTGGTAAATTTATGAAAATAAAAAGCATTCTGAAAATCCTCAAAGGTTTGAGGGGCGGAAATCTCATAGGACTACATCATTATACTTTGAATTTAAAGTACATTTTCATGTATCACTTTTCTAGCATTTGAAAAGCCTCCCAAGACTTTAAAATGTACATTGGACCTTAACCTAAAAGGAACTGCCAAAAGAAGGATGTAAGGGAATTTTATTTGATTTATATGGGGTGATAATAATATGTCAAGGCAAGTTAGTCCAGGTTCTAACTCTGGCGCTGTTCAAGTGTATTTTGGCAACTACGCATTGCCGAAAACTTTGTGCCAGCTGGAATGGCTTGCTCATAATATTGCACACATTTGACTGGGGTTTCTTAGGAATGGACAGTGTGCTGCAACGGATAGAATGTCGAACTAGGATGGAGGAGCACCAGATTTTAATCCCCACTCAGCCCTGAAGCTCATGGGATAACTCTGGACCAGTCACTATGCCATAGGGTTGTTGTAGGGGTGGGGTTGGTGGAGATATATAAAAGGCAAAATACACAGGTAATATGTATAAATCACAATTTGCTCAAAGGCACCCGGGACAACTCGCAAACTGTAAAAATCACAAATCTAAGAGTTGTAATTACTGTGTAAGATAGTTATACCTGTGAGTTCAATGCATTTCAGTGCTGCCCATTGAATGGCGATGGAGACCCAGGTAACTCTTTTCTATTTCCCCACATTTACACAACATCCTTATGTTCGGTACCTACACACTTCCATGGAAGGAAGGCTCTTTGGTGGAATAGAGGTAAGCAATTTTTGCCAACTCTTCCTCCCCTTGCAGTCCCCCAGGCCACCTCTTATTGTGAGGGTCTCCAGCCCTCTGAAGCAGATTTGAGGTTCATTTGTATTAGCAAAAATCACCTCCTTCCCTATTACACTGATGGTGGCCTCCATAGGATGTAAGCACCTTCCATCAGCAGATGAACACAATTGGGCAGAACTTTCCCCCTTTGCAAAGCCTGCAAATTTGCCACTTATTAAACAGCATTGACTTTGTAAACATACTTTTAATAATCTAGTCTGTCATGACCTTTTGAATCTGATGTGTTAACCTTTTCACACTTAATTCCTAAATTATTCAATAAAGGTAAAGGGACCCCTGATCGTTAGGTCCAGTCGCGGATGACTCTGGAGTTGCGGCGCTCATCTTGCTTTACTGGCCGAGGGAGCCGGCGTTTGTCCGCAGACAGCTTCCGGGTCATGTGGCCAGCGTGACAAAGCTACGAACCAGAGCAGCGCACGGAAACACCGTTTACCTTCCCGCCAGAGCAGTACCTATTTATCTACTTGCACTGTGTGCTTTCGAACTGCTAGGTTGGCAGGAGCAGGGACCGAGCAACAGGAGCTCACCCCGTCGTGGGGATTTGAACCGCCGACCTTCTGATCGGCAAGCCCTATGCTCTGTGATGGTCAAGGATTATTGTTGCTGTGTTTAGTAAATACAGGCCTTGATGAATACTGGGCTATATGATCAAATTACTAATGCCTTATTACTGTTAACAAGTGTCTCACAAAAAAGGACTCTCTTTATAAAGACTCCTTTATTTATTTGTTTAAAAATTTACAAACCACTTTCATATAAAATATCACAAGGCAGTGTAAAACTGGGGAAAACTACTACAGTAAAAGCAATTAAAACATGTGCTACACACCAGTAAAGCTGGTGAACCTTCCCCCCCCCCCCAAGGAAGATCCAATGTATTGCTCCTCATAAAACAGGCATGTTATAAGATCACTGCCTGACTGGGAGTTGTGCCCAACTGCTCTTTTCTACTCAGATTGGCGTACCTTAGGACTCATCAGAATTAGGCATTTAAAGAAGTATCATAACACTTTGAACAGTCATGGCTTCCCGCAAATAATACTGGGAAGTGTAGTTTGCTAAGGGTGCTGAGAGTTGTTGCGAGACCCCTGTCCCCTCGCAGAGCTGCAATTCCCAGAGTGGATTAACCACCAATGCCTCTTCCTAAGAAACTCTGGAAATGGTAACTCTGTGAGGGGAAAAAGAGTCTCCTAACAACCTTAAAAAATGTGTTGCCCCTTTTCACTTTGGTTGTGTGTTTATAATTTGTAGTGCAGCGGGCAATACAGCATGAGCACTTGCAAATGTTCCCTTTGTCTTCTTCTGTCTGTCTTCAGACACAATGTGATCTCTGGAAATTTGCGAGAGGTCCCTACATTTACATCATGTTCACTGCAGCTCCAAGCACCTTTTCAACAAGTTTCTTTTCTCTGTGGAAACAACAAGGAAAAGATTTGAGCCTCTGGAATTGTTGTCTTTCCCCTGTTGCAAATTAGAAGGAAATAGATCTGGAAATCATTGGAAGACAATAAACACAATTGTGCTGTATCACATTTTTACAGTTGCTTTTCATAGCTGATTTGCTCTCAGGACATCATGCTTGCTTCTGATGCATGAAACCACAGAACCACAATCAGCTGATTTCATAATTTACTTCTTCCTGTCTCTCTGGATAGCCAAACTAAAAGAGGGGAGGAAAACCCCCAAAGCCCACCATTCCTAATTCGAACCACCTGTCCTAGATACATGGATACAGACGCCGTGGGTGTAACCGACTTCCATTAAAATCAATTGGAGATCGGCCGTTGACTTCTTTGAGAGGCTGATTGCACCCTTTATATTGGAAAAGTAGTCATGTTTTCTTAAATATGCAAACTTTGTGGCTTTCCCAACATCAACCTCAATTTTCATTAAGGCAATATATGATCATTAGTGCACAACAAAATGACAAAACTAATCTTTTATTTACTTTGAGTATTGCTCTGTATGCAGACTAAATGATTTTATTTATTCATTGTAATTCACTCTGCGATTTTCTATAACAAAAATATTTGTCTAGATATCAAGATACTTAATGGCTATGGAAAACAAATGGACAGATTTTCTAGTCCAGATGAAGTCAGTGGGACTTGCAATCACACTGTTAAGGCAGGACTTGTCATCTGAGATTTTTAAATTACATGTATCAAATAAAATCTTTCTGATTAATTGGGTGACTGTTTTATTTGACCATTTAAAAAAATAGTCAATTAATTGATTGAATATTGACTGTATAATTGTAGCCCCCCCTTTTTTGTAATGTTTTAATCTAGTACTAATACTTTTTTCTTCTTCTTTGGCGATCACTTGTGGCCGAGTAAGATTGTCTTCCATAAACATGGTCTTAACAGTGAGTCTGTAAGTGACTGTGGAGGCTAATTCTGGATCCACAATTCCTTCCACAGTGGGGACATAGGTTTCCAGGCGGGAGTTAATTACGGTGAGGGTTTGATGAACATGCCTTCCTCTTAGCACGTTTTCCCCTTTTGTCAAAGCCCATGACACCTTTGGTAAAGGCCATTCTCCATTTGGAGTGCTCGCAGGCCAGTGTTTCCCAATTGCTGGTATTTATACTACATTTTTAAAGATTTGCCTCGAGGGAGTTTTTAAACATCTTTTGTTGACCACCAGCATTACACTTTCCATTTTAAAGTTCAGAATACAGTGGTTGGTTTGGAAGACAATAATCAGGCATCCACACAACATGACAAGTCCAACGAAGTTGATGTTGAAGAATCATTGCTTTGACAATGACAGTAAGAGCTGTTCAACAGTGGAATTTGCTGCCAAGGAGTGTGGTGGAGTCTACTTCTTTGGAGGTCTTTAAGCAGAGGCTTGACAGCCATCTGTCAGGAATGCTTTGATGGTGTTTCCTGCTTGGCAGGGGGCTGGACTGGATATCCCTTGTGGTCTCTTCCAACTCTATGATTCTATGATCTTTGCTTCTTCCAGTACACTGGCATTAGTTCGCCTGTCTTCCCAAGTGATGTGTAAAATTTTCCAGAGATACCGTTGATGGAATCTGTCAAGGAGTTGGAGATGGCATTTATAAGTGGTCCATGTTTCACAAGCATACAGTAAGGTTGGTAGTACAATAGCTTTGTAAACAAGCATTTTGGTTTCCCTGTGAATGTCCCGGTCCTCAAACACTCTGCACTTCAATCAGGAGAAAGCTGCACTCGCAGAGTTAATGTGATACTGGATTTCGGCATCATTATATTTCCTTGTGGAAAGATAACTGTCCAGGTAGGAGAAGTGATCGACACTTTCCAACGTTACACCATTGAGCTGGATTTGTGGTGCTGCAGAGGGGTTGTTTTGTGCTTGTTGATGCAGCACTTTGGTTTTTTGGATGTTGAGCGATAGGCCAGCTCTTCACAAGCTTCTGTGAAGATAATTAAGGATGGTTTGGAGGTCATCCTCTCAGTGTGCACACACTACGTTGTCATCAACATACCGAAGTTCTGCGATCAAAGTTATGGTAACCTTACTCTTTGCTTTCAGTCTATACAGGGATTGGTTTTGCTCTCTGCATTGTTCTTGAAGCTGTTGAGTGGTGAAAGTCATGTTCACTGTTCCCTATGAAAGTCGAAAACCATTTGGGATATTGTTAGGAGACGGTTTGCAAAGATCATTGCAAGAATTTTGCCGGCCGCAGCTAATAAAAAGATGCCTTGATAGTTTCCATAATCCGTTCCATCACCTTTTTTTAAAAAAAGATTAATAATTTGGGCATCCCTAATGTCTGTTGGGATCTCCTCTCTCTCCCAGATTTTTTCGATGAGCTTGTGAAGTTATGTAAGTTCAGTTCCTCCCGCTTTGAAGACTTTGGCAGGTATCCCACCAGGTCCGCTGGTTTTTCAATTGGTTAATAGCTGTACACAACTCTCCCAGATTTTGAGATACTGCAAGCTCATCTCTAATTTGTTTTTGCGGAATTTGTGAGTGGACCTCAGCAGCTACGGTGGAGTTGCAGTTAAGGAGTGGAGTTGCAGTTAAGGTAGTGGAGTGGCCGGCCAGACCTCTTAGGGCACGCATAGGCAAATTTGGCCCTACAAATGTTTTGGGACTGCAACTCCCATCATCCTTGACCACTGGCCCTGTTAGCTAGGGATTATGGGAGTTGTAGTCCCAAAACATCTGGAGGACCGAGTTTGCCTATGCCTGTTTTAGGGGATAGATTCCAAAGATGTGATGCTATGTCAAAGAAACTAAAGTATAGGCTTTTATTTTTTGCAACCAAGGCTGCAACCATATGCAGAATAAGTCCCATGTGGGAGTAAGTCCCACTGAATTCAAACAGATTTAGTTCTGAGGTCATGTACTGAGTTCATTTAAAGGACTGAACTGTAAATATTTAGTTATGCTTAGAGCAAACAACTGGAAGTCTCACTGATTTCACTGAGTCCATTCAAAGCATGACTAAACCTAGATTCAACCATACACCTCTATCCTGTTTATGTCTGAATGGAAATTATGGACATCAGATATGCAGTCTTTCTGGCACTCAGTGTTTCATTGACTATTAGTTTAAAACTATTTTGATAGTATTTTCATTTCTCTTTTGTCATTGGCATCTTGCATTTATGCAAATCTTTTACCAGCTCAGAATAACAATGATTTAACTCAGGGGACAGAAATTGCTTAATGGTTGAATGTGATTAATCATGTACAAATGATTGAATAATATTTCCTCTCTCTTGATTGCTAAAATCCTACAGGGGAATAAAACCTCAATTCATTGTCTCCGGAGAGTTATTGATGGTCACTGACTAATTGTGGACAAAAAATAATAATATCAGTAGTCCATTACAGTCTGATAAATATTCCAAGCATATATGACACATTTGAGTTGATATGTATTCTGAACATGTACTCCAATAATTCTCTCATCAGAGCTGCCTTGTTACCCTAACGCTCTGCAGATACTGATAATTAATCAACTGCATCGAATCTCTACAGAGTAAACAAATCTGCCACATGTGTGGGATGATTATGTTTTGTGTACTGTAGTTGGGAAGATTTCCCCGCTTAATATATTCATGCCAAAGGCATCCTCGGTTGCAAAGTATTTTTTGTCACTCATGGGGAAAAATTACTTTCTTCTTATTTAGAATAGATGTTCTCCGCATGTTATAGGAAAACTCTCAACTGGTGTAAATTAGAATGGAGTCCTTGAAATCTGCAGACCTGTGCCGATTTAGGCCACCTGAGGATCTAGCAAGCTGAATATTTATGGGACAGTTTGCAAAATGTAAGATTGTTAAACATCTCTATTTTTGGTATTTTCTCCCCCCCCCCACTTTCCTTTCCCCTTTTCTGCATTGTACTTGGGGATGATTGAAAAGGCTTTTTTCCCTTGACTTGAGGAAACTCATCTGAGAAAGATTATTTCCAAAGTAGTTCTGACAGCCTTCGTACAAACTTGTTCCACAATAACAGTTCCTCCTTAAGTGCCAAACTCTGCATGCATGTGTGTAAATCCAAGGACAATGTGGAAGAATTGTGGTGGAATCCACAGGAGGGTGTGTGTGTATTCCATGTGGAGTGCAGACACACACTGACAGACACTCTGGCATCATGTAATCCTATGAAGTGCCGGCCCTACCATTAGGCAGGAAGCTGATCCGGGCAGCAGATCCTGGGGCAACCCCATCCCCTTGAGTTGCCTAAGCCAGCTTGCTCTGCACCTCTTAAGCTAGCCAGCTTCCCTTAAGTACCCTGATGAAGAAGGATGCTGTCCTGTTACCAGTGCTGAAGTAAGATTCAACTGTACCTAGAATCTTGTCTTTTGCCTCAGGCAGCAAAATGTATTGGCCTGGCCTTGATCCTATGTTTCACCTAATGCTACAAGTTATGTGGGTTTAAACATATTAAATTCAGTGGGTTTAATTCTGCACTGGATATGGTTACACAATGGCTGTTACAGGGAATCCTGCTAGTGCCAATGGAAGCTGCTCATTCTATTTGCAGCCCAAAGCACCACACTTCAAGCTGTATTTCTCTGTACAGTGGTACCTCGAGTTACATACGCTTCAGGTTACAGACTCTGCTAACCCAGAAATAACGCTTCAGGATAACTTTGCTTCAGGATAAGAACAGAAATCGTGCTTTGGCGGCGCAGCGGCAGTGGGAGGTCCCATTAGCTAAAGTGGTGCTTCAGGTTAAGAATAGTTTCAGGTTAAGAACGGACCTCCGGAACGAATGAAGTATGTAACCAGAGGTACAACTGTATTCCCCAATACCCTGGGGCAAGTGGATGAAAAAAAAGAATTAATCACAGTTTTACGTTCAGACAGTTGAGTCTTTTGGCTCAACCCTTATGCATGTTTACTCAGAAGTTAAGTCTCATCAAGTTCAGTGGTAAGTGTGCATGGGACTGCAGCCACTGGTACAGTTTTGAACATCAGTGTTTAATCTTGGGACACCTGAAGTTATAAGAAATATGTAATTTCTCTGAGCATGTGCGGTGTCTTTTATATCCATAGCACTGATTGGATCCACCTTAGCCAAGAACAGAACAAGGGGAGTGTGACCTTGCTGCAGCTTTTGGTATGATAGACCATGGCATTTTTCAGGACCAGTTCTGTGAGATGGGTTTGAAGGAACTTCTTCTTCTTTGGCGATCACTTTTGGCCGAGTTAAGATTGTCTTCCATAAACACAGTTTTAACAGTGAGTCTGTAAGTGACTGTGGTGGCCAGTTCTGGATCTACACATCCTTCCACAATGGGGACATAGGTTTCTGGGCAGGAGTTGATCACGGTGAGGGTTTGCCAAGCGTGCCTTCCTCTTAGCACGTTTCTCCCTTTTGTCCCGAGTTCGAGCATCTTCAAAGCCCATGACACCTTTGGTAAAGGCTGTTCTCCAATTGGAGCACTCAAAGGCCAGTGTTTCCCAGTTGTTGGTGTTTATACTACATTTTTAAAGATTTGCCTTGAGAGTCTTTAAACCTCTTTTGTTGACCACCAGCATTATGTTTTCCATTTCTAAGTTCAGAATAGCTTTGGAAGATGATAATCTGCACAACATGACCAGTCCAATGAAAATGGAGGAACTATGTCACAGTGGTTCCAGTCTCATCTATGTAGCCAAGTCCAGAGGGCAGCATTGGGAGAACACTTTTGGCTCCCTAGCAGTTACACTATGGGGTGTTGCAGGGCACTATTATATTCCCAATGATAGTGCTGCAGCCAGAACTTAGGTGATGTGGGCAAGGTGCCATCAGTATACTGATGACACTCAGCTCTATTTCTCCACAGCATCTGAATCAGGCATAGCTGTGTGGGCTTAGCAGTAGAGGGATGAAGGAAAACAAGTCAAGCTTAGAAGTTAACAAGATGGAGGCACTGTGAGCAAATGGTTCCCATGTCTGAGGAAGTGGCCATTTTCCTGACCTAGTCAGAGTTGCATCCCCCTGAAGGAGCAGGTACACAATCTGCAGGTGCTTATGGATCCAGTTTTGTGGAGGCCTTGGTAGCCTCAGCGGCTATGAGCAGCTTTGATTGGCTTCAGCTGGCATGTGGTTGCTCCTGGCCTGAGAGAACTTGATCACAGCAGTCCAGGTAGTAGGGACTTCATGACTGGATTACTGCAGTACATCCCATGCAGGACCCCTCATGCTTGGTCCAGAAACCAGTTAGTGAAGCATGCAGCATCACAACTGCTGACTGGAGGGATATTTGCACCGGCTGCCAATTCGTTACTGGACAAGATATTACTATTAGCATATAAACCCCTTAACAGTTTGCGACTATTTCACTTGAAGGACTGACTCAAGTCACTGCCCACTCAACCACTTTGATTTGCAGAACCGGTTCCTTCCATCTCAACGATTCCAAAATGTAGAGATCCAGAGATTCACAATCTCACGGCTCTTGAGGATTCCTCAACCTCACGTAGCGCCGGCAGGCATGCAGAGCAGCTTCCGGGGCTTAACCCATGGCAACCACTGGAATTTGCGCCTGCTTTTAGGCTGCAATCCAATATACAGTACCACCCCCTTACCCCGGGAACACATCCCATTTAAACTTGATGGGCTTTACTTATGATAAGGCACAGGCAGGAATACGCCACCCCCACCCGTATAGGCTACATATGCTGCATGCAGCATTCCCTCTCCACGGGATGCAGCTGCAGGAGGTTAAGGTACGAATTACCAAAAAATAAAAATAAATAAATCCTAAAGTCTCTCCACGCCGCAACCTCCGGGATGGCTTTGCCCGCCAGTGCGGCTACATGTCACCTTATTGGCCGGATATTGGTCGACACGCGCCTACCGGGCGGCCAGGCCGGAGGACACAGGCGGATCACGCGCGCCGCAGCGGGTTCCCGGGGGCCGCCGGCAGCCAATGGGCGGGCGGCGGCGGCGCTTCCTCTCTCCTGGTTGGTGCGTCTGCGAGGACGCCGCTCGCCGCTGCCGCCGCCTCCGCTCGCCTAGCCAGGGGGAAAGGGCCGGCTGCGCAAGGTAAAGCATGGCTGCCAAGGTAAGTCATGGAGCCCGGGCGCCGCGCGCAGAACAGCGCGGGCTGCGGCTGCGGCTGCGGCTGCGGCTGCGGCTGCTGCTGCTTCGTCTTCTGCCCCGGCAGCAGCCGCGCCACTTGCTTCCCCGGGCCTCCAGGCGGCCGGGAGGGGAGAAGCGGGGAGGCTGCCAGAGTTGACCTAGGGCCTGTCCTTGGCACAGCTTGGCCCCCTTTTTGGGGGGAGGGGACATCCCTCCCGCATCGGGGGAAGGGCCAAACCGAGGCCAGCAGGTCGTGCTGCTTCCGGAAACCCCAAAGAGGAGGCGAGGCTTCAGGGAAGAGCCTTTTGGCTAGCATGCAGATTCACCAGCAAGCGCCTCCCCCCCCTCCAACGGAGAGGTTCCGGGGCTGAGGGTTGCTTCCTAAAAGCATAGCCCACAGGCCCCATTTCGCTCGCCCAGCGTCCCGTTTCCCAACAGAGGCCGGGCAGATACTTATAGGAACCCCAGCAGCAGGTTCCCCGCTGGCAGCCGCCTCTCCGCTCTTGCTGCCTTCCTTGACATTCGTAGGTACACTGCCCTTGTGCATGGAGGTTCTGTTTTGCGGTCAGGCTCCAGAGCCATGGATGGAATGGAAGCTTGCCCTGTAGGAGCTGGAATATTGCTTCCCTCTGGCAGCGTTCATGGAGGTGTTGAAACATCCTGTGCTGAAAAGAGAATGCTCTGGGTGTGTTCAAAGACAGCTTTATATGGTTGGTTCATTGGCACTTAACACTAGAAAGCGGGTCCTGGGGCTAAGGCCTAGCACAGTAGGTCTTGACTGGCAACGCTAGTTAGCTCCACATTGGTACCTGCCTTCAGTGCTGTGTTTGCTCCCTAATTAGGATGAGCCTTGAGATTTCTGTAAAATGCCTCTGTATTACAATGAAGTGACTTTTAAGGCCCATTTCCACCTGCAGTCCTTTTCAGTTTGCAAAGCACACTTACCTCAGAAACTGGATTTACTATTTTCCAATATATAAATCCATTATGCACATTTATGGGAGCTATGCAATATAGCTTCACAGTTTCCTTTTTAAAAAAATAATACTTTCCCAACTATAATGCCTGTACAGTTCGGAGCATTGAGACCAACACAAAGGTCACATTTATGTAAGGACTTTGGTTTGAACAGTGATAGTCACCTGACTTTCATTGACAGTTTTCCAAGTTCAGATAGTTAGAGGCTGAAGGCTGCCTGTCAGCCAGAAGGAGAAATGTCTTAAAGTTACCTTGAAAAACCAAACATAAACCTTCTGGCAAAGTGGTGGCAATTTGTGCAAAGCTACAATAGAATGCTAGGAAAATCCTATGCTTAAAGACGCCTTATATCTTCTGCAGCCTTACAAACCCTACAAACAGGACAGTGTTTGACTGCACTGAACATGCTCTGCATTATAGACAGCCAAACAAGCAGAATGAATGAGTGAATTAAATCAAAGGCCTTGCATCATTTGGTAGCCTATTCACACATACAAACTATACATGCAAACCGTCATTCACACAATATACCATAGACAGAAGTTCTCTACACTTCAGTACATGTTCAGCTGCTGTCCATCGAGCATATTCTAAGCAAAAATAGAGAAATCTTAAGGTCATATTGAACCACACCTTGTTCTCATGTAAATGTAGTTAGAACCCTAGTTAATAAACTATTTTAAGTTTTCCAGAAGCAGTTATGTGAGTGCTTACAAAGAATATTCTAAACAATTTCTTTTAAAAAAGTAAGAGGTTGCTAGCACTGTTTTTGACAATTGCTGACAAACATCTGCCTATTAAACTACATTAAAGCCACCCCTGTTCAGAACCCTGATCCTTAATGTTGTCAAAGCTGCCTGCGGTGCTATGATAAAGTGATCACACCCTAAGAGAAGCCACTGTGTTGTATTGATTATAACCTGCTTATGGGTGCAGAGCAGCCTTCCCCACAGTTATTCTCCAGATGTTTTGGACTACAACTCCCATCTGCCCCAGCCAGCTCCCAGGTTGGAGAAGGCTGGTGAACAGGTTTCATACCCAAAACCCTAATCATGGCTATGTGGAGGTAAGTCCTGTTGAAAGCAGTAGACTTGCTCCAAGTTTAGCAAGTTTTAAGTGTGTTAAGGGTGTGGATCGGCTTGCAGAGCAAAACTTTGGTGTAAGGCTTGAAACAGAAGTCTTTAGTTTGAGAGACGGGCAATTTGTTTAGTACAGAGGAGCTTCCTTCAGTCTTATCGTGGAAAACCACGCAGTCTGAAGGCTGAAAGGAATATCGAGGATCAGTCCTGTACAACCATCTATTTTGACACATTTGCTCTAGAGCTGACCATCTCGTATTTATCCATTTAAAAAAAAAAGAAAGTGAGTGAGTAAAAATCCATAGTTGCCTTTGGTAGATTGACAAGACAGGTTATCCTTCATTGGAATGGTTCATGTTACAATATGCCTGGAGGAATATATGGTAGAAACCTCTCAGCAGATGTTTATATTAAAGCATGTTTATTTCGCATTGCACATAGCGATTTTGCTTGCAGGAAAACAGTATACAAATGCGAGAGGAAGCCTTGGTTGACTGTAGCTCCTCACCATAGTTGTACACAGTGAACTGTACATATGCAGCGGGGCTATCAAAATTATGTGGACTTAAAATCATGAACATTATCAGCTTTGAATGCTTTCCTTTCCTTAAGATGGTATCTAAAAACCTTATGCACTTCTGGCATTAAGTCAAACACAGTTGCCGTTCCAGTGCTAGGCTTGTAGGTTTGTGCTGTAAATATATAGGGTAGAGTGAAGCCCCTCTTTGAACCTGTAGAGCTTCCTGGGCACTGGCAGTTTTCAATTCAGTACTGGAAGTTCAGGCTGCGTATCCTAGTCTTTTCTTAGCTCCATGTTTTCCCCTCCCATCACAAATTCTAGAAACTTTGGAATGAAAGTTAAGCTTTTCTTGGAAGAGCGTTCTGACTGCTCTCTTAAATGCAAAGCATGTGTGTTTTTAAATGGGCCCTGGACAATTGGCATGGTTACAGGTGACATGGTATATATATAGTGTTTTCTAAACATAGCATTCTATAGAGATCTGAATTATTTCTTAGTATATATATGGGGGGGCTGGGGCGGGGAGGAAAGGGACAGAGGTTTAATGAACTAAAGTGTTAAATTATGGTGGAAGGTGCAGAAGGACACTGAAATAAGTAGAGTCAGCATAGCATGAGTTTGATCCTGCATGCAAACTACTAGAGGGGCTGCCTAATTTATTACATTTATTTAATATGCGGTCCCAGGATGGATTACGTGGACCTCAGTACTATACAATAAAATATGCAAGACATAAGCATTACTAGAGTATAAATTAAGCTGTAGCAACAGCAGTCAGAAATGACAAAAACACTACAATGAAAGGCATATTCTGATCTCATCTTCCACCACCAGAAGTCTGTGCAAAAAGGGTGCATCTTGACCACACATCATGGGTGTAGCCAAGATTTTTGTTGGGGGGGGGTGTCAGAACCTCAGCTAGCTATGTATTTTTATGGATGGGGGGCGCAGCTGCCCCTTCCTGCCCCCCCCCCCCGGTTACATCCATGCCAGACATCAAAATTTGTACAGTGATGTATCTTGGAGGGGAGGGCATTCCCCAACCTGGGGGCCACCACACCGAAGCTCAAATATGTGCCTAAGGTTCAGGCTGAGTTGTGTGAAAATACACCTCTGATCTGTCTAGTCCAATAACGTTCCGTTTGATTTTTCTCTTCAGCCAAACAATGGATTGGTGAGTCGTGGGTATTTTTCTGAGTCGTTGATATTTTTTTCTGCATTTGCTTGAGACCTGTCCTGTGTCAGCATCCTGCATGATGGCTTTTTAAAATTAATTTTATTCATTTTTGTATACCCTCAAACTCATGTACCCTTTTGTATCCTGTTGCATTGTACTTTAAATGATGTGTTTAAGGTTTCCAGATTGTTCCCCCCCCCCTTGCAAAAGAACACAACCCACTTGGATGCATAGGGTATTTGAGAGTGAATAGGACTTTTTTTGTAAATTGCAGAAGGCTAATATAAGCATTCTTTTTTATGGTCTAATACAGAAAGATTATAAGTACCACTGCAATCGGACGCAGGTGTTGTTGTGGGTTAAACCACAGAGCCTAGGGCTTGCCGATCAGAAGGTCGGCGGTTTGAATCCCTGCGACGGGGTGAGCTCCTGTTGCTCGGTCCCAGCTCCTGCCAACCTAGCAGTTCGAAAGCACGTCAAAGTGCAAGTAGATAAATAGGTACCGCTCTGGCGGGAAGGTAAACGGCGTTTCCATGCGCAGCTCTGGTTCACCAGAAGCGGCTTAGTCATGCTGGCCACGTGACCCGGAAGCTGTACGCCTTCTCCCTCGGCCAATAAAGCGAGATGAGCGCTGCAACCCCAGAGTCATTCGCGACTGTACCTAATGGTCACGGGTCCCTTTACCTTTTTACAGAAAGCTTGGATCAGGCTGCAGGTCCCAACCCACCAGTTGAAAACCACTGCACAGACCTGTAAAGTTAAATAGCCTGCAAAAAACAAACAAACAAAGTACTTGCCTGTTAAGGGGCAACTAGCCCGTGTTTCAGGCAGTTTGCAGAGGATGGACTCCTCCAGGGGCGTCGCTAGGGGGGTGCGGTGGGGGCGGTACGCCCCCGGGCGACAGGGGCCACAAGCGGCGGGTGGGGGCGACAAGCGGCGGGTGGGGGCGACAAGCGGCGCCCCTCCCGCCACTCCCCAGGCAACGCCGGTCACCCCGGGAGCAGCAGCGCTGCACGGATGGGGTGCTCCCTCGGCCGTGCGCTGTTGCTCCCGGGGCGACCGGAGCGAGCGGCGGCGCATGGGGGTGACAAGCGGCAGCCCCTCCCGCCATTCCCAAGCGCTGCCGCTCCCTCCATCACCCCAGGAGCAACAGCGCACGGCCGAGGGAGCACCCCGTCCGTGCAGCGCTGCTGCTCCCGGGGTGACCGGCAGCGTGGGGAGTGGCAGGAGGGGCCGGCGCTTGTCAGCCCCACGCGCTGCCGCTGGCTCCGTCCCCCCGGGAGCAGCAGCACACGGTGTGTGCGGTGCTGCTGCTCCTGGGGCAACGGAGCGAACGGCGGCACATGGGGGGGACAAGAGGCAGCCCCACCCACCATTCCCACGCGCTGCCGCTCCCTCCGTCACCCTGGGAGCGGCAGCGCACGGCCCGACGACGGAGTGCGCCTGCACGCGCAGGCGCACTCTGTCATCGGATCGCCGCTTCCACAGCCTCCTTTTGAGCCGGAGAGCTTAAAAGCGAGCTCTTCGGCTTAAAAGAGGGCTGCAGAAGCGGCGCCGGCACCCCCGGAACCGCCCTGGGGGCGGAGCGTCATGACGTCACAATGTGATGTCACGACGCCCCGCCCCCGGGGCGTTTCCTTTGCCGCCCCGGGTACCGCGGAGCCTTACTCCGCCACTGGACTCCTCTTTCTCCAGCCTGCACAGAAGAATCACCATGGTATCCCAGTAATACCAAAAAAGCCTGGCTGGGGCCAAGATTGGCTACATTTTAGTCCCGTGTTAAAACCTGGCTTTTTACTCAGGCGTTTGGACCATGTTGAGTACTTGACATGCTTGTGCCGTTGGTTGATATTGCATATTTTAAGATTCCATGCCAAATATTATTAATTGATTGTTATGTTTTATGGTTTTAGGAGTTCCCAAGAATGGTTTTATTGTTGTTTTCTGCCCCCCCCATCAACTGATAAATATACAGGTGAAACTCGAAAAATTAGAATATCGTGGAAAAGTCCATTTATGTAAGCAATTGTTTTCATTAGCTACTGGAGTTTAATATATGAGATAGACTCATGACATGCAAAGCGAGATATGTCAAGCCTTTGCTTGTTATAATTGTGATGATGATGGCATACAGCTGATGAGAACCCCCAAAGTTGAAATTATTAATTTTGGGTTCTCATCAGCTGTATGCCATAATCATCATAATTATAACAAATAAAGGCTTGACATATCTCACTTTGCATGTCATGAGTCTATCTCATATATTAGTTTCACCTCCTAAGTTGAATTACTGAAAGAAATGAACCTTTCCACGATATTCTAATTTTTCGAGTTTCACCTGTATATAGTGGATTAGAAGTGTTTTAATTAAATCCTAGCCTCTTAGCTTGCCAGTAAAATCATAATGCCAAATGCACTGATGGTAGAGACTTGTGTCTCCCCTTTCCACCAGTGTTTCTGTACTTGTTGCGGAGGCAGAGACTTAATCAGTTCATCTGTAGGTAGCATGGAAACTAAATGAGTTGGTAGCCTCCTCCATCAGCTTTCTCACTTGCATAGAATTCCTGGTCACCTGTGGCAATCAGGCAAGTTTTTGAATGCAAGGGTGGTTTTAGGCAAAGTCCAGCGAAACGAATAGGAGTTACATTCTGCTCTGACCAGCTTCCTCGTAGGAAAGCAGAGAGTAAAAGCTGGGTGCAGCTGTGGTGTGTCATTTATAGCACAGGCATTGTGCAGGAGAATTTCCTTGTTAATTGCGTCCTTAATCCTCCAGATTAAGCGAGACATGCCAAAATTGTGCTGGATACTAAAAACATATATCCCTCTTTTATCCAAATACAAACTCAAGGCAACTTGACAACAGTTTAAAAACAAAACAAAACAAATACAGAAAAAAGTAGCAGACAACAAAGCAGTAAAAACACAAACTGTATTTTGGAAATGCCTCTTGAAACAAAGGCTGCATATACACCATACATCTAAGGCACATTTAAATCTCACTCCCCAAGAATCATCGGAAATGTAGCTTGTTATGGGTGCTGGGAATTGTAGCTCTGCAGTGGGTAAACTACAGTTTCCAGGATCCTTTATGTGTGGGGTGTGGGGTGGGGAGGAGAGAAAAGGCAATGTGCTTTAAATGTGTACACCGCCAAACCCGTTTTAAGAGAGTAGTTTTAAAAAGTGAGCTGTGAAAAGGCCAGGCACATTTCTAGGAAGATTCCACCACCAGACAGACCTCTTCAGTTGTTCCCATTAGTTGAATGTTTATGAGAAGGAGGCAAGGGGCAGCAAAAAGAGCAGAGTTCTCGAGCAGAGATCTTAAACTGGTTCATATGGTAGAGTCATGGAATTCTGAGTTGGAAATGACTTTTGAGGTTTAACCCCTTGTCCAGATTAACCCCCTGCTCAGTGCAGGAGGCAACTGCAGCATCCCTGGCAGATGGCCATCCAGTCTCTGCTTAAATACCTCCTGTGAAGGAGAGCCCACCACTTCCTGATTATAGGTTTGTGACACCTGTCCCATTAAGTACTCAGAATGCTTTGTGCGGGAGGTACACCATAGGCATGTACGTCACAATAAACCTTTGTTTTTATACCATTGACCTGCACAGATTATGATGGTACATTTTAAAAATTTACAACTTGCTGGACAACAGAGGCTGTTAAGGGGTAGAGGAGGAGGAGGAGGAGGATAAGAAGAAGAAGAAGAGAGGGGACTTGCCAGCCATTTTTGCACATTGAGCTGGCTCTGAAACAGGTCTGAGAGCACAGCTGCATGTCTTCCACTGTGCTTGTGGAACGTTCTCAGACTGAAAACGTGAACTTTGTGCTAACACCCAAGTTCCTGTCCTCTGGGTAATAGTCTTGTTTTGTGAGTTAATGCTACTGTTCTTATGATGATCCTGATTTGGGCCATGGTACAAAATTCACAATAACAGATCCAACGATGTGGTGACTAAGAATAGATTTATGCACCTGACTTTTTCCTATCACACTGTGATTCCAAGAACACATTGTGAAAAGAATGACATGCCAAAATGCTTGTTTTTATAGCTGATAAGACCTGCTGTGCTACATCTGAAAAGCCTTGACTTGTGTGTGAATATATAGCCTTGGCTATTAAGTAATTCTTTTTATTCCAGCTCTGGGTAGGAATTCTTAGTACTTTTTATTAATTTGTTTATCATGCACAGAACAGGAAAATGATGGGGCTACTTCACAAATTATGTGACACGGAGCTATGGCCCATGTCATTTCCTAGCAGTGTTAGCACTTGATTCATGCGAATATATATTGTTCTTCTGTGTATATATCAAATATGATACACAAGTCATAATCTCACTTACCAGTTAAGGAAAAATGTTTGATGCATGATTGTATGAAGCTTTCAGCCTTGAGTCCTGTTGGGGGGGGGGGGGGGAAGGCAGGATATAAATTAATAATAATGTCAAAGAAAATATGCTCTGTAACACAGATAAATGAATTTCAATAGGTGTTCAACAACCAGCCATTTGCACGGAACTGGCACATCTCATTGATAGCATCCACCCTCTGGAATGCCATCCCTTAGTTAATTTTTGAGATGGCAACCTTTGAACATCTCTTCACTTCCTGTGACCCAAACTTTCCTGGACACTGAGGAATTTTTATTTCTGTGTTTGTTACACTTCCCAGTTTCATTTGTGAGATATAGTCGTGTTTGGTTTGTATCTAGTTTTTAAAATATTTTATCAGAGGTTTTTAATTTATATGTAAACAGAGAGCTTTTTATTGTATTAAACCATATATAACTTTTTTTTTTAAGTACATAAAAGCTGATGCAGCCTTGCTTTGGTGTAAGCCACTCTTCTGTTCCAACTGGGTTAGTTCTCAGTCCTAGGAGGTTGGCTGGAAGAAGACCACACATAAAAGTCCACTGCAACCTCAGGTCTAAAACAAAATAGCGCCAAGCAGTAATAGAAAAGAGCCCCCAAACAAGGTCCAGGTGAAGCTGAGGTTCAGCATAGGAGAGTAGCCTGAATCAGACATAATCCAAAGGCAGAGTCCTAAGGCTGAGGTGTAGAGATCAACAGCTAGGAAGGGCAGAATAAATTCAGATCAGGTTGCTAGAGTAAGAAGCAGAAACGTATATTAGTTCTAGTAACTATCAGAGCTCAATGTAACAACAACAACAACAGCAACTGCAGCAGCAGCAACAACAACAGATTTATATGCTGCCCATCTGAATGGGTTGCTCTAGCCCAGGGGTCAGCAACCTTTTCCAGCCGTGGGGCGGTCCACCGTCTCTCAGACCTTGTGGTGGGCCGGACTATATATATATATATTTTTTGGGGGGCCCCCACAAATAACCCAGAGATGCACTTTAAATAAAAGCACACATTCTACTCATGTAAAAACACGCTGATTCCTGAACTGTTGAGAAGGCAATTGGGCCGCATCCGGACCACGGGCCTTAGGTTGCCTACCCCTGCCCTAGCCACTTTAGGTGGCAACCAGCATCAAACACAGTACAACATCATACATTAAAAACTTCCCTATACATGTGGTTTATAAGGCTGGCTTCCCACACTCTTCCCCAAATCAGCTGCTTCATGAGCTTCCTCTCCAGGAACCCTTTACTGTTGAGGTGTTATTTCCAAGGAGCACTTTACTCCTGAGTAGCACGGTGACTTTGGACTTTCAGGTGTACGCCCCTTTGTTGACCAGCTGCTGCTGCTTTCAAGGTCTGAGGATTATTTAACCTGCTCCTCTTCCTCAGACAGAGAGACCTCTCCAAGAGCTCTTGAGGGTCACCCCATGGAGGCCAGTCTGGCGAGGTCTCTCCAGCTCCCTGAATATCATGGGCTTCAGGATCAGTGCTGTAGATCTTTGACCTGCAGATTCCAATGTGTTTTCTGAATGCGTCCTCCCAGGCAAGCACTGTTGTCTTATGCTGCTAATATCACATCTGGGATAGTTTAGAACAGGGATGGGGAACCTTTGGACCTCCAGATGTTGTTTTACTCACGCCCGGTCAGGGATGATGGGCCATGTAGTCCAGCAACATCCAGGGGCTCCCTATCCCTGTTCAGAGCACGTGGTAAGCCTTTTTGCTCCCTGCTGGGAATCCAGGCTCTAAAATGGGAGCGTTGTTCTCTTGTACTGCCGCAAGGGAATGCTTACTATGTCCTGAGCATTGGGGCATCAAAGAGCGCTAGGCCTGCCCCTGCCTCACAATAGAATTTCACTTGGATAATTACATTATCTTGCGTTACAGCAAGAGGCCTAATTGGCTTGGGCCATGATCTGTAGGTCTCTGAGTAGCATAATGCCTAATCCTGTCCAGGTGCTGGAGTTCGTTGCAGATTAAGCGCCGGAGATTAACCACTTAACATTGCAGGCCTCAAGAGACACTGAAATGTTTTTTGTTGTTTTTTAAAAGGACACTATAATAACCTTTTGTTTTGGCAGAAGTAATTCAGTATAAATAGTGGGGGGGGGAATCCTTGCTGGAAAAAAAAACAATTGAATGGGGTGCATGGCTTTTGTGACAAATTTTAGGGCATTTAAAAAAGTTCGGTGTGGTAAAATGAGTATATTATGTGACTATAAAAAAACACCAAAACCCTGTTATCCTGTGGAGGTTGGTTGATTTGGGAGAATGAGGCCTTGACCCACCAACTTCACTCTGCCCTCAGCCAGCCCTCACCTGTCTATTTTGTTATTTATAATTTATAACCCATTTGGGGCTTGTCCACACTTCCTCTTGTGCCTAGAGAGCAGTTTTCGATTTCTCCCGCTTCTCTTCAGTGCTAAATCACGGCAAACGTCAATCCGTGCTTTGGTTCAGCTGTAAAGATCGGATATTCCCAGGGGGAAGCGGTGGGATAAGTGGAAGTCTGGATGAGTCCTTAATCTCAGTGTTGTTGCCCCTTGTAGAACTCAGCAGGGAGTAAGATGGCGACACAATCGTCTGCTGTTAACTCTGGCATCATTTACCAATCCCAATGCAAGAAGTATGATCGGAGAACAAGGATGCATTTCAGCCAGCCAAAAACATTCAAGGAGGATGCAAAGCTGGGCTTTTGAGAAGGGTGGCTCAGGTGGGTGTGTGGCCTGGGGGGAGAGTCCTGAGGACCACCTAGAGAGGCCCGAAGGGGTCTGAGGCTCCCCACTTCTGAAGTAGCTGGTGATGTGGAGACCCTGGAGAGCTGCCTCCTGTCAGATTAGCCCGTATTGGGCTAAACAAATAGTCAGGGCTGGTGTAAGGCATCTTACTGTATTCCTATGTTCCATTAGAAACACTGCGATGGCTTCAAGATAATGTGTTTAGTAATGTAGTGTTGGGACGGTGTTTTCAAGGCAAAGAAATGCAATTTAAATTTCTTCTGTATACTTTGTGAAGTATCCAATCCGTCTCAGCCATTTCCTACAATATCAAGCTGCCCTGGTAGAAGCAGTTTATTTTGGAATAAAAGAAATTGAAATTGTAGCTTTGTTAAGACACTAAGAAGAATGCTGCCGGTACATTTTTCATAACATTTTAAAATAATCCCATGCTTTTTACATGCTTTTAGAAGCACGCAGCTGAGTCATATACTTTACCAAAAATGTTACTCTGGCCTGCCTAAATGGTGGTGAAGTAGGATAATGTTGCTCATAAGAAGTAGGCAGCTGGCATTTTCCTTTTTTAAAAAGAAAACAAGAAAATAACACTTGGAAGTGGGGGTGGACATGTAAAAAGGATGAATTTTGAGAAGATGTACAAAGGAGAAAAATTGATTATTTCGACTGCCTGAGTAGTGTCCGTTTAAGTTACGACTGACAAGTTGATTATAAATCTTGGAAGAGGTTTAGCTGTTGCACTTGTTCGCAGGGATGAGAAACATTTGTCCAGATTTGATAACCAGGTTCATTTATACTGGAACTTTAAACATGTGCTTTATTTGGAAAGGAGAAGTAGAATACTTTTTGCCCATGACTGAGTCCGACCTGAAAGGTTTGCACATCACAAGACAGGAAACTCAGACCACAACTCCCATTTCCATTTAAATCTGTTGTTGCTGATATTTTTGGTGGTGTGTCCTTAACATGTCATTGGTTGGCTTATTTGTGTGCTAAAGTGTGGACTGGTTTTGGTAATAGACCGAGTGGAGCCGACTTTTAAGTTTTGTAAACAAAATTTTACAGTTTGATTTACCTTTGTTAGTTTCCCAATTGGGTACATACTCCTATAGCATCTAAGCAGCTCGGAGTCCATTTTTCCTCCACCACCAATCTGAGAGGAGGAAGAAGATTTGATTAACTTCCGTTGTGAATGTCACTTAGTGTTTCCTTCATCCTTTCGTAATTTTATTTGCATGCCGCCTTTCCACGCATGAAGTGACACAAACATTCTCAGAGTGGTTTTCAACAAAGAGAACAGCAGTACACCCGAAAATCAACAAGAAAATAATAATAATAATAATAATAATAATAATAATAATAATAGGAATACTAAATCAACAACATAATCACACACACACACATACACACACACTTATAGTATTGAAATGTTATTTTTTGTATCAACATTAGATTAGCAGCAACATTAATGAGAAATCTGCAATTGTAAAATGCACTTTGTGTCTCTAACCTCAATCAAACATGGCAGAATGTCTGAAAGCCATTTGAAATTCCCACAAGTAGGAATTATTTGCCTAGTCCCAGCACACTGCACAACCTAAATTCAATTTTGGTTTTCACAACTGAGACGTACTGAATTTTGAATAATTTTCACTTTTCCATTAATGTAGTCATTTGTCACTGACATTAAGTCAGGCTGCTTGTCAGTTCACTATTTTATAGTACAATCTGCCATGGCATGTCAGTTTAGATAGAAGGCATCTTTTAGTGATTGTGAATTAGTCCCTTGTTGATATGAAGTAAATTTTCTTGTTTCAGAGATAAACATAATGATAATTGGATTTCCATTTGACCATTATTGGTAGTTTGATGCCCAGTATAACAATTTCCTGCGTATTAGTTTTTTCATGAGAGTCCAACATAACTTATGCTAAATATTAGGATTGCAGTTACAATGCTTAGGAATACTGCTGTGTATAATCTGCTGATGTTTCTCTCTTGTGCTTGGACCTAGCTAGTGCTATTCTGGCTATGAAAGCATTCTCATTCAGAGAAGCAAGTTCGCTGTTAGTATATAGCAGGCACGTCCAACTCCCAAGAGACTGTGATCTACTCCCAGTATAAAAAACTGGCAGTGATCTCCCCATTGTCATTGGAGGGAGGAGGACCATGCGTGGAGTGGATGGATTGCCCAGAGTTGTTGAGCTTTTTGGGGGGAAGATTGCACAGAGCTATTTTAGCTTCCCCCCCATAACTTTTTGTACACGATAAGGGTCCTGTGATCTACCAGGATCAGCCGGGGATCTACTGGTAGATCACAATCTACTGGTTGGATATCCCTGGTATATAGGATTATACTAACATTTCTATGTTTATCTTTATACTAGTATATAAAGTCCTCAGCCCTTGAATTTCCCAGTAATTTAAGGCTATTTGCTCTTATAAAAATGCTCCTGCTTTTTCAGTCAAAATAAAACACAACTCGCTTCTTTTCCCCTGAAACCTTCCTACTATTGCAGTGGAAATGGTCCGTCTGAGAGTTGCCCTGGATCTTTTCACTTAATTTTAAATCTGATTGAGTGCCAGGCTTGACGTCATATGTTGTTTCCATGGCAACCAGTTGATCTCATTTTTTTTTTTTTTTTTTAAAAAAGGGTATAAAGCCGGGTCTGGAAAGAGAAGTAAATATATCACTTTAACCAACCAATCAACCAAAATCCTTATGTGCCTGAAAATTCAGTTAATAAAGTATTGAACAAAAGGAAACCAAATCTACAGACACAATTGTTTCTGAACCAAGTTTGTGTTTCGAAGCTTTCAGTGCACGAGTGGATTTTAATTACTATCAACAGACATGTCAATTTTTGGGTGTGTGTGTGTGTGTGTCAGTTATAATTAAGTCTTCCTAACAGCTGTTTCTGCTGTTCTTTCAGCCATCCAGCACCAGGCTTGCTGCCACCTAGTCTATCTCTTCTGAATCCATAAATAATCCTTACTTTGCATAAACTGAAGACACTCAAGGCACACTATCATCCCACTGGGGGAAAAAAATACATGCATGCTTTTTATTCTTGTGCTACAGAACTAGGTAACCTGTGGCCCTCCCAGTGTTTTTCAACTCTCCTCAACCACATGGCCAACATCTGAAGGCCCATAGCATCCTCATTCCTGCTGTGTTGTGTTTGTGAAGGAAAGCTTTATACCAGTCGCTGAGCATTTGAAGCTACCTTGCAAGCAAGCGTACTCAAGTTTCCAGCCTACAAAATATATTATGAGTCTGTTGGATGGAGAGCTCCATCCTTTCTCCAGAAGCTCATTGCATTTGTCTGGTGGATTCAGAGTCCTGTTGTCTAGCACCCTGTTTGGTTTCTGTACCGAGCACCGAGATGGGATAGAAAATTGAGTTGGCCCTGTGCCAGCCTGATCACTTGTCTCCTATGGATACCTGGCAAGTCCTGAAATGCATGGCCTGTAGACGCACTGTTTGTATGCTGGACACTGTTCATTTATTTATTTTGAATAGTTCTAAGCTTCACCTTCATCCAAAACATAGATTGTAGGCCAGTGTACATCCTATGCCCTTTTAAAATGTGGCGGGGTGTTTTTTGGGGGGCGGGCAGGCGGGCGGGGAGGTCGTTATTGGGTTGCTGTTTTAATTTTGATTATGTATTTTGTGGTTTTATATTTTGATTTTATTCTGTGAACTGCCCTGAGACCTCCGGGTATAGGGCAGTATATAAATTCAAATAAAAATAATCAGTGCTCCCACCCCAAATGTTTAGGAGTACTCTCATTTTCCTACTCATTGAAATACTGCCCCTCAATGAGGCCAAACTTAGGTTCACAAAATGTTTAGGGGGTGTGCGTACCCCTGCGTACCCCCTCCTCCCCAAAAAGCACTGATCATCATCATCAGTACAAAGCCTGGGCAAATAAAAATGCCTTAAACTAATGCCAAAAAGAATACAGTGTTATCACCAGGAGGTTATTACATGGCAGGAGCATAATGCATCTGGGTCGGAGGTAGAAGAAAGAGAAGAGCCTCCTTTGTAGATCCTGATGCAATAGTCACAAAAGCCAATTTAAATGCCAGTTACTTTTAAAATGGATAGCTAGTTTTTACCATTCCTGGCCTTGAGAACTCCCAGTTCACAACAGAGTACTGTTGCTACCTTTGGGTGCAATTCATATCCTACTGAGGCCAATGGCAAAACTTTTTCATGAAGTCAGCTTTCATGTTCTTCAGCATGACTGCAAATGGAGGACTCAGATGTTGTTGAACTGCAACTCTCATTGGCTTTGCTGGCTGGATCTGACAGCAGCGTACCTATATTCTCATGGCATATGCAGTGGTAGCTTGGTTCTCAAACTTAATCTGTTCCGGGCATCCGTTCGACTCCCGAAACCGTTTGAAAACTGAGGCGCGGCTTCCGATTGGCAGCAAGAGCTTCCTGCACTCAATTGGAAGCCGTATTTGACGTTCGGCTTCTGAACAACGTTCGCAAACTGGAACACTTACTTCCTGGTTTGCGGCGTTCGGGAGCCAAGCTGTTCGGGAACCAAGGTACCACTGTACATAATTTGCTGTAGCATGTTTACAAAGAGAGAGTGGCTTTCTAAATAAGTCCTGATTTTATTTTCCAGTAGCATAATACATTCGAACCAGAGTGGTTCCGTACTGGTGTTCATTTTGCTTTTTTTAATTCTAAAGAAAGCTTCTTGACACTGAGATTTCCCCCTCTTTACTATTTATAGTACAGAAAAATGCGGTTACTTAAAGGTGATGTTGTCTGTTTGCATTATGCATTTGCATTTTAGTCCCCCCTTTTTAAGAGCCAATAAATTGATTCATGCATGCACATGGATTTGTACCCACTCACACACTCAGCTACTGAGGTGTAGCATTTTGAATAGACAGGAACAGACAGATCTGATTATAAATACAATCTTTAAAAGTTAACTTCTGTGCTCAGTCAAAAAAAGAAAACATTGCATGAAACAAAATGCATTTACCTGTCAGTTATTTTTACATAGTTCCTGTCACGCACAATTATTAGGTGGGACACTTTATCTATAGGATTTTATTTTGTCCTTCTGCTTATTCATGACAAGGGTTCCACAAATAAGACAGTCTTGCTAGCAAATTAGTGCAGCGAACTTCTGTAGTAAATAACCTCCACTCCTGCATATTTTACCCAACTTGCCTTGCTAAGGTGATCTGCATAAACCAACTGTGATGACTTTGAAACCAAACCTTGACAAGTTGGAACAGATTGGGTGGGTTGTACCCAATGGTGGATTGTCATTAGCAGAAAGCTCTTATGCTCATGTGAAGTGGGATACCTTATTTTCACTGTGCTTCCCCTACCCAGTCATATGTTGGTGAGGATTGGGAGATCTTCCAGAACATGTTGGGATATGGTGAAGAAGGTTGGAGTAGGCAGATGGGATTGTTGAAAATTGGATTATGAGTGAAAGCGCTTTCCCACCAAGGCAGCCTTTCCCAATCTGGTGTCCTCCCGATGTTTTGGACTCCAGTTCCCCTCCTCTCCAGCCAGATGGTTAATGGCCTATCTGGAATGCAGTTGTCACCCAGAACATCTGGGGGGCACTAGGTTGGGGAAAAGTGCATATGCATTGTGCCTGCTTTTCAGTGATTGTCTTATCGTATGGTCTCTGATTTTAAATTTTGTATGTGTTTTCACTATATGTGGATATCATTGCTTTCCATGATATATTGGTATATAAATATTTTTATACATAAATAAAATTGGTGGCTGTCATGTTGCTAGCCATGAATGATAACAGCCTTTTCTTCCTTTCCATACTTTTGGCCATCCCTTTACAGTAGCACCATCGATAACGTTGGGGAATTCCTTACCCACAGAGATGCGTCTGGTTTCTTCACTTTCGGTGAATGCTGAAGACAAACCTCTTTTCCGTGGTTTTTGGCACCTGAGACATGTGTTTTAAGGGCCCACCATAATCTGTTTTAACTGTTTTAAATTTTAAATTGTTGTAACCCACCCTGGAACCTGCCAGAGAAGGGAGGGTAATAAACCTCTGGCTTTCTACCTACATAGAACATACAAACCTGCCTCCTGCGAGACTAGTAAATATTTGCTTTTCTAGCCTAGCACTGTCTATTCTGACTGATTGGCAGCGGATCTCCAAGTTCTCATTCCATAAAGATTTTGATGATCTCAAAACACACTCCCCCCCCCCAAAGCCGTAGCACTAGCCAAGCATGCTGCCGGTACCAATTACTGGGAGAAATTCAAAGTCTTTGCCTATTGCATGCTTTTATTAATGCATGTTTTTATAAATGAAAAGAGTTGCATTTTTATTTTGTTGTTTGTGTTTGCACATATAGGGCATCTATAACCACAGATTAGTCTCCAAAACAAAGAGTAAAGCAGCATGCTTACTGAGAACCAGACCTATACAAATTTCAAGATTTCCTAGCAAAATGGGACCAACTCAAAATCTACCCACGTTTCTATTATATTTGCTTGTTAACGGTCTTGAGGGCCTTTATTTTAGGGTTGAAAGGCAGTCTAAAATATTTTTGCAAATAAGTACCATGTGCTGTAGGACTATCAACGTGGCACTCACTTTTAAATTAAAACACCCTCATGCTGTGGATGTGAAATGAAGATAGAGCTGTTAAATTATTAAATGAAGGCATATGTCAAGTGTGGGGAACCTTTGAGTCCCCCCGATGTTGCTGAACTACAACTCCCATCATCCCTAGCAGACATGGTCAGTGGCCACAGAAGATGGGAATTGCCATCCAGCAAATTCTGGAGGGTCAAAGACTCCCAATATATGATGGTGGCATGATGTCTGATCTGCCTTTAAAGTTGCAGGAGAATAAAAAAAAGCCTGCCACAATTTTGCAGGCTTGGGGAGCTCTGAGAAGAGCTTCCCAGGTGCCTTTAATAAAATAGTGGCAGTCCTAGCTAAAACTTGCTAAGCAGAGCTGGTCAGTTCTCAAGGGCAGTGTTTTTCAACCTTTTTTGGGCAAAGGCACACTTGTTTCATGAAAAAAATCACGAGGCACACCACCATTAGAAAATGTTAAAAAATTTAACTCTGTGCCTATATTCACTATATATAAAGTAATTCTCTTGAATTTTTCCATTTTTCCCACGGCACACCAGGCAACATCTCGCGGCACACTAGTGTGCCGCGGAACAGTGGTTGAAAAACACTGCTCAAGGGGACGGCTGGTTGCATTTCATTCAGGTTGTATGCAGCTCAGCCCAGTTCACTCAGCTGCTGTTTTGTAAAGGAAATGTGAAATCGTCCAAAGTTTTGTTAAATGGGCACTGCATATGCCAGTCAGGCTTGCCAGTAAAGGCCACCGAACAAGAACAAGCCTAAAATCATGCATGTCAGCGTCACAGACTTGGAACACCATCCTTGTTCCAAGATGCCCCTTGTATCATTCTGATATCTTGGAGGACAAAACTGCCACCAGCAACAATAGGCACAAACTGCTGCTTCCCCTGCAGTACAAGAAACTTAGGAGCACCGGCGTGTGTTTCTAGAAGCCTAGTGAGTGAGGAGCAGATTGTCTGTCTCTTATTGCTTTGTTGGTATGCTTCGCAGCAAGAGCAGCAGAGTGGGCGGTGGACTCTACCTAATGTGTTTCATCAGTTCAGCATTTGAAGGTTAAACTTCCATTTTCTTCAAGTACAAGAAATAACAGACATGGAAAGATGATGGATGCCCGTGTTGTTATGCTGCAGTCATAGTGGAAGGTGTGTGGGAGGAGGAAGACATGGGGCTCGAAAGGATCGATGGATTGGAAGGCTTCCAGCTTTCATGAAAAGCTGCCAGGCAGGTGTTGCAGCTCTTTCCTTGGGCTTTACAAAATATGTCATTTCCTTGGCTTTTTAATGTGGTTCTTGTTTTTGATTTAATTAAATGATAAGATTGTTCCTAAGCTCCATCATGATAGTAAATATTCTGCAGTATATAAATGCCTTCAAACATACAAACAAAACAAAACAAAACAAACCCACCCTCCTTATCCTAGCAGCTACATTTGCTTGGGAAGTTTAGAGTTGAAAAAAATCCTAGTAAAGTATTGTGAATATTCCCTTTATTACTATGTAAGTTGCCCTTAATGCCAGTCTTTAGCAGATGCATACCCTGCTGGCCAGCCTCCTTTTGCAGATGGCATGGTGGGAGGTGTGTATTACACCTGTGCTCTTGCATCTGCAGTGGCTTCCAGTTAGACAGGAAAAATGCAACTTTCCCCCTATAAAGCCCCAAATGTCCTACCATGATCCCTCAGCTAGCAAACAGTGCCCTTAATGTGTGTGTGTATTCCGTGACTTATATAACCACCAAGTATCCCCATGTCTTTCCCCTTTCTCTACTGCCCCTCCTTTGCCAAATTTTACATTGTATTAATAGAGAATGCAAAGTCGTCTTTTAGTTTATGGTTTTGTTCTATTGCAAATTGATTTGAATATTTTTTAAAAAAGTTTTTTTTTTAAAAAAATTACGTTGTAAGTTCCTTGGGGCAGAGACTCGTCATCTTGTAATTTGGGGCGTTGATGGTGACTAAAAACCTTGGAAGGCGTTCTTAGTGGCTACCTAAAATGTGTATTATCCCCCTTTCCCAGTGTTGCTATAAGGATAGGGTCCAGATTTTCACTCTGACCTGTATTCTGAATAAACACCGAAAGTCCTCTTTTAAAAATAAAATAAAAAACAAACTTTTACCTGTGGTGCAGAGAATCAAAAACCCTTGCTAGGATTTGTTTCCTTTTGTCCCTTAATGAATACCCTGCCTGCTGATCCACTTTTCCCTTTCAGCCATTTCACTAGTCCCTACCATCTGATGTCCGCTCAGGAGTGTTTCAGGTTCATTGTAGCTGAACCTGAGCACTTCACTATATTTGAAGGACTGGACTTTGATTTTACTAGTACAGTGAGGGAAATGCTCAGTTAGCCATTAAGAAGGCCAGATTATCGATTCCCACCCACCCAACTCCCCTTTTCTGGACTTCAGGCGTGTGTTGTTGTTTTTTTAAAAAAGCACTGCTACCTATTCTCTGCCCTGTTTCCTCTGCCCTGTTTCCCTGATCAGACAGTTGGGAATATTGCACCCTTGTTGGCAATTTGCTTGTAAACCTGCTGATTGCATTTTGCGACACGCCGTTGTGGCCGTATCGGTTCATCATTCTATACCACAATCAAGGTTCTTAACTTGGATTCTGACAGTGCTGGAAAAGCACAAGTGCCATTCATCCAGAAGAGGATGCTGACAACCAGGTGCACTGGGTCATGGACTGGCGGGGGGGGGGGAGAGGCTAAATAAAATCTGGGCTGTAAGAGGATGGCTTTTGAACCCCTCTGGAAACTCTCAATAATGAAATAATCCTTTTCAGGTCAAGTTAGTTTGTCTAATACAGCTGAGTTTGTTTGTTCTGGATTTAGGAACATTTGCAGGACCTGGAACAAAAGTGTGCTGTTTTTTGAACACGAAAGACAGCCACTGCATTTCCTCAGGTACTCCATTCCATTCCTCTTCAGTTTTTACTGAGCTATGTTTAGGTCCCCTCACACTTAGGATTTATTTTTTTGTACTTTTGCAAAACATGGGGTTCCACAAAGCCTGCCAGTACCTCTTGCTTTGTGTATGGATGGTGCTACTTTGGCTTCAGAAGGAGAATATGTTCACTGCTAATATGCTGAAAAGAACATAGTGTTCGATATCCCAAACTACCATGTGAAGAGCAGTTTAAAGACCATTTCTGAGATATACTTTGAAAGCTAGCTCTCTACTCTTAGGCTCTTGTACAGTTGATAGCGAAGTAGGTTCAGGTAAGGACAGGCCTTTCGTTTCTTTTCTATAATAACTGTTGGGAATCTGCATTAGGAGCTGTCCCAGGTCCTGCCTTGCCTGACCCAGCCTAGCCATCTGGATACTTGTAGACTGCTGTCTTGAGTTGGACTTGGGGTGCAGTTTAGCCACCTGCTAGGCTTTGTTGCTCACGTTGAGGGCTTGCAGTTTTGCTTGAGCAGGGTAGCTGTATTGCTCACACTACATTATCATCAACTATGGTTTGGCTACAGCTTCTGTTTCCATTTCCAGGGAATGACCATTTCGTTCACGCTCAAAGCACACACAACTGAGTACACATACACCATTTTTGGACCCAGAAAAGGGGGGAACAGGGTGGCCTGGGCTTAGGCATTATCCTCGATGTGCACAGTGACCCGGAACACAACACCTGTGCAAATTGGGGGTTGCCTGTAGTTGCAGGTGCTGTGGTTAAAATATGAATCAAGTATTGTTATGTTAGCATGGCGCAATGATGTGATCTTAACTAGTAGCGTAACTAGCCAGGGGCGGGCGTTGGGGGTGGCGGTCTGCACCGGGAAGGGGGTCTGTAGTGCGGCATGACTGCACATGCTGTGCACTGCCCCTGGGCTGGCTGAGAGGGGGGGAGGGCAAGCGGGCTGAGGGCCGCTGGACTCTATGTTGCACAGTGGCCTGGTGCCGCCAGGTTGAGCAGTCCTGGGTCAAGCTTGCCACAGGGTAGAAGTGATGGAGGGGAGAGGCAGCGGCAACATCCCTTTCCAGCTGCCCCCTCCCCAGCTGGGCTCCTGTGTGCAAGGGAGCTCTGGAGACCCTTGCTCCCTTTGTGTCCTGCTCCCCTATGTGCTTTTAGAAATTTAGTATTTTCAGGGAGTGAGGGCAAGGAGAGTGCTTGGCCTCGAAGCGTTTTGGAGAATTCTGGACTGCTCCTAAAATGTTGTTGTCCTTTTGTAGGTGAAGGAGTGATGGATAGGGTGGCATGCTCCTTTTGTACTGGGGAAAGATTTCTAGTTGCGGTTGTGGAATTCATTGAATTTGGGTCCAGTCTGCCACAGAGAGCACAAAGCCTTGTGAATGGGCTCTCAAGTAAATAACTGTCTTAGCACAAGATTATGACACTTAGGACAGCATGTACACTTGGATAACACACATTTTCTGGCTATCTACCCCACAATTGCTCATGTCGTTTCGGTGAGTTTTGGAAGGAAAAAGCTACCAAACATCATTAACCCCCAAGTAGCTAGCATCTAAAAGCATGCACTTTCTTCCTAATGCATTAATGTATCTTGATGTACGTTGTTTAGTTCTAATGAGAGGCATGGGCTAAAGTGAGAGGATACACATTGATTTAGGGTGGGGGTTTCCATAAAAGATGTTTTGGATGGGTGGGGTATAAATAATAAAATTATTATTATTTACTGGGGGGGGGCATTCCTAGGAGATTGCATTGTGTTGATCTGCATTATGTATACAAACGTTCACACATCTGCACTCTTGGCTATGCTGTGCCCATTTGTTTCTAGGGACCATATTCTCAGGAGGGCAGCTCAGATGTTTTGTCTCTTTCTTATAACCACTATGATAGACACCAAAGAATGTATCTCCTTATTGATGTGTGTTTATGGGAGTAGGACAATGTTTTTCCCCCCAGATCATTCAAAGTCAATAGCCATCTTAATATAGAGGATGTTGCCTGAATATAAAAAGGATTCTTCTAATATCATGTATCATTTGCTCTTACAGTTTTTTTTTTAAAGCCTACATTAGATTTTTTAAAAACCTCCATTATTGTTAGGATTAATTTTAAGTTTAATTTGTTTATATTTCCCACACTGAACTGTGCCCAAAGCAACTCACAACAAGTACCCACTCATTAGCGAAATGCAAAAAATTTGCACACACAAAGATGTGCAAGGAAATACATAAATAAATTCAAATAATCAATAAACGTAGGAAAAATTAAAGAATACAAAGAAATAATACAGAGGTAATTACGTTTAATTTTGCTCAGCGTCTGTCTGTCAGCAGACAAAAATAAATAAGAAGATGAATAAAGCCAGTTCATATTACCAATTCTAGTCTTTCCACACTCCAAGGGGCTAGAGCAGCCTGGTTTAGATACAGTTCAGAGCTTTCTTACCAAGGTGAGATAACTCTAGCTAACTCCCTTATCTCTCCTCTGGAGGAGGCTGGGAAAGTTCTGCAGAGGGCAATCAGGGAAGAAGGGTTGTAGGTTAGAGAGGTAGAACATTTGCTGTGCATGCAGAAGGTGCCACTTCCAATCCCTGGCACTTCCAGGTAAGGCTGGGAAAAGATCTCATGACTGAAACCCAGTTCATGAGAGTTGGGTGCTACGTTCCCCCAACAGAGATGGCCACATGCTCTGGCCAGCCAAGCTGCGCTACTGCGCTTAAAGAGTTACGGGTCAGAAAAGGCAGATACCATGTGACTGTAGCGACTCCAGTAACACTGTGCTTTGCTTCCCAAACTCTGGAAGTGAAACTTGGGACTAGAGGGGGTTGTGGCTGGGCAAGTGCGCTTTGCTGCAGGTGTAGTTGCTACTCTTTGTAGCCCCATAGCAAACTGCATGGCTGGAATATTATTTGGAGAAGGGTGGTTGTTGGGTCATCAAGTACAGCTACCGTCCACCATTGACAAAGATAGCCCCTTCCCTTATTTTGTAATCATGATGTTTTAAGTCTGTCCGGGAGTTTCTTCAACCCTCAACCTTCCTTATATCATTGCTGCCCTAGCTTTGAATGGCAGGTGAGTGCAAAGAGTCATTATTGACAGCTGCCTTTCAGACTTATCAAAGCCATAGAGTTTTTCCAGAAGTGATGGAAGACTTCTTGTTAGGACTTGTTTTAATTGCTAAGTATTTACTATTAAATAGTTTATATTTTAATGGCATCTCTCTCTCTCTCTCTCAAAAATGTGTCATTGCTTGTCCCTAGTACTCAGTATTGGGCACTCAGGTTATAAAAAATAGAATCAGTTCCTCATTTAATATTTGCCAGGTTGTTCAGAGGAACAACGCCAGCAAAAATATCAAATAATTGAGTGTAAATGTTAAAAGTATCTATCTATCTATCTATCTATCTATCTATCTATCTATTTCTCACATAAACCACTGCCTAATTTATTTGAGGGGAACATTTATTTTTCATCACTCATTCTTTTGTTTGAATTATCCTCTTCCTTTTTTTAAATGACATTTTGACATCCTTTGTATAGACTATGCATATTAATATAATTGTATTTACTTGTAGGTGGCTCTAACCAAGAGAGCTGATCCAACTGAGTTGAAAACAATATTTTTGAAGGTATGTTAAAAGTAAATATTTTATCCGTTAAAGCCTGAATTTTTCGTTTCTTTAGCTCTTATTGCATTATTCATCTCTTGATAGTCTTCTAACCATTAATCATTCACTGTATTATTACCATGTTAGATTTAAATACCACTATCAAAAATTGAACAATGCTCTCCAAGAAGTCAAATATGTTCTTGAATGATTATTGTATAGACTCGGGGAAATATAGCTATCCCCCCCCCCAAATAGAAGAGAAATTTCAGTGTTTCCTACATGGAGCGGTGTGTGTGTGTGTGTGTGTGTGTGTGTGTGTGACTCTCTTAGAAGATATGTGAATTAGAACTGCAGTCTATAACTGTTTTCATTAGCATTTCCCCATCTCTCCCAAATCATTGGACTGCTAACTATTGGTGGAAGCGAATGCAGATAGACTCACCCTGCCCCTACAAGAGAGTAAGAAGGAATAACATGAAGATTGGTTCTGCAAACATTTTATTGGAGTTAATTGCTGGTGTAACTTCACCTGAATACTAATCATGGATAGGAGCCAGTAGCATAACTGTTTTCTGCCCTGAGTTGTGTGCTCTTGTTTTCCACTGCTACTTGTAGCGTTGATTTCGCACCAAACTTTCAATTGCTAACCAAAGTTTAGGGCTGTGGCTTGGAAAGCTGGTTTCTAAATCTGAGTTTGGAAATGCTCTCAGCTGTGGTTAGAGGGCCGAATCATTGTTCAGGGAGACACTCAAGAGCAAGATGGAAAGAATGCAAACATGCAGCTTGCTCCTGATTTCTAGATTGTGATGGAAGTCTGGTGTCTGCACTGATTTCTCATTTCTGCTTTTGGCTCTTGGAATATGCTAGGTAAGCAAAACCATCAGGTTCATAGTGAGGACTTCCACATTGGACTTAGGCCATGGGTAGGCAACCTAAGGCCCGGGGGCCGGATCCGGCCCAATCGCCTTCTAAATCCGGCCCACGGACGGTCCGGGAATCAGCATGTTTTTACATGAGTAGAACGTGTCCTTTTATTTAAAATGCATCTCTGGGTTATTTGTTGGGCATAGGAATTCGTTCATTTCCCCCCCTTCAAAATATAGTCCGGCCCCCCACAAGGTCTGAGGGACAGTGGACCGGCCCCCTGCTGAAAAAGTTTCTTGACCCCTGGCTTAGGCTGTTGCTTCTGCATTGGGGACGAAGCAGGTGGGGAGGAGTTAAATGTACAGTTCCAGCAAACTAATTATTTGGGAATATATGGCATGGTTTCATTCAAATTCCTTTCTGGTCTCTTGTTTTACTTGTACCTGGAAACAACAGCTGCTTGAAAGTTTCCCTCTACCCTCCGCCTGGTGAGATACAACAACAACAACAACAACAACAACAACAACAACAATAATACCCCACCCTATAACAGTGAGAATTTGGGCCTCTGAGAAAAGCCAGTGGACTTGCTGCATCAAGTAGAAGCTGTTCTAAAAGCTGGATTAAGTAAAAATAATAATAATTTGAAACAAGAGATCTATCTCACAGCTACTTCAATATCAGGAAAGCCAACAATAGCAAGATGAGCCAGTAGCTGTGACCTGGTATAAATGAGAAGGCACAAAGGTCGCTCCAAACCTGTATATTTTATGCTACTTTAACAGGCTTATCATATAAAATGGGATAAGCCTGCAAAGTCTTTTCGATGGCACACTTTGTGAGAAATCCGCATGTGCTGCTCTGAGAGTCTTCGTAGGAGGATGATACATAAGTACACATTTAATTCTTACCTGACATGTGTATTTATGAATATAAATTATTTTCTCCTTTGTGGATTTTCTACGTTGCATTTGCAAAAACGGCATAAATTCCCGATAGTGCCTTTATTTCTAGACCATCCTCACACCAAGTTTATTTAGGACACTTCAGAGTCATAACACAGACTAGCTGAAATTGGCAATTAAATTTCTATTAAAACAAACAACCCACACATACCAAGGAAACCAAAACACAACACCGTTAGAATGGGATTTTTATCACATCATTTTCCATTTCAGTTAAATGCATTGCAATCAGTGTGAAATTCCTTGGTTAGTTACATTTCTCTGGATATATATATATATATGTGTGTGTGTGTGTGTGTGTGTATATATTCCTATGTTGTATTTGTAAGGACTTAAATGGGCTTGAACTAGTTAATGCTCGAGTATTTAAAATATATGATTATCCAGTGTGAATTTTGAAGGAACTTACCAAAAAGCCATTAGGCATTATTGTGTAATATCAAATTCTCCATAGGTATAATTACCAAAGTGGAGAGAAAATACATGACTGCATAGTACCACCTTTTCGAAAGTCTTTATTCCCAAACTAATAGAATTGATGTGTGTGTCCCCCCCTCGCTTTTGTCATGATAATTTCCTCAGAGTAACTCTACTTCTTGTAACTCTCCTACCATAACCTAAGAGATTAGGCTTCAGTCAAAATGAGCAAGCTGACATTTTCAAGGTCATTTTCTATATGTAGTGTGGGGGGTACGTGATTGGATTTCAAATACACAAGAATAAATCGCAGTGGGTAGGAACAGGGGGACATCGAAACCTTGTACTGCTTTCTATTATTGAATGTCTTAGCAGGGGGGCTAGCCTGGGAAAAAAATGAAATGTAGAAGCAGAAAACGGCTGACTTATTTGATTTGTTTCTCGATAACTGTTGTGTTAAAAAGTTTTCAAGCCTGAGACTTGGAAAGATTTTCTGGCAGGTGATTGCAATGAGATCGATTTGGTCTGTGTGCTGGTTATAAAAGTGTGCAGCTGGATGTGTGTGTGTGTGTGTGTGTGTGAGAGAGAGACATATCACATATTAATCAGGTTGCTGATTTTATGTTGCTGCTGTGTTTTAAATTGCTTTTAATTGTGTATGCATGCATAAGCGCATGCGTTGATTTTTATTTGATTCTTTAATGTGTTTTAATGTGATAGTTTTGTTGGCCGGGCCGTTGGAAGGATTGTAAATATATGAGAAACAAACTTGCTCCTAAACCAAGCTTGCTCCTAAACATAGAGCACGTTGCAGCTGAAACACAAACAATTAATTTGAAATGATAGAAACACAACATTATTAAATGTTTGGGCTATATAGTTTTCTGTTTCTCAATAAAACACTTGCCTGAAGGAAATTACTTTACCTATATATGGTTTAAATCTAGACAACTAAAAAAACAAACAAAACACGTACATTTTAACTCTCGGAGGGAAGCCAAGAGTTATGTACTTACAGAAAATGTAAGGGTACTTGTCAGGCACAACGGCTTTATTCAATGGGATCTAGCAGCAGTCTTTGCTCTGCAAGAGCTATTGCAACGTAAAACGAAACCAGAGTCTTTGAAGTTGGTTGCAGAATTGTAGTAGACACCTAACTTACTTGTTACTTCATGCGGATAATGTTCTGTGGAGAATCACAGCAAAATGTTTTTATCAGGCCACCTCAGAAAAGAAACACACCACAGTAATTAGCAATTTGGCTTTCCTGTTCAGAACATGTTGCTTTGCTGCGATACAGATCTTTCTGTTTAAGGTGACACGTGGCAACGTATGTGCTCTCGTAATTTATTTACAGCTGCGTTTTAATGTCCCTTCGCTCACCGCCCAAGGAGTTTTGTAGTATTTAAGGTGCATTTGCAAAGTAGCTATTTTACATTCTGCCCCCCCGACCCCCCTTATCGGATTTTTACTGACCTCAATATATGCAGAGTGGTGGCTTTTAAAAGAATGCAGTGGTGATAAGGAATGGGAAGTCGACATTAATAACACTTAAAAAGTATGGCTGGGATCCAGAGAACTACTTTAGGGGCACCCAAGGGCTTGGGCGTCGCCAATGGATTTGTTTTGTTTTTATAAATAAAATCAAGCCTCTTCTCTTTGAATTAAATATCCTTTGAATATCACCGTTTTCTCCGTCTCCAAGATGTTTGCCCTAAGACATTGAAGGAGGAATTGTTAGAGTAGCGCAAGTCCATGGTTGCCTTCAGCATGCAGAGATAGTCACATGGGTCTTCAGGTCCCAGCCAGTCTACTTTTCAGCTATGCCTGTGCACATTGCCAAAAAGAAAGAAAGAAAGAAAAGAAAATGCATTGCAAAAAGGGGGAGGTGGACCGCAGTTTTGCATAATGTTTACGTGCGCTAATTTTAATGTGCAGATGCAAATTTATAATAATCCAAATAGAAACACAGTATATCTCACCATAGTGGGAAATGCTGGGCCCAGGTGTACTTGCTCAGTCTGCTGTCCAGGGGCGAAGCGCTGATAGGCGATGTCAAGGCACTCCCAGCTCTCCTGTCTTTTGGGTTCTTGGACTGGATACCCCTTCCAATGAAAGACTATCCTCTGTAAAGTGGGACACATTGCCACCCTTCTCATAAGTGCTGCATCTCCAAAGGCAGGCCGCCAAGTGGCCCGTGGTAGTTGCGAGGTGAAACATTTTTTAATAACAAGAATACCCTTTGTAATAAGCAGGAGATTATCAGCATATGTTAAAAGACTCATGGACAGATGTGCAGCTGAGCAGTTGGGGAGTGATTGGTACCATTACATAAGAAGCTGTGAAAACGTCCTTCTCGCCTGCCATCCAGTTGAAATAATGATGATGATGATGATGATGATGATGATAATAATAATAATAAATAATAATAATAATAAACGGCCTCAGTCCTATATACCTGAAGGAGCGTCTCCACCCCCACCATTCAGCCTCGACACTGAGATCCAGCACCGAGGGCCTTCTGGTGGTTCTCTCACTGCGAAAAGCAAAGCTACAGGGAACCAGGCAGAGGGCCTTCTCGGTAGTGGCGCCCGCCCTGTGGAACGCCCTCCCATCAGGGGTCAGAGAGATAAACAATTACCTGTCATTTAGAAAATAACTGAAGGCAGCCCTGTTTAGGGAAGTTTTAAATCTGTGACTTTGTATTGTATTTTAATATTTGTTGGAGGCCGCTCAGAGTGGCCAGGGAGACCCAGCCAGATGGGTGGGGTATAAAATAATAATAATAATATATTATTATTATTATTATTATTATTATTATTATTATTATTATTATTATTATTATTATTATTATATACCCCACACATGTGGCTGGGTTTTCCCAGCCACTCTGGGCAGCTTCCAACAAAATATTAAAATACAGCAATCTGTCAAAACATGAAAAGCTTCCTTAAACAGGGCTGCCTTCAGATGTCTTCTAAAAGTCTGGTAGTTGTTTTTCTCTTGGACATCTGGTGGGAGGGCATTCCACAGGGCGGGTACCACTACCGAGAAGGCCCTCTGCCTGGTTCCCTGTAGCTTTGCTTCTTGCAGCGAGGGAACTGCCAGAAGTCCCTTGGCACTGGACCTCAGTGTCTGGGCAGAACGATAGGGGTGGAGATGCTGAGTTGTGGCTGGAAATGAAGTGGCTGTGAGAGGCAATAATGGTGTATCTCCTCATCCTGAAAGCACTCACCTGTTGGCAAAGCATCTTTTAGGAATTCTTAAATCATTTGAACCAATGGGTCCCTTTCCTTAATATTTTTAGGACGCACCCTATTTTTTGAGATTGCACGTTGTTCTGAACGGTTTTCATTGCATTTTAATTTGTTGCAGCCCACTCTGGGGGCTAAAGGTGAGGGATAGACAGCAAATTAAAATAATAATAAAAACAGCAGCAACAACAACAACCCACAATGCTAAGCTGAAAGCCCAAATAATGCCTACCAGCTCCTGTAATAAATGCTATTCTTGAAAACTTCAGAGGTACACACAATCTCTTCCCCTGATCCCTGTACTCCCCCCTTTTGTCTATCAGTTTATGGACTTAGCTCTATACTTGTGTATGTGTGGGGGGGGGGGAGAAAGAATAGAAATGCCAAATGTATTGTGTGCTTCTCCCCCCCATCCTCTCTTCCTGTGTAATACTATATGATTTCATGGGGTTTAGGCCAGTATAGTGTATTGAGGGCATTTTTATTACTGTTCTTCATATTGCTTTCTTTCCTTTCTGGAGTAATTTTAGTTTTCAAATAAAATTTGTTTTACTTCTGCTTTCACTTCTGTTTCTTTTCTTCTTTTACTCCCAAGAGGTAGATATTTGGGAGTAAAATCTGGGAAAAAAATGTCAGAGTCATGCAACTGTAATGTTTTGCACATGGCTGATAAGTATGAATGCATATGAATGGGCACAATCATGCATTTGTTAAGTTCATATAAGAGAGAGTAGTGATCATATTTCATATTTTGCAAGCTGTTCCACTGGCATTTGCTGGCAGCAGTAAGCAAGAGATTGCTCAGTGATCAAAGACTCAAAATACAGGCTCAATTCATATGATGTTCTGAACCATGGTTTAGAGCAAAGGGTAGAGGCAGCGTGATGCCCTCCAGATGTTGCTGGACTTCAACTCCCATCAAACCTAGCCAGCATGGCCAATGTGGTCCAACCACATCTGGAAGGTGCCACGTTGTCTACCCTTGGTTCAGAGGGCTGGAAACAAGCTATTGATAAGCATACCCTCTTCCCTTTTAATGCTAACCATGGTTTGCTGCAACAACCAAACGAGCAAAATGTTGTTACCGATTGCCCTCCAAAATATGATTAGCGCTTGGTATTGTATTGAGTCGCGATGTTTAGATTTGCTTATATATCTCTACAACAAACTTATGGGTTGTGAATCCACTCTTGAGTTCAGCAATAGCAGAAAAGGGAATATATATAAATCAACTTCAAACCATGGCTTCTGATTCCTGTTTTGGAGAGCATATAATAACCATAATTTGGGTGTCTTGGCAAGCTACAGTTAGCACTCAAAGAGGATAAGGAAAGGCGGCTGGGGGGGGGGACACTCATCATGAGAAGTAGAGAAGGTAGCGTGTGCAAACCCACAGTAGCTTTATGACGTACCACATGAGGCAACGCATGGGGCAGCGCAGCTGTACAAGTGATGCAATGCTACCTTGTAATTTAAGAACCAAATTCTTCTTCTTCTTTTACAGTATGCAAGTGTTGAGAAAAATGGTGAATTTTACATGTCCCCCAGTGACTTTGTCACGCGGTTCCTGAAGATAATAGGAGATGGGGTGCCCAATCCCAGAACCGTTCAGCTGCTCGGAGGTGTGGTGGATCAGACGAAAGATGGGTATGTACTGTGACATTTATTTAAATTACTTATATGGTGGTAGCATTGAAGATTCACAGAATAAGCTGCCCTTCACTTTTAAAGTACCGTATATCGCGGCGTATAAGACGACTTTTTAAGCCCGAAAAATCTTCTCTGAAGTCGGGGGTCGTCTTGTACGCCGGCAACATCATGACCCGGAGTTCCGCCCCGCCACTGGTTGCATGGAGCCTCTCCCCGGCGCTCCAGCCGCAACCGCTGCCTCAGCCGCCATGGAGCCCGGGCTGGGCGTGGGCGGCAAGCGCGGCGGGGAGGTTCTCCCCACTGCCCCAGGCGTCGCTGCCGACGCCTCAGCAGCCGTGGAGGCCGTCCTGCGCTTCAGCAGGAAGCGCGGAGGCCTCCTTTGCGGCGACGGGGAGCTTCTCGTCGCTGCCCCAGGCGTCGCTGCCGACGCCTCAGCAGCCGTGGAGGCCGTCCTGCGCTTCAGCAGGAAGCGCGGAGGCCTCCTTTGGGGCGACGGGGAGCTTCTCCCCGCTGCCCCAGGCGTCGCTGCCGACGCCTCAGCAGCCGTGGAGGCCGTCCTGCGCTTCAGCAGGAAGCGCGGAGGCCTCCTTTGCAGCGACGGGGAGCTTCTCGTCGCTGCCCCAGGCGTCGCTGCCGACGCCTCAGCAGCCGTGGAGGCCGTCCTGCGCTTCAGCAGGAAGCGCGGAGGCCTCCTTTGCAGCGACGGGGAGCTTCTCCCCGCTGCCCCAGGCGTCGCTGCCGACGCCTCAGCAGCCGTGGAGGCCGTCCTGCGCTTCAGCGGGAAGCGCGGAGGCCTCCTTTGCGCCGACGGGGAGCTTCTCGTCGCTGCCGCCGCCTCAGCAGCCATGGGGGCCGCTGTGCGCTTGGGCGGCAAGCGCGGAAATCTCCTGTGTGGCGCGGGGGACGCTCTCCCCGCCGCTGCCGCCGCCTCAGCAGCCATGGATCCCGGGCTGGGTGAGTATACCCCAAACTCTGTTTTTTCACATTAAAAGTTGGGGGGTCGTCTTATACGCCGAGTCGCCTTATACGCCGCGATATACGGTATACGAAAAAGATACTGTATTGCCATAGAATTTTGCTTTCAGTAGCAGTTGGTTCTTCGGTGTCTCTGTGAATCACAGGGAGAGAACAGGGTACGCTGTCTTAAAATGCGTTCCACTAGACACTGGGCCAAATACATAAAGGGTTATAAAATGCATGCACTTTGTACCAAACTCAGTGACAACATTTTTAAACTTGATGTGCCACATTCAGAAGTTACAATGATTAAGTAATGCACGCAAAATGAATTTTATAGAGCAAGTTTGGGAAAAGTAGAGGTGGATATTTAAATGTACGACACAAGAGGAAACATGCTTTGTTCTTACCCATAAGCCTTAGGTAGTAGCATGAAGGACACTGAAAGAGACCTACTCTTGATTTATTGTAACATTTTCCAGCAAAAAAACAAGACTCTGTGACACTTTAAGAGCCAAGAAAATATTTTATGGCATAACCTTTCATGGGCTAGAGTACGTCTGACTCTAATCCACAAAAAATAGGCTATCATAAATTGTTATGCTTTAAGCTGCTGCAGAACTCTTTGTTATTCTCAATTTTCAAAGCCTTCTCAGAATACTAAAACCCCCCAAAACTTAAGGAATAATGTGTCGTCCTGTGCTGTTGTGAACAAAGTCAGACACAAGTAATTTACTTACTATAAATTAGAATTGTGTATGATCCCTTTTTCTTCTTCTGCGAGTGCTAGCATACAGTGGTGCCCCGCTAGACGAATGCCTCGCTAGACGAAAAACTCGCTAGACGAACAGCATTCGTCTAGCGGAAGCTGCCCCGCAAGACGAAAAATGTTCGTCTTTTTTTTCCGTTTAGCGGAGCGCGGCTGTCATTGCCGCTTCGCTGGACGAAAAAACCGCTAGACGAAAAAAAATCGTAGAACGAATTATTTTCGTCTAGCGGGGCACCACTGTACATGCTTTTACAGGAGGGCTTTGGAAGCTTATATTTATGCTAGCCTTTCTCAGCCTGGTGCCCTGCAGATGTTTTGGACCACATCTCACACCATCCTTGTACATTAGTGATGCTAGCTGAGGGGAGCTGGAGTCCAAAACCTCTGGAGGGCAACCAGTTGGGGCAGCCTGATTTATGCTGAGTAATTCAGATTTGAGATCCAAGTCCTACATATAGAAATGAGTTCACTATTGAAAATCTCTACTCTGCTCCCACCAGCCCCTGTTTCAGTCTACCTGTGGTTATTCTTTTGGAGCAACTAAGTTTTAGGTCCTCATATTACCACATCTGTTTTACTTGAATGCCACTTTCCTGCAAAACTGCTCCAAGTGGTTCACAACATATCAGGTGAACAATAACAATTAAAGAAACTCAAAACCATTATAAATCACAATATCAGTAAGTAATAACATTGCATACAAATTTGTTGTTGTTCAGTCGTGTCCGACTCTTCGTGACCCCATGGAGCAGAGCACGCCAGGCACGCCTATCCTTCACTGCCTCCCGCAGTTTGGCCAAACTCATGCTAGTCGCTTCGAGAACACTGTCCAACCATCTCATCCTCTGTTGTCCCCTTCTCCTTGTGACCTCCATCCTTCCCAACATCAGGGTCTTTTCTAGGGAGTCTTCTCTTCTCATGAGGTGGCCAAAGTACTGGAGCCTCAACTTCAGGATCTGTCCTTCCAGTGAGCACTCAGGGCTGATTTCTTTAAGGATGGATAAGTTTGATCTTTTGGAGTCCATGGGACTCTCAAGAGTCTCCTCCGGCACCATAATTCAAAAGCATCAATTCTTCGGCCATCAGTCTTCTTTATGGTCCAGCTCTCACTTCCATACATTACTACTGGGAAAACCATAGCTTTAACTATACAGACCTTTGTCGGCAAGGTGATGTCTCTGCTTTTTAAGATGCTGTCTAAGTTTGTCATTGCTTTCCTCCCAAGAAGCAGGCGTCTTTTAATTTCGTGACTGCTGTCACCATCTGCAGTGATCGTGGAGCCCAAGAAGTAAAATCTCTCACATGCAAATAAGCTATGCCAATTAATTAACTGAAACGAAGCGGAAGAGAAAATAATACCAATTCAAAATAGTATAGTAGGAAGCAAAACATCACCAGATGATGCACTTGTGACCCAGTGGTTTGTTCTGAGACGCCATCTTCATCATTCAAGGACGCCACCCCATTTTCTCACCTGGGATAGTGCAAGCACTCCCACCTTGGCTCTCACCTGGAGGGGATTTTTGCCCACCGTTATCATGGGGGTCTTACCCCACATGGTGGCCAATAGCTTTCCTTTCACACTCTCCTACCAGACAATATGTCTTCAGCCAGAATGGGGGCCCTAAATAAGGTCTTGTGAAGTGACCCTCGACGTGGCAACCCCAAAAGGATTTTTCATTTCTTCCCTTTGGTTGTTAGGAGGTATAAAAAAGTCGCAACAGTGATTCTTTTGAGTGGCCAAAGGTACATATTAACATGAGTTTATCCAAGAACAGTATTTTTGCCTCATACAGTGTTTCATGCTCTCCCGCAGAGCTAATGAATTCTGGTCACTAATTAACAGTAGAGCTAGGAAATATCCCTTGACTGTTATCCCGGCCCCTACTTGGGAACAGTTCCTTAGGAAATGTTTCTCACAGGCAGAAGCTCCGGTTCCTCATCTGGAGCACTTGTTCGAACACCTACCCAGATGGCCACCCACAGACCCAGGCGAAATATCAGTCCTAATATCCCAGTTGAAAGTGGGTAAGGCCCCCGGCCCTGACCTGGTTCCTGCAGAGGCCATTAAATCACATCCTGAGTGGTGGTCAGGAATCCTGGCCAAAACCTTTGATGCCATTAATGTTACTGGCTGTATTCCCAAGACATGGAAGGAAGCCATTATTATACCAATCTATAAAAAAGGTCCTCCTGCTGATCCAGGGAACTATCGTAGTATCAGCCTCCTTTCGACCATTGGGAAAATTTATGCCCGCCTGTTGCTGTCTAAACTGTCTCAATGGGCAGAAGAATCCAACCTGATTGGCCATGAACAAGCGGGCTTTAGACCCAACTGTTCCACCATAGATCATGCCATAATCCTTTATCACTTTGCAAGGAAATACTCCTTCCCCAGTCGAGGACATTTATGCGCTGCCTTCATAGACCTGAAGGCAGCCTTCGACAGCATCCCCAGAACCATTCTATGGGAGAAATTGGCAAGGTGGGGCATTGATAAAAGGCTCCTTTGGCTCATGATCCAACTGCATGGTGGATCCTCTGCCAGAATTAGACTTACCCCCGCTGGTGACCTTACAAATGCGGTCCCGATAAATAAAGGAGTCCGACAAGGTTGTATATTAGCACCTTACCTTTTCAACCTGTTTGTCAGTGATATGAGAGAGCCTCTAAATGAGTCGCACGCCTACATTCACGCCCCCCGCATCGCAAACTACCGTTGTCCGCTGCTTTTATACGCAGATGATGCGGTGATCCTTTCTTACTCAAGGGTTGGGCTATGTAGGGCGTTAAAGATCTTTACTGCTTACTGTCAATCCAACCAATTGTCCATCAACCACTCAAAATCAAAAGTTGTAGTCTTCTCTAGAAGTCGTAAACTTTTTCAGTGGAAGCTTGGTGGAGTTAAAATAGATCAAGTTTTTAAGTTTCAATATCTAGGGATTGTTTTTCAATATAACCTGAGCTGGAAATCCCAAGTTCAACATCTACTTAACAAGGGCAAAACTCTATCTCATGCACTTCTCCAGTTCTTTTTCTCAGACGGAGCCCTACACGTGCCCTCGGCTTTAAAGGTGTACAATGCAAAAGTTATTACCACTCTTACTTATGCTGCTCCGCTTTGGGCAGCTCTGGTAAATCCGGCCCCGCTGGAGGTGCTGCAAAATCAGTTTCTTCGCCGGCTTTTAAAACTCCCTACGTGTGTTAGTAATGCAGCTATACGACTAGAATTGAAGATTCCTTCACTAGAGACTCTCTTAAGGAAACGAATATTCACCTACTGGTTAACTCTTTGGCATAGATTACCCAGCCATTATCTCGTCCAATGTCTTTGGCGTGACGAATTTGCAAACCCTTGGACTGGGAAAATCCACGCCAAACTTCTGTCTTTTGGAATCTCTCCTTCAGATTCGCTTAATTTAGACCCTGCTTCGGCAAAAAGATTAATCAAACAAAGACTGGACGATTTGGAGCTGCAGCGTAACCATATGCTGGGTGGGGGTGTTTGCTCGCCTCGGAATTTTGGAGTTACTCCAATACATCATGTCCCTCTATACCTATCCTCCCTCTCCACTCTGGGCACCGATTCGCTTTCACCAAAGCGAGGTTTAATGTTTTTCCTTCTAATGTCCTGAGACATAGATTTTCCAAGGGCCTAGTTTCCGCCTTTTGTGATTGTGATAAAAAGTCGACGGAATCTCTCCATCATATAATCTTTATCTGTTCCCTGTATAGTGAGGCTCGGGCAAAATTACTAAGACCAATAACTCAGAAACTTACAGGTGCACCAGCTGAGTCACACCTTGCCTTACTCCTGCAAGACAATGACTCCTATACAACCTTGCAGGTGGCAAGGTTTCTAAACTCTGTCATATCTCAAAAAAGGCGCTGTGGCCAACTACACGACCACTAATACTTTTGTTTCCTGCTCCCTGGTTGCAATTTTAAAACTTGTATTTGTGCTGTGGTTTGTTTCCCTATGACTCCAGGGTCTATGGTTTGCTGTAACTTTATGTCATATATTCCATATTTTATGTTTTTATGGGCTTATAGCCGCAATAAATTTGATTTGATTTGTTTCATGCTCTTGCTACAGTAAGCTGAAATAGTGCCTCTGCTCCGCCCCATTCCCATCCAAGAGATTCTTGCATGGTGTTTTCTGGTGATTCGAGACATTACTGAGATTTTTCGTACACACACACACACAAACACACACACAATGTAAAATCCCCTTCATTATCTTTTTCTGCATGGCTGCTATGTTAATAATATTTCAGAAAAACGACCCAACCATCCACGACCTTTTCTCTTGCTATTGTGTGGCCATCTTGTTAGTCCTTGTGTCCAAGTATCTCAGTGCCATTAAGGTAATGACCGAAACTCCAGAGCAACCTTTGTGAGTACCTGAATGCACATCTGTATGACTTTCCCTGTACAGTGCATGCATGAATCCCCTGCTCTGTTTCCCCCCGTGCTGATCCATTGTTCAGCCTCGCAAAGACAGGAGTATTTTTTGCCTGGCTGTTTTCTTGCTAGTTGGATGCACTGCGAAACGTTTAGTGAGAGGAGGCTTCCAGAGGGTTAGGTGGGAGGTCTGAGACCTGTTGTTTAGCTTCAGGAGGGCCATTCAGGGTGCCTGTTACCCTCCCACAGATGAGCATGTAAAGAAATGTTTTACTGCAAATTGCACTCTTTAAAAATCCAACTAGCTTCCTCTAACAATCCATACTTCCCCCCTTTTTTTGCTGCTACAATTAAATTCTGCCCAATAAAATATGCCTGTTCTGCCAATCATAGCTTGGTTTCCAGTAAGCAACTCAAAATACTATATGGCTTTTATTTTTAGAAAGGGTAAACAATTCAAAATAATGCTTTGAAATGCCAGCTTTTCCCATTATTATTGATTTATCTCTAATCTACCATTTTTCAGAACAAGTTGTTTATCTAAGATTGAAACATTAAATAATAGGCATAGCTTACCCTGTGCCCCATTATGCTATTATGGTTAAATTGCTGATTTTAGTAAAGCATTGTAGCTTTTGTATTTATTATACAATGATGAGGATAATGATTAGTATTGCTAAACATGTAAAAGAATGGATGTTGCAGGAATACACACACACACACACAAGAATTTCAGACGTGTGTGCCTTGGGTACTTTGTCATATAGCAGAAGTTAATAATTAGCCAATTTAAAGGTACCGTAGCAAAATTGCCTGATTTTGGTGGAAAAGATGTGTTTGAGGGTAGATCTCTTGATATTGAAGTCAGTGAGTGTTGGGCAGTTGTGGATGGCTGAGTTCTCTGCAAATGGGCACAGATAACTTTACCCCATTTCCACTGGCATTTCACCCCTTAACACAAAATTGCTTCCATGAGGCTCCAGTACTTTGGCCACCTCATGAGAAGAGAAGACTCCCTGGAAAAGACCCTGATGTTGGGAAAGATGGAGGGCACAAGGAGAAGGGGACGACAGAGGATGAGATGGTTGGACAGTGTTCTCGAAGCTACTAACATGAGTTTGGCCAAACTGCGAGAGGCAGTGAAGGATAGGCGTGCCTGGCGTGCTCTGGTCCATGGGGTCACGAAGAGTCGGACACAACTGAACGACTGAACAACAACAACAAGTAAATGGTCGAAAGCATGGAGCTTTCAGTTGTTCTTTCAAACAGGGCTTTCCAAACTTCTTTGCTAAGTCTTGATTCTAGTGGCGCACCTTCTCACATCCCCCACCGGCCAAATGGGAAGCTGCCGCCCATCTAGCAAGAATCTGTTAATATCTTCTGCCGTCTTGCTTTGTGGTGGTGAACTGTGTTCTCTCAAGCTAAATCTTTGTTATGCAGGAGGTCTCCTTTGTGATAAGCCCATCCTTGTTCTCTGTACTTCCTTCCAGCTTTCTCTGCCTCCTCTACAGGTTGTCCTGTAATATGAAAATAGGAATCCTTGACCCTTCAGAACCCACCTTCAAAACCAATTCGTATCACAGGCCCTTCTGTTTGCTGCCACTTCTACCTTTTCTGAATGGGGAAAGCTAACAGACCAACCTGTCGCTTGGTGCTTGAGATGAGACAATGGGAGCAGCCTTATCCAAAGGCAGTCTCAAAGTCAGTATTGTCTGCACTGAGGGCAGTTCCCAGCTCTACTTAGTAAGAGATTGAACCTGGGACCTTCTGCATGCAAAACCGATGGGGAGATGCTGTCTCATTTTCACCTCACATTAGAGATGGGTGAGAAATTTGATTCAGTTTGCATTTAAAGGTGAACTTTCTGAATCAAGATGTGAACCAAAAGATGCACCCATCCTTTGACATTCACACTTCTCCGGTTAAAAATGCATATATTAAAAATGTGTTTATAAGGCAAAATTGCAAGCAAAATTTACGTTAGGAAGATTCACACTAGAACGTTGATTAATTTTCATGGGAACTCCCCCCCCCAACCCCCCCCCCCCCACAAACAGTTGTGGAAATGTGGATAACTGAAGTTAAGGTTGGGAAAATGAGAAACTGTGTGAAACAGAAATTGATATATATTCCCTACCTCAGACACCTGACTGTAGGGGACTGAACCTCCACCTCCCACAAAAAAAACCCTTTGCCATGCTGGTAAAAGTTAGCTCAAACCAGTCTTGAGTTTGCTGGTAAGCTTGTGGAGAAATTGGCCTCAAAACACAACTGAAGAATGCAGGGCGAACCCTCTTTTTTGCCCCCTTTCTTTTTTCCTTCTGTTAAACATGTCTTTGCCACCTCATTCGCTTTTGAAGAAGTGATGGCACTTCCCTTTTTTTCTTCCGTTAAAATGGGGAAGATAGTACCAAAGTGGAGAACCTCTGACTTAGAAGGCATCTTTCTGCTTGATTTATAATTCATCCATCTCCTCCTAGTTTCACATCGTTAAAACGCAGGGTCATTAGGCTTTACTCAGCCGGGCTTTTAAGTTAGACAAGGCCTTGCTTATGTAGGCAAAATTATTCTTAAGTAGCATATTGAGGTTCATGTTAATATGTGCTGTTTAATGAAACCTAATGATATTCAATGAAGGGTTGCACTATGCCAGAGAGAAAACTTGTTACCTAGGCAACTGCCCTTGTGCCGTATAGAGCTTGGAACATATGGCTATGTAACATGCATTATTTCAGCATCTTTAACCATTAGGAACCACATGTGTAATTGACTGTGAAAAATTACTGCTCAGTTACTGTATTGTATGGGCATAATAGAAGTAAATGAGTGCGTCATTGTTGTCGGAGTCGATCTGTTGGGAATCACTTGCAGGCCAGTCTATTTAAGGAGCAAAAATACAATAAGAAGAAAATAGCTGGTTTAATTAACATGTAAAAAATGGGTTAATTTGAATTCAGCTGGCACAGCAGATATTCATGTTTCCTCTGCAGTAGTCTGATGGGAGCCTCGCATTTGTATGCTTTCTCCCCTTTTCCATTAACCCCCCCAACCCATTGCTTTCGTTAAAATAGAAATAAACTCTCTTAATTAAATATCTGACTTTTAGAGGTGTTTGGGTTACTCGACTGAGAAGAGCTTGATGTAGCCAAAAGAATCTTTCCCAATCTGGTACCCTCCAGTTATTTTGGATTACAACATGCTAGCTGTGACTTAATGGAAGCTGCAGTCCAAAACATCTGGAAAGTACCAGGTTGCCAAAGGCTGCTTTAAAGACAACAAATTTCATTTTGGCATGAGATCTGTAGGCTAAAGTTCACTTCATCGGACCACTTAATGTATCTGAAGCAGGTTCTGCCTTATGAATAATTATTTTAGTCTTGTTAATTGGACATCCCGACTGAAATATCACAAATCCGCATTGCAAAGACTCTGGAGCCCGCATCTTTATTAATAAAATTCTACCCAAACCTGCATAAATATGATTTTTATCCATGACAACAGATGTCAGCTGTTGAAGCTCTCACATACATTCCAACAACTCAAGGAACTTTCATACAAAATAGATGCTGACATCTTGTTTTTACTGCTTAAATGATGGTGCGAATTATTATCGTAATGCCGCATTGTATCGCTTACCTTATTTATGTAATTTATATACTGCCCTTCATCAAGAGAAGACAGGGCAGTTTACAACATAAAATTACTTCAGGTAAGATGATGTGCTCCACGTGTGTGGGCAAGTGATGACACTGTGATCCATCTGGTCAGTGGCAGAACCTTTTCCCACGTTGCCTCAAATCAGAGGAGCTACTGCCATGTGCCATCTATTTTGCAAATGATTAATCTGATGGGCAACTTTTGGAACACTTTTTTGGTTGGTAAAATGTAGTTCCACCCCATATTTTTTTTTAAAATTATTATTCCATGACAATTGGATTGGGATAATTTGCATTTCAATTACTAACTTGGCAACTTTCAAACTTGCAATTTCAATTGTGCCACCATTCAAGATGCTAGTAGCATAATAGGAAGCTGCATTTATGGTGAGTCAGACCATTGGTCCATCTAGCTCATCACTTTTTATACTGGCTGCCATTGGCTCCTCAGGGTTTGAGGCAGGGGTGCCTCTCAGCCCTAAACGGCTCAGGACCTGGGCATCTGAAGAAGTGTCTCTCGCCTAGGATTTGAGGTTGTCTACAGAAACTCTTCTGATGGTGCCATTGTTGCATGAGACTAGACAATCTGTTGCTTTTCATGACTAGCAATAATACCCCAGTTATGGAACACTCTCTGCTCTGAGCTTTGACTGGCAGGAACCTTGGATATTTTTCAGTGCAAGCTGAAGGCTCTCTTCTTCCATGTTTTTTGAGTCGTCAGTTACGTGTCCAAGTTTCATGGCTATCCTGATACATTTATTAGATTGAAAATGGCTATACAGTCATACCTTGGTTGCTGAACACCTTGGAACTTGTACGTTTTGGCTCCTAAACAATCGAAAACTGGAAGTGTGTGTTCCGGTTTTGAATGATTTTCGGAAGCCGAATGTCTGGCGTGGCTTCCGATTGGCTGTAGAAGCCGCGCTTTGGTTTCCGAACATTTTGAAAGTCAAACGGACTTCCAGAACGGATTTCGTTTGACTTCCAAGGTACATCTGTATTTTAAAGTTTATTCTGTTTTGTTTTTACTATAATGTACTTTAAATGCTTGTGATATTTGGGGAGGGGTCACATATAATGAGGGATAGAAATCTAATAAGTAAATTACTTACCTGCGAAATGTTCTTCTGGTGATCGCACCTGAAAAAAATGGCTTTCTTTTTCCTTTCGTAGGTTGATATCCTTTCAAGAATTTGTAGCATTTGAATCTGTCCTCTGTGCCCCAGATGCACTGTTCATGGTGGCATTTCAACTTTTTGACAAAACTGGCAAAGGAGAAGTTACTTTTGGTAAGACCTGCTTTTTCCTTCCTTTCCTCACCTTATATTATTAATGGACTTTTAAATGTTGCTATTGCAGATTGGTGCTACTGGAGAATGCTTAACCATGGTGATATTATACCCAGGCGTTGCCCCAATGCAAATTTTAGACATGTTAAAATCTTGCTGGTTGCTTTGTTTTATTCTGCTGGTTTTTGTGTTTTGACATTTTAAGTGGGTGAACTGGCCTGGAACCAGTTTTGATGAAGGGCAGTATATAAACTTTAAATAAAACAAATTAATAAGTTGGGAAATGCAATATACTGTCACTATTTAAAAAATGAAAAGGAAAAACTTTAATGAAACACTTCCAGAAATTCTTCATAGGCTTGTAACTTGTGCATGTTCTTCCAGACATAAGCCATGTGACTAGGCAGGTGGCAATTCAGTCCTACAGATGTCAAGCACTTGTCTAAATTGTTTTCTAAGAATAATACCTCAGTGCCCACAGTTTAAGTGACGCGTCTTGGATTCATGGAGCTGATGTTGTAAAACACTTTTAATTTTTTTAAAAATGTATATTTTATGTGTGTGAAGAAATGTCTCAAAGAGAAACCCAGCTTTTGTTTTTGTTCCATAACCTTTTTTTTTTGGTTTGATTTAGGGCCTACATATTTCTGCTCTTTCCTGCAAATAATACGTGTGCATTTCCTCCTCACACACAAAGCTTAGTTCTTTTGCTGCAGAATAAATGTCCTGCACATAAATATTCTGAAGCTTTCCATTCAGTGGGAATATTGCGCAGGAAATATTCCTCACAGATGATGCTAATTTGATGATCTAATCAGGGCTCGAATACCAGTGAGTCAGGGAATAAAGTATAACCAGCGATAAAGACCACAGAGTCAAGATTGTAACTGAAGTGAATCTCATTTGGTTTATCGGTGTATAATGCTCAATTCAAAGCATATTACTATCTTCATGTGGAAGATAATATCCTGAACTTTGAGGCAAAACATAGCAACATAAAGCAACTTGTAGATGATAACAAGACAGAATTTAGGGAATAATACGGATTAAGAATGACATAAGAATTGCAATAGAATTGAATTGACAAAAGTAATGCATCGGTCATTTAACAGGAGATCTTACTTCTATCTTCCTCTAGTCCACCAAGTTGTCAAACAGTTTTCCTGTTAGCATATTCCCAATTTTCTACCATACCTTGCATTTGGAAGAAAATCCATAGTTAGCTAGAGTTGGGTGGCGAGGGGTGGGGGAGCATGCACATTTTTGAGAGCTGTGTCCTAGAAAACAGAAGAAGGGGGCAGCTGGGGTCCAGAGGCATGTGTGGGACTGACACACACACACAAACAACACTGAGAGCCAGTGTTGCATAGTGATCAGAGTGTTGGACTAGGACCTGGGAGACCAGGATGCAAATCCCCTACTCGGCCATGAAGGTCACTGGGTGACCTTGGTCCAGCCACCGGCTCTCAGCCTAACCTCTCTCACAGGACAGTTGTGAGGGATTAATTGAGGAGGGCAAGATTCATGTAATCCACCTTGAGCTCCTTGGAGACAAAGGTGGGATAGAAAAAATAATTAATATGTAGGAAGATGAGGTTGTTTTTTATTAAGGTGACTGAGCCACCATCCTGGAGGAATTGCAAAAGTAAATACTTTTAACCCCCCACCCTCCCCAAAAAATCTCAAGCGGCACTCACTTCTCTCCCCCCCCCCCCACTTATACTCTTCCATTTTTACTCGTGGAGACTCCTTGAGAAGTTTATGTCAACCTCCCTTCCTGTGCCCAATCATTTGGTTTGCATAGTAGCCAATCATGAGACACCACTATGTTCAGGTTTCTGCCACCCATCTGTAGGTCAAAAAGCATATACAGTGGTATCTTGGTTGTTGAATAGCTTGGCTCCCGAACAAATCGGCTCCCAAACACTGCAAAATAAGTGTTCCGGTTTGCAAACATTTTTTGGAAGCCGAACTTCCGACGCAGCTTCCAATTGAGCGCAGGAAGCTCCTGCAGCCAATCGGAAGCCGTGCCTTGGTTTTTTAACAGTTCTGGGAGTCGAGCGGACTCCCAGAACAGATTAAGTATGACAACCAAGGTACCATTGCAGTGTTTTAAACTAACGTTTCCTTAATGGATACCTATTGGAATTAATTACCATGACTAAGTTGGGTTCATTAATGTCAACGAGTTTGCTCTGTGTAAAAGTTAGTTGGATACAACATATATAGATAGATAGAAAGATTTGATTTGCTATTTCCCCTGGGAGTTCAGACACTACAATTATTCTACACTGCAGTTTGCTAAAGTTAATGGTTCTTCAGATCTAGCCGGGCCCAGATTAACAGATGGTTCCCAGTAACAACGTATGTTTTTTAATGCAGTGTAAGAACAATTTATTTCAAATTCTCATGTGAGAATTATGCTTTTGTATCCCCTGTAGCATTTATATAAGTGTAATATCTTAGAAATAATAATAGCTCGGTGACTGAGACATGCTTCGTATACAAAAGATCCCAAGCTTCTCCTTGTAAGGTAGGGAAGAAAACCTTCCCGTAACCCTGTCAAGCCCCTGCCAATCAGTACAGCCAATACTGAACTACCGGGTAGTTGGACCAATGGCCTGGCTTGTTGTTTTGCAATCTCCCATGTTATTTTCAGGCTTTCTTTTACAAGTCTATTGCATTTGTGCCATACCACTGAAATCCAGCTTCTGGCTATAACCTGGCTACACTTTTAGGTTGCTATGCTGGTCACTGTAAATATTTTCATAATCTGTTAAATATTTGCCGTATACTGCTTAGCATTAGATTGCGTTAATCCCAAATAGGGCCAACTTGACCCTTTTCTTTTCTTTTCTCAGCAATCTCTTTTAAATCTGCATTATGTTTAGAAGTTCCTTTTTAATTTTAGTCCTAGTTTTAGGACTTTGATTTACCCAAACCCACTGTTTGGGAACACAGAGAATCAAGGACTTTCCCTCCCAGCCCTCCTAGCCCCACTTCAGCAAAATTACCCACTACATATATTGTTTAAAATAAGGAAAGTTTAGTTGTTTGTTCCTAGAGACAGCATGAAACAGGAGATGGTAGTGTGCTTTTGGCTTGCAACGGATAGAGATTGCCTTGGCCTTTTGTATCACATTGTACACGGAGCTGCTGCTCTTTGCCAGGAGTTAAAGATCTCAGCAGGAAGGTGGAAGGAAGTTTAGTTGGCTTTTAAATTTGAGACAGAGAATAAACCATTGCTTCTTACTCCTGAGTGTTGACAGGCACATAAAAGCTGATAATGTAAGTCCAGGGGTTTAAGAGGCTTAACAGTTTTGCCTTTTTTTGTATTACTGTATTTTAATGCCTCATTAAAGAGGTAAGAGTTCTTTGATATTCTTTATTAGATGGTTTAATAAAGAAAAGTTTAGATGCTTGGGTCTAAATGTCAACATTTTAAAAATTAACAGTCCTTTTAAATAACCTTTATCTTTAATTCCAAGGGCTGCACTTGCGCACGGGCAAAGCAAATTTAACAACTTCTGGCCTTGCGTACATCAGAAGTAATTGCTTGGAACTTGCATTGTCTTTTTTTTGCAGACGCTGCAGCGCTGGTGCAAGGCAGACAAAGTCTCCATTTTACAAACAGAGTAAATAAAAGCCTGTCGGGTTACCTTAATTTTTAAAGGCGGTTAAGTCGCCGGCTGTGGAACGACCCTTGTTGGCCTATTTGGATATCCGTGAATGTAGGCAGAAGAAATCTGGGAACCAGCTGGAAATGCTTCCAAATGGAAAATGATAGCTAAATGAGAAATAGGATTTTTACCCCACCATCCCAAAAAAAAGGCATACAGAGATCATTAATAAGACAATCCCTGCCCTCAAGGCTTACAATCAGAAAAGCATAACACAAAAGGAAAAAGGATTGTGAAGGAGAAGGGAGGCGGGGGGAAGCAAACTCAGGTACTAGTCTCCGTTTATGATGTTCTTATAATAACCAGCTGGAATAGAAAATAGTTCAGTACTGCAGAAACAATAAAGATTATTTTGGAAGCTTAAGCAAATGTATTACGGAATAAGCTTTTGTGGCTATGGAGTGTCACCCTGAGTTTCGTGTTGCCCTTCTCCTCATTGCAAAACGAGGCCACTTACAGAACGTCGCTATTTTGCAGGTAGGATTCAATTGCGTAACGGCAAACTCAAGTTGCACAATTAAATTGGATTTGGTGCCCTTGTGTGACAACTCCCGCTCCTGCCACGGAATGATCCAACTCTTCGCAGGAAGGAAAATGGCAGGCGAATGCACTGGAGTGTGTGGGATACAGTTGCTTCACTTGGCATTGTATAACCTTCCTGAAAACAAATCAGGATGAATGTTGTTAGAAGCAGGTTATCTTTAAGTGACCTGAGATCTGTGCCACACATGACAAAAAATTCCTTCGTGGAGGTTTTAACTTGTAAAAACTGCTTGTAGCAGATGTCCTGTGTTTCATGAGCGCATGCAGGAACGTCGAGTTGCATGCATTTTGCCACGTGTTGTGAGATATTGCCTGCAGTTTCTAGCAGGAGAGGACTTGATGTGCAGGGAACTCCATCTTCTGTGAAGCAACCCACACTTGTTACCTTATTCGCTCTTAACACCATTTAGGGTGCAGTGCTGATGCTTTGGGAGAGAGGGAGAGCTGGAAGGGGGCAGATACTTAAGCTCTAATCTCCCACCTGAATGGCAGAAATAATGTACCGGTAAGATCTGTTTAGGTCATTTGTTAGTTTTAGTGTCATTTTTTAAACTCCTGTAATTAGTTTTAAGAATAGAAATGCAATTTCTATTTACTCAACTATTGTTGAGTAAATATACACACCTGCTCCTGGCCAGTAGATAATGGATATGGAATGCATGATGGATATGGAAAGCAGGCCCAATCTCAGCCTTCCCCAGGTATAGAATTGGCAGCTGGAAAGAACTGTCCTTCCTCTAAACTGGTTGTAAACCAATCCTAAGGAAGCATGTTGGACACCTCAGGAGATCAACGCTAAATTGCAGTTCACACCAATCAGTTAGCAGTTGCAGACATCCACCACAGACATCCACTGCAGATAAATACATTTTTTAAAAATGCACCAGGAGCCAAAAAGGAGTAGCAGATGAAATGATCAGTCAAAATCGTATGGACTGGCATTCTGGAGTGAAGACGTATTGCACAAATGGGCACTCTTCCTCATACCTGTATTGTGCTACCCAGTTTATTTTTTGCATAGGTTAATAATGTGTTGTCTATTGAACTTGCCAGTTGGCCAACTTTGAATCTTGTTTAAGGGGTGGGGGTTATCTGGAGCCATCCAATTGGGAGCGCTTCTTCTGTACACCTAGCAAGCACAGAATTTCTTGGAGAAAGGGAATCGTAGGAGAGAATGAAAACCTTCCCTTTTGATTAGCACTAGTAGGCTGCTCTTATACCTGAGGCAGAGGTGATCATCTGAGTTTCCTATTGATTGCTGCTACAGTCTCCCCTGGCCCAATTAGAAAATGCGCACAAACACAACTCCACAGTCTCAAGGAGGAGTTCACCGTGCCCAGGTCAGTTTTCCCCTCCTCCTTGGGCAGGCCCCTCTCAGTAACAATAAGTGGGCTTAGTGCATTCGGGTATTTGGGTTTCTCGTACGGCTTTGTTGCATCCATTCAGAATCATCAGAGTGCAGGCTATCAGGAACAGAATTACCACTCGTGAGCATCCAGAGTATAACAACGGAATACAAATTCACACCAGCAAGAAATTGTCTTCTCTGTTGTTGTGGGCTATCTTGTCAAAGATCAGGAGAACAGCGCAGAAGCTCTTCCAGTTCAATGGGTCAAAAATCCACTCTTTTATGAAAGGCTAAATGTGGATTTGCACGAATGACTATAATGGCTCCAATTTTGAAAGATAGAGGTAACGGAGAGCACTTCCAGGTAGCGGGGCTGATTTCAGAATGCAGCTTGTTCAAATGGTTAAAATATTGTGCTTTCTGCTTTCTTCGTTTCTACTTAAAAAGAGAGAGAGAGAGAAGGAAAAAATAGGTATGGAGAAGGTGGGAGAGAACCAATTTGAGAGTAAATTCAAACAGTATAAGGTCACTGTCTGGTTAACTGAGAGCTGAAATATAGCCATCCCTCATAAGACGTCGGTGTGGAAGAAAAGGCCCATTTACTAAGCTGCAATTTTGGAAGGAATTTGACCTGCCTCTACTGGGGGGAATAAACCCCACCATTGCTGTTGTGTGGCAACATTGCTACAGTCTTGAATCTCAGGCTGGTTCAGTTGCATATAGACACGTGTTGCGTCCAAAAGATAAATGCCATTAGAACCATGTTTGTTTAACTCTTTGGTTTTTTTAAAATGTGTAATGCTTATTAAACTCGAGAGTTGTCTTGCTGAAATCAGTAAAAACTTTATTGCCTAATAGGTAGATAATCTGATTTCATGTTTGCAAAGGACAAATAAATGGGGGTAACATAACCATGAAATGGTCAATTCACGAAGCGGAATTGAGACAGGAACTGTTTCTTTACTTCTTTCAGCTCATGTGCCATTAAAGGGGTAGGGGGACAAGACAGTAAGGAGAAGACAACATTTTGACTTTTTGCATGTTAAATGCGTGTCAAATAGATGCATTAAATTAATGTCAACATGTAGCATGGGATGAAATGAATTTAAAACCAGCTCTGTACAAATGAGCATTATGCCTGCTGACGATGGCTCCCATTTTTACAATTTGCAACCCAATTTTCAGTGCTTGAATTATGTGTAACTACTAGTTTCAGACAGCCAGAAAAGGGTGTGATTTTGCTTAAAATCAGGAGGTGTCAAGGGGTGAGGCTTTTGCATTTCAATATGGGGCCTTCTGTCTGTTTGCCCATAGTTCTGGACACTGCCCCAGAGGGAGTCCAAAATCCTATTTTTTTTTTTGGGTGGACCTTTGTGGTGATGCTAAGGATGCAATCCTATACTCATGTACCTGGGAGTAAGTCCCACTGATCTCAGTAGGGCCTACTTCTGAGTAGACATATATAGAATTAGCTGCAAGTTTCCCTAAAGCCCACAGAAATATGGATAGAGATGCGAAAATTCTTGTATGACTGCATCCAAATTGGTCCTCTGTTCTGTGGGTGCAGAAGTGTTATTGCTGTCACAGTCCTGCTTGCAGGCTTTCTAGAACTATCTGGTTGGCCACTGCAGAACAGGATGCTAGTCTAGAAAGGCCAGAATTTCTCTTGCTTATCTAACAGGGCTCTTACGATGTTCATATGCTACCACAATTGGGGCTTTCGTAGAAAGGTGCCTACAGAAGATCATGATAGGGGTTTATAAGATGCATACATGTTGCAGAGAAAGTGGATACAGAGACAACTCTCTCTCTCTCTCTCTCTCTCTCTCTCTCTCACACACACACACACACACACACACACACACACAAATATAATACTCAAACTTGCAACCACTCAGTGAATCAGGACTAATGAAAGATAATACTTTTTCACACAACTTACGATTTTCGTAATTCACTGCGTCAAGATGTGAGAATCGCTGCTAGATTTAGGAGGATTAAGAAGTGAATCAGACAAATTCATGAACAATATGTCTGTCAATAGATATGCGTCATGCTGACTGCATGGACCTTTCAGGTTCAGAATCTGTCGTTCCCTCTGTTTCCAGGGTTTATGTATGTGTGTCATTGCTTATGTAGCCAAAACAGCATCACTGCCACCAGCAAAAAAAGAAGAAGGTATCATTAGACTCTCCAGGTGAGAGGGGACACCCTCCCCCCAATATTTGCATAATTGCAAAAATAAAATCTGTCACCGGTCCCATCAATGTTGTGGTCAATCTCTCTTAGATGTCCTTTCCCACTGGCAAGATTCAGATTATCTGCCTGGTTTTCCAGGGAGTTTGGGGCCAAGGCAGCAGTTGGGACAGTGGTATGATTGTGACAGAATATTATCTAAAACGCTTACCAACGGGCTTCTTGTGTTTTTTTTCTGTGTCTTTTAATGAACTGAATAGAGTGTGTGTATGAACTTTACAGAGCTTAGCTTTTGTTGTTGCTGCTGCTGCTGTTTTGTTAATGATGTTAGCATTGTTTTATAGGTTATAAATGCCATATTGATTTGTTAATCATATAATATGACTTTTGCTGTAATTGTGATGTTTGGCTAAATTTTTAGTTGCAGTTCTTCTGTATTCATTTTCTTACAGCCTTGAATATGGGATTCGAAGCCTCGGCTCTAATTCTACTGCATCGCTTCCCTTGCCTTCAGACCCTTAACAATGATTAATATAAAAGGGCCTTGTCAAAAGCTTTGAAAAGGCAACCTTGGTACTTACGCCATTATGCAATTTAGCTTCTTATGAAATCTCCAATTTGCCTTGTGCTCTTTGCTTAGCAGAAGATAGCTGTGCCTTTCTTAGCCAGTCGTTTGCTGTACTGGCAAGGTGGAAGCTTATTATTCTCTGTCAAATCCCAAGTTCTTCCTTTTTTAAACTTACAAAATAAAGATTCAGAAATAAAGATTCCAGCACGGTTGCTTGGCTGCATAGAAAATGGCATTTTCTGCGTAGTTTCATTACCTAATCAAGACTCGTGTTGTGATATTATATGAAAACAATCCTGAACTTGAATTCAGTAATAAAAAAAGGGAATCGGTTGGGTTGTCTCTCCACCCCCATCCCCTGCAGAAGACAATTAAAGTTGACTTCTTGGGGAAAATCCATACAGGTAGAGGAACAAGTGCCACTGGGAAGCCAGGAAAAACTCCATGGTAGGAGTGAGACACCTTGATGCCAGCTGTCTGTCATGGAAGGAGCATCTCCAGAGAAGTTTCCTACCTCTTCCAAGTGTTTGTTGTCCTAGAACTGCAGAGCTCAAGGAAGGCCCAGGAAAAGACTATATGCACACAGCACATTCACTGGTGGCTCCAGACCATGATTATTTGGGGAGGAGTGCTGGAACAAGGTTAATGTATGGATCATAGAGCTATCGCAGAGCCTCGAATCCATGCAAGGCTTTTACTGCTATATAGCTGTCAGCACAAAATTCTTTTTTTAAGTCATCAGTTTTCATTAGCAGGTGGTGGTAAACTTGGATCCTTTACGATGGTTTTTCTCTCCAGTGTCTGTACAAGTTGTAATCATTTCTGACCTAATAGACTTAACTTTAATAATAATAATAATAATAATAATAATAATAAAATAAATAAAAAAATGGAGGGGTGGGAATTGGTGAGTAAAAGTGTGTGATTCAGTTTCATGGCTTATCTACAGGGAGTGAGCAGTTTTTTGTTTTTTTAAAATGGCTTCCTGCTTTAGATGACCATCTTTTTCATTTCTTCTTTCAAAAGCTAGTTTCTGGCAATTGAACCAGTGTAGTAGGAAGCAAAGAATGGTACAGGGAGAACTAGGTGTAAGAATGTCTCAATTCACACACAACACCAAATGAGTGAGGCTCAGAATCATCAGTCAAGTGTTCTGGGGCACATTTGGAAAATCTTGATCAATTTGGTCTTTCCCAGGAATTGCTGTTATGCTACTGGAAGCTAAACCATGGTTTGGCTTAACATTTGAATCCAGGCTCATGGTTTGTGTCCCCCAAGCAAACCACAAGCAATAAACCAAGAACAAGCTGTAATAATAATGATGATCATGATAATAATAATAATGATAATTTATTTCTACCCTGCCCATCTGGCTGGGTTTTCCCAGCTACTCTGGGTGGCTTTCAAAAGAACATTTAAAACAGAATAAAACATCAAACATTAAAAACTTTCCTAAACAGGGCTGCCTTCAGATGTCTTATAAAAGTCAAATAGTTGTTTATTTCCTTGACATCTGGTGTGAGGGCATTCCACAGGGCGGGTGCCACTATCGAGAAGGCCCTCTTCCTGGTTCCCTGTAACCTCGCTCCTTGCAGGGAGGGAACTGTCAGAAGGCCCTCGGAGCTGGACCTCAGTGTCTGGGCTGAACGATGGGGGTGGAGACGCTCCTTCAGGTTTACTGGGCCTAGGCCGTTTAGGGTTGCGGATCATTGTTTATTTAAAGTGAGACAAACTGTGAGTCTGGGTTTGCATATTGTGCTGAGCCAAACCATAACTTAGCTCCTGGTAATGTGGAAGGAGTGGAGGAGAAGCTAAGTGGACAGTTTTCTAAATGTGCATGAGAACCAGACCTGGCAGTTAAATCTGAAGCCAAAACACTGTAAAAAATGGTTCATGGGCATGAGTGATCTCTATATTTGATTCAGGCAGTATGTCCATTGAGTAAGGACTCTGATCAGTGGATTATTCTAGATGAATGAGTGATGAATCCAGTGAAGAAAGAAGGAAAAATTTAAGAACCAGTCTAGTGAGCTTGTATTGGAGTTTGCGAACCATGAACAGTGGTTGGAAAGAAGTATATAAAAGATGAACAGCAAAGGGGATACCCTGTTTCATAGCCATCACAAGTTGTCAATAAGAGCAATAAATAGGTGATTTTCTGGTGAAGTAGCTGCACCATATAATTCAGTGTGCACCCTGTCAGGAAACCAGCTAATCCTAATTTTAAAAAGATACACTGAAGTCAGTTCATGGCATCACTTTTTGGGAAACACACATACCGCAGTTTTCAGGGATGCGTGCTAAACAAGGAGAGAAAACAGTGATTTGTTTGTAATCGATTGGTAGTGTGAAATGCCAATGTTCAGACATTTGGAGGGCAAGGAATTTGGAATAGTAGGCGATATGAAGCAGGGGAGGGGCAGGTTTTCTGCACTAGGAATCCTATTGAAAATGCACAATTATCTGAACGGCCAGTGCTGACTTGCAGGATGAATGTATTTATAATAGTGTTTATTATTACCATTTTGATAAATCAGGCAAAGTGCTGGGTGACAGCTTGACTACATTTTGCAGTTCTACATGACATTTCCAAACTGGTCTTCCTCAAGTGCAAGCTGACAAAATGAGGCATGCAGTTTCGGTCTCTTTACTGTGGGGATGAGGATCCTGTGGCCCTTCAGACACCCTCAGACTCTATTGGTCCCAGCCAGTATGGCCAGTGGTTGGAGATGATGGGAGTTGCAGCCGTGGAGTTTTCATCCCTGCTTTGATGAATGACATAATTTTTTCATGTAGAGCATGAGTAAGGGATGGGTCGGTGAGGTGAGGACTGCCAAGTGTTAGGTCTGTCAAGTGTTAGAGGACGCATTGGTCGCTTATCAGCATCCATGTCCATACTGTGGTGTTATGCTACTCAGGGGCTGGCAAAGTTTTTGTGGCTTGGGCTGGTTCACAGTCCCGCAGACGCCGTGGTGGGCCGGAGTGTGCACACGCACGCATGCGCAAACACTATTTCTGGCGCTCCTTACGGTGCAGAGGAGGCATGTGTAGCTTCCCATTGGCTGCAGGAGCTTCCTGCAGCCAATGGAAAGCCGGCCAGCATTGCGGAAGGCGGTCCCCGCTCTGCTCCGTGCCGGTTTAGCGCAGCACACGGGAGCTGACCGAGTGGGCAGCGGGGGTCAATGGGCTGGTTAAATGTGGCTCGTGGGCCTTAGGTTGCCGACCCCTGTGCTACAGCATCACTCAGAAAGAAGGAAGCAGAACAAGGCAAGCACTGGTGTAACCTAGCAGAACATCTGAATCTCGGAGCTAGTTAACCCAGAGTTATTGTTTATTTAAATGAAAATCTGTTAATGTTGCACAAGCTCTCATCGAATGAACAGATTTTTACCAATTTTTGCTTCTGCTTTCATAATCATCTCTCTCTCTCTTTCTCCCTCTCTCTCCCCCCTCCCCTTTCCTTCCCCAGAGGATGTTAAGCAGGTTTTTGGCCAGACCACAATTCACCAGCATATTCCCTTTAACTGGGATTCAGAGTTTGTGCAGCTGCATTTTGGAAAAGATCGGAAAAGGCGCCTAAATTATGCAGAGTTCACCCAGTTCTTACTGGTGAGTTTTGGCAATAAATATTTGTCTGAATAAAAGAATAATAATAAAGAAGAATTGCAAGGTTTAATGCCTTCCCCTTACTTTCCATGTTTCATTGCACAGTATCTATCTGTCTTTTTTTTTTTTTAGACGGCTTGGTATGTTTGTGTGTGCCCACGAACTGTGATTGGCTAGTGGTGAAACTGCTGCCTAAGCAGTAATTTTTCTCTTGGCATCTGAAAGCAGCGTAGATTTTTTTTTTTGAAAAGGATCCAATTCAATTTAATCTTGTAGGTGTGGTTCTGAGAAGCTGGCACTCAAGATGATTAAAGGCCCTTGGATATCCCCACCCCAATTTCAGCTACGAGTTCAGCTACGTTGGATATTTGTGACCGAAAGGCAGAGTATCAAATTAGAAACAACTCAGACAAACGTTGCCAAACCTAAAGTCTGGAAGTGGCAGCTTTAACCTGTGTGGGACCGAATGAATTCCTTCTCCTCATGGAGAACTGGAATGTATCAGTGGCTTACAATGAACTTATGGGAGGCCAACCAGCTCCCAGTATCAATGCGCCATTTTAAAGTGGACATTTGTTTGTTCAAGGGGAAGAGGGGGAGGGAGAGACATGCAGGGAAGGAAGGAATTTTGGGATTTACAACGGTTCTGCTCATCAACCCCTATCTTAAGATTTTTTTAAATTATTTTTTACCATACATGGCAGATAACTTTTTTATTTACTTTGGAACAAATGTTTTGCATTTATTTATATCCGACACTTGGGGTGGGAATTTACTATAAATACATGGTAGCAATGGCAGGCGCAGCGCTGAAAACTTCTTAAGGCAGGATGAGTGCTTCTGTTTGTGTTTCCATTGGGTAGGCTCTAAAGTGCCATTACACAAGAGAGTTTTGACAAAGGATCATGTTTCAGGACTATGGAGCCTGTAATTTTGTTTACATAAGGATGTTAGTTCACAGTAGGAAGTGTTATCATTTTGATGAGGAATAATTAAGATAATGCTACAAGGACAAATGCTTCAAATTGACTTGGTGGAGTAGATGGAGCCTCATTAACTCTTTGTCTGAAGAGGATGTTGGAATTCCTGATACAGTATAATCACATTCTCTTCGTTTTAATGACTCCCCTTTTGCTGACTTCAGTATCCTTCATATCTAACCATTCTTGCCACTGAGAGACAATTTCAGGGCAGTGCAAATTCTAGCCCATTTCAACGAGTTGGTGTTCCAGATTCTCAGCATCATCTTAGCGCCACAAGTCTGTCCCACCCAGCTGTCTGGCAACCAGTTCAAGACAGCAGCTTCTCACTGATCAGTCAGTGCCGCGATTTGTTAGAAATGCTTAATGCAAAAAATGAATTCAAGTGGCAGAGGTTTCTTAAAAATATTTATATTTTATTAAGGTGATTTCAGTTAAAAGAAATAAAGTGATACAGAAAAAAAGAAGGAAAAGTGAGAGGGAGAAAAACAACAGCAGATACATATAAAAGTGAAAATATGCAAAAAAATGAAAAAGCAGCAATATACAATATTCCCATACATTCTTGTATAAATTGGTATAATGTTGTTTTCCTAGTGCTTATATAAATTTTAATAGCCTACTACATTTTGTATAAACACATTCCAAATGTTATCATATTTATCCATACAGAGTCTCCACCTGTAATCAGTCCGTTCATAAATTGCCAGTGATGTCACATCGTTAATCCATTGATTGATGGGTATCATATCTTTATTTTCCCAATTCCTCAATATCAATCTCTTGGCCACCATTAGGGCACGGGAAATCCATTTCCGTTTTCCCGTTGATAATTTCCATACTGCAGGTATATTTGTTGTTGTTTAGTCGTGTCCGACTCTTCGTGACCCCATGGACCAGAGCACGCCAGGCAGGTATATTGTTCAATAAAATATTCTCCGCTGAAAGATTTAACTTTTTCTGCACAGTCATAGTTACACAGTCCAGTGCTTTCTCCCAAAACCTGTTAAGTAAAGAACACTGTACAAACATGTGCTTCAGAGAGGCATTGTCCTTGCCACATCCCCAGCACTGAGCTATCTTAGCTAACCCATTTTTATACAACCGTAAAGTAGTCCAATAAACTCTAAATATTATTTTCTGTTGTATTAGTCTTAATTTTAAATCTAATGACACCTTAGATATTGAAGCTTCCCGATGTCTGGGTAACAATGAAAGTTCCAATTCTTTATTCCAATCACCTCTGCATATTGAACTTGTGTATTGTTAATAGATATCCATAAAAAAGTAATTGCTGGCTTTTTTATTTTTGAACGTTGTCCAGTTGCTCCAATATCTAAGGTATCTCGGAAGCTGGAAGGGCTGACGGCCCAAACACACTTGTTAGGAGATGTTGTAATTGAAGATACTGCCATTGGGCTGCATCTGATAGGTGATATTTTTCTCTTAAAATAGCAAAAGTATAAAATTCATCTTCCCCATCTATCAGTTGGTCCAGTGTCAATGCACCTGCTTCTATCAAATTTTTCCATGTCATCTTTTTTGCAATTCTTTGTGTGAGGTTTCCCCACAGAGTAAGTTTAGCACGTGAAAACGGATCAAATTTGTCTTTGTTAGCCAATATATCCCATATTCTTCTAAGCGGAGAGTCAGGCGGCAGAGTTTGTCTGAGCGTTCAGAGCATCTTACTGGGATTTCTGTACAAGGGCTTCCTGGAAGGGTTGGCCACGTGTGTTGGTGAAAGAGGGGAAGACGAGGGGTTTGGATTTGTTTGCACAATCAAGATGCCATTGCGTTGATACCTTGTATGCACCAACATGGAATTCTGGGGCATTTCAGTTTCTCCCCCTTGCTAATGATCCAGAGGAATTTGCAGGACATTTGGTTTTCCTATAAAGTGTGAATGCAATGTACAACAAATGACATTTTCCTAAGTGTGGCAGAACCCAATCTCTGGAACTCTCAGCATACTTTATGCCTTTGCTGTGTTGTTTTGTGCCAAAAACCTTTTTGTTTAAACTTTAGACAAACCTAAACAGACGTGATCTTACTATGTATGTTTGTTTGAAAACTACTGATTTTATATACATTTTGATGAAGTTGGTGTCCCCTTGTCTTTAAAGTTCTGCTTCTGTCAATATATGATGATGATGAATATTTTACATTATTTTATGTAAACCACCTAGAGGGGTTTTTGTTGTTATTGATTAAGCAGTATGTAAATACAATATTTATTGTAATATGCATTTTCTCTTTTAACCCAGCAGTATTTGTTGGTGTTTTCACATGTGCTTTTTTGCTGGCTTTATTTTAATATGCTGTATACTGCCTTGATATATTGAAAATCCAGATTATAAATAAGTAAACAAATAAATATTGGTAGGATAATCACCATGTATTTGCCCTAAACTCCTTGGAGGAAGTTGAGACAGAGGCGGAATCCAGTTTTCATGAAGTCATAACTCTCAGATCAGGGCATTGAACCCAGAATAGAGCAGGACTAGGCAAAGAGTTTGATTCTCAGTGGCCTCCATTAAGTTCCCTTGGGCATAGTAAGTGTTGTGCAATCTAGGACACAGTCAAGAGGAAGTATAGCCTAGCCCTTTCCTGGGACAACCCTTCTGCCACCCCACTACAGGGATCCCATGGAAATGTACAGTATATTTCTGTATACACTGGTGCACTGTGGTTCTTCTCAAAGGGAATTCTGCAGTACACAAGCCAATCTGCCACATGTACATCATTCCAGTGCAGTGATTCCTGGAATCTCAATTCTTTGCACCTGCAGACTGTCTGGAAGGGTGGGTGTTGTTGTTTTTAACATCTGTATGCAGAATGCCTTTAAGCATCCCCAGTAGGGCAACCATCACAGCCAGCCATCATGGGTCTGGGAATACAGCACCTAGCTTCTAGGCCAGATAACATTCTAGTTTCTATTGCTCGGGAAGCTTCTGTCAAAAGCTGCCCTTAGCTGGAGATTAAGAGTGGCTGTTCACATCTTTAAGAAATCTTGCTTTGGATTAAGCAACCGTTGGCATTTAACCCTTGTCCTTTGATGCTTTTCATGTATATGAGTCGGTCACCTTGTTCTGGCATCTAGACCTTGGACCTTAAGACTGCAGGGGGACGCCGTTGTCTCTCTGCGTGAATTATATATTCCTCTTAATTTGTACCAGATGAGGCACCGTGATGTACTTTGAAATTATTCTGCAAATACTGCCCCACTCAGTATAGTTTTATAAAATAATAAGAATAAAGGTAAATAGCTTGTAAGATCCTGCTGCCTACAATTATGATCATTCCGTCACCTTTGTAAGGAGTTGCAATATCAATAGTGGAAATAGCTTTGATTAAACAGAAATACATGGACATGTTACTAGTGAAGCTGTAGGTTTAAAAAAAAAAGACAGTGGAAGTTTTAAGGGTCTCACAGGGAAACATGCATCTAATTTGATTCAACATGGATTTATAAACTGTGGGTAGGATTCACCTAACGAATCCTGCCAATGGAAGACCTGCGTGAAACTTCTACTTGCACAATGGGGCTTCCCTCTCCTGCCATGAACACCCCCCCCCACATACCCCAAAATTGGCTGGGGGGTGTCTAAAGTACCCTCAGAACAGTGTACAGGGAGAGGAGAGGGGACAGTGTTCTGAAATGGCTTTAGAGCTGGCATCTCTAAAGCGTTAGCATGCCTGAATAGTCAAAGCTGTGCCCCCTGAACCATTTTTAAATTGGCAACATGACTCCCAAGCAAACAAGCAAGAGCACTTGCAAGGCAAAAATAAAACTTACAGTGTACAGTCGTACCTTAGAAGTCGAAGGGAATCCGTTCCAGAATTCTGTTCGACTTGCAAAACATTTGGAAACCAAAGCATGGCTTCTGATTGGTTTGCAAACCAAAATAGTCACTTCCGGGTTTGTGGCATTCGGGAGCCAAACGTTTGAGAACTAAGCTGTTTGAAAATCAAGGTACGACTATACATGGATTAAAACACCAGGAAATAAGAATGTAGACTAGATACCCCCAACACAGACTTTTTCTCCCCTGTTTAGGGCAGGGGTTCTAAGACATGGTAGATGGAAGAAAAAAGTGTTCCTTAGCATAGATAAATTGATCTCAAAGGCCTCAAAGTTTAACCACAATGTGGTTCAGTGAATGGAAGGTTGGGTTTGGGATTGTTATTATTTATTTCTGCCAACTGTTTATTAGTTGCTTTTCAGGGCCAAGCCCTTACAATGCAACATGCAGAGAAAAAGAGAGAAAATCCCTAAACCCATTGAGTGGATACAAACAAGTAGAGGCATGGGATAAATAAAATTAGGTTGCCTAAACTTTCTTAAAGAAAGACAGTAGTAAAAAACAAACAAACAAACAAAAAACACCTAACTGAAAGGATTCCAGAACAGTGGGGCCACCACCAAGGAGACTGGTTCAAATCTCAACAAAGCTTACTGGATAATCTTGGGCAGATCACTAGTACTCAGCTTCATCTGCTTGACAAGGATGTTGGGAGATAAAATAAATCACCCTGTGATCCTTGAATGAAGGGTGGTTTAGAAATAATAATAATAATAATAATAATAATAATAATAATAATGACAATCTCTATGTTCATCACTCTTGAACTCTTTGAATCAAAGGCAGTGTGTAAATAGGATGGATAAATAAAATTGGATTTTTTTTTAACACAATGAACAAAATTGAATTTTTAAGTGAACAAGCATTTGTTTTAGTATTTATAAAACACAGCTGTTCATAAGATTGCACAAATGGTGAATTTTCTTCAGGAAAGAGAGTGTAGCCCACTTCCAAATAAGGTTTAAGCAAGAGGCTCACACAAAGTCTGAAGTCTCTGCCCGAACACCAGTTTTTCACATTATGTTTTACATGTCCTCATTTTATGGCTTTGTTAAATAACTTCAAATGTAAGCTAGCATTCCGTTCTGGCATGCTCGTTGATGAGGTAATAATACCTGTCAATGGGACCTCACAATATGCAGCGGTGGGGAGGATTGTGCTGCACGACATCAAGTGAATTTTTGATCAATTGGAAATATCAGACATCCCTGAATATAACCTCCTTGTACCTGGAAAATAAAATAGCTTTATGAGCTGTAACAGGAAAAATAGAGTTTGGAAAGTTGGGGTTGAGGGAGTAGGGGAGCGGAGTGAAAATCAAGTTGGGAAATCCTTTCATTAAAGCTCTGGTGTCAGAGTTCCTGTTATCAACTGCAAATTAATTTTGTATAAACACTTATTGTGGTTTTTAGGAATTCAGACACCCAGCGTCAAGGAACGAAGCTGTTTTTAAAGTTATGTAGAGGGATTATGCCTCCTCTAATCTAGGGGACATTTGGCAGGCCATTTATTTTGCATTGAGAAGCAACTGGATTTATTTTTCTTGCAAAGTTGCTTTAACCCTTTCTTCGCTGAGCCTTGAAACTCTTCAGTGTATATTGTATAGGACATAACTCACAGCAGGAGTAAGCTGCAGAAATGAAGGATATTAGGATATTTTTTGAATTCAGTAATAGTAATAATATTTCTTATAGTGGTCAAGTTGCTTTTCTCACAGAGTGTGCTGAAGCAACTTAACATTAATACCAATTAAGATAATCTAATAAGACTCGAAAAACACAGCTGAACAGACAAAAGGCAGGACTTAGACATCTCACCCCATCAAAGAGGCCACAATGCCACCCTTCAAATTAATGGCCAAAAGTGCCAATAGAGAGAAAAGTCTTTGGTGCCTACAGATAGATGAAGACGGTGCCCGGCTGGCCTCCTTAGGGAGAGCATTCTGCAAGTGGGGGCCACCACCGACAAGGCCTGATCTTACACTATATTCCATTTTAAATCTATGGCAGGGCCAATGTCAAGGATTGGCTTGGCTGAGCATCTGCTGATGACCCACTGATGAGAGCTCTGTGGACCAGTTATGGTGAGGAGGTAGAGCATGGATAGAGAGCCTATGTCTGTCCAGATGTTGTTGGACTCCAGCTCCCATCAGTCCCAGACAGCATGTTCAATGGTCGGGGAAGTTGGGAGTTGGAGTCTAACAACTTGTGGGGGGCCACAGCTTCTTCACCTGTGAGACAGAAGCACTGAGGGAGAGGGGGGGTCATGAAGGGTGTCTTGCCTCGGGGCCTCTGGAACCTAGAGCAGACATGGCTTTCACCTGCCAAAATTAGCCCATTGGTTTCAGTGTGGAAGTGTTAAGCCATGTACTTAACTCCCTCCACTGAATGGCATTGGATTGGGTCTCATCCTGTGTCTTGAATACTAAAACTGTCAAATCAATTGAACAGTATTTGCTCATTGTTAATATTTTATTTTAATACCTTGCAGTACAACCTTTCACCCTTTCTGTAAAATAAATCTACATATTTCAAAGTGTTTACAGCATCGCTAAGAAGACGATTTGTTAAAACAATTCATCAAGAAAGCAGGTTTCCTGACACAGGTAGAAAATGATAGAAAATGCTGCTTATGAGCTAATAATTGCACTCATTGGATAGAGAATAGTGTGCTCTTGGACCCTGGCTTCACCACCTCGTCCTTGCACTATTCAGTTTGTGGAAGCTTTGCTGGAACCAAGTCCTGAACCGTGAACAGATGGGGACTCCCAGCATGCATGCAAGGGGCTGTTGGGATCCAACCCTCAACATTAAAATTTCAGACTTTGGAAGATCTTCATGACTGCACAAAAAGAAAACAAAATTACTATCTCCATACTTACTGTTTTGCAAATAAAGAGTTTGATCCTAAGCATAATTAGATGGGCATTAATCTACAGAAGTCCTATCTAAAAGGTTGAGATACTTTGGAGAACATATCTAACCTACAAACGTAAAATGGAGTTAACTGTCCTGAGCTCCATGGGACTTTGGAAAGCTTCATGCTGTGAGAAGATGCTGACTCCCAACAGAGTTCTCGACCATCACCCCATCCCCAAAGCTAAACTAATAGCCTGCAGCAACCTTCCAGATCTTACTGGATTCCATTTCCCATTATCACTGTCTGGGACTGATGGGAGATGTAGTCTGACAGCACCTGGACGGCATCTTGAGTATCTTTTGGGCTCTTTGTTGTTAAAGAATTGTGTACTCTTCAGTGAATTCTTAAAAAAGAGAGAGAATGTGGCAAAGTTAGTTATGAACCTTAGTTAACTGTTGTTTTATCTACCCCTTCAGGAAATCCAGCTGGAACATGCAAAACAAGCATTTGTACAGCGAGATAATGCCCAAGCTGGAAGAGTCACTGCCATTGACTTTAGAGACATTATGGTCACAATCCGGCCTCACATGTTGACACCTTTCGTTGAAGAATGTCTAGTAGCTGTAAGTTATTTTTCCATATCTGGGTCATGCCTAGGGACCTTGTCTCATTGAGACAAATGTGCATAGAGGATGTTAAAGGGAGGGCAGAAGATTGTTTACTTTTATTTATTCCCCCACCCTGTTCTTTTTTGTTTGTTTTTTGCTAGTATCTTTAGCCCAGCCTTTGGATGCGTGAGAAGGAGTTAAAATTTATACATGATAAATCCATTTAGCCATTCATGCAAAGTTTTCTTCTCCAGAAGATTGTGATACTATCTTCTCAGGCCCAGAGTAGTAGCCAGCAACCTTGAGGCTGTTATCAGATGACCCGTTGCACCATCAGGGTAATTTATTTATTTTTTTGTGCTGTCCCAACAAGCTACTATTCCCTGTCGGGGCAGTTCTGCATGAAAGTCTTGTTTTGTAAGGCTGATGTTCTGCTGACACAGGGGTTGGCAACTTGTTCAGCACCAAGGGCCACCAAGCGAAGGATGCTGAGCTTGAAAGCTCACATCTGCTTTGCATGGTTTTAAATATGCTTAATCTAATTTAACCCACAGATTGCATGAAATTTTGCATGACATCTTAATGTGGATGGCAAGAGAGCCTCAAACTTTAGCTATAATTTAGAAGTATGATCCCTGCGCGTTTGACCCTACAAACTGGTTGGTTGCGGGGTGTGTGTGTGTGTGTGTGTGTGTGAAGTGGCGGGTGGTAATATTTCACTTCCAGGCAACTATTTCTAGCATGTTGAGCTGCTTAGCAAAGCTCTTAGTAGCTCATTAGTTTTGGAGCCGGCTTGAGAACGGGCCCTAAGGACTTAAAAACTTTCGTACTCCGACCTCCGTTTCATTGCCTGCATTTCCCCCCCAAGCTTTTCTCAAGCGTAGTATCAAAAAATAAACAACATTTTGCTGCCTTCGTGTAAACTGTTCCACTTGCACATCCCCAGTTGCCAAGAAGCAAAAGTATCTGAATGCCTTGATTCCCGCCTCCTTCTGTTTACGCCATTTAAATATATGAAATATATATTTTAGGGACGTTCCCGCTTTATAAGTTGGTGGTGACTTTGCACTAGCAGACACACTTCATTGCCAATCCCTCCTATCCTCTGCTGCTCTCCTTGCCCCCCCAAAAAAAGCTGGGGGCTGGGGGGGGAGAAACCTCTGTAACAATATGGGATGTAGCATTGAAGGTTGCAGTTGGTGGGGATTGGTGAAAACAAAGTGTCCCTCCTTCTGCAAGCAGAAGCACTTTTAGTACAGTGGTCTCTCGGGTTACAAACACTTCAGGTTACAGACCCCGCTAACCCGGAAGTAGTAGCTCGGGTTAAGAACTTTACCTCAGGATGAGAACAGAAATCGCACGACGGCGGTACCTCAGGTTAAGAACAGTTTCAGGTTAAGAACGGGCCTCCGGAACGGATTAAGTTTGTATCCAGAGATACCACTGCAGTGCAAAACCATTTACAACCCTATCCTGTTTTATGTAAGTGCTGGGCTGTGTTCACAGGCCCCCCTATCAATGAAGGGTCACTTTGACCATGTCCTGCTATCAATCATGTCAGTGTCAGCTTTACTTGAAAAAGAACATTGCTTGAAACACCATTCTATGCTGTATGTTTCTGAGGAACCATACACACAGCAACTTACATTAGAGAGCACACTTCTGATGTGATTTGGGAGAAGATAAACAGCACCAGGACTGTTCCCCTGTCAAAGGAGTCTGCTTGCTTCATGCAGCTACATTATGTAATAGTATGCATATTTTGGTGATGCAAACTGGTTTGCCACAGTGTTAATATCAACATTATGTTAGTAGTATGTGGACGATGGAGCAGAAATACACAGGAATTGAGGAATGGGCAAAGTGTAGCTTGGAGACACTTTGATAGATAATGGAGAAAGACCTTGAAATACTAAATTGGTACCCTACTGTAACAAATAAATGAATTCCAAATTCTCTGGAACGCTTAACCGTAGAAGAAGAAGAAGAAGAAGATGAGTGTGTGGAAACTTAATTTGCATGTGTACTAGCACTCCACTGTGTGGAGTTTTTAAATTTTTAATTTCATTTGTGCACAGACCTGATTACAAATCTCATTCAGTACAGGCTTTCCTCGAGTCAAATATATTGCTACATTTGCTTTGCAGTGTTGAGTTTCTTAGGACTACTGCCATAGCAACCAGCCTTTAATGCATCCGTAATAAAGTTCCATCCCTTCTTTGATTTTTGTAAGGGTGAAAATTGCTTTGCTAACAGTAGCACTTAGATATTGGCATTAGCATCCCATGTTCTGACTGTTTGCATCTCATACTGAGCTCTGGTCCTGAGCAAGCATAATGTTAGTATGCTTCCTGGTGTCCTTCGCAGATGTTTGAAGGCTGAATGTTCTTTCATTCATTCAAACGTTGGCTTGGAGACAGCTTGGAATTCTGTTAAAATATAAACATTCTGCAAAGTATGTGTACTGTGTTACAAAGCAGAATTCACAACCAATGAATGACATGGCATATTGGAGAGAGTCCCACTTCAGCCTGTGGCGGATTCAGTTAAATGGACTTCTGCGGCAGGCTCAAGAAATAATTGAAGTGTGAAGAACCACTGGCAGGGTGGCTGTGTCTCCACGTAACACTAAACCATGGTTTGATGCTATGTCAGGCTCACATGTTCCCCATCTCCTGTGCGGCAGGAGTAATGATCCTCTCGCGTTTAAAAAGTTGAGTCAGTCTGTGAGCCATTTGGAATTTTGCAAATTAAAGTTTCTCATGGATATTGGGAAGATTTGCTTGCATTTTCTTTCTTCTGGGAAATGGCATTTGCGCACTGTTGAAGATAAGACCTTTGAATTCCTTGGAAACCCAGAGGGAGGATTTCACTATTGGCTGTAGGTGATATAGTGCTCTCTGGATTTAAATATTAAAGCAGCCTCATTCTCCCAACCCCCATAGCATGATTGATTTTTTTTTAATCCTGCTCCCCCTCCCCAACTGTAACATACTTGGCATTTTTAAGCCTTTGAGATTTGCTCATTAGAAGAAATAAAGCAACTTATAAAACATTTTCGACTGAAACAGTATTGAAACTTGAACTCTGTAAATTACCACTGGCCATGTTGTTATAATCCTGCATATGTATTTGTTTAGGTTTCCCTGGAAGGGGGGGGGCAGCTTGCATGCTGGTCATGATTAGCTCCAGTAACTTTAGAATCTATAATAGGCTTTTTTCATTTTGCATTTCTAAAATCCCTTGCTACTTCTATTGCTGTTTTTCTGAAATTAAAAAAAAACTCCAACATTATTCCCAAAGTGTTCTCCCTTCTCCCCACAAAAGTTCCAACTGGTATGATTTTTTTTTAAAAAAAATAAAATGAACAAATCCAGATACATCTAATATCCTTTTTTCTCTTCCTGCTTTCCTCATTGCTTTCTCTGTTCTAGGCTGCTGGAGGAACCACTTCTCATCAAGTCAGTTTTTCCTATTTTAATGGATTTAATACCCTTCTTAATAACATGGAACTCATTAGAAAAATCTATAGTACTCTGGCTGGACATAGAAAAGACGTGGAAGTTACTAAAGGTTAGTTAAAATGTGGATATGAACCACTGGTCATCTTTTCAGGATATCAAGTGAGATGATTTGACAGTGGTAAAAGGAACTCTCCAAGCCTAGCTGTCCTTGTGCCTTTCCCTTTTCAGTTGCTTTGTCCATTACAATTAGTTTTTCTACCTCTCTTAAAAGAAACTTTTTTTTTAACTTTGGAGAGATGGAGGTCTTAAAAAGCAGGATCGAATGAGCAGTCGACGTAAAGATGTTTTAAAGGCTTCAAAAAACTTCCTAGGAGTCGTGCCAAATTGGCAGCCTATTAAAGTGACCTTCAAGGCTAGTTGAAAAATTCCACAAACTTGTATTGGCATTGCAGTAAGCTGATCTACAAGTTTGGAACAAGATGTTATCAGCTCTATCTAACCACTTTTATAGAGAACTCCCTCGGCAGTGCCAACCCTCTATTAATGCAGCCCTACTGGGACGGCACAAGCAAGAAGAAAGTTCCACATCTCTGTCTCCTTCCCCCCACTCCCCCACTCTGACCCACAACTGATTGATACCGTATGTCAAATATCCTAAATCCTGCTGTTAGCAGTAAGCTATAAGACCAGACTGCTTCTCCTATTTGCATGATGGATAGAGTATTTAAAACATACATTTACACAGTGGCGGGCATGCTATTTGCGGTATTTTCTTCTTCTTTTGCTGCACATTGGTTTAATACTTTAAAACGTTAGTGATTCTAGGATATTTGTGGATAACTTTTGGTGTTGTTTGATTAGTTTCCCCTTCTATATTTTCCTCTCTCTCTCTCCCTCCACCCCCCAATTTCTACTGCAGAGGAGTTCGTTCTGGCAGCTCAGAAATTTGGCCAGGTTACACCCATGGAAGTTGACATCTTGTTCCAGTTAGCAGATTTATATGAGCCACGGGGGTAAGTTGAAAATTACCCTTTCTTTGCTTGCAAAGAAAATGAAAACAACAACAACAACAACAACAACGGAATACGTATGGGTGAACGGAATACTGCTGGCAACTTTCCTCCGGGTGTCCAGTGCAAATTTCATTTTTTGTGATCAATTTTTTCCCCAGGCGCATGACGATGGCTGACATTGAAAGAATCGCTCCTCTGGAGGAAGGGACACTGCCCTACAACCTGGCTGAGGCACAGAGACAGGTGAGGAGGCAAGTGGGGATAATACGAAGGCCTGCATTGACTTATTTCTTTCTTTTGCAGCAGCTAGCCCACAAGATCTGCCCAGTACGTCATATTGAAATTGCATCAACTCCCTTGCAGGTTCAGTATGAAAAGCAAGGCGTTGCATCCAGTGACATTCTACTCAGAGTAAGCCCATTCAAACAAATGGACCTAAGTTAGTCCCGTCTGTTAATTTTGATGGGTCTACTCCGAATTTGACTGACGTTAGATACAACCCTTGGTTATTAATTTTTTAAAGCAAAATAATTTGCTTACAACTTTGCTTAGCTGGAAAATAAAAAATCCGGTGTCTGTCTGTGTGTGTGTGTGTGTTCCCCTTTCCATTTAGAAAGTTGAAGCGTGATTGATCTGATAGTAAAGATCAAACAAACAAGTAAGGGTCTCTCGCTAACAATATGCAGCAGGGAAGGGAATGTTGGTTCACCGATAGTGCAGTTCTGTAATGTCAAGTTAATAGATACAGGATTCCAACCTTAGTAAACTAGCTGACTTGGCCCTCCCTGATCCTGTCTCCAAATGCGTTTAATGAAGGAAGTAATGCTTTACAGTTTATCCTGGGAAGATGTTAAATCTTCTGTTTTCGCAGCCTCTCTGTTGCGTTCTGTCTTTAGCCGCCTATTGAAATGAATGATGGTTTTGTTTAGTCTGTCACAAGCGGTTCAAATCTTTTAAGACTGTAAAAGAAACCCAAGTGCTGTGTGGTGTTCCTTGTTTTGTTTTTGTTTTTTAAAAAATTAACCTTAATTTTTAAATGTTTGTATCTGGAAAGGGGAGATACTGGAAAACTATGTGGTGCAAAACACACACACACACACACACACACACGAGTCTCTGCCAACATTAAAAAAAAAACAACACAAAACTTTTATTGGTCTCTTTCGTATATTGAAAGCTGACACAGACCTGGGTGTAGTTCTGTTTTTCTGAAACTATCACTTAAAGTCAAACCAAGTTCTGTATGTTGAGATCTGGAGGGTTCCCCCCTCCCCACCGCCACCCCTTCCTATGCTCTGGGTCTGTACAGAGACGCCAGTTTGACCACAATGAGTTGATGCAGGCTACATTTTTGGGTCTAATAGGCCTTGAGCCAGGCCCTTCTCACTTGGCTGCTTCCTCCCTTACCCCCCCCCCCCAGCAGCATTCACCCTACAAACAGCATATTTTTAGCCTCGCCTTAGGAGCGAGTGTGTTAGGATACACACTCCTAGTAGCTGACTCCTAAAACCTGTCTCAGAGGTTACCGAGAGAGGTACAGAATAAGCGTCCGTCTGCACATGTTTAAGCCCCACACCGAAAAACCGCTTCATGAATGTGGTAGCTTTTCCACGCAGAATTACATTCTTGGCACCCGCATCAAGACTTTCTGCGCAGTGCAGATGATCAACGGTACTGCAGGGTTTCAGCTTCTGCCTGGAGAAACCACCGTGGAAATGCTTTGTGCCGTGATCAGCAGTTGAAGGGGATTGTAATGAGTAGACCGGTCTTTAGAAATAGCCTGGAATATAAGCCCAGGTAGCAACAACACATGCAAGAGGGGGTTTCTCGAGCATATCTTTGAAATGTGCAATTACTTACGTTATTTCTTATGCTCTCAGTGGTGATCTGTGGTTGAAATCCAGCAAGCTGCTTTTATGCACTGTTTTTGCCCTGTTCACCTCCCACAGAAACTCCTACGCCTTGCAAGAACTTGCAAAAATTGTGGAGCAGGGCTGAAGCTCAGTGGAAGAGCACAATTATTATTATTTATTAAATTTCTATACTGTCCATCTGAGGATCATAGGGAAGTTTACAATGTAAAAACATAAAAATGCATGATGATGATGATGGTAATTATACACCGCCCATCTGGCTGGGTTTCCCCAGTCACACTGGGCAGCTCCCAACAGAATATTAATAATAATAAAAAGTGATAAAAGATCAAGCATTACAATCTTCCCTAAACAGGGCTGCCTTCAGATGTCTTCAAAAAGTCAGATAGTTGTTTATTTCCTTGACATCTGATGGGAGGGCATTCCACAGGGCAGGTGCCACTACCGAGAAGGCCCTCTGCCAGGTTCCCTGTAACCTCACTTCTCGCAAGGAGGGAACCACCAGAAGGCCCTCGGAGCTGGACCTCAGTGTGCAGGCTGAACGATGGGGGTGGAGACACTCCTTCAGGTATACTGGGCCGAGGTATGCAACATTGTAACAAACAAAAATAATGACCTGCCCCCACCGCTTCAGTTCAAAAGGCTATAGATTGTTTAATTAGCCAAAGGCCTGAGAGAAGAGGAATGTTTTTGCCTGGTGCCTAAATATATTTAAGGAAGGCTCCAGGCGAGCCTCTCTGGGGAGAGCATTCCACAAGCAGGGAGCCACTGCAGAAAAGGCCTGTTCTCGTGTTGCTGCCCTCTGGACCTCTCACGGAGGAGGGAGGAGGCACATGAAGAAGGGCCTCCGATGACAATAGAATGGTCCAGATTGGTTCATAAGGGGAAAGACAGTTCTTGAGGTATGCATGCAATGCATCCAAGGTCTGATCACTGGCTTTTTCAGTTAGGCTGGGAAAGATTCCTGCCTCCTGTCCAAAGAGAAGCTGTCAATCTCAGTGGACAAGACCAAGCCAGATACACCAAGCATATTGCACAGAAGCTTTAAAGAACAGTATTTTATGCAGCTATATGAGAGGCTGCTCTTAGGAGAAGCAAAAATGGAAAGCGCTCTTATGTATGTCAGAGCTAAATTTGCAGTCATTTGGATGTCAACCAGTACGTCCAGGTTCTGTATCTCTTTTATTTTGAGAAGAGACATGTTCAAATGCAATAGCTAATTTTTTCATAGCTATAAGCAATTCTTTGCTTATAGGATTTTTAAAAAACGATTTGTTGTACATTTGGATTAAAAAAACAGTAGTGGTATAATAAACCGAGAAATATGTTTTCTATTGTTTCAGAAACCCAACCTGGTTTCTTTGGTATCTTCGTGGTCTGTTGGCAAGAAAGATTCCACAACACTTGTTTTAATGCTAATATCTCTTGCCCCTATGGCAGCCCAGGCCAGTGTAACACAAAGCTGTGATGGAAAATATTTTTATTTTTGTTTTCTTGCATGCCTCATGCATTTAGACATTCCCAGAAAGCAGCCTAGGAGCAGGAGTAGTGTTGAGATCGTGATTTGGCTCAAAACTGGAAGCAGACTGGAACATTTTCTAGGTGCCCAGAATTGTGACCATTTAAACCTTTGACTAATGCACTTGTCTGCAGTTGTCATTGAACTCGGTGAGACCTCCTTCTGAGTAGATATGTATAGTATTGTACTGTAATAAAGTATCTGAGTCTCAGTTTGCTGTGCGGAGGACTCATTGCATACTACTGGTTGATGCTCCCTTTTTATCCTGAACAAGGAAGTGTTATCCTCTGCATTAACAGCAAGGGCACAGACAGAAGTCCCATGATGTAGTTGCTACCTTGGGTCAGTGCCTGGATGGGAGAACACCTTAATATCCTACCCGTGTCCCGTTTTGCTCCTGGGAGTAAAAGTAGAATAGAGCTGAATACAATATTGTAATCGTTAAATTTCCTCTTTCGTACTTGATCCTCGATTTGTCATCACTGTATTGCTGTTCGGCCACAGTCTAACTTTCCCCCTTCACCTTTCTCTTCCCAAATCTTCTCCCCAAACTCCACCACCTGCAGCAAGGTCCAAGCGACGTGTCTCGTCCCATTCTCATCCAGGTAGCGGAATCTGCATACAGGTTTGCCCTTGGCTCCATTGCTGGAGGTGAGTGAGGGAGTTTGGATGCACAAAAAGAACTTTTGAGAAAACCTTTCCACTTGCTTCTCCTTTACCTTCCCTGCCCTTCATTATATACAGAGCTCTGCAGCTTGTGACCAGGTTACCAAAAATGGCGTGAGCTCCCCCTGGCTTTTTTGGTACTTCCCCCAGATTTAGGGACGCCTTTCCAAACCTTCTGCCTTCCAGATATTTTATAGGACCATAACTCCCCCATCTGGAGGGCACCAAGTTGGGGAAAGCTGATTTTAGGATTCCGTAGAGTGCGCTTTGTGAATAGCCAATGGAGTTTGCAACGAAAATCTTCTCGTGGCGTGCTCCCAGTTGAGATTCCAGTCAGCTATACCCTTGTACAGGATACTCCGTTGCATCCTACCCCTTCCCCAATTTTCCAATATCCTCCCACCCACCCCAAGAGCCAGTCAGCATTCCATACCCAGTGAGCATGCTCAATTCTCAGCAGTTTTCTTTGAGGGGAGGTGCCCCCCCATATTTTTACTCACCCACACATGCTTTTTCAAACTTAGGGGTGCCCCTGGCCCTGCTGATATCTCCCTCTTATGTGTGAATAGTGCAGGGATATTACGGTTCAAAGGATGGAAGGGCCCTGGGTGCACACAAGCCCTGCGACACTTCTGCAGAAAACTTGCAGGGTCGTGGCTCGTCCATGTACAAGCTTAGAATGAACCCAGTGCAATGAAGTTTGCTAGAGAAATGCTCTTTTTAAAAATATATATATATTGTTACTTCCATGTAGCTGTTGGAGCCACGGCAGTGTATCCCATTGACCTTGTGAAAACCCGGATGCAGAACCAGCGCTCCACTGGGTCATTTATTGGAGAACTGATGTACAAGAACAGCTTTGATTGCTTTAAGAAAGTGCTACGCTATGAAGGGTTTTTTGGGCTCTACAGAGGTCAGTATCCCAAGTGTTGGTTCCGCCCCCCCCCCAAAAAAAAAATTTGGTGCAAGTTTACAAGAGAGAGACTTGCTTCCGGCATGGATTTCTATATCCCCCTGTTCAGAAGAACTTAACTCAGAATGAAAATTCCCCAGGATTGAGTTGCGGCGTCCAAAGAGGAGTTTTATTGCCCTGATCACTCCCAGTATTGATCGGATCTCTTTCTCCAGCCCCGTCTGCCACAAGGCATCTACAGAAGCGACGTGGGCTGCCTTTCTAACCCCACTCACCTGGGAATAAGCTCCACTGAATTCGGTAGGACCCACTTATGAGTAGACATGGTTAGGATTTTCCAGAAGTGTAAGATGGTGATAGTACCCTCTGGAACACACTGTCTTGTGCAATTTGGGAGGTGTCAACTGGGGTGGGCTTTAAACGTCTGCTGAAAACGTATCTGTTTAGACAAGCTTTCCCTGACTCTTAAGAAATCTTTAGATCTCACTGCTCGGTGTTCTGTTTTTATACTCAGTTGGGTTTTATTGCAGCAGCTTAACATCTTCAATCAATTCCTGTTGAATTTTTGTGGTATCTTGATGTATTGCACTCGCTCGGGTTTTTAAAAAGTTACATTCTGTCTTGGATGAGCCTCCTTAAGCAGCATATAAGTTATATAAATCAATAAGCCTTAGGAAAGCTTTTTACCTGCTGTTCAAAAGCCCTTGATTTTATAATCATCATCTCAGTTTGCTGTTGTGGACTGGACTGATCGGTCTGTCTTAACTGGAAACAATAGAGGAGATATATGAAGTGCATAGCTGCTCCAAAGCCCACAGATGCCGTCAGGAACATTTGGGGCCATCTGATGCTACATAATACCTTTCCATTAGCATATTTGTATGACACAAATAGCAACAGCGGTCATGGTGTCAACAGTATAGCTTCAGAATAAACATAATAAATGGTTGCTGGTTATCATGAACCGGTGCATCAATTGCAGTGGTTGTACCTCTCTTGCAGAGGCAGGACCTGTGATCCACAGAAATGATATGCACACACAGGGGAAATTGCTTTGATGTTGCCAGCTGGCTGGTCCCATTGCCGAGGAAGGCAAGCCACTGTGAATTGTTCATACCACCCCAGTACAAGCATTTCCTGCTGCCTCCTTTCCTTTCCAGAGACATCAGGAAACAGAGCATGCTCACCAAAGCTTCTAACATAAGCTCTGGGAACCACATTTGCAATGAATAGTGGCAGCCATAGATAGAGCTGTCTGTGCTTACAGCAACATCTTCTAATACCTACCTCTGGAGGTGTCACTGCTGCCATTCTTTGCCTCCAGTAATACTGGGAAAGCAAAGAGGAAATGGACCTGCTTTGAATCAGTCTGGACTTCAGGACAATCTTATTTGAATCCCAAAGAGCAGGGACCCATGAATCACGTTTTCCGGACCCCACCTGGTTTCTGGTGTAAGACTCTGACAACCTCCCAGGACACTGATCTTAGGGCAAGCAGACTTGGAACAAAGAGAGATTCCAGTGTGAATCTGCCGAATCACGGCTTGTTGGGAAATTCAGCTCTTAACTAGAGTGCCCTGGCTCCCACCCAGCATATGTAGACAGTTTACTTGAAAATAAGAAAGGGCCTTTTATTCAGGCAAGTAACGGTTCAGTCTCGGCAGCAGACACAAAGCTCAGGAGTCATGGTTCAGGAGTTCAGGAGCAGGGCAAGAAGTTCACAGCTGGACAGAAGCAGCAAAGAGGCCCCCTTAAAAGGTGACTCTTAAAGATGAGGCATGGTGATCTGCTCGACTTCTGCGAATGTCAGGATTGCGAATGACTCTGTTGGCGCAGGTGGGTCTGTTCCCACCTGCAAAGGTAGCAAGGCTGCACCTTCCTGTTCAGGTTCCTGCTCAGTCTCTGCCTCCTCCCGTTCTTTCTCCTCCCTTGGCTGATCAAAGCCCTTGGCAGGCTCCGTCTAGGCTCTCCACTCCTCAGGAGGGTTGAAAAGGAGAGCCAGCATCCCTGCTCCTCCTTCCAAAATGTTGGAAGTTAGGGTGGAAAGGAGAGATTGTCCCCTCCTCTAACCTAGGCTCCCATCAACCCCCGTGTTTCTTCCTTCTCCTTAGCTTACTGCATGTCCAACTCAGTTTTTTTGTGACGCTTCTCTCCAGCCAAACCACCTGAGGCCAAGGTTTGTGCTTGACTTCCCAGTCATGGTTTGGGAGGAACAAACCATGAGCGCTTCCATGCCCTGTGACCATTCAAAAAGCTGAAGGTCGGGGTACACTTGGGAACAATTTGGGTTGTTGCACAAAGAGATGTAAATGGAGGGGAGTTGGCAGAAATTATGTTCCACCTTGTGCTTTCCACTCACACCAAAGTTCCTTTGCATCCACCTATATATGTGAAGATCTTCAAGAAAGTGGTGAAAGCAGTATTCAAGTAATGTATCTCAAGTTACACCATTTCCAACATCTTTAGTAGCATATATATTCCTAACAGAAGATCAAACTGTAATCCAGGACTGATACCCTGGTGTGTTAATTGTGGTTTTTTTTTTTTTACAAACCAGTTTGATGGGATTTTTTTTTGTACACACAACTGTGGTTTGTTACAAACTGGAACATGGAAGCCTTAAATTCCCTTCAATCATTCACAAAAAAGAGAGGAGGGGGAGCACACGAGTCCAAGGTTGGCCGTGCTCTTGGAAGGACCAACCATGCTTTGTCATTCCACCTGAATCTGGCATACGTCTAATGGGCTGAGGTTGCCTTGGTTTCACACTTAAAATACTAAGGAGGTAAGCAGGAGTAATCATCATAGCCTGCTTCTGTGGGATGGGGGCTTAAATACACATAATAGGCACAATCCAAAGACGTGGCAAATGCTAAAATCCCATTAAAACCAACAGGTTTTAAGTACTCCAGACTCTACTGGAGGTACAGAGCTATTTTGATTCCCACAATCACAATCACTGAGCAGGGAGATGGTAAATGCAAGAAGAAATACAGTACTTTTTTTAGTAGCTTTCCAGCAACTCTGAGCTTGAAAGAAAACAAAAAACCAGACTTAGTGCCTTCTCAAATAGCAGGCAAAAGTAGTTGCGGCAAAATTGGTTTGCTCCAAAATCAAGCATAAACAGAAATCTCAAAAAGCTGATGCAAAAAGAGCAAAGTGGTGGAATAACCATAATGCCTCTTTATTCTCTCATCTGCCTTGAGAGACGCCTCTTGAAGTTTGTTCAGAAATAGTGAGCTGTTGTTTTTTTTACTCAAACATGAAAATATGTATAATTGTAAATTTTTGTTTTGTTGACTTTCTCAGAAATAGTTGCTTAAGCAAATGGCAAATAACCCTACAACATTTGTAAAATTAAGCTCCTTCTCTCTTTTTTCCGTTTTGCAAACAACATTTTATGCAGCACTTGGCTTTCAATGCTTTCTTCAAGATTGTGCAACAATCTGTAGCAGAAATTCAGCATCCAACGAAAGACTTACGCTACCTGCTTGTTTATCATAGCGCTTGTAACTTTAAAAAAGCAAATATGTTGGGTATGGCTAGGTAAATAACCTGAGCTTAAATTTTAAATAGCAAGGCGTTTGGCCAGGACAAACCCATTAAGTGAACTTAAAATCAGCCACGAAGAACACAGGAATATGCTTTATCCTGAGCAGACCATTACTCTGTGTAGCTGAGTATGCCTCTGCCTGACTCCCTGGGGCTGTCTAAAGCTTTGAGCTGAGGTCTTCCCCAGCCAGGCTTGCTACCTGCTAACTGGAAATTCCAAGGATTGAACCGGGACCTTTTGCATGCAAACCATGTGCTTGACCACTGAGCTGTAGCTGCAAAATAACTTTGACGTGGCTTGGCCTGCTTTCTTTCCCGTTGGCTATTTCCTTATGGCTGCAGATGATTGTTGCTGGTGATAATTGAAGCACTTGGGAGTGTTCAAGTCATTTCTCTCTCACACTATTTCCACAACCTTTTCTTGAAACCCTACAAGATTCATAAGGGAATTTATGGAACAGGTGAAATGTTCAGCTGTTTTCAGCTGATGGGCTTTTTAGTCTTGTCTCGTAAGACACTGTGATGAAGAAGCTGTGTACCAGCTTTACCCAACCCAAGACTGGCAATGCATGCGTACAGACGAGTCTCTAGGTTTCTGAAGGTACAGCAACAGGCTAATGCATTGCTTCTGAATGAGCCCAGGGAAAATCTGTAAAGGGTAGGTTTCCGAATTGTGCTTCACCATTTACTCTGAATTATAAGCCATTATAATGGAGATATATGGTGGTGTTTGAATGGCCGCAGTTCTGAACCATGATTATTTTTGTTTAGGTGGTTAAAAAATAATAATGACATGTCTAGATGCTCCTGTTGAACATAAGAATAGAAAATTGCTCTAAAATTGGCCCTCCCTCTTTTTAGGTGGCAAACTTTGCATAGCTGTTGATTTGCCAACTTAATGATACGTTTCATAATATATATTTTCGCTCCTTTTATATTTACAGGTCTTTTGCCACAATTATTGGGAGTAGCCCCAGAAAAGGCCATAAAACTTACTGTAAGTACAATGCAAAAACCTTATCATATATAATCTCTTATTTTTGTATCTTTGAATTTCCCAGTGAGAAGACTTAGGGGGGTTGTTTGCTTAAAGCCTGCATAAGTGCATGCCTTCCTTTGATAAAGTTATACTTGCAGAATGCAGTCTGTGTTCATATCTTGCCTCTGGGCACTGCAGGTTGCATGGAGTGCGTTTCTATGTGTTTTGGATGAGAGTCTAGCTAAAGCCCATCATCTAACAGCCTCATTTGAAATGTTCAGTTCAGTAGCAGCCCCCTTCATCTTCATTGCCTTGTACTTTAATATAAATAATTATGACACAGAGTGAAAACATTATATAAAAAAGAAGTCCTGTTCATACATTTTCATGTTCCTTGCATTACTTATTTCTTGTAGTGCTTAAAGTTGAAAAGCAACTAAGAAATCCACAAATACCAAATAACGATACTTTTAATTTTAGAAATCTGAAATCTTGTGTGCACTATCTTCTTAGCAGTAAACTCAAAAATCATTGAAATGGTATTGAAATCATTACAGCTTATTTTCAAGATCAGGCTCCCACACAGTGGAACATATTTGACGAAATATTCAAAAACATTTAATGCTTTAACTATTTTTTAAATAGATGAATATACCTGCTGATGTGTAAACTCTCCTGCTGTGCTGTAAATCTGATTTAAATGGAGCAGTCCTCTTTTCTAAGTATACATACCATATTTATGAAAGCCATAGAATCCATACTTATGAAAATTTGTATTCTTTTGTTAAAAAAAATAAGGGGACATATTTTCTTCCTTCATTTGACTGAAGTTTTGTTTTCCAAGGTAAACGATTTTATAAGAGACAAATTTATGGCGAGAGATGGTTCTGTTCCTTTTGCAGCAGAAATTGTCGCTGGTGGCTGTGTAAGTATCTTCTCTATATTTGTTTTATCTGAGATGCATTTATTAGGAACAGAAACAAAAAGATTAAGCATTTAAGCTTGCTAGCCTATTGGTTCCTTTCTTAAGTAGTCAATTGAAGATGGCTCTTAAATGGTAACAGGTTGAGCATTTTGAGTGTGTTTATTAATTAATTTAAGGGTTTAATAATTTTTGTTGTAATAATAACAGTAGTAGTAGTAGTAGTAGTAGTAGTAGTAACAGTAGTAGTAACAACAGCTTGGTATTTTAAAGGTCCCCCTTTGCTAAAGTTACATACAATGTTGCTATATTTGTTACTATTACGCTTGTAATTATCTTGGCATTTTAAAAGTGCACTTGGTAAAATGATAGACTTGATTGCATACAGTGTAATACAATACAATGTTGTTGTTGCAATATTGGCAGTTTAATCACTTGCTTGCAAACACTTACAGACTTGCTTAAATACAATGTGTATTTGAAAGTTGGCTCAATGCACAAATTCGCCGTGGCACCTACTCTTGCCTTGTTCGCCTCTTCTTTTATGCCCCCCCCCATTGCCCACATTTCACCCACTAATGTTCCCATTCAGGCCATAACACCAGCTCTGCAAAATGGCAAAAACGATTCGCGCTTGCTTGTTGCCATAGTGTTGTTAGGCTTTGTGATATTAACTGAGTGCACCGTGCTTTCCAAAATGTATGCCGTATATAAAAGGCGTTCTGTTTTGCAGTCCGTTTTGCCTTCCTGGGGTGGCATCTTACTGAACGACCTGCGTTCCATTCTCTTTAAGTGACAATATCCCTGCTGCTTAGTTTTGCAACATTGGTTTATATAATTATAACCAGCGCTCTATCGAGGAGTATTGATTTTATTCAAGCAATTAAAATAAATCCTTTGTACATGAAATGAACTCTTGTTCAAAGATGAGTGCCATTTTGAAGACAGAGAAGGCTGTTCATTTAAACTGGCTTTGATCATCGGGGCAGGGCAGGGTTGGTGGCGTTCCAAGCTGACTGGTAAATTTCTTGCTGTCATAAGAAGGATGAGGTCACTCTCTAAAGCAATTTATATCTCTGCTGCAAAGAACGTGGAAGTACAAAACGGATCACAGCAAACAGTACCGTAATATCAGGAGAAGAAGAGACTCATGCAGCTGCGCCTAGAGAAAGCAGTATATGTTCTTCAGTGCAGTGCAGGCTGAGAAGCTTTAGCTTTGCACAATTCTCCTAAGGGTGGGGGCGATGTCTGCCTGTTCTGTTTGATCAGTGACCTGTCACACAGTGCCAAGTAGGCTCACCTGTTCTGTAACTGAAGGAGCGTTCAAGGAGCATTTTTCTTTTCTTTTTTTAAAAAAGGGAAGACCGTGGACCTTTTTTTGTTCACAAGCACAAAATACACAGTAATAAAACTATAAACGAAATAAAATATTTGGGGATGCAGAAGAAAAATTTCCAAATAACCAAAAGCCCAATAGCAGACAGACAAATTATTTTTATTATTCATTTTTATAGCACCATTTATGGCCAATTTACATTGTGTCAGTTTGTGCAGCTGATTGATTTTCCTAATTAATTCTAAATAATGGGTACTTCGCAAAAAAACAACAACACTTAAAATAAAGTAATGACACAGGTATCTTTTTAGTACCTTCTTATGGCTCAGTCATGTTCTGAAAGAGGACCATTTCATAGCTGTATTTTCAAAAAGTGCTGTGTATGCTGGATCTTTCAGCCGGCACCCAGACTAAAATTAATTATGTGATTCTGCATAATTTCCTGGCAGTCAGTGTTTGGTGGCAAACAGCCCAGGGCTTTCTTTGAATTGAAGCATTTAACTAGAGGGCAGACAACAGTGCCAGGTAGGTAGGATGAGTCTTGTGTTGTCTCTTTATGGGTGGCCTTGTTTTGTTTATGTTCCAGTAGGTCTTTCAAAGTTGGCAGCATGGATAGAGATGGTAATTCCTCCATATTTATTTCATTTCATTTCATACTTATTTTTAAATCTTGTATCCTACCCTTCGTCCATAGGTCCCGGTTGTATTGTCTTTCTCTCTCATTTTCCCTCATTCTTCTAAACACCACCCTTTCAATGTTCCATTTTCCCCTTCAACAGGAAGCAAGGGTATTCTGTGGCCAGTCCTTATTGGGGTTAGTTTCCTCTGGAGGTGTTTTTGTACTTCTGCAGACCTCGGGGCTCTCTCTCAAGTCTGGTGATACTTCCCTCTTGGGGTGGATTGTGCTGTTTCGGCTACATAAGCAACAGCACTCACACCTGAACACCAGAAATAAAGCCACTCGTTGACTGTGGCTAGTCTAGACCTAGGCCAGTGGATGATTAATTTTGAAAGCCTTACTGCAGAGCTACGCAATAGGTATAGTTCTGCTGTTGTTGTTATTTTACACGGTGCAGCTGATGAGGCTACAGTTTAAAGGAAAAGAGGGGCTTCTTAATCCTTTTTTCAGATGAAAACTGCCCCTTTTATACCCTCTGTCGTGAAAAGATACAGTTGCCGCTTCTTTTTCCCTCATGGGTGAGAAAAGCTGTTGGTGGAGGAAAGGAGAAGAATATGTCTTTCCGCAGGGAAAAAACACGACAGTGCAAAAAGAAGCTTCATGCTGCCCCCTTTTTAGATTTCTGCCTCATGAAAAAGAAAATAAAAGATTCCACGAAAGACTAACAGACTCTAGGTCACATAACAAATGGTTGCAAGTTCTGTCCTTCATTTTGACTTTTGCTGATTTTTACGCCAGTGAGATGGATTCATCCTACGGAGAGGGAAGGAAGCAGCAATACTAAGCGCAATGCTGTCTTGGTGACTCCCTCCAGGCCTTCCAGCACACAAGCCCCTAAAATTACTGAGTCTGGGATAATCATGAAGTCGCCTGTTGAAGTATAACGTAGGCAGGAGATAGGTGGAAACATACACTGGCTCTATTGTCCTCTGTTCAACAGGACAGCAGATTTCCATTTCGATATTCACTTGTCATATCTGCTCAGCAATAGCTTGATTTGCAGTGCAGCCTTACTCATGTCTGCTTACAAGAGCAACCCACTGGTTTCAATGGGACATAAGCCACAGCTAAGTGCATGTAGGACTGCTGCCTTAATGAGGGTTTGGTTTTGCCCTTAGCTTCCATTGTAATAAAGGTTTGGGAGTTTGTTTGCTTTTTCTAAATGTAAACTGATTCCAGCTAAGGAGTTGTCGTATGCCGCGTTGGGGTTTTTTTTTTTTTTTTTTTTTTTCTAAAACGAGAGACGGCGACATCGAGAATAGGAACAAGTGTTTCGAGTGGCTCAACAGGTATATTGTCCTTCTGGAATTTGGTTCAGTGTCACAAGCACAGTTGTTGCTTTGCTGTTTGCGCTGCAGTTGACATTCCTCGACTTTTGAGTCACTGGGGAGCTCACCTTGCAGAATGATTAGTGAGAATTAGTACACATGGTTGACTTCTGCACTTGCAACCCACAAAGCTGCTTGTCTCAGTGGAAAAGGCCGCCTTCAGTTGCAGTGAACTTATTTTCTTCGCTAGGGAAAATAAGAGGTTTTTGTTTCATGACCCCACGGTACTTAATTCAGTTGACAGCCCAATTCCATCTTCTCATTAAGGAGACAAAAGGTATCTTGGAAGGTTATTTTGATATCGGAAGTAGCGTAAGGAGGATTGATGTGCAAATTGCCCTGTTTAGTCACAAGTCCTGAAATGTTTCTCATCTTTAAGGTCATCTGGAGGGGGGGGGGGAACTTGTGCATGGTTAGTGTGGTAAGTTGCAAAGTGCTTGGTGGCATGCTCTTTGCTCTGACAGCTTGATCCACAGTTTGCAAAAGTCTTGTGGAGCTTCGAGCATAATTGAAACGCACCCAGCCCTTTGCTTGAAGGGCTCTTTAGCTCGCCTAAAAATGGCGTGGGTACAGACTGTGATCTGGGTACACACTGAATATGGGTGGCGTAGTGGTTAGGGTGTTGGACTAGGACGTGTGAGACCAGGGTTCAAATCCCCACTCAGCCATGAAGCTCACTGAGTGACCTTGGGCCAGTCACTTCTTTCAGCATAGCAGAGTTGTGTGAGAATAATATGAGGGGAAGAGTGTATGCCACCTTTGGGCTGCTTGGAGGAAAAGTAAATTTAATTATAATGTAAATAGTGGTGATTTTTTCATTTTAATTCCTCAGACGTAATTCCTTTTCACAGCAGATTACAATATCATTTGATGTCTTTGCTAGAAGGCTTGGAGAGAAGCATTGTAGCTGGTTAAATAATAACCTGTTAAGAAAACACAGTGGCATTTAAGAAACACCAAACTTGTGTTGACTCCAATGGCATGTGTGGAAAGGATGCAAATAATCAAAGCAAATAGTTCTGAAAGTACACAAACAAGCTTGTCACTGAAGTTTTTGTTAACAATAGGAGGAGCCAATAAAGCAGAAGGGCTAAATAGAAACAGTTTGTGCACTTCTGCTAAGCTGTTGAAATTCTAACAGGGCACTTGCTTAAAAACCAGTGGCACAAAATTCTGGATGAATGTGTGTTGTAAAGCAGTGTAACTAGGCATTTAGCCTGGACTTGCCATGTCCTGTTCACTCACATTTTATGGGGCATCCGCACAGTGTCCCTGTCCCTGTGCTTATTGCATCTTTTTTTCTTATTGCAGAAAGCCTGGGGGCTTTTAAGAAGTAAAGGTAGTGCAACCTTCACAGGTGTTGATGTTAGCAGCGATGCGTCAGGCAAGTTAGCTTATCACGGCTCAGCACACTTTCACTTTAACATATAGGCACCATATTATAATCCTGTTGATTTTTTAAAATTGAATTTCCTGGGTACTCCTGTTTAAATATGGAACTTTAAGCAAAATATCCCTTAAGTGAAAGGGTGTTTAGCAATTTGCCATTATAAAGCTAATTTAAAAACAAAGAGAAATAAAGCCCCTTTTCATTCACCACTCTTTTAGGAACACGGTTTCCTTCCTAATTAAACACTGCCACTCTAAACTTGCAACCCAAAGCAAATATTAAAACACTTCATTTTTTTTTGACATTTCAGGGATTGTAATGGTCAATCGTGCTCAAATGAGAAGGTGTTTAGTGCCAAATAAATGCTCTCTCTCTTTTTAAAACAGTCTCAACTGTTCTCTCCCCTCCCTCTCCCTGCCTGCCCTCTCTCGTTTCACTGCTCAGGAGAAATGGACCTTTGCTGCTCATATCAGCTATGCCATGCCTACTGGTGGCAATAGAACATAGGAGGAACATATAGGCAGTGCAGTATCCCTAATAGTAAATTTTTATTTCGTTTGTGCCTTAACCACGGAAGGACAATGATTTATTTGTATGTTCCACTTGTCTGGGAGCAGCCCTAACGTGATACAGTATTCGTTTCTTATTTTCTAAATTTAAGCAGCTGCCCACTTAAAAATCTCACAGCAAGAAACATCTTCCATCTCTCTCTTAGATAATCTTAAACGTAACTATATCGTAGGGTTTGCATGTATGCTGGCGAAATGCATGCACCCTCAGATACTCCTGGAGTCTGTGCCACCCCAGGGAGTGATTTTGCAAGGATTTGAACTGGGCAACCTTGTTAGAAGCATCTGTGTTTGGCACAAGGGATAAATAGCAAGAATGCTTAATGCATTTTTTTTATTAGTTTTTTTTTTTTTGCTTTTGTTTCCAAGCGAAGAGTGTTTGATCCAGTTGGTGTAAAGTGCACTTTGGATATTGTTTCAGATCATTGCAAAACACATGAGGATTGTAGCCTTTGTGATCCAGGTGGTAGTAGTTGTTGTTTTTATTTAATTTTGGGAATATGTGTTACTGTTGGGGGGGGGTGAAAGCTTTTGCAGTAAGCAAAGACCTTGTTCTGATAAGTCATTTTATTTGGCATTATGGATAAAATAAAACACTGCACTTTATTCCAGGAGGGAAAAAGATACTTGTGGTGGAGGGTGTGTGTGTGTGTGTGCAGTATTTAGGAAAGAAGTTGTTCCTCTTCTGTGTGTGGAAAAAATAGACGCTTGTTGTGTGTGTGGGGGGGGGGGTGATTTGAACCTCTCTAGGGAAGGGGAGTTTTCTGTAGTATAGCATATAGGAATATGCTGATACTCCATATGGAATATTGGCTTAGATAGCTAGATCCACTTCTGAGGTATAATTTGAACAACCTCAAGAACCTAGAATTTTGTTTTCACTGAGTAATTCATTCTCCTGAATTGATATGTGATACAACACTGGTATCAACTGAAGTCTGTTATGTAGCGATGAGAGTGGTAATCTCTGGCAGGATTGAAGTTGCTTATGTGAGCCCATTTTTACCTTTGGGCTACATTTTTTTTAAAGAGTTGTTTCCTCTGCCGCCCGCCCTTTCTTTCTTTAAAAAAAGTTGAGCATCTTTTCATTTTAAGGGGGGGGGGAGAAGGCACTGCTTTGAAAAATAGTTACTTCAAGCTTCTTTGCTGTCCGTTCATTGTGAATTATTTTTTCTAATTTAATTTATAGCATTGCTTAGTTTTTCCCCAGTTAGTGTGCTCTTCTATCACCACATTCAAATGCAATCCAAGGTTTTCACTTTTACTAGAATACAATATTTTTTTTAAAAAAAAAGATCCCTAACTCCCCACCCCACACCCCCATTCTTTCAGAAATTAAAAGGGATACAGTCCCGTGTGGTATTCTAAAAGATACCGAATCTATCAGGATTTCATGTTTTTCTGAAGCTTATCCTTTTATGGAGCTGAGCGGGTCATTCCCTCTATCCCACCAGTCAAACTATGCTTACCTAGTTTCTACAAGAGCTATACAAGGAGGTATTGCCACAAGATCTATGGCAACGAGTAAGACTGAAACGGAAGATGTTTGCCACTATCTGTTATAATTGTCCCATCTTATAATTTGCCAAGGAGGAAATTGCTTGGTGAGTTGTTAACCCGGAGTGCAGATGATATTGATAAGGTTCACATTCTCATTTTTCAAATATAAAAACATTCCTTACATTTCAGGTGGCCTAGAAAGCAGTGATAATTTTATGGAACCTCACCTGGGTAGTTGTCAAGCTTGACAATCTGTACTAGAATGTATTATTGTTTAATATTGCATTTCATGGCATGGCATGCCGTTGCTGTTGTGTTAATGTTTGTTTGCTCCAAGTGATTGAAATCTTATTGCTGGAGGACTAAAAAGAACTGAATTAAGAAGAGAGAAATAGTTATGAAATGTTTTTTTTTTTGTTTTTTTTTTAAAAAAAGGTTACTACAGTCTGCAAATGCGCAAATAAAGGCAAAGGGGTGGTGTCATAGATTTAATTCAGCTACCAGACCTTAAGACATGGAAGGTCTGTAAATCATTAAATGTTACTACTTCTACTACTTGCAGTCAAAATAGACACATACTAGAGGCAGAGCCAAATGTTAACATATTTGACAAACCTGTGACTTAATTGCTTTTATAACATCAATCAAATAGGCTCCACTTTGATTTCTTGGCTCAGCTTCTGAAGAACTGCTATAGCTAATAAAGTGAAAAATATCAAGTCTTCTGTTTTTATAGCACAGAACTGGTCAGAGCTTGTAAATAAACTATATTTTTCCTACTTAGACATGCCGTTAGAAAATTAGAATGAGGAAATCTTAAAAAAAAATTCATCTTTTTCTGCACTAAATTAAATCTATGCCACGTTAGTAGAAATATTACTATTTCATATTGTTTAATTCCATGGTTTCGTAGAGCTTACCTTACCAGCTTTTTTTTTTTTAAAGAAATCTTCAGCATTTTGTAAGATAAAAATGTACTGCCGACGTCCTTAAGTTGTGTGTTCGTATTGTGCTGGGCTGATAAATCCCGTTTTGTTTCTGTTTTTTTTAAATAAGAGGGGAGCACTCCTCAATTAAAAAACAACAACCCTTTTCTGATAATTTCAAAATGCAATAAGTATGTAGTCACGCTGGTTCTCTGCTTATGAAGATTTGAGTAGCAGAAAAGCAGAGAGAAGTGAGATGAGCAGATATCTGGTCGGGACTATTTTCTTCAGGTGTTTGGGGCATCATCATCATCATCATTTATTTATTTATTTCCTGCACCTTTTCTTCAGAACTGGGATTCAAAGCTCACAAAAATGAAAACTAACATGGATAAAACACAGAAAGCTTTTTTTTTAAAAGATAACATTTAAAAAGTAATTAAAGTATAACAGAATTAAAATGAAATAAAAACAGATTTATCAAATCTAGTAAACAATCTAGTAAAAAAAACAAACCAACCCCAGTCAGTTGTTCCCCAAAGCCCACCACCATAAAACAGTCTTAACCTGCTGGTAGGACCAAGGAGGGGGAACCAGTCTAGCCTCTCTAGGAAGGTAGGCTTTCTAGGAATGCTCTGTCATTCAGAGGAACCAAGATGGCTACAAGTTTCAGTGGACTAAAATGAGATTCCTGACCTGCATGTACCACCATGGTTAATAACTTTGTAAGTTGCTAACTTTGACCAATATTGTCATACTTTTTTATTGAAGTCTGTGGTGCAGCTAGCTCTGTAGTTGCAGCCAGAGGTCTGTAGCTCCTCCCTCAAAAACAGGGAAGCCGTGTGATCTGCTTTAAAGATGACAGTTCTCTGTTTGAAGACATCTTCTCTATCTGAAGGGCTTTCTGGTCCACGTCTGGTTCAAAGAATCATGAAAAGAGAGCAGGGAGGGCCTTGTGGGTGCTTGTCAAAAGTTTTCCACTAAGACAGCAGCTACACACGGGTCAACTGATCACTGCATCCCCTACTGTTGTGAGATATATTGTATTTCTGCTTACCGTATATCGCGGCGTATAAGGCGACTCGGCGTATAAGACGACCCCCCAACTTTTAATGTGAAAAAACAGAGTTTGGGGTATACTCACCCAGCCCGGGATCCATGGCTGCTGAGGCGGCGGCAGCGGCGGGGAGAGCGTCCCCCGCGCCACACAGGAGATTTCCGCGCTTGCCGCCCAAGCGCACAGCGGCCCCCATGGCTGCTGAGGCGGCGGCAGCGACGAGAAGCTCCCCGTCGGCGCAAAGGAGGCCTCCGCGCTTCCCGCTGAAGCGCAGGACGGCCTCCACGGCTGCTGAGGCGTCGGCAGCGACGCCTGGGGCAGCGACGAGAAGCTCCCCGTCGCCGCAAAGGAGGCCTCCGCGCTTCCTGCTGAAGCGCAGGACGGCCTCCACGGCAGCTGAGGCGTCGGCAGCGACGCCTGGGGCAGCGGGGAGAAGCTCCCCGTCGCCCCAAAGGAGGCCTCCGCGCTTCCTGCTGAAGCGCAGGACGGCCTCCACGGCTGCTGAGGCGCCGGCAGCGACGCCTGGGGCAGCGGGGAGAAGCTCCCCGTCGCCCCAAAGGAGGCCTCCGCGCTTCCTGCTGAAGCGCAGGACGGCCTCCACGGCTGCTGAGGCGTCGGCAGCGACGCCTGGGGCAGTGGGGAGAACCTCCCCGTCGCCGCACAGGAAGCCTCCGCGCTTGCCGCCCACGCCCAGCCCGGGCTCCATGGCGGCTGAGGCAGCGGTTGCGGCTGGAGCGCCGGGGAGAGGCTCCATGCAGCCAGTGGCGGGGCGGAACTCCGGGTCATGATGTTGCCGGCGTACAAGACGACCCCCGACTTCAGAGAAGATTTTTCGGGCTTAAAAAGTCGTCTTATACGCCGCGATATACGGTAAATAACACTTATTAAAGAATTAGCACATGTACTGGGTTTTTTTGGGAGGGGGGCAAATACTTCTCTATTCCCCACCCCCCACGCTTTAATGACAAATTTTCCCTATTTTGGCAGTGCATATGTGGCCACCCTCTCAGTAATAACGTTGTTGAGCAGGAAAATGTGTGGAGTGGAAAGGAGCAGCCAAAGTTATCGAAAGGCTGACTCTCCTAGTATTTGGAATTCCTTAGTGTAGAACAAAAGGCGACTAGGTAGGGGCTTTAAAAAAAACCAGAATTATACTCTTTGGGGACTCCAGATACCCTGTATTCTGTTTCCATTCTTGGAAACGGAATGAATGCAGGGTTCTTCCTAAATTCTTTTGATAGCCCATGCGACCTTGTTTTTTTGAAAGATGTTCAGGTACAACCCTTTACTCACAAATAGGCTTTTCCCAGCGTTCAAGCTGCTCCCTCTATCTTTAACAAGGCAAACACAGTAGTTGCTTGCACTTAAATAAATGGTATTCTTCAAAACCTGAACTTCATTGTGTTTGCAGCCAATTCATCGGGGGTCCCTCCCTTCAAATTCCAGAATTCTATGATTTGCAAAAGTTTGCCGTGTCCTCTCTGGAGTCTGAGGTGCAGGATATGGGAAGGGAAGAAGAAGCAGGAGGGGAGAAGAAGTTGCATGTATCATTTCATCCTTTCCTCTTAGTTCAGTTGCGTGTAAATGACCTGAGAGCTTCCTTCAACTTGTTTTTGAGTGGTGGGTCAAGCAAACAATCAAGTTTCTTTCCCTCCTAAATGGTAATTAAGGTGGTCAGCAGCATTGTGGTAATATTTCCCTCCCCCTCCTAAGTGACAGAAGACTCTTCTTTCAGACAAAGGAGAAATATCCGATTCCCTACCCCCATCCCCATTTCTCCTGGGGAGTGCAGAGAAAATATGATAAAGAAAGAAAGAAAGAGAAAAGAAGAATGATAGATACGTGTGTACAAGGTTATACTGCCATCGAGAGGTGTCTAGCGATATTGTGGTTTTTGTTTTGAAGTCAAGAGTTGTCACTGAAAAAGTGCAGAAACAAATTTCCATAAAAATACACATTAACCTACAGTAGAGAGTGGATAAGGCGACTTAGGGCTGTCGTGTTGTGTGGTCCTTGAGTGCTGAAACAATTCAACATTGATCCTCATCTTGCTGTTCCATAAAAGCGTTCCAGCAATATTCATTATTTTAAAAACAGAGTGATATTTTAACTTTTAAGTGCTTTTTTGTTTTTGTTTTTACCTTTTTTAAAAATCGAATCCTTGCATATATAATGTAGTTTATGGGATGTCGCTGAGGTCTCTGAAGCAGCAGTGTCTCTGTGCAGGAGGGCTTTAAATTCCTGCAGACTGCCATGACATAAACCCCTTTTCTTTTGTTTGTTTGCTTGTGAGTATAACATTCTGATCGAGCTGTTCCTCCAGAAGCTCCTTGGAAGCCTCACAGCAATCTGTGAGGTACGTTAGGGCTGACAGATCTTGGCTTGCCCTGGGCCACCTAGTAAGCTTCCTCGCTGAGTAGGGATTTGGTCCTGCACCCAAACCCAACATCCTGGCTCTGGGCTGGGGACCCGGGGACCCTTAACTTTAACTCAGGCAGCATGGCCAATAAGTAGGAATAATGGGAGTCCCATAACATCTGGAGTTTCACAGTTTTCCATTTCCTGCTCTAACTACTGCGCAGCATTGACAGAAGCAAATTTTCCGCCGTTTGTTAGGCCGTGGCATTCCCATGTATATGCCTCCAGAGTGATTTTGGACTAGTCGCTGTCCCTCAGTCTAACGTACTTCACAGGGTTGTTGTGTAGTTTGGGGGGGCAGAGACCGTTGAACTCTTTAGAGGAAAGGTGGGATATAAAGGTAACAAACAAACAAACAAAACCTGCCAATGCATTGGTAGTACCATACTTCAATGTGAAATTGTGCTAGTTGTGGAAGCCTTCTAGGACTTCAGCCTACCAATGGTAGAATAAGAGTGGCCAAGTATATGTATAACTATTTCCTCCTCACCATTACTGTGCATGTTGCTTTCAATAATTAAAAAAAATTACCTCCTCAGGCACCATCATGGTGCTTGGTCACAAACACATGAACAGAGTCAGTGCCACCGATGGGATGCCATGGGCTGACCTCAGCTAGCCCTGTACTTGAAGCACAGGTGAAACTTAGTGATGGGGTGAACTCTGTAATTGCATATATTAAGCAAATGTGTCCAATCTGCTGATTCGATACTTTGCCACCACCAGGCAAAACAATGAAACTTCAGAATATAAATAAATAAAGCCACGAGTTGCTTTAGCTTAGTCCCACTCAGAGTGGACCCGTTGAAAGGAATGCCCATTGACTTCATGGCGTCTGCTTGGAGTAAGACTAGTGTGAATACCACCCCATATTGATCATTTTATTATCGGAAGCTTCCTTATACTGAGTCAGAGCATTAAGTCCATCTAGCTCAGTATTGCCTACTCTGGCTGGCAGCAGATCTGCAGGGTTTCAGGCAGGGTTTGCTGCCAACTGTGTCTGGGACCTTCTGTGTGCAAAGCAGGTGTAAACACCAGTTTACAGCTGCAAGAGTAGACCGGGGCTGGTTTTACCTCTCAGAAAAAAACTGTAACAATGAGGTGTGTTTTTCCTTGTCACCAGAAGCACCCATCAGTTGGTGGCTGCCCTGGTCTCCATTGAGATGATATACATTGATAATCTGGGAATGGGTATATGGACAATACTAGCTCAGTATTGTCCACAGCCACTGGCAATGTCTCTCCAGGATTTCAAACAGAAGAAACGGGGCGGGGGGCTTTTGCATGCAGAGTATATGATCCCCCACTAAGCATTCCCCTATCTGCACTTTCACTGTGCTAGGATTGCAGAGTTCCCAGACTTTTCGTTGGAAAGGGACCGCAGTTCAGAGCTTTTGTGCAATTTGCTCTCTGTCTGGCATACTTAAGAGCCTCCATCATTTGTTTCATTATTTAAACGCAGCTTGCAAAGACTGCCACTTTCCAACAAGCTTGGTGGTATTTCACATGCCAAACCTGCATTTTAAAATAATGCAGATTTTAAAAGTCGCTTAGCAGCCCGTTTCTGAAACTTCGGGAGGAACATCATTCTCGTCTTAATTATTTCAATATAGGCATGGTATCCACAGTTGCAGCTCATTAAAATAAATAGAAGGAAATGGCTAATCGCATATCAATTGTGGAAAATACTAGAGGAATGCCCAGGCTGGATTCGGAGTTGGGTTTTTGGCTGGAGATCAGAAACTAATGATTTGGCCTCTAATAACCCCGAGTAGTACCATTGATTTCAAAGGGCTTTAAGACTTGAACTGTCATCCTTGCCTTGTTAACATAATCCATCTGCGTCAGATTCCCTCCATGTGTTTTTGAGAAAATGCCTGCGAGGCCCCATGCGCTATGGGGATGGCACAGCAGAACAGATATGGCATACTTCTCAGCATTCTTCCCACACTAGCACATTTAATACAACATTGTCTGCTATCGTTGGCAAGCATAGCAGTGTAGCCTCGGGAGTATGAGTGCATGCAAAACCAGTGCAGGAAACCTCCAGAGGCACTTGCGTGTGACACAGGAGTTTTATCAGAGTCCCGCTCCCTCTGTTGCCCTTCTGGTTTTCTTCCCTCCGTGGCCTCTGGCCAAGAGTGGGCACAGGCAGGTAAACAATCCATCATCTTCTGCTTCCTCTCAATTACTCTTGGGGACATATTGAAAAATGGTTTTGTGCCTTATACCCAGGCTCACCGCAACAGAGCTCGAGGATTTGCTACTGTGCAGGGATGTATTTGCAAGGGAAACAAAACAAAACAAAATACCTTCAGCTGATCCACTGGGTCCTTTCCCCCTTTTGTATACCAGCCTCAGAGACTTTCTTTCCCCAGGACTTGGTGTCCAGCCCTGGAAGTCCCAGCATCCCAGTGCAGGGGATGAACTAACCCAGTGTTTTTCAACCACTGTTCCGTGGCACACTAGTGTGCCGCGAGATGTTGACTGGTGTGCCGTGGGAAAAATTGTGTTTATTTGATTCCTATTCAAGAGAATTACTTTATATATAGTCAATATAGGCACAGAGTTAAATTTTTTAACATTTTCTAATGGTGGTGTGCCTCGTGATTTTTTTCATGAAACAAGTGTGCCTTTGCCCAAAAAAGGTTGAAAAACACTGAACTAACCCAATGCCTTACTTTCCCAGAGATGGCTGGGTTTGAGGGAGAAGAGTGTAGGCTGTTTTCTTTGTCTTCCATGACTACTGGTTTACATCCCAAATCTTCCAAGCTTTTCCTAGTTGTCAAATGTAGGATTAGCTTTATTAGTGATGCACTTTTGTCTGCTTAAGTATTGTTGTTCTAACGGGCTGTTGGCAGTTCCTCATGACTAACTACGTTAAGCAAATGGCCACATCGTTACCCAAGGTTTTCTAAAAAAAAACACAAATGAAAGTAAGCTACCAAGTTGTTAGAGAAACTCTTGGTTTCCTGCTTGAGTTCTAGTGCTATCTGGAGCGAGTTGAATAAAGTAGGACTGCCTTTTGCAAAGAGAAATGATGTTCACATCAGATTAGCAGCAACTGAGTATAAGATGCCATTTGAGGATATACAAACTTTCAGTTCAGTAACTTTTTAAAAGCAGAGGAAATTAGTTGTTGTAAATACATATGTTCCACAGCACTTTCTGTACGGGAGCCAAAACAGGGAGAGAGAGAGAGATTCTGCCAGACTTCCTTCTTTAGTAGCCTGTGATAGATGCTGCCAGGCAGATTTCATTTCTTCTATTTACTTAATAATTCAGCTTTGAAATGTCTACGGCTTGCTTTACTCTACTCCTGGCCTGCCAGGATCATGGAAATAGATGTTACTGACTTCTTTTTAAGCAAAGCTGTATGGAGGTCACCTTACAGTGGCGTATGTTTATCTAAGGGTTGTTTAGCTCATTGTGTCTGTCAGCCCAGCAGCTTGCAATCCATAAATCAGTTGCAATTAAAATGCATAATTAACATCAGTTCATTTTGCACTGCAGTTTGGAAAGCAGTGTCGCTGTATCACCTCAATTCACCCCTATCCTTGTGAAGGCACCATTGAAGTAAATAGAGAACCTGTACCAGCAGCATTCGGAGAGTTCTTCCTTTCTGTACTTCACAGCGGGGACATGTTCACGGTGCGACTCATGTGTTTTCCTTTCCCCACTCCAGGCTGGAGCATCTCAAGTGATTTTCACAAACCCACTGGAAATTGTCAAGATCCGCTTGCAAGTGGCTGGAGAGATCACAACGGGTCCACGCGTTAGTGCCCTTACTGTACTGCGGGACCTGGGATTTTTTGGTCTCTACAAGGTAAATACATCTTGGTTGCGAATGAAAGAGAATATGCTATTTGAACTGTTGTTTGAAACTTGCTCTTTTCAATAGTAGAAAGTGGCATATTTTTTAACAGTATCCAAAAACAAAGGAACGCCGGTGCCCAAAAATACAATGAAAGAAACCTCAGTCCCTGTAACAAAAGCTGCTAAAGTTTCTTTGAAATTTCTGTCAGGTTCACGTGGCTTAAAGGTCTTAATTCTAGAGTACCTCGGGGCCCATCAGCACAGCAACTAGACCTTGAACGTCATCAAGCAATGTCCTCGTGTGCTTCTGCATTCTCCTGTTCCTTGGACTTAAGCCAATATACGTCTCAATTCTAAACACTTACTTAGAAGCAATCGCCTAGTCTCTGAGCAACACCCTGTTGATCTGCTCTGGTGTCACAATACTCCTTTGTTACCTCTTTGCCAGGGAGCCCCGGCTGATGATGTCACCATTTCTGTAGCTGCCATTGGCTTAGCTGCTGTGATGTCTTGGAAGTGCTGGCCAATCTGACCCAGCCAGGTTGCTGTGGGGAAATTAGGGGAAATTAGGAAACTTTATCTTCTGGCTCCCAAGGTCTATGTGCTGCCCTTAGAAGCACACATGTACAGTACTGTTGGGGAAAGGAGCTAGACTGTGAGAGCAGCAGAATGGGAGTGAGTTGAGGGCCCCTTCACCAACAACTTTCCTGCTCCTAGTTGCCCCCTGCCCAAAAACCAGTTCATGAAAAACATGTGAACTACTGTTGCATGCATTTGTGTGTTACTTCTTGCTTGGTCGTGGAATTGTTCCTAAATATTGTTTGATACCTTACAACTCATCCTAATAGCTGCATTCCAGTTAAATGTTCTGCATATTCCCCCACCCCACCCCAAAAAAGATATTTTTGTAGTTGCATGCTTTTCTTATCCCTAGTGTGACATTAAAATTCTACCTATTGATCTGGGGAATAAGGTTGGATGTCTTATTTAGATGGTGGGCCATGTTATAGAATCATTGAATGGTAGAGTTGGAAGGGACCCGCGGGTCATCTCGTCCCAACCCTCTGCAATGCAGGAATCTTTAGCCCAACATGGGGCTCGAACCCGCGATGATGAAATTAAGAGTTTCATGCTCTCCATACTGAGCTATTTGCTTCCCTGTGTGGTGATGGTAAAACCACTCTGCCAATACAAGAGCTAGTGCCACTAGTGGGTGCTTTTCCTCCCATTAGCGGTAAGTCAAGGAAACACTCAACCATTCAAAAAAGTAGCTGTAGCTACTGCTAATAAATTCTCTTTTGGCTTGCCATGTAAACACATCTGAGCAGAGTTAACATTGGTTACATACCAGATTTGTTGTGTATGTGCATATTAAACATTTGGAAGTCTTGAAAAGTGGAAGGAAGGAATGAAATCTGAAGGGATTCCATGTACATGTTGCTTCATTATTCAGTCACGCCTATCGGAATTGCTTTGTTACCACGATAGTGAGGGAATTATGTGTCTTTTCAGACTGGGGAGCCCTACATCCATAGTAATAAATGGGGATGAATGTGGAATGTGTGTCCCTCCCATTGACTTGTGAGCATTTTAGCTGTCTTTTCTGTGGAATAATTCCCTTGAATTTGCATTATGGCACTGCTTGGGCAGGGAGAGACCAAAGGTATGGTCCAAAGCAGGGGGGGTGGGGAACCTCAGGACCGGGGAGTGGGGATGAAATTTGCGCCCCCAATCCTCTCTGTTCAGCCATCAATACTGTCTCCAGGCCACCACACCTGCTGTGGGTTCCGTGACAGGAGAAAGGTGGAGTATAAATGTAAGAAAATAAATAATATCATAATAAGAAGGGAGGGGAATGTGTTAAATACTCCACATTCTCAAGGCTGTGACTTTTTTTTTAAAAAAAAGGTAAAATCGTAGCTTTAATTATAAACTAATGCTTAACTATAAAAAAAACCTCTTAAGCGGCTTACATATAATAAATTATGCATTCAAATTATTTTATAAAAGTTTAGAGTTAATGTCGGGGAACTGTCCCCGGCACAGCGCAAGGTGGTGGAAGGGCTCTCGGGATCCTACAGAGAGCCCCGGCCCCACCTGTCCAGCAGCACCTCCTCTGGCAGCAGAGGAAGCAGTGAGGCTTCCAGCGGGGAGGGGCAGGCTTTTCAGGGTATGGAGGGAAGAGGCTCTGAGGATGCTGGAGAGACCCTGCACTCCCCTAGATCAAGGGGCGATGAAGGAGACACACAGCTTCCGGCCCTCTTTTGTTGGGGTCAGAACCGGAAGGGGCCATTCCCGGATTCTGACGGCGCTTGATACAGACATGAACTTATTAGCTCTGCACTGTACATAGTTTGCACAACAAAACTATTAAAGGAAACTTGGAGTTTTGCCGGCTTACTCATGAGCAACTAACCGAGGGTCTTACAGTTAAAAACAATATTTTAAAAAAATCAAAATAGAAATGAAACAGAGCAGCTAAAAGCTGTGTATTTCTCTGTGTAATTGTGCACCTTCATCATCTTCTCATATTTGTGCCAAAATAGATTTACAGGAAAGTAGATTACATTCAAACTGTTTGCAACTTTGCCTTTTAATTGTTCTAACCATACCTGGGATCTTGGGGTGAAGGGTGGGTAAATAATAATAATAATAATAATAATAATAATAATAATAATAATAATAATTTCTTTTGGGAGTCACTTCCAGATTATAATTCTTAGTTAGAATGTGTATCACAATGTTTGTAATGCTTACCTTTTCTCATGGACAAAGTTTATTTGTTATAATACTGTATATTACCTCCTCTGCCCACTTTTAACCACCAACCTTTAAAAAAAATGCCATTTGAATTGCATTTGTTGTGATTTGAATTATATACCATGGAACAGAATGGCATGTATGCAGAAGTAAAGTATAACTCCCTATTGTTAGTGTTATTCTTTATTTTAAAAATTAATACATTAAACACTTTCCAACATTCTTAGGATTTTTTGTTTAGTAATTTAACAAGAACATGTTGGATAGCATGAAGGATAACCTTTTAATTTATCATGTTATTTATGATAGGTGGAATAGCTATTAGATGGGGTCGCTTTTCCTGTTTTAACACCTTTTTATTCAGCTTTCTGAATAGCTTTAGTCCTTTGTACTTTCCTCCAATTATCCAAGTTATTTTATTTCATTTTAATTTTTTCTCAGAAACTTTAAAGCAAGCTCCAGTGGGGTAGCCGTGTTAGTCTGTTGCCGCGTAAAGGAGACTAATAAATTAGGTGCTGAGATGGACGAATAAATTGGTCTTAAAGTCTAATAAATTGTGTGTTTTGATAGACTGGAGCCCACTCTATCAGATGCATGAAGTGTAATCCTCAGTTGCAAGGTATCTAATCACAGGGGAGTAAAGGGGAAAAAATGGAGAAGCTGGAATTAAGTGGCAATTCAGTTAGAGCTTGAATGTACGGAAAATAGGTATTAGAGGAGATAGCCAGGAGCTTCTGGAAGGGAGAGGGAACAGCAGAGCTTAGTTGGCTTCCTGACTCTGATGTTACTGCAGTTTATCAGAACAGGAGAGATGAGGCAGCGGGGAGGTCAATACAGCATGTCTGCCCCATTGGAGCCAATCCGGTGCTCCTGCCAATGCGTTTGAACTGCACTTGACCTGCCCCCACTTTCTTGCCCCTTTCCTTCCCAGTAAGCCACACGATGGTTCCAAGAGGCCAGTAAGTGCCACTGCCCCTCCCCACCCTCCACTTTTGATTACAACACAGCGTATCTCAGCACTGCTGGGCAAATTAGCATCTGTAATGGGACAGGAAACCATTGTCTCCATTCAGCCCCAAATGAGTAGGATTAAACTTCTGTATACATTAAAATTCAACAGTTGGAGCTTTCCCTGTCTAAAACAAGAATCTTTGGGGGATTCTCAGTGGAAGCAGGTGGGAGCCCCTATCTGACCACTTTTTAGAGTTGGGTGTGCCATCTTCTTGGAATGGAGGCAGCAAACCTGACGTGAGCTGGGAAGATCATTTCAAAATACTTGTATCGTTCAGTTATGCATATCTGTGTATTCAGTGTTGCTAACCCTGTTATTTTGGTTTACGGGAGCAACATTTCCTCAAGTGCTTTGGACGTAACTTAAAACTCTAAACTTGGAGCTACTCACCTTTCCAGGCCGAGATGTCAGCTGAAGTCTCTCCAACTTTTCCCCGGGGCTGTGGAAGGCAGAGCAGGTGGGGGCTTCCAGTAAAAAAAATATTGGGGCGGGGGGGGGCGTGTTTGACGACGCTTGCTGCACTTCCGAATTGGAAGGGTTAAGTTGCCCGTGAAACCCAAGAGGAATGCTAACGGATCAAGAAATGACATGCTGCCTATTGTTTGTTGCTATAGGATCAAAATAACAATTATACATGCCAAATAAATTCTAAACCTGTAAGGTAGGAAAAGAGAGGATGGCGGTAAGTACAGGTGCCAGAAGCATTAAATAACCCTCTCAGACAAGGTGCAGTACTGTTGTCTTGAATTCTGCAAGGTCCCCCCCAGTCTGGCATTTCCCCCCCCCTACACGAGACAATGTGCATTCACTGCAGGAGACTAGGTTAAGCCTGCGTCTCCCAGACCTTCTGGCTCCTTATGCCCAACCCTGACACAGAGGTGCCTTTGTGAGTATAATTACCCTCCCCTTGTAGTAGAAATAGTTTATTTAGATCCCCCCCCCTACTTTTTTTTTTTTAACCTCAGGTAAGGCTGGAATAAGCGAGAATTAGCATGCTAAAGAACCTGCCCCAGCTCTGACTTCTCTGAGTTGATTATCCGAACCTCCCGACAACCCATAGCTCGTTTTCTCTATTGGTTTGTTCTCTTAAGATACGATCCAGTGCTACAAGAGGCCCAAGAGAAAAGATGTGGCAGTGGGGAGTCAAATTAGCCGGCTGGTAAAGGGGTTGGGGGGGGGGAATGCCTTAATAAATAAACACCCCAAAAATGTCATGCCCAGCAGGGCTGTGTATTGGTTGGCAGAATAAACTCAGGCAGACGATCATAATAATTTACCTGAAGACTAATTTTAAAGCTGATTTCGGGATTTCTACAGCATACACATCACTAAGGTACAATGAGACAGGCGGTCTGGAACGCGCTTAAAAGTAGGAAGCAAGTTTCACTGAAAACCATACGAGAACTTGCTTCACAGCAAACTTTTCCCTGTTTCCTTAGCATTTTCAGGATGCATTGGCCATTCTCCCTTAAAGCCTTCCTAATTGGCATTAGCTGGTTGCAGGTGATTAACTTGCAGTTAAATGAGGCCTGCCTGTAAACATGCTTTTCCCAGACTTTAAAACCGAGTTGGCGAGGGGAAACTTTAGACTGTTGAGATATTGGAAAGGAGCCAAAGGTGGTGGTTAATAAAGTGAATCCGAGTTTTGATCCAGCTTTGTTTACACATAGCTGAACAAAGCTTGACAGATATTTTCTGCCTTGAAAGCTGAAAGCGTATTATCAGAGGGTCTTTTTATATATATAGAAGTATGCTATTTCCATCTCTGGAAAGAGATTACTGTAAAAGTGAGAAGAGAGTGCCGGTTAAATTCCACTAATGATTTTGAAGAAACCAAAGCATATATTTGCCATTTCTTTATCTGAAGTTCTGTTCTGTCATTGGAACGTAGGAAAGCAGCTGCCTGATACTGAGTCAGACCATTGCTCCATCTAGCTCTGTATTGTCCACACTGACCGGCAACAGTTCTGCAAGCTTCCAAGCACGTAGAACAGGTTCTCTACCCTTGAGCTATGGCCTGTTTTGGTGCCTCGGGGAAGATGGCACGTGGTGGTGTTTGCAAACAATATGCACCCATTTTTATATGCAGAAATCTCTTGCCTTAATTCTCAACCAAAATCCTGCCCAAGCATAAAAGGGATGCTCTATAGGCTCAGGCTAGGACAGGGCTGGGGAACATCTGTAGTCCTCCAGATGTTCTTGGGCTACAACTCCCAGCATCCCTGACCACACTTGGAACTAGCTGAGGGATCCTATTCCCTCCCCGTCGATACTTCCCCAACCGTGACACTCCCTAAGTTTCTCTGTCCACTAGGATGAATCCTTCAGTGGTTATATGGGAGTTGTCTCTGGGGTACCTCAGTGCTTTACGTTCGAAACAACTCTTGCCACCTTGGGATCTCCCGCCCTGGGTTCCCAAACTACTGCAGCTTGCCTTCCCTTTTTGGCTACTGCGTGGCACCTTTGGCTTCCCTGCCCAGTCCTCTGTATGCCAGGAAAATAAGCCACCCGTTCCCTCTATCACAGGAAACCCTTAGTGCTTTTCCCCTCAGCCACACCTCTTGAGGCACTGACGCACTGCCAGAGTCCACAAACGTTTAAGCACTTTTAACTTTATTAAGGTAACTTGAAAACATGGATGTCTTGAGTTATTACTGGTACAAATCTTCTTATATAATTCAGCTCAGTTATAATCTTTCCTGCATCCCGTTAGCAATGGTAATGCCCTTTCCTCCCATTCCCCAAAGCCTAACCTCGCAGTTTCTCTTTCTAAACCTCCACACCCAACTGCCAAACCCCCAACTCAGCCTCAGCTAGTTCCAAGTGTGGTCAGGGATGCTGGGAGTTGTAGCCCAAGAACATCTGGAGGACCCACGGGCTCCGCAGCCCTGGGCTGGGGCCCTACTGAACCCACATGGTAAGTATGTACCAGGAATAGCTTCCTGTGTTCCTTCGATGTTAAACCTGAGTGGTGTTGAGAGGGGGCTCCTGGTCAACCTTAAGGTTGTGATGGGTTGGAGAGAGAAGGGCATGAAGGGACTCTGAAAGATCTTAATCAGTATCTTGAAGTGCAATTGAAACAAAAGGCATCTGGGTGACAGCATGGAAAATGAAGTAAGACTATTGAACTCTCCTGTGACAAAAGGCATAATGCATTCCCCCCCCCCAACCCTTCGGGGAAAATATTTGAGATGAAAGAATACTTGCTCATCTCCAGCATTGCCTGCCAGAGAGTGCAACAAATCACAAGGTTGCCTGCCAAGTCAGTAGAACCCGGAAGAGTGTTTGTCTCTAGGAATGTGACTTGCTGCATTTATGAGCCCCTTAGGCATGCTTTACGCCCTTGTAGCAAATGATTGCAGGAGTGCAACCGTAGATGTTTGCTAAGAGAATAAAGGGGTAGGTAGGGAAGATGAATAGGAGTCAGTTTCACAAGTACAGAACTGTAGTTCTTTGATATTCTGTATACTTATACTAAACTCATTATCCGAGTGTGGATCCTTAATGTAGCAACAAGGGAACCACTCCTGCACAAGAGGAGGGTATAAGCAGACATAGGGAAGCATGAAGAATCTTTAGGTAGCCTAAGTAGTGGGGGGGGGGCAACACCCCCCCCCCAAAAGCAGCACATTGAAAACTGAGAGTGCTCAGTGGGCACAGAATTTTGTTGGAGGGGTGTGTGGAAAGGAATGAGATATCCTGGAAAAGGATGTGGCCGGCTGGAATCCTGAACAGGAGCAGTGTAGTGGCAAAGTTAACAAGCGCTAATAGGCCGTGTCTGCACTTTGGTTCACATCTGTTCTATCAGGTCGGGCGTTTGTTCTCGTTGCTTATGTTGCAATATCTGCGAATTCCAGGGCTGCCATGTTAGAATCTTACTGTGTGACCCCATAGATCACCCGAAGAAAAGCTTGGTTTCTTTGCATTCTGTGTATCCCAAGTGTGCCTGCTTTTCAGCTGTCTTTTCTGTTACCCTTTCCGTAGGGGAAAGTACAGGTAAAGGTAAAAAGGTTGACCATCTGTGGCTGAGCTGCATTTATAGTTCAAGGTATAAAAATAAATCAAAGCCACCACAGATCTCACGTTTTTGAAGGTGTGGGGAACAAGGCTTGTTCTGCTTGCCGGTGATGATCTCTAAGGTCCCACAGCCACTCGGCTGACTGTCAGTGGCTCAATTTCAGACTGGGAACTCTCCCGGCCCTCCTTGGAGATGCCAGGGATTAAATCGGAGACTCTCCCCATACCAAGCAGATGCTTGTACCACTGAGCATCTTTAGGCTGACCTGTTCAGGGACTCACTGAAGAATTGCCCATAGCTCCTCTCGCTTGAGGAAGAACAGGTTATATATTCATATGCAAGCAAACTACACTCCTATAAAGAGAAGCTCATCAATGTGGCAACTGACTTTTAAAGTTTGTTCCAGGCAGCCAGCATTTCCCCTTGTGCAGTTCTCAAGGCAGTCGTGCACCATTTACACAATGCCACACGTCTTTGCAAGTTGGGCCGTGCCAGTTCAAGTGGAAGCTGTGTTTCACCTTACTGTTGTGCAAGACTGGTTTGCAGGCTTGTTTGTTCACAAACTATTCTGTGCCACTTGCCATACCAATCGCAAGGCAGCTGAGAACCTTAAAAGACAATCCAGTAAACAAACAAAACAAAGACTAACACATTACAACAAATACAATTTTTGCAAAATGTGAAGAACCTGCTATGCAGATTGGGTGGTGCTATGGTTTAAACCACAGAGCCTAGGGCTTGTCGATCAGAAGGTTGGTGGTTCAAATCCCCGTGACGGGGTGAGCTCCTGTTGCTCGTTCCCTGCTCCTGCCCACCTAGCAGTTTGAAAGCATGTCAAAGTGCAAGTAGATAAATAGGTACTGCTCCGGTGGGAAGGTAAACGCCGTTTCCGTGCGCTGCTCTGGTTCGCCAGAAGTGGCTTAGTCATGCCAGCCACATGACCCGGCAGCTGTACACCAGCTCCCTCGGCCAATAAAGTGAGATGAGTGCCGCAACCCCAGAGTCGTCCGCGACTGGACCTAATGGTCAGGGGTCCCTTTACCTTTACCTTTACACAATCCTGAGACTACAATCTGAGCAAGTGACAGGGAGCCTCAGCCAGCTATGGTTGTATAGCTGCCCATTTCCGCTTGTTGCCTTATTACTCATGCCCTCCAAGCAGCAAACTTGTGTTTGCAGCAAATTTTGTCGCATGAAGGGGACTTACTGGTAAGCAAAAACAAGCCGGTACCATTTGTCTTTCTTCCTGTCAGCTATAGGGTGTTGAAACCTGGGTTGAGGTCCTCCAGTATGCTGGTACTCAGGAAATTGTTTTTATTTTGGTCCAGTATTATAAGCCAAATACCATTCATAAAGCATTTCTATTACTTCTTATTTAGCAAAATTTATATACCACTTAATGTAACAAAACCTCTAATCGGATTTCAAGCAATACAATATTAAAATTACCAGTAAAGGGATATAATTAAAAATATGTAAAAAAACAACAACCCACAATTAAAACCAGTAGTAAACTAAAACATCAACATCTGCATGTCTGGATAGACTTGCCTAAACAAAAATGTTTTAAGCAGGTCCCTCCCCCCCCCAAAAAAAATACAGTGAAGGCACCTGCCTGGTGCCAGTAGGCATTTGTGTTGGCCACATCCTTAAATCTACAGTGTGAGAACTTTTCTTGAGACTTTGCACAACACCTGGGATAGCTCAGTCGGTAGAGTGTGAGACTCTTAATCTCCAAGTTGTGGGTTCGAGTCCTACGTTGGGCAAAAGATTCATGCATTGTAGGGGGTTGGATGACCCTCGTGGTCCCTTCCAATTCTGCAATTCTATGGCACCTTTCCACAAGTGGGTGGCATTTTTACTTTGCCAGCAGAAAACCAGGAGTAGCTGATGCAGTGGTTCAGGGTCACAAAGCCATTGTCTCGACACCGGTAGTGAGTACAGCAGTAGTGAGCTTGGGGTTGCCCATGCACCCCAACAGGGCCCCTCCTGCACTCCCACCAGTGCACTTGTGCAGACCCCATCACCACCCTGTCCCACACACACCTTGCGCCACTCAGGTAAGCAACAGCGATGCTGGTGTCTTGAGGGTGGCTGCGCTGCACTGGCTGCTCCTGCAAAACAATATAGCCACACTCTACCCTAAACAAGTGTGCCTAAGAAGCCGGTTGGATTCTGTGGTCTGCAGCTTAACTCTGCGCTGGGTTGTGGCCTTTGCTCTTCCTTTTCTAGAGGGGAGGGGAGAGCAAAACAGTTGTTCTGCCTCTCAGAACTCCCGATCCTTCCTTTACCTTGCTGTGGATCTGTCCATAATGCAGCTTTTCTTTGTTTGTTCTGTTTTCCTGTCCTAGGGAGCCAAGGCATGCTTTCTCCGCGACATCCCCTTCTCTGCCATTTACTTCCCCTGTTACGCTCACATGAAATCTGCTTTTGCAGGTGAAGATGGGCGGGTGAGCCCTTGGTCGCTGCTTCTAGCTGGAGCAATAGCTGGTAAGTAATGTTTTTTTTCTTGGGACGTTAATGTACCAGGGGTGGCGAAGCTCTGGTCTAGGGGCCAGGCGTGGCCTGTCTGTCTTCTCCATTTGGCCTGCCAGGGCATATTTTTTAGGAAGCCACGCTCAACCATCCTACACCCGACCTCATGCATGACATCATGCTCAAAGCTCCCAGTCGTCCAGTAAGGCGTTGCTCCCACCACCCAGCAGCTGACAGAGGGATAGGAGCACAACTTGAGCCTCTCACATGTTTCTTTTTCCAATGCATGTAATTGGAAGACCTTTTGTGTACATCCCCTATGCTTCAAAACAAAGGGCTTTAAAACAGCCACCCCCTCAAATGTGTGGACATTTGAAGGAGAAGCACCAGGAGTTGGATGATTTTCAAGCCCTTGGTACACATCCCTGCATGATAATGCTTATAATGCTTCACTTGAATCCAGACTGCAAAGGAAAGCACACAGGGTGATTGGCAGCCCGGCAGCCCCACCTGCCTGTCTTCTTTGGCCTGCTGGGGTGCAGGTGGGGGGAGATAAAGATCCAGCCCTCTGGTCGGAAAAGGTCCCTCACCCTTGTTCTGTACCCTTTGGTGTTTGGAGATTGCAAGTGGATTGGGCCCTTGAATAGTTTAATCCAGGAGTCAGCAACCTTTTCCAGCCGTGGGCCGGTCCACCGTCCCTCAGACCATGTGGTGGGCTGGACTATAGTTTTATTTTGGGGGGGGGGAGAATGAATGAATTCCTATGCCCCACAAATAACCCAGAGATGCATTTTAAATAAAAGCACACATTCTACTCATGTAAAAACACCAAGCAGGCCCCACAAATAACCCAGAGATGCATTTTTAAATAAACTACTCATGTAAAAACATGCCGATTCCCAGACCGTCTGTGGGCCAGATTGAAAAGGCGATTGGGCTGCATCCGGCCCACAGGCCTTAGGTTGCCTACCCCCCGGTTTAATCTGTATCTAGTTGGTTCAGGAAATGTGACGTCGACTTTGTTCAGTATTGGAATTGCCACGGAGGTGGACTGGTCAGTGATCTGGAGGAAGCAACATTTTGAGCAAAGAGGTCAATATTTAGGACTAGCACAGGGAGAACCGGTGCCTCCGGATGTTATTGGACTTCTGCTCCCATCAAGCCCCAACAAGCACGGCCTGTGGTCAGGGATGATGGGAGTTGTAGTCCAACAATCATATGGAGGGCACCACAATGGCTACCCTTAAACTATGGTGCTGCCTGGCAGAGGCTCTCCAGGGTTGTGGGCAGAGGCCTAGTCCACCAGCTTCTCCCTGTTTCTTTTGACTGAAGGTGCCAGGGACATTGCAAAGCATGTTCTCTGCTCCAAAGTTGTCATTCCTGCCCCTGCACTAGCAGGACCAGATTAAATGGCATGAGGTTTAGTCTGCAGAGCCCCCCCACCCAATGCTTTCCTTCTCCTAAGGCTCAGATTTCCTTGCACACATACCCATAGATGACTGTATCCTTACATATGTGTCGTGCCTGAAATCTGATCGAGGCTTTTGCAATTCTCTCCAGATTTGGAAAAGAAAAGAAAAAAGAATAACTTGGGAGTTTATAAAATAGATTGGGATCTGGTTTAAGCCATGTGAAAGCAAGCATGTGCCCGCACATGATGCATAATATAGCTCGTGGAACTCCTTGCCACATGATGATCTAGCTTGCAAAAGGCTCATGGATGTCTTTTTAAAAGCTTGAGATTAATATGTGAAGGACTAACTAGGTCTGCGAAGGGACTACTGAGAGATGCTGCCCGGTGTCCTGCTTTATAGGTCATGTCACCAGAATCTTAAGTGCTGGAGCTGGTGTGTTTGCCGGAGTCCTGGCGTCATATGATGCTGGTGACCAACTGCTAGGCCCTTGCTAGCCAGTTACATACAGCTAACTCAAGCATTGCAGCCAATCTGCACTAGGAATGTCTTCCATTTCCAGATTCTCTTATGTCAGTCTGTGATAGATTTGAATGTTGAAATGGTAATGAGAAGAGCTCTCTTGCGCAGGCATTTGGGTAGGGGCCGTAAAAGGGGTTGCTTAAAGGGCTAATAAAAGAATATTCATACTTTTGACGTCTCCCTGATCAGCAGATTTTTGAATGTCATGTTAATAATACAGTCATACCTCGGGTTGCGTTCATTTCGGGTTGCGTTTTTTCTGGTTGCGAACGCGGCAAACCCGGAAGTGTTTGCTTCCGGGTTTTGCCCCGTGCGCATGCGCAGAAACATTCCACGCAGTTCGCACATGCGCAGAAGTGCGATATCACGCTTTCACGGATGCGCGATACCGCTGCTCGGGTTACGGACTTTTCAGGGTGCACCCCAGAACGGATCGGGTCCGTAACCCAAGGTACCACTGTATAAGAATCTATCCATGCCTTCTGACAGGAGGAGACCAAGCCACTATGATAAAAGAAAAGCTGCTGCTGGTGTAATAAACTTCATTGACTATTGGAAAGGGTAGAGAGGGGAAAGCTCTCTCTTAAAAATAAAATAAAAAGTTATACATAAAATAAAAAAATCTTTCTCTCCAGTGTGGCTCAAATCAGCATATGTTTAAAGTAGCACATTTGAAATCCTGCATATAAATCTATCTAAAAGGTGAACTTCTGTTATTATGATAGATAATGGAAATGTAATGGCTCTGGGAGAAGCCAGGCCTCTTCTGCGTGGAATGAAAAGGCAAATAGCAAATGCGTTTTCCCCCTGTCCTGCTGAGAAGCAGCTAAAGGGGCCCTGTGTAGAGTCACAGTTCAGAAAGCCCGGAAAAAGCAGGCATTGAGCATTTTGCCTTCTGTATTCCAAATGCGAGAGTATCAAAGCTAACTGCTCCCGTTCCTGAAACCACAGGCGTTGACCCCGGCATTCAGCTCTTTCAGCGTTGGGCTCTGCTTCAGTCTGTGCCGAATACTCTGAGCAGAGCTCTAAGCGGTCTCTCTCACACCTTTCTCTCCCCCTTCCTTTCCCAACTTGGCATGTTTTTGCTCTCAACATGTACTGTCTATATAAAGAGGCAGGATATAATATCCGGATGCTCTTTGCAGCCAAATGTTCTTTACGACTGATGGCCAGATTATCCACTTCTGCTATTGGTAGCTGAAAAGATCCGAGATGCTGGTTCACTCCCGGCTCTGCCATTTGCCTGCATCGACTTGCTTCTTTGTTGCTTAGTTTGGAGGTTGACAACTGAGAGGTCTGACGTGCTGGTTCGTAGACCACGAAATCAGCGTATGCTGAGACTTTAAATAGGATGGCTTAGGAACATAGGAAGCTGCCTTCTACTGTGTCAGGCCATTGAGACATCTAGCATTGCCTGCACTAACTGGTAGCAGCTTCTCCAGGCAGGTTTTTCTCCCAGCCCTACATATGGAGATGCCCAGGGTTGAACCTCGGGCCTTCTGCATGCCATGCCACTGAGCCTCAGCCCTTGCTTTTCAGCCTTCTGCAGTTGGCTGTTCCATATTTCACACGTCTCTGGTGAACACATTGTGAGTGTTCACACTTCAGTGCTGAGTCCCAGTTCCTCACTGCTGTGTTCTTTAAAAGAAAGAAAAGAAAAGAAAATAGTGTCCAGGCTTTAAGTATGCAAACCCGGATGCTTGGTTTTTGGGAAATGCAAGAAATGACTAAGCATTCGAGTAGATCCAAACCACACTTGGAATCCTGTGTGGCAGTTCTGGTCGCCACACCTTAAAAAGGATATTGTACAGCTGGAAAAGGTGCAGGGAAAGGACAGCCAAAATTATCACGGGGTTCCTGTGAGGAAAGGCGTACACTGTTTAATGATTATTTGTTTCTTTTTTTAAAAAAAAAAAAAGGCAAATAAAAAGTGGCAGGGGAAGAGGTCTATATAATAAAACATGGGGTGGAGAGTGAGAATTCCCCCTCTGTCTCTTATAAAGCTGGAACCTGGAGTCATCCAGTGAAGCGGAATGGTTAGTGGTATTCAGGACAGAGATGGTGGGAGAGTCAGGAGATGGTGCAAAGTTAAATTGTGGACCTCGCTGCCGCCATCTTTGGTGACTTCCAGCTTGGATGGCTTTAAATGATCATTGTACACATTTTTGGAGGATTCCAGCTGTCAGTGGCTACCAGTCATGGTGGTTACTTCCCACACCAAGAGGCAGTATTCTCTTCATGCCAGTTGCCTGGGATCACTCTCAGAAAAGTGCTGTCGTTCTCACATCCTGCCTGTCTGCATCCCATAGGCATCTGGCTGGCCACTTTTAGATGCTGCACTTAGTTCTGACCTGTCCTTAGTTCTGACCTTGCAACGTTCTTCCTGTGTTCTTAAATACTTCCTTCCAGCCGAGGCCTACAATCGATTTTAGAATGAGTCAAGTAGTAAAATACACCCGATTGCAGTAGTCCAAATACTATGAAATGATTCTTCACTTGTGAAAATGCCTTTAGATTGGGTGCATTTCCCTGATAAATGTTGCCCATGTTATCTGTACCATAGCTCTGGGCACCATTATATTCTAGTTATATGTATGACCTAAAGCTCATCATGACTTCTGGGATCAAACAGGCTGTTCTCAAGTGAAAACTCCAGGCAGCCAACTCCTTTGAGAGATTGTCCGCTGTCTGCATTCAGCTAACCCAGTGCTGATGGCATGCACCATTCTACAGCAGATGTTTATTTTGATTTGGGACTTTCAGATTCTCGTTTTTTAATCCATTATGATTTTGGCAATTTGTATGCTGCTTGATTATAGTTGTGTCTAAGTGGTATGTGGGATACCCTGCACAAATGGACACAGAATACTGAACACATGATTTATCCAAGCCATGAGGAGCCACTAACAGTGACTCCCAAGAAGTCTTTAGTGATTGAGCAAAGGATATAAGGGATCAGCTGGTGATATAATTAATTACTCCTATGATACATGCCTAGGCATAACATACACAAGAGATGCAGTTATTAAAAACTGCTCAGTTAGTACATTACTTTGTGCTGAATAGTCAGAAGACTATGGATTTAAAGCCGGGTCAATTGTAACCCAACATAATGGAACAAAACAGTTTTTGAGCTCTGTATCCTATCTAGACTTGAAACCTAAGCCAGTGTGTTGAGCCAAGTCATTTCTTAGATTTTCTAATTTTTTTCCTTCTCTGCCCATTGTTAAGCGATTGCAGACTGTGATAACTGTCTCTTTGAAGTTCAGTTCAGCCACAGAAGTTGACTCTCTTTATCAGTAGTTGCCAGTATAGGGTTAGAAAATGCACAGTAATGTGGACCCTATCTTGTATTTTTTTTTAACCTATATTTCCATTTCAGGTTATCTTCCATTAGCTGATTACTATTGAGGGCAGTGACTTGACTCTCTTATCGTACTGGGGAGGGTGGGAATGAGTGGCAGGTACTAGCAAAAGCAAGGGTGATATTATTGGGATAAAAGGAAGTAAAGGATTATAGGAAGAACTGAAGTTTTATCATGTATACTTTATATTGGCAGAAACATCATACTCCCCTGACTGGGAGCATTCAAATTTGGGGAGAGATTCTTCCCCTAGAAATTGAGATAGGAACTAGGTTTGGTTGTTCGGGACAGAAATAGGTTTCTCACAAGGCCCCTGTACTAAGCCTTGGCTAATGTTGGAGGCACAGTCCACAGGTAGTTATCACGGTGCCCTCCAATTGTTTTGGACTGAGGTTTCCATCATCCTCTGCCATTGGCAGAGTGAATGGAGTTAATGGGAGTTGTAGCCCAAAGTATCTGGAGAATTCAAGGGCTGAGGACTGGCACAACCCTCCTCCAAGTCTGTCCAGGGATAGCACTCACCTGGAATTTCTTGACTTGAGTCAAGACCATTGTCACCTCAGAGGTCCAGATGTAAAGGAATAGAGCTGTGTGTCATCAGCATATTTCCGACAACGTACTCCAAAACCCCAGATGACCCCACTCAGTGGTTTCATTAAACGGCATGGGGGATACAATTGAAACCTGAGGAACCCCACATTTAGGCTCCACAGGGCCAAAAAACACCCCCCAAGCCTCACCCTCTGGAAACTACCATCCAAGTAGGACTGGAACCCCTGCAAGCAGTGCCACACACCCCTAACTTGGACATCACATTTCAGGAGCAAGTGAACAACTGTCCAAAATTTTCCAAACTTCTCTTTGCTTCTTTCTCACCTGTTCCACTTCCTTGCCACAAACAGCAGTCTATTGGTTCCTGTACCTAAGCGTTTCTGGGTTGTGTCATTATTGTTGTTAGTATGAATTCAACTGATATCCTGGCCTTCTTTCCGGAGGTGCCCAGGGCAGCATGAGTTTTTACTCAACTGTACGATGCCTGCTTCGCAACCTACATTAGACTATTTAACTCGGCCGAGGGTGCCTGGACCTTTGCAATTAAAAGACATTTCTGAAGAATCCCGGCTTGCCAGTTTTCAAAGCCTTGCAGATAGTTGCATTCCCAAAAAATTGCACAAGATGGAAACTATTTGGGAATTGTACCACAAAGCTCAGGGTTAGTTCACACTCGCCTATGTCCCCAAGGGGGAGTACCTTGGAAGCATGCAAGACTACTGGCTGGTTTGTGGCCAGACCAGGCTCACATGGCGGCATCGTTCCTGTGAAATACCACCTCCACAGCGGGGATGGGGCTTCTGCCTGCATGGCTGGTGTGTTTGCAAGAGTCAGCTAATTTTTAAAGAGTGAAAGTCCAGCTTCTGTGTCTCATAAGCAGGAGGTGAAATGGATGACTCGTGGACTAGTTGAAGGGAAGCGCTGACCATGTTAAGAGAAAGCCACCTTCTGCCAAATGTTCAAATGTGAAAGTTCGCACAGTGTGTTTTCCTTTCTTTTTTTAATGGGTTTTGAGAGAGGAGGAGCAGTCCTTATTTTGGTGATAAACACACACTTTTACATCTCTTTCAAAGGAGTCTACTAAAAAAAAAAGTGAGATGGCGTTCTGGAGCCAGACCACATTGGTTTGGACAAAAACTGTTACAGAATTATTAAGCTTTAGAGGGAAGAAGAAGATGAAAAAAAAAGCAAAAGCAAAGGAGATTTATGCATCTACATCTGACCAAGCTGGTTTGGAACTGATGCAAAATGGAAAAGTAATAAAATAAGAAGAGACACTGTTTTTGAATACAGTCTTGCTTTATTTTTGTGTCCCCCCCCCCTTGTTTTTCTTTAAATCTAAATACGGATTATTTCATTAGACCTGAGTTTGAAAAACTGCTGGTTCAAGGCCTAAAATCATTCGATGTGCCCCTTTGGACTTCGTGGAGAGAGCATGTTTCAGGATTGTGGCCCCTTCTCTGCTGATCATTCGGTATTTGTTGCTTTCTGTTGTTTATCTGCCAGCATAAATCTTCCAACAAGACTTTGCTGAAGAAATGAGATGCTGGAAAATGTGCATATGCCCAAAGGAAAACATGGAACATTATTGAGTTGGGGTTTGGGATTTTTATTTTACTTTGGCGCATTGTGAACAACTTGTACCTGTCTGCCTGTTTTGAGTTTAACAAGACTTCTCACAAGATGTAGCCCTGAAGTCAAAAAAGTGCAAAGATTTCCAGTCTTCTGTACAGAGGGGCAAATGCTAGAAACCACAAGGGAGCTGACTTTTACCCCCCCCCCCAAAGTGAACTCTATAGACACTCTGCAAGCTTCAGACATTTTATTGAAGACTTCTGTTTGCCTCTCAACTTAAAAAGAAAAATAAAGCACGAATGACAGATGGCTATCCAACCTCTGCTTAAAAATCTACAAGGAAGGGGAGTCCACAGCCTCTTGCGGGAGACTGTTCCACTATCGAACAGCTCTTAAGTGTCAGAAAGTTTTTCTGTATGTCTAGTTGGAATCTCCTTTATCTGCTTGCACTTTGACATGCTTTCGAACTGCTAGGTGGGCAGGAGCAGGGACTGAGCAATGGGAGCTCACCCCATCGCAGGGATTCAAACCACCAACCTTCTGATCAGCAAGCCCAAGAAGCTCAGTGGTTTAGACCACAGCGCCACCCGCGCCCCCAAAGAGATAGAGTACTATTACCTCCCTTGATCTGGACACTATACTTCTGTTGATGCAGCCTAGAATGGCATTAGCCTTTTTTGTTGCTGCTTCACACTGTTGACTCATGTTAAGCTTGTGATCCACACTAAGACCCCTAGATCCTTTTCACATGTACTGCTAGTAAGCCAGTCAGCACAGACCATTATGAGCTAGATGGAGCATAAGACAGCTTCCCAGGGTCCTAACAGGCCAACTCACCCATCTCCAAGCAAGTTCAACAAGCTGGTTTCTTTTCTGCCCTGCTTTCCCTTTCTCCAGGAATGCCTGCTGCTTCTTTAGTGACGCCTGCAGATGTGATCAAGACGAGGTTACAGGTGGCAGCCCGTGCAGGACAAACGACCTACAGCGGCGTGATTGACTGTTTCGGGAAGATCCTACGAGAGGAAGGCCCCAGGGCATTTTGGAAAGGAGCTGCAGGTAGCCTTTGCAAACTCATTTTAACAAGGAAGGATGCATGTTAACCTAATGCATTAACTTGGCTAATAATGGTGTGGTTTCCTGCCCCTCAGCTCGTGTATTTCGGTCGTCTCCTCAGTTTGGAGTAACCCTAGTGACTTACGAGCTTCTGCAAAGATGGTTCTACATTGATTTTGGAGGAACGTAAGTATGTTGGGTTGACCACCTTAGCTCTCTTTATAGGAGTTAGTCACAAAGGGCTCCAGATTTTCTTTATGAATTAAGGGTCACTAAAGCTCAGCAGAGGTACACTTTTTAACACCAGTGCTTGTCATGTACATGAGGGCAGACAGGAAGAGGAACACGAGCAGTTAAATAGCAAAGGGAAGATCCATTCACATGAGTGCAGTAGGGTTTTAAAAAAAGACTTTTTATTAAGATTTTCCCATAATACAATAAAATTACAACTACAGAAGATACAAGTCGATGAAGTGAAATACGGATTCCCTTCTTTAAAAAAACAAAACAAATAAACATAGTTTTATTGATTTCCAAACGAAGTTCCCTCTTAAAAGTAGTTCCTGGTCCTTACCACCCATAGAGGACAGTAGCTTCTCACAGCCTCTCATCCCGGGAGACCAGCATTTCCCTGGCCGTGACCCAGGGTCCTCCATCAACCCTATACTACCCCCATGAGTATAAATCTCTGAACCCTAATAAAGGCCCCAGACATAGGACTCCAAAGAAATAGGAGAAAGCAGAAAAACAAAGCCGAGAAACAGAAAAAACAAAGAAAGGGACAGTAGAATTAAAGAAAGGAAGAAAAGAGAGAGAGAAGAATGGGGGGGGGGACCATTAGCGAAAGATACAGAAGGAAAACTTTCATTTTTCCATCTGCCAATAAAAAAATAAAATCATTAGAAACCTTTGGCACGGTAGAGTACAGTAGTGTTGGCATGCTGTTAATACTGCAATGCTGTTGTTGATGAGATTGAGAAGTCTCATCGACACTAGTGTTAAGACGTGCCTCACTGGTGCATCATGTCACCTTAAGTTTCCATGTTTTCACCTCTTCTGCCGACGCTCAAAACAGATTTCACACTGAACAGATTTCTGGGCGAGTCTCAAAGTAATTTTTAACGTACTTCTACTGTGCTGCTTTATAGGCAGCTGCTGGAGATTATAGGACTTTGTTTTTCTACACGTATGTAAAACATTCTCCACCCCAGATACTGTTGGGCTCCATCTTCCATCAGCCCCAGCCAGCAAGACCAGTGGCCAGGGATGACGGGAATTGTAGTCAAAGAGCATCTCAGTCAGTGGACTAAAGTTTAAAAAACGGTGGCTTGCAGTCTGAAAGGATTGCGTAAGGAATGGGTACAAAAGAGAAAAAAAAGATTATAGGAAGCTTCCCATCTAGCTCAGTATTGTCTGCCCTGGCAGTGTCTCTCCATGGTTTCAGGCAGCATAGCTTTACATGTAGTTGCTGGGGATGGAACCGGGGAACTTTTGCATAAAAAGCAGATGCACTGCCACTGGGCTATGGTCCTTCCCAACCCCAGGTACCAACTCTTCCATAAGGTTGAGTGCTGATGTTGCCCAATGACCAGGAGGAATAGCCACAGATGGGGAGGGAGTGTGGAGAGGGGCAGAACCAAATAGCATTTTGTCCCAGGCAAGCTCTTGTGGGCGGGGGCTCTTTTTCTCTGGAAAGAACTTTACTTTTCAAACAGATTTATATAATATGTATTTCAGGAAGCCAGCTGGATCTGAAGCCGTTCTGAAAACAAGGATCACCCTACCTGCACCGAACCCCGACCACGTGGGGGGCTACAAGTTGGCCGTCGCCACTTTTGCGGGAATTGAAAACAAATTTGGACTTTACTTACCTCGATTTGGATCTTCACCACCTACCTCAAAGACAGCGTCTGTCTGATCACAAGGCAGCGACTTACTTTTACAGAATGTTGGGAAAGAGCCATTCATCTGATCAGTCTTAATACTTCATTCCTTTAGCTTTCCGGTCTCAACCCAGCATCGTCTGATCTGCAAGTCTTTCTTCCTACCTGCTCCCCATCTTTTAAGTGTGAATCATTGGTCTCTGTGCTTCCTTTTATCAGATCACTGTGAAATTCTTGCTAGAGTAGTCTTATTGGTTTGGGTCCATGAATGCATTTTTGTTGTTTCTTGCACATACCTGGGATCATGAATGTACTTGGGCTCATTTTGGGAAAGACATTTGTATGCAACTGCTCTTCTTGTTGGGGAGGGTGGTGTGTTCAGGGGAGGGCTGTCCTGTCGTCATGGCTGCATGTTGGCTATTCAACAGAGATCATGGTGCTCAACGCAGAACAATTTAGACAGTGCGTCTAAGAAATGGGGACACATTCCATTTGCATCCGTACCGTAGGATTCGAAAGGTGTCAATACGAGCGGTACCTGACTCTTGCCAAGAGTGACTGTATTTTACATGAGTACTACATGCACAAGTTGCATTCCTGGATTGTATTAGGAGGGTTTTATGGGGAACATGTTTTTGTAACTGAAACCACATCGACGAGCGTTTAGCAATTATATTCTGTTCCTGGTATCAGAAGGCTTGTGGGGTTGGGGGTGGGGAGAGAAATGTAATTTCCCCCCATAGTCTCTGCACTTTATGGAAGAGCATCGTACCACATGAGATGAAAATTCAACACCAAGAGGCACGAGCCACCAAGAGGTGTAGCTATACATTCTTCAGTGCTATTTGGCTCGGGGCTCCAGCACAGCTTTCGTCGACACTATTGGAGGCTGTGCCCAAGGGGGTCACACCAGGCCCTGCTGATATTTAGATTCTTGGTTTTTTTGTGTTGGTGCAATTAGAGTAACCTGCTGCTTGTTTAAATAAATGCAATAGAAAAATCCATGCACTGTATCAATGGTATCTGCCTTAACTGCCAGCTTGTAATTGAAAAATACTTGTGTGGAAATTCTTATTAATTTTGATGAATTAAAACAGATTTTTTTAAAAAAACAAAACAAAAATACAATAATAATAATAACAACCAGATTAATATTTTGCCTTCTTTTGTAGGGGCGGGCGGGCGTGGGGCTGCCTTGCAGAGTTTAGTGGGGAACTGAGAAAACCCTTTGCTGGAAGTCATACCAGCATTAAGGCCACATACATGCCATCAAATTAAAGCGCCATGACGCCACTTTAAAACAGTCACAGCTTCCTGCAAAGAATTATGGGAGCTCTACTTCATTAAGGGGGCTGAGAGAGAGGCTAAGTCATTGAGGGCTGAACTCTTTTCTTGCTTTTAACAAGTATTGCAACATGTGCCTAGAAAGGCTCCGCAGTGCAAGCCATCTGTCAGGGATGTCACCACATGGCCTGTTTTCCCCATGCCGAGACCACCAGTAGCTTTTTAAAAGCTCGTCCCATTTTTATAAAACGGATGTAGGCTTTCGTTTTTAATAGTAATAAAAAAAGTTTGCCTTGGATCTTTTTAAAGCGTTAACTAAAGCCACTAACGGGATCAAATTCTCCGCAAATTATTACTTAAAACATAAAATCGGAATACTGCAATTTTTATTGATTTAATAGAACTGATTGGTTAAAGTTCTACGTCTCAATTAAGACAAAGGGCCTTCATTAAACAAGCTTTGGGTGTTTGCAGCAGACCCGAACTCTGTGCATTTATTTAAAGAAAAATATTTATATGCTGGTCGCTATTATAAGAAATATCAAAGTGTTTTACAATAATATCTATATGTACTTAAAAACACACATAAAAAATAAAATCTGGTACTACTATTACCTATTCTGAATTGCCTGCATATAAGCCTGGCAGAACAGAAAAGTTTTCAGCAGCCGTTTAAAGGTTGAAACAAGGTGCCTAAGCATTGACTGGGTGCAGGCTCAGATGGACTTTGGCCTCCTTTTTATGAAGAAGTCAAGTTGGCAGACTGTCCATTTATAAAGCCTTGCTGTGACTCGTACGGGTATTGTACTTGTGTCCTGGCTGAGAATTTGAGCTGAATGCTGAGCAGTCTCCCCGAACCACCTTGTTCAAACCTCAAATTCTGCCACAAATTTAACAAGCTGCTAGCCTTAAGCAAGATCTCATTGTCTTAACCTCCGTCAGTCAGCTATAATATGGGTTTAATACCAGCACACCTCCAAGGATAGGGTAAGGACTGCAGCACTATTGATAAGAGCAGCCATCGCTCTAACTGCACCAAGACTTCAGGGCAAGAGTGCCCTGAATGTGCCACCAAGGAGGACATCTTTGCCATGTTGGTTCCCTGGACGCATCAGATGAGCACAGCCCAACTGGTGTGGCTGTGCATTCGGCTCATCTGTTCCGATTAGGCTCTGCACTGTGGAAAACGAGCAGTGTAAAAAGCACTTTGGAAATGGAAGCATCGTTTTGTCACTTGAGCCATTTAGCTGTGCTGCTTACGCTAAAGGACATATTTTAAATCTAATGATTATACATAATAAATTACTGGCTGGTTTGGAAATAAGTAAACCTCAAGATACTTTCATTATGGAACTCTCTGGGGAAGTTAAACACAGCAAATAACCCAGAAACAGCACTTGAACAAATTATGCTTTTTTAACCACTCTCTGTATACTTTAGAAAGTAGTCCTACTTGCCGTCTAAGAGGCAGCGCTGCAACTTTGCAGGAAATACAGGGCACTAAATCCAACAACTATATTTTGGCAAAGTCCGGGGACAAAATGGATGGTGCCAGTTGGCAGATGCATGGTTGCAGAGAGAGAAAATGGAATTGTGAACAGTAGGACCAAAATGTGTGGTTTTGCTTTTTTTTGCTTTGGCTCTCTGCAAAGCCAAGTGTCTGGACCAAACTGGTCCTCTGCATCATTTTGAGCAGGTTAGGATGAAAGGTGCTGACTTGGAGCTTAACCAGTATCCAAACAACCCTTGCCTTGAGACACTGCCAGTCCCATTCCATTGACAAAAGACACATATTTTGGATCATATAACAGTGGACTAGGAAGGTATGTCCAGTTTGGATACTAAAGTAGGGATGGGAAACTTGTAGCCCTTCACCATCCCTGACCATTGACCATGATGGGTGGGAATGATGGAAGCGGGATGGGCAGGGCAGGACTCCAAAGCCCTCCCAATGGACCATCCCAATGGTTGCAGCTGAACAGAGGAAGTAACATCAGATCTCATGTAAGTGCACAGACAGTTCTGCAGTAATTTGAGCAAGCACAGTGTAAAATTGGCCCACTTGCCCGAGAAGCTGCAGAAGCTCAGAGCTTAAATTTACACATGGGTCTATACATAGGAAGCATCAGAATGGCCCACAGAAATCTCGCCGGTAAGATTAATTACCGGTATGCTTGTGCAAATCTGAGCAAGTAATATTGACTCTTACCACTCCAAAAATAACCAAAACCCTGTTCATCTAATCAATGTTACTACCCCAGAAGTTACAATTCTGACTGACCAGTAACGGAAATAACTTCATCAAGAAGAAAACCAACAAAATGTGGCTACAGAACAGCTTTGACACATTTTACTGCCGTTGCCTCTGTCTACTTCTGAAACAACACTTCCTCATTCAGACCATTAGTGGTATCCTGCAATGAGTGCCGGGGACCAACTGCACATGAAATATTGCTAAAGTATCTAGGATTAATTGGCGATTTTAGAAAGTTCTGTTTATTCAACCAAACCCTTTTACAGATTTCATTTTAGTAAAAAGTGATAGTTGTTTGGGACTCGACATAACCCCAACAGGCATGCAGAGACAATGCAGTTTGCTCGTTATGCACATGCTTTGGGATCGTTTATTTTAATGCTTTCAAATAAATATGTTCCATGCAGCACACCGCAATAAATAAGGAGCAGCAATGTTCGTATAGTACATCCATTCATAATGTAAGTCACCATGTGAAACACCACATCTAAAAGTCTCTGGCCCAGTCCCATGTTGCGAAGCGCACCACATCTGTACCCAATCATATCTGACTTCATATGGATTTAATAGGACTGTGCCAGAAACGCACGTGAGCCCAAGTTTATTCAGGAGTTCCTAGCTAGTTACTGCAGCTACTAAAGGATTTAAAAGGCAACAACTGAACCCGCTTGGGCTTGATTTGTCCTCTCATTCGTAAACTTCTCAAAAAGAAATATGAAGCATGAAAACGCTCTGGATATTTTCAGACTGCTTGAAGCACAACGCGATTAATATGGAGAAATCGGAACCCTGGGAAATGCTGGCAGCAACACTGGCATGGAAAGCCACAACAATACTGACTTGACACGGAACATGACTGCAATCGACGGAGGGCAGGTGGCTACAAAAGGAAGGACACCTTTCTCTCTTCTAGGCAGAGATCTCCATGGTTCCTTCTTCTTCGCTGTCTGCTCTGTTGGCACGGATTTCCACCAGAGTCCGGGCAAATCGGGTCCACTCATCGTTGTGCGGTATAGCAAGCTGCAAGAATTAAACAGACAATGGCGTGGAGAAATTAAGACTGTGGACAAAGGGAGGTCTTAAGCCACACTGTTTTGAGAGTCATTTGTTATTCTGTTTACAGCAGCCCTCTTGGAGGAATGATGCAACTGGGTGTTTTATAAAAATCTATGATGGGGTATGTTAACAGCCAGTTGAACAGTTCTGTTGTTGTTTTTCTTAGGCTAGCCTAAAGATGTTGCTAAAATACTATTCCAAGCATCCTGCCTACTGCTGGCTAGGGCTGATCAGCAATATAGTACAGCATCTGGAGGACCACTGGTTAGCCCCTCCTGTTTTAGGGTGATACTAGATAGATAGATAGATAGATGGCTAGATATAGGATAAAAATGCTGTAGGGCAATGAAACGAACACAGCATATTTTATCATGTTAACAAATGGCAGAATCCAACCAAATGCTATCGATACCTTTAAAACCAACGAAAGCCTTTTCTAGTTGATGTAGGCAAGCCTATTTAGACTTTCAAACATTAAGCATTTATTTATGCCATTTATAAACCATGTTTCGCCACAACATGATCTCATCAGCCTTGGACTGAGATGTGCTCTCTATGTTTATGCATCGCAGTAATGACGGCACTGAATCAGGCTGGCCTAGCTTCCCTGCTGTCTGAGAGTGTTGGTTTGGAAGGAGATGTCTCACTACAGTAGAAGACCATGACAAATCAGGGATGAGGAAGCTGTGGCTTTCCGGATGTTGGGCTACAACTCCCACCATCCCTGCCCATTAGCCATGTTGGCTGGGGCTAATGGGAGGTGGAGTCCAATGGGAGGGCCACAGGCTCCCTATCTCTGCTGTAAGCTAAGGTCAGAATGTTATAATAGCAGCAACTGGACACGACCAGGGTGATTCTACACTGCAGTTAGAATGGAACTCCAGGATGGGTTACACATGTTAAAAATGTATGCCCCATGTCGTATGTCTGAAATCATTATGTAGCGAGATTTGAGGGGGGGCAGGGGGGCATTTTTGCTCTGGCCTGTTTCTAAGTACAGCTACAGAAAAGGTATATAATAAAAATGCTAAGCATTTCTGCAGCAAGCAAATATTATGCAAACTGATCAGAATTTCTCCTCCCACCCCTTAACACTGAAAATACCTGGTAAAATTGTTCCTTTTTTCGTTTTATTCTTATGAAGACAGGACAAAAGTATGCTCCAAGCGGGATATGTATTTCAAATGGAATGGATGCTAGGGTGCTTTAGTGATACCACGAGTCAATCCCACCCCACCCCCCACCCCAGAATCCATTCTAGCCGAATCTAGTATTGCAATTTTTGACAGATAATGCAAAACAAGATTGAAACAATCACCAGACTGCTTCCTCTATGTACATTTTCATAGACTCCGACCCTAGAAACCGGCAACATGAATTTAAATTAACCATGCACATTTTTACACCTCCGTAAAGTCTGTAATCTCTCGCTGGATGCTGTAGGAGAAAGTAACTGTTAAAAGAAATTATGCAACGTAGATGGCTGGAAAGGAACTTCTTTCAAGGCAGGAAGCAGTGTGACTGCCATTGAGCATCTGGGGTATGTGTCCCATTACTGCCAGTGAGCCATAAAACCATGCAATGCTTTTATGCACCTTTAATATAGAGATACATCTCTGCAAATTTGTACTACAAGTGCAGAAGGAAGGATCTGTCCATTTCAGTTGTCTCCATTTTCCCAATCTTAAATTCAGTTCTCCACATTTGGCAACAATTTCTAATTTCTTTTTCTTTAAATCCATATGAGAATTCATCGGCATCTTAGTGCAAATTTATCCTAGAAAACAAATTTTTATACGCAGTTCAATGGACAACAAGCAATTTCCCCTAATATAATGCACTTGTGTATGCTATTTTCATTAATATCTTCCTTTTTATGCACACTTCCCCCTAATACATGCATTTTTGTAAACAGTGTTGGGTTGGAGAGCTGCATCACAAAGTTCGGGTAAAAATGTGAATTTTGAAAGATGGCTGTTTTTTGTTTTTTTTTTGGTTCACATCATTTTGGAAAGTGGAATTTTGATAGATTTTGGCTTTAAATGTGTACCTAATTCAATTTCTCCTGTTTTGGCACAAAAACTGCTTTGGTCACCTCTGTTGGAAGAGAGGGGAAATGTGTCCCTATTGATTCTCCTTGACCTTCCCTACCATTGACCATTGTATCCCTCTGGAGCCTCTATCCGAGTTGGGGGTGGGTGGCACTGCTTTGTCATGATTCTACTCCTGCTTGGATGGTTGTTTCAAGAGGGGGGTGCTTGGGGAGTGCTCCTCCGCCCCATGGAGCCTTTAACATGGGGTTCCCCAGGGTTCAATTTTTATCTCCCGTGCAGTTTAACTTCTACATGGAACCACCAAGTGGGATCGTCTATAGAGTTTTGGAGTACATTGTCAGCAGTATGCCGATGACAATCAGCTCTACCTCTCCCTTACATCTGCAGGTGAGGCAGTGGAAGTGCTGGACCAGTGTCTTGCCTCGGTAATGGACTGGATGAGAGCCAACAAACTGAAACTCAATCCAGATAAGACTGAGACACTGTTAGTGGGTGGTTCCCTATGGGAGGTGGCCTGCTCTTGGAGCAAGTATGTAGCTTGGGGTACTCTTTTAAAGGTATAGTGTGCCTGCTGCCACAGTCACTTCAAGAGACAAATTACCAGGGTTGGGTACCACTGTACCGCCTTCAACCTCCATCCATATCCTTGCACATCATTTTACAAAAATGAATGTCAGAGAGGTGCCATTTGGATTTTATGTATTTGCATGCACACACACACACACACACACACACACATTCTTTCTTTATCTGAAGCCTGTAATGCAGATTCACTAAAATTTCCATCTTGGGGTTCTCATTTTTATATATTCCATTCTAAATTATGTTTGGCTTCTAGAGAGCTAGTTAAAAATATTTTGTAAAGCTGGCTAATTAAGGACCGCAAAAAAAAGAGTTTGGGTTAATTTTAGCTTGGTTCCTCCAACAGCATCAGCTAGGCAAATGGTTATAATGACTAAGATGAGGCTTCAAAATAAAGACCAAGTGTGGTTTATCAACATCCTTATAATCTTTCAATTTAACAGAAGCATTTTAGGAAAGAACAGAAAAACCCTATCTCAGGAGTGCATTTAACTGTTTACTCCAAGCACAGCTTTTGCCATCCTGAAGTTGTCTGCACACAAACCATAAGAAATGCATTTGATATGGAACGAGTTTTGTTGCAAACAGTTTTGCATGTAAAGATTTCTTCACGATTCAGTCATGCAAGGAACTAGACAACAGGGTAAGTAGGAACTGGATTCTAGAATGATACTGTCAAATACCCGATTTATAACACATACATGAGTGAATGACCAAACAATTTAAGTTAAATGCTTTAAGTTTCTTCCTTCCTCAGTAGCATGTTTGGGATTTTAAGGGAAGCAGGAAAATGTTATGTTGAACTAATAAACCTATCTCAGTCTGGCTGCTGCTTTAGGTTATTTTAATTGATTAATTGATTGGTTGGTTGGTTGGTTGGTTGGTTTATAGGTCATTCTTCCTACCAAAGGAGACCAGAGCAGCAGAGACACCTGTAATTAAAAATAAAATAAATATATATTTAAAACATTTAAAATTGTTATAAATACCGGTAGCTTAAAACAATAGAATCATAGAATTGTAGGATTGTACATCTACAACTAATTTAAGACCAGTTACAACCAAATCATGTGTTTGGACAGGCCTGCCGTAAACAGAACAGTTTTCAGCAAGCATCCAAAAGAGGACAATGATATTGCCAGCCTAATGTCAATAGGCAGGGAGTTCCAAATTTCAGGTGCTGTCACTCTAAAGCAGGCACAGGCAAACTCTGCCCCTCCAGATGTTTTGAGACTACAATTCCCATCATCCCTGACCACTGGTCCGGTTAGCTAGGGATGATGGGAATTGTAGTTCCAAAACATCTGGAGGGGCGGAGTTTGCCTATGCCTGCTCTAAAGGAATGACTCCTTACAAGTAAAGAGCAGGTGTTACTTGGCACTTGTACAACTGCTGCAGATCGAATAAACTGAATTAAGTAAATCCATTCAGTAAACCGGTCCCAAGCCATTAAAGTAGCAACCTGAATTTAGCCTGGTAGCAAACTAGCAGCCATGCAGGTGTAATACTCTGGCAGATTCTAATTCCTAACCTGAAAGCCTGGTGATCCACCCTATTCACTTCCCAGAGCAAAAGAAAAAGACTTTGTCAATCACCTTGAACTCTGGCAAATGGCAAAATCACTCCTACCTAGAGAAGACCTAGCTAGAGCTGCTCTCATTGACATTTCCCCTCCACTGGGCATGAGTAACTTGCCCCATTTATTTATTTCTTGAATTTATATTGCAATCTTTCCCCCCAAGGAACTCAAGATGGCATACTTGGTTCTTCCCATCCTTGTTTGATCCCAACAACTCTGTGAAGTAGGTTAGGCAGAGAGGCAGTGACCGCCCCAAGGTCACCCAAGTGAGCTTCACTGCCGAGGAGGGATTTGAACCCCTGTCTCTCAGGTCCTAGTCCGAGACTCTAACCACTATCAACCCACTGGCTCTCAAGGGCACTACAAGCATAACTCAGTCAGTCTGGTTCCAACCCGGCAAAGCTTCCCTGTACGGATTCATTTAGAGTGTTGTAGAGAGAAAACCAGACAGATGCTCAAATCAAGACAAAGAAAAAGAAGTATCCTATAGGCACAGCCGTATTAAAAATAGATAATTAAAATTTACAAAAGGATTAAACATTGCATGAAGACAATCCTAACTGCAACACTCCTTCCCAAATCTTACACAGAAGACGAACCCAGTAAGGAAAAAGTTTCCATATTAGAAATCCATATAGCTTTCTTTCTCCCTATGGGGTCTGCTCGCGCATATATATATAATATTATATATGAGCACACACCTTTTCTGGCTTTGATCCTGCGGTAGTATCAAAACTCCTTCATTATTTTTCTTTATATATAGTCTGAAAAAGTCTGTATTTTTCCAGGCAACTCCCAATGCCACACACATGGCTGGAAACAAAGTGGGAGGTAATCTGAAAGGGGGGGGGGAGGAAGGCCACCAAAGTAACCGAAAGCACCCTGTTCACATAGCTGGAGTACCACTGCGCTTAACTCTTCAGAGAGCCGAGCATCATTGCTAACAATGGATGAAACCACCGGCGAGAGGTTGAAGCCAGAAACCTGCATGCAGATGATTTTAATCAGCTCTGTGTATATACTGGTGTGCTTAACTGAAGGGGTGGGATACCACAGACGGGCTAAAGACTGTCTCCGTTCAACACACAGCAGGTATCGCAGGAACTGTACAAAGTCCCCCCCCCCCTTCCATAAAGTTCATTTGTGGGTTTTCATCTTGATTAACCCCCGCTGCGAACTGTGTCTCTTTGCACTGTTCAGGGGCGGCCGTTACAGATCACAGGAGTTGCAGCAGCAAAGATAAGAAACCGCAGGATCCCTACAGGCGCACGCACCAGATTTTTTTCCACTGGCGAAACACACAGAGCTAAAAGTTCAGGCGCACCTCAGACGAAACCTTCAAAATTGAAAAGTTTGGTGCTAATCCTTAAGAGATAAGGGTTGGGAACATGTGACCTTCCAGTTCTCAGTACATTGCATGTCCCCTCAACCCTGGGAGGGATGGAGACCAACCTCTGGAGGTCCACAAGTTCCTGCTTAGATAATGTTGAGCAAATTATCAAGTTGGCCAAACCGCCTACCGTGTTGAGAACTGCACTAACATTTCCCCCTCGTTTTTCACAGCACCATCTTCATTATTGGCTTGAGCTTGATGGTTCTGTGTCTCACTCCAATCCAACCCTTCCCACAAACATTTTACACCAAAGAAAGTCCAGGCACCCATGCCGACTCCAAAGCTTCACCAGCCTCGGGAAATCCAATCTACAGATCATTCGGCCTAATTGGCTTGGAGCAGAAAGGAAAAATACCAAGGGGAGGGCTATTACCTTCCGTGGGTGGTAAGGGCTAAGAACAACCTTGAAGAGAGGACTTTGTATTCTGTTTGTACTTTTTGTAGCAGTTTTTGGGTTATTTATTTATTTGCTTTAGCTTTCTATATCTTACTGCATTGTGAAAAGAACTCCAACACGTAACAGTCCACCCTGCATACTAAACTGGCAGTGGTTCTGTTTAAGGGTTAGTCGGGCTCCAGCAAAAATAACAAAACGCCTTGTGACACCTTCAACACTCGCAAATGTATTATAGTATACACACCTGCAGACTGGAATCCACTTTGTCAGAGGTGTAAATCTCAGTTGACAGAAGAGATGTTGCTAGGGCTGAACATAGGGTGTTGCCTTATACCAAGTCAGCCCATTGATCCATCTCGCTCAGTATTATCTACACTGACTGGCTGCAGCTCTCCAGGGTTTCAGAAATAGGACATTTCCAGTACTAACGGGAAATGCCAGGATTTGAACCTGCAACCTTCTGCATGCAAAGCAGATGCTCTACCACTGATCTGTGGCTCTTTCCCAAGGGAGCCAAGCCACAAATCTTGAACTACATTAAGTGTTTCCGGGTGGGAAATAAATAGAAGGGGAAACTGAACTGGGAGGTGATCCAGGTTCCTGGTAGGATATTAATTTGGGGCAACGCATACGTTTAAGATCTGTAATAAATGTGGTTAAATGAAGAGAACTGGACTGATGTGGAGCAGGATCAGTTGGGGGTGTTAATTGAAACTGAATAAATTAAAGAGATACTGATTTGGAAGGATTTGAGGTGGGGTACAAATTAATCAAATAATTTTATCTGGGATGGTTCCAATGAGAAACTAGTTAGCTGGCTTTCTGTGTATTAATTTAGTTATGAATGTATGCTTCCTTTTATATTGACACTGATTCTATTATTATTTATTGTATGCTGTCCTGAGACATCATCTACGGGTAGAATACAAATTCCAAAAAGACATACAAATAAATGCCTAACATGAGGTACCTCTTTTTTATTTTTTAAAACAGGTGGCTGGCTCTGAAAATTGATGTCTCAAGAGCTGTTTTCCGAAAGGTTGCAAGCGTCACAGGCTCTCGCTGTCTGCTACGGAAAGGCAAAGAACTGCATGGCTGGCATGAGGAATGTATGGATCTTTTGCTTTTTTTAAAAGCCACCAAACCTGTGTACTTGCGGTCTGCTGGATCACAGCCAAAGCGCCTGCAAATACCATAAAATTATAGTTCAAATATGTCGTTTCCGCTTTTCTACGGAGCAAATTAATGTCCTGAACTCTTCCGTAATGTGCTGCAATTTTAGGCTAACCGGCTCCTTATCAAGACATGCATTCCATTGCGCCATACATTTTATACAACACACAACTTCACCAACCATTAAGGAAAAAGCATTTTAACACCATAATTAAGTCCTCCCTCACAACCAAGGTTGCTATTGAAAGTGACAGGCTCAAACCACAGAAGAATCATAAAGATGATTAATTATACAAACGAATTCTTGTTTTAGAAGATATTCCTCCAGAAAACATATGCTGGTACTAGTAAGGAGGAGAGCATGCCTGTTCAGCTGAATTTCACAAACAAGAACACCATTACATTAATGTGATATCGCTTTAACCCATATTGGCACTGAACTTTTTTTTTTAACTCAATTCCCTGTAGCACAGGGAAATAGCTGTAACAATTTCCTAGTCAAGCTGATCTCACTGTGTGTATACTGGGGGGGGGGGGAATGTTCTTGGGAAATAGGTTTACTTCCCTCCTCATTCTGGCTAAATTTGTTATTTTAAATGCACTATTTCATGGTTCCTTATTAAGATGCTGCACAATGTTAATGATGCTATATTACTTTTAAAAGTGCATTTTCCTTCTTCCACATTAAGATGTTGTACAGTACAGTATTAGGAAATTCTGTACAGCTTCTCCCTCCCGACCCCCACTGCCCCTGGGAGAATATTTGCTTATGAAGCAGGGTGCTGTGCTAGAAGGTTGTCCTGTGTTTTGCTACAACCACACCTAGGCTACGGACCGGTTCAACACGTCGTCCAGCTTTCTTATAGACAGATACTGCAGATCACTCAATAGACAGGGGGATGCCCATCCTCATGTTTAGATGACTGTAATGTGTTCTCTGTGGGGTTTCCCTTATAGCTGGTGCAGAGCATGCAGCTGATGTAGAATCTCATGGCCTGGGTGACAAGCAGCACCAATTCCTGGGAGCATACTCAGCCAGTTTTAAGCTCTTGTAATTTAACATAAAAATCCCTAAACTACTCTGGATCTCAGGTTAGAAATACCAATTTTCTCTTCATTGCCCATTAAGATAAAAAATGGAACCTGGTAGCCGTGGCCTGATGATTACTGCCTTAAGGGGACACAGAGGCAGTCGTCCCTGTCCCCCACCCCACCCCACTGGTAGCTGCCCCAGTGTTATGGAGTGGGGGCTCCTTGCTGAAAGGCCTCATCTGTACTGGCATTCCACTGGCTTGCACAAAACATTCATCTCCCATATTAAATGGCATCGTTTTAACAGAATTCTCCCGTTGCCTCTTTTAATAACGGTTGTTGATATTTTAATGTAGCGTGACTTTGCAAATGGCTTAGAAGACTATGTTTGGCCTTAAGCAACATATACATTAATTTAGCAAATTTAGAAACTGCTTCACCAACCACAAAAAGGGTGCACAAGACAAAATACAAATAAATACGAATTCTAAAAACAGTAAAATGATTCCTACAAACAAACAACCCTACCAATCTACAATTAACTAAATGATAAGTATCATTATCAATTGTTAATAACAATACTAACAATACTTTATTGAGTAACTCTGAATAAAGGCTTTATTCATGGCAGCAGCTCATTCCCCCCTTTGCTGTTACCACTGCTGTTGATGCTGCTCACTCACCCAGAGAATTGAAAGCAGAGGAACAAGAGGCTGCCCCTTCCCATTGGTGCAGGCGAGAGAGAAAGGGCTGGTGAGCAGCAAGTAGCTGTTGTCGCCTTTTATTGGTTTGCCTGACTCAGGGTCAGCCTAAGACATTTTGCTTCCTGAGGCAAAGGACAAGGGGTGTGCCGTCTCCAATCCAGGTTCAAGTGTTGACTGGGCCGGCTGTTGAATCTTATTTCAATGCTCACGACGAGGCAAAATCGTCCGTCGTACCTGAGGCAGCAGGCAGGGGTGCCGTCTTTTCGGGGCCCTGGGTGCTCAGGGACCCACAAAAAAGCCCTCAATATTCCACAGCCAATATTGGCTCCGTTGGGTCCTCCCGCTGCCCCTCTGACAGACTGTCGCAGCTGCAGCAAGCCCCACTGGGATGCTGGGAGGAGCCCCGGCCACCCCCCAAAAGGCCCAGGGGAGGGTCTGCTGCGGCTGCAACGGGCTCCGTCGGGCCCTCCCACTGCAGTAGCGGGCCTTAATATATACACATATCACAATTCATCACACACATCTCCAGAATGGGCAGGAAGCAAGTTAAACCACTTTTAAGTGCACGTATTTCATTTTAGATTAAGAGTGTAGCTGAAGACACAGCTTTTATTCCTGTTGGTGTATAAACTGATGTGTACAATAAAGACCTCAAAGACTGTATGGTAACACAAATTAAGGAATATCGTAATGAGAAACACAAGGATTTAGGGTGATAATTACTGGGCTTTGCCCTACTTACACCGGCTTACCCCCTACTGGGGCTACCAAAGCCAAAGATTTTATCACTCTAGTAATCAGCAATGGGTGATGGCCTTCATAAAACACAGTAATTAAACTGACTGATTTTTCAAACCTGGGCATTTTTTTCATTAAGGAGTTCTTTTTAAGCCACTCTTTTTTTTCTTTTTTCTTTTTAAAAAGGCACACTGTATACATCAGTCACTATTTCTCTACTAAATGCCAACATTTGGAAACAAAACTGATCAACACACTGTTTCCCAAGCGATCATTACACAAGCCGGGGTTGGGAGAATCAATCACTGAGTGGTCCCGCAATGGTGACAGGAGAGCTCTATATATTTCTTTTTTTTTTAATAAAAAAAATCAAATATAGGATTTAGACAAAGTGTACATACAACGAACATGTACAAAGGAGGAGGAGGGGCTTTGTCACAAATGTAATACCTTCTTTGAAAACAGTGTAAGCAAATGAGTGGCTCTGTGTTCTGGGGCTCAGACACCAACTCTGCCTTGCACTCAGTTTTTTTAGGCAGGTTACTTGTCCTTTGTTGTGGCAGCCATTTTGTGGCAAGCCATGGCATTATTAATGTATAGCCATTTTGTGGTGGTACCCACAAATGTTTTTCAAATTTCCAAATGTGACAACGAGCCCCCAAATTTTGGCAACCCTTGAAATGCAGTACATTCCTGACAGGCAACAGTTATGTACAACGTTGTATTTTTCTTGCATTAATATAGATGCTGGATGAACTGCCAGAAGTGCAAATGGCATCAGTACACCTCTCTAGAGCATTACACAGAGAGAGCATTCGTTGGTACCATTATACCAGGCATAGACAAACTCAGCCCTCCAGATGTTTTGGGACTAAAACTCCCATCATCCCTAGCTAACAGGACAAGTGGTCAGGGATGATGGGAGTTGTAGTCCCAAAACACCTGGAGGGCTGAGTTTGCCTATGCCTGCTTTATACCAACATGTCTATGGCAAGTGAAGCAAGTGGCTGGAGACACTGAAACTAAAGTATATTTCAGGTATCTGAGTGGCACTACTCGTAATTTGTTGAATGAGTGCTAGTATTTCCCAATATTCTTCCTAGGAGACCATACCAGTTATACTGCAGTATTAAATTTGTAGTGTTATAATTCTCTGCAATGTAACATCCAATTGCGAATTGTCTCTGAGTAACATTACTAAAAGACAACACAATCCTAACCAGGTCTACTTTGAAGTCAGCCCTATTGAATTTTATGGGGACTACTCCCAGGTACGTGCAATTAGGATCATGGCCCACATTTTCTAACACAATTTCTAACCTATTTGGTATGCTGATACATCAGATATATATATATATACACACACACACCATATATATATATATATATATATATATATATATATATATATATATATATTCAGTGTCTAGTCAGGCTATTGCCACAGACTACTAAGAACTTCTACAGAAGCTTCAGTTAAATGCCCGTGTGCAGATAACACCCAACCGCTTGGCCAGCTTCAATTGATTACATTGGGGATGGCTCCAGGGAGGTTCTTAGGAAATTATGTCCATCATTGCTAGATAATATGAACAAGAGTAACCTCTGTGGGCCATCACAGAAGCATTTAGAGTTGAATTAAGTGCTCTCTTACAGCTGAATCTGGCTATTAAATCATCAAGGCATGTGAATATCTCTATGCTCAGAGGTGAATAGCTTAACACTCATTTTTACTACTTATGACATATCATGACAACAGTAGGTGGCAAGTTTTGGGGTGCTGCTTTCTATAATGCTCCAAATAACAGAGGTGGTCTACAGATGCAGAAAAGATAATATTTCAAATGGATTTTTCTTAGATATATTCTTGTTCAACTGGATACACTTAAAAATAACGGAGATATTTCATTTCTATTTTGTCAAATAATCAATAACCTGCTCTTTCAGCTCATCATACATGTGAACGTGTGTGTGTGTGTGTGTGTGTACAATATATATATTGTTGTCCCTTGGACATGTGTATATAACTCACATTCATTCTAATGGGCGGAATGTACAAGCGTAAGAGAGAAAATAGACCCCTGGCTGTGAAAATAAATGTGTTCAGTTATTTTCAGAGATGATGCTGAAATCTAACAGCTAAAAAATGTAGATGCTGTAAAAAAACTTTATCAGAAAATGAAAATATTAATGTTATTTTAAACTTGCTAGTCATGGGCTGTACAATTTGCTCGTGTCTCTTCTGTTTGCGGTGTCATAAAATGAATGTCGGCATCCATTTAATAAACAGGATGGAATAAACAAGGTCAAACCCTGACCCACGTGGAAATCAAAGGAAGCAAAGCTGCCACTTGTGGAGGTGCAGAGTAACCTTATGCAAATAGTGCCATCCAATTTTAGCCAGGGCACCAAACCAGTCAGCAATTCTGCATGGCCTGGGAGGTGATCTCATGGAGTATGCTATCTATAAGACCAGGGGTCAGCAACCTTTTTCAGCTGTGGGCCGGTCTACCGTCCCTCAGACCTTGTTGGGGGGGGCGGACTATATTTTGAAGAGAGAGAAAATGAACGAATTCCTATGCCCCACAAAAAACCCAGAGATGCATTTTAAATAACAGGACACATTCTACTCATGTAAAAACACGCTGATTCCTGGACAGTCTGTGGGCCGGTCTGAGAAGGCGATTGTGCCGCATCCGGCCCCCGGGCCTTAGGTTGCCTACCCCTGTATAAGACCCATTTCTTTGTTCCTCTTCTCTGTTCCATACTGTGGACAATTATATTGTGGATTATGGGAAAACAGGAGCATCGGTGTTTGGGTGATTACTCACTTGTGGCTAAACCAGTGTTACATGTATGAAGCATGGGTCCATGTACTTCCTTCCTCCAGTCTCTTCCGCTGGCATGGCCATGAGGAGACCGGAAGCACCTACTGCCATTTTCAACTCGCCACAGTTTGTTGTTTTCTCTGAATCTCAATAAACTCTGAAGAGTTTTAAACTATGAATCGTCAAAAAAAAAAAAAAAAAACACCCAAGATCAAACTGTGGCTACTGCTTCTGCCTTCTTCGAATAAACGACAATTTAACGGCCGTTCTCAGATTGGACAAAGCGACACAGTATGCTTAGTTTGAAATAGAATTGGTTGGTTCCAATCTCCAAGCCAGGTCAGAAACTCCCATGCTTTTAGCATGCAATTACAAATTCATACATATGCACATTAAAATAAATAAATCAAAAAAGGGATAAGGAGAATTTCAGAATCCCAAAGCATGCAAGACTAAATTAATAAACCTGGTTTGCATAGAATATGCATTCTCTTCTAACAAGTATGCATTTTAATTATGTCATTAGGGCATATATGTAGGGTTCCACAAGAAATGAATGAGGCATTTGTTCTGCACCCCAACCCTGCTAAGCAACAAGTTGACAAACACCTTTGTTTCTGTTGCCACCTGTTCATCTCTCAGCCCTCACCCATCTTGGAAAAGAGGTACTTAGGTTGCAGTTGCCATCAATCCAGGAGATGTGTTCCTCCATCTCCTCCAGGTCAGCTTGTAGATATGCAACCGGAAAATATATCCAATCCTCAAAGGAGATATGGAATAGCTGAGACTGAAGGAAAGGGAAACAGGGATCTAACATAAATGGTTCTGGGTCTCCCTAGTGAAAGGAGAAAGTGTGGAATGTCTCTCAGCAGAATTCATTCCACAAATCACCTAATCCAAGAAGGATATATTAAGCTCAATGTATGATATAGGCAATTTTAAATCACCTGACATACTACCTCTGGTTTTTTCAGATTGGGATCATTGTCCATTCTGCTTCTGATGTGGGGGTGGAGGGAAGCCAAGAAATGGATGGCTAATCTGGAAGAGATGAACAAAATACTCCAAATATCTTGCTGTATGATATGTCAAAGAGACATATTTACAGCCTGTCTAGACTACAGACAATAGGCGAGAACAGACTATATTGTCAACGCAGGTATTTCTAGCGTCTGTCAAATCACTCAGAAACAGAACACACACACACACACACACACACACACACACACTATAATAAATAAATAAAACATGCTGTCCTGCCAGTGCCGCGGCAGAAATTTGAGTGTAATGACTTTAGACAGTTTAGCAATTATGGTAACGATACAGCAAGATGTTTCTGCAGTCATTTGCGAGCAAGAGCGACTCCCGCAAAAGCACACGCCAGCCAAAAATGTGAGTCATGCGCAAGTAATTTTGCTATGGGCCATAAAAATCACTTTGTGTGAGTTAAAGCTAAATCTGTATGTGCTACATAATGTTTCCCTACTGTGGGGAGATGGAGATCCCAGTATCCTATCACAGATAATGACAAAAAACAAATTCCGTCTATAAAAGCTGATTGCTCCGCAAGTCACCCCTCAACTGTTCCAGGAATTGTAATGCAGACGCTACGTTTTGTGCTGCATTCAGCAACAAAGGGGCACATTCCATCAAGCACACACCATACTGACATCAATTTAGTCAGATTTTAGTAGGGTGGTGGTGGTTCAGAACAGCCTTGCAACACACTATATTCAGCCTGCTAATTTCCATCACATCTACTCTTCACCCCATAGGCTTCCACTGTTCCTTTCTAGCCCACCATTTCAGATTTTCTTGTATCAATACCCCATGTGCTCGTTTAGGCAACTATATCATGGACTGATTTGTTCTCTTGTCTACATGAAAGTTGAGAGCCAGTGTAACACAGTTAAGCTAAGATAGTGCGCTGTAAGCCAAGAAGCCTTAGGACCAGTGGGTTTTTTTTCCAGCTGGAGAATGCCAGAGCACAGCTCCAGTACCTCTCAGGTGGGCACTGTGGCGGCCCAGTGCTCCCTTCACCTGCTTCTCAACTCTACATACTTCCGAGAAGCCCAAAACAAAAGCCCAAATCAAAACGGAAGCAGCCAAGCATGTTTGAATCTACCGTATTTTTTGCTCCATAAGACACACTTTTTTCCTCCTGAAAAGTAAGGGGAAATACCTGTGCGTCTTATGGAGCGAATGATGGTCCCTGGAGCTGAATTGCCCAGGGGCCAAAAGCAGATTGTGCTTTTTATTTTACAAAGAGAAAGGGGAGTGTTGAAAGGACCCCGCTCAGCAGCTGATCAGCAAGAGATCGGGAGAGAGATAAGAGTCCCGGCTCCCTTTCAGCCATGCCCTCCTTTGTTGAATGTGCTGCAGAGGGAGGTTGTTTGTTTCCCCAGGACATGTGACTGGCTGATTAGATTATCTGTCTGCAAACAGTAGAAATGGCTCCCTTTCCTTAAGATTTTTTTCAGAAATGTGAGTTAAACCCCATAAAAATGGGGCTTTTCCTCTTTGCTTTTCCCCCTTTGCAAAAGGAGCTTTGCTTTTCCCCCTTTGCAAAAAAAGCTGCAAAACCTTTAGCTGATCCTAAAAAAAACAAACCAGGGCTTTTCCCTTTGCAAAAAAGTTGCAAAACCTTTAGCTGATCCTCAAAAAACAAAAAAAAATAAAACCCAGGGCTTTTCCCTTTGCAAAAAAGCTGCAAAACCTTTAGCTGATCCTAAAAAAAGGCCTTTTGCCTTTGCAAAAACAGCTGCAAAACTTTTAGCTGATCCTTAAAAATAACCAAAAACAAAAAAAACAAAAACAAAAAAAACACCCAGGGCTTTTAGAGGAGGAAAACCAGAAAAATATTTTTTCCCTTGTTTCCTCCTCTAAAAATGAGGTGTGCCCTATGGTCCGGTGCGTCCAATGGAGCGAAAAATACGGTACACTTTCTTTTTTAGATCTAGCTCCTAGCTGTGACGGGTCAAGCTACGGGGTGGGGCCAATTCATATTTCCTTTTCTTCAATCCATCTCCCATGTAGTGGTGGTGGGCTTGTTTTGAAAACAAAACAAAAACATTGAAAGTACAGTGGTACCTCGGGTTACAAACGCTTCGGGCTACAAACACTTTGGGTTGCAAACTCCACTATCCCGGAAGTACCTCAGGTTGAGAACTTTGCCCCAGGATGAGAACGGAAATTACACAACGCTGGCAGCGGGAGGCCCCATTAGTGAAAGCGCGCCTCAGGTTAAGAATGGTTTTGGGTTAAGAACCGACCTCTGGAATGAATTAAGTTCGTAACCCAAGGTACCACTGTACTAAAATATTAACAAAAACTAAAATAAGTTGCAGAGCTGCCTCTAACAGGGTGGTGACTCAGCCCTCCCAGAAGCTTGAAGTCGGCGGTGGGCTTTGAGCGTCCAGCTAGGCCTCTACTGTTGCACATGTGTGTTTGTGCGAGGGCCCTTTTGAGCTGCCCTAGGCATCCTCCTGAATCTAAGAAGACGAAGGAGGTGGGTGGCGCATTTATTTGACCTGCACCAGAACCAGGGGCAACCCCCAAACCAGCTAGGGAAACAGCTTGCTGTAGCTTTTAGCACAGGGGTCCCCAAACTAAGGCCCAGGGGCCAGATGCGGCCCAATCACCTTCTAAATGCGGCCCGCGGACGGTCCGGGAATCAGCATGTTTTTACATGAGTAGAATGTGTCATTTTATTTAAAATGCATCTCTGGGTTATTTGTGGGGCATAGGAATCCGTTCATATATTTTTTCAAAATATAGTCCGGCCCCCCACAAGGTCTGAGGGACAGTGGACCAGCCCCCTGCTGTTTTAGCACCTTCATGGGCAGTGAATGCAGCTGTTGTCAAACCGGCATCTCTTTAGAGCTGCCCTGAGTTGCCCGGTGACTTACTATAACAACTGAGTTCCGGCACCTATTTTTCTTGGAAAAAAGCACTGCTTGGGACAAATCTTGTCCCTGCAATGAACTCAGTAGGTGGCCTTAGGGAAACCCTTCACTTCCAGTCTCAGCTTTCATAAGCAATTTGGGAATGGCAGATGCTGACCTACCTTCCAGGGTTATAGTAATGAAGGATTGCTGAGAGAACAATACATGAAAATGCCTGAATGTTCAGAAAGCACCAAGTGCTATGAAAGAAATCCTTAGCATTTGGAACCTGCCCATACCAGTGACTTTTCACAGTCTTTTTTTTTTTTTTAAGAAAGAACTGAAATCCTAGTAGCTGTAAATACGATAGTATGTATTTATTAACATGGTGCTTTCTTTCTTTCCAGTAAAAAAGGCAAGAGAAAGAAAATAAAATGGTAGATTTTTTCCAACACGATTCCTTGGTCGTGTTCTGTCATATGTCCACAGGTGTGCTCAGATATCTACCCACAATGTATATGCAAATCCACCACACTGCCAATACTATGCAATAGTTCCTGACACCAAGGCCGCACTTTAAGCAATCCTATGGAACTAAGCAGTCTAAAATGGGGCCAATTGTCAAGATAATGAAAGCATAACGAAACAAAGCATCATCTCTGAAACAAAAATCTTCAGCACAAGTAGAAGTAAACTTAAACTTCAGCATTAACCAATTAATTTATTGATAAAAATTAACAACCTACATGTTCCTTGTTGAGATGGCCGCAGAAATGACACTTGAGAAACTTATTTTCAAAGTGTTGGTACAAATTAGAGTGCGCATAAATTGAACGAATGTGTGAACTTCCCTTTGGAGCGGGCGTTTATTGTGGGCAGAAAGGGGAGATTGTGGCTAGCAGAGAGTTAAATTTGACTTCTCCACTCTGCGCAGTCCTGAGGCTGCCCAACGTCCTCCAAAGCCCCTATGTATATAATGAGTTTAAATTCTAGTCAATCCTATCCTGAAGGCTCAGAATAGGCATCCTTAAGAATGCATTTATCAAAGAGCACTCAATATATAAAAGAACCAATTAGAATCTTAGATTACATGAAACAGCATTTACCATAATTTTCTTTCGGTGTCTGTCTCTTGGCATTTTGGTACGACTTACAGAGAGCCTGATCCAACACAGCTTGTTAAATAAGCTGCCATCACGATGATCAGCTGCTTGGTGAGGGAGGCACAAAACCCATACAGCTGTGCCTTCCAAACAGCCGATTAGCCTGAAACATGCAACACTTGCTTGCATCCTTGATTCCCCATGCAGCTGGGGTTATACATGTGGGAGATGGATCAGGGAATAGATAAATTTTAACAAACCCACTGTGCCAGCATTTTCTTTTTATTATGATGATTTAAGTTTTATTTTTATTTTCTCATTTTACAAGTCACATTTAGTGTATATTAAAACAACGCATAACCAGCCCCGGATTGCCACAATTGTGTCCACATGCATCATGAACTATGCCGTTACTGTATTTTGCATTAAGCATGGCTACTCCACACCCTTAGAAATCTGAATAAATAAATGACTAGACTAGCATTAGACTCATTACTTGACCCTACTTTTGTAACAATGAAGCCATCAGTACAGAAAATTAACATTGCCATGTGGCCATCCGTTCTGAACATCTCTCAGAATTCAACTCATTACTCATAAAAGTGGGTGTTTTTAAAGTCATATATAAAATTTAAATTTGTGGTTATTGTATCCATGAATTGAAACCCATGGCAAAACTCCCCGATTTGAAAGTGGCTGGATTACAGCTTGAATCAACACATTGTGCCAATGAAATGGATAAGTGTTTCTTACTCCAGTGTGAAATGTTTATTTACAAAGCTGCAAGAAAAATGGCAAGAATGCAGAGCATCTATGAAGAAAGACAAGTACCTCTCCAACATCATAGATCCAGATCCTTCCTTCGGAGTCCCCAACGGCCACTTCTTTCCCAGCTTGGCCCCAACGAACACGATTGAGGGCAGAAGCTCCTTCGATGGTCACGCTAGCCGTTGGAACCTATCAAAGACAGAATTCTCATGTGGATGTTGACAAAGCCACGCTATACCAATGCACTGCTTTGCAAATGAAAGACAATGAAATAAAATATCCATTGTTGTTCACTCACGTGGTGTAGTAAGGGAGGAGCAGAAGAGAAAATGAAATGATGAGGTGTTAGACAGGCAAAACACAAAGGGGCAGCAAGTGACACACAACTTTGTTTGGCTCTGGGACATGCTAAAACCACTGCAGTTTCATTTTTTATTTCTCTCTCTCTCTCTCTCTCTCTCTCTCTCTCTCTCTCTCTCTCTCTCAATGTGGCCTAACAGAAGATCAAAAGATGATGGATGACTCAGCTGAGTGGCAAGGATTAATGAGCTCAAATGTGGTATGGAGCATAAACTGAAAGCTGAAAGGAGATTGAGAGGATTTCATGTAAACATTTTACTGACCTAGAGCAATTAGTTTAGCCGAGACAGGATGGGGTCAGAAACGAAAGGAAGATGGGCTAAAAAACATGACATTCAAAATCCCTTTGCTATTCATTTTCCTTTGCATCTCTTGCATAGACGCCAAGCCCTTGTTACCCAGAGGAGGTGTTTTATGCCCTGCTAGAACTAAGCTGGTCTGGTCCTGAGCACTGCTTTGCTGAAAAACTATGCAGGCAACACACAGAAAACTCTTGGGGAGAAATGTAGGGAATAACTGGAATGTAGCTTCTCTTGGGGGACTAGGGGGACTAGCTAGTCACTTGATGGAGCAACTTCACTAAAGCATGTCTATCCATAGCCTGAATGGACGGAACTGCTTATGAGCTCCTGTGTACACTCACCTCAAATTCCATGAATAAATTTAATAAACCCATTGTTTCCTATGTGGTCCAGTGATCCAGTGCTCAATATAGACATCGTACACTAGAGAAAGAGTGGTGTGAATTTCAACCACAGCCTGAACTAGTTGTGGAGCACCATCTCCAATTCACTGCTGGAGGGGCCAATAGCAGTGGGAGTCACCTCGAGGAGGAGACACCATAAGGACTCTGGTGTCTCCCCTTCTGGGATGCCACTGGTGGCCAAGAATCAAACCCACATGAAAGTGGGAGAGAAATGGTGGAAGGCAGGGAAGTGAAGATCTCCCGAGGTGAGATACTGGGAAAGGAAAGGAAATATCCCAGTTGAGAACTGTGGACCACTACTTTGGACAGAGAGAAGATTCTGTATTTGTGTATAGTACTGCCTTTTTATTTCAGACACACTGCTGATTTTCTTTTTCTGTTTATGCTGTTGCTGTTATGAGTAAGCTTTGGTAACCTCTGGGTTAGATTACTGCAACACGTTATACGTGGGGCTGCCTCTGAAGATGGTTCAGAAACTTCAGCTGCTGAGGGATTCAGAGGCCAAGTTGCTCACCGGGACAAGACAGTTGATCCTGATACAACTGCACTGGCTGCCAATGAGTTTCCGGGCCTAAATCAAAGTGCTGGTTTTGACCTATAAAGCTTAAAACGGCTCAGGACCACAATACCTCAAGGACTGCCTCTCCTCATATGAACTGACCCAGATCCTGTGGTCATTATTTGAGGCCTTTCTTCGTGCCCTCATCCACAAAAGGCCTAGAGGGCAGCAACACAAAAACAGGCATTTTCTGCAGTGGCTCCCCATTTGTGGAATGCTCTCCCCAGAGAGGCTCGCCTGGTGCCTTCATTCCTATCTTTTAAGCACCAGGCAAAAACATTTCTCTTCTTCCAGGCCTTTGGCTAATTAAACAATCTTCTATGGCCTTTCAAACTGGGTGGGTGAGGGGTTATTGGTTTTGTTTGTTACTATGTTATTGCAAACCATCCTGTGATCATCGGATGAAAGAAGACAGTACAGTATAGAAATTTAACAACAACAACAACAACAGTAATCTATTTCTTATTATTATACTTGATATTTACAGAACTGTTTTGATTTTTATATTGTATATTATGTAATACATTGACATTTGTGTTTTATGTTGCAAACCACCTCATGGTCCTTTGAAGGAAAGTATATAAATTTAATAAATAATTTTTTTCACTAAGCGCAATCAGGATGTATTTCTGCGCGATTTCATCCCAACCTGTTCTTAAGAAGCTTTTTCGGAAAATCACATACAACTTACTTTTAAGTAAATGTAGTCAGGGAAACAATGTTAATAAGAGCAGTGTTTTTCAACCTTTTTTGGGCAAAGGCACACTTGTTTCATGAAAAAAATAACGAGGCACACCACCATTAGAAAATGTTAAAAAAATTAACTCTGTGCCTATATTGACTATATATAAAGTAATTTTCCCACGGCACACCAGGCAACATCTCGCGGCACACTAGTGTGCCGCGGAACAGTGATTGAAAAACACTGAATAAGAGCATATGAGTCGATCAGGAACAATTAACCCAAAGTATTTTAATCTCTTTAGTCCTACCCCCTCCCAAATGCTTACCATTTACATTAGAAACATTTGTATAATTATGAAGCGATTTTAATTCTATATTCATTTCTTCATAAAACACTAAAAGCCTTTGTGTTTTGACAAAGCATTTGTAATTAAAATGTGTAGGGAGGGGAAGCAACCTACAAGCAACGATATGTATTACATGACAGATTTTATCTACGTATATTTGATGTGCTTTAAAAGGAAAGGAAGAATTATGTAGTAACCAAACAGACATTAAAGCTGAAGTCCTATACAGTTACTTGGGAGTAAGCCCCATTGCACATAGGGGAGCTTACTGCCAGGTTTTCTGTATGAGTAATCATACGTAGGGTTGGACTATTAATTTTAATAAGTTTTATTCCTTATTGAGAAAAAACGATGGGTAAAAATATGCATATTTAGTTAATTTAAAATATATAATCATTCTAGTCCAGGTAGACTAGAAGCAATCTTCAAATATTTTGGATAGCCCCCCCCCCAAGAATTCTTGTTTTCTTCTTCTACATGTTACAGCTCCAAGTCTGACAGAAATGTATATCTGATGAATGCTGAAATATGGAAGCATTGCATTTGTTCTCCTCTGCCGCTTACATTGTTGTATCCATTTGAGGATATAAATCAAACATGGCAAGCTTTTCCTTTGCTAAAGCCAGGAAGCTGCGCTGAACCAAATGCAAGCCTTTTATACATTTCACTCCATAGTCCAGCAGTTAGGCTTTAAAAGAGCTATACAATCGATGGTGTCATTACGTACCTAGCATGTCAATGAAAAACAACAGTCAGAAAAACATTTCTCTAAATCAGATAAACGTGTTTGTTAGAGATCTGCATTAACCTCAGAGATGAAAAAGAATCATACAAGAAAAAAGGAAGGCTAAGGGAGCTTTTGTGATACTCTTTAAAAAAAAAGAACTAAAGCAAAAATGAATGCACATCAACATTTTTTGAAAGTTAAGATAAATTTCGCCTACGCAATTATTTCCATAAAACAAGTTTATGAAATAGTGACTAAAACCCAGTTCCTAAATATGTCACTGGGGTGACTAGAACCCTGTAGCTGGTTTCATGCAATAGTTTTTTGGGTGTGTCACCCCAAGATTTCAAACAGTGTCCCAAGGGAGAACTCCCCAGCCCTGTTACTGCTTAAGAGTTGGGCAGGTGGTGAAGATCTTAATTTCAGCAAGGTCTTGCAGCGTCTTACCTGTAATGTATTTTTAAGCTCTTGTTCCCTTTTTCATTTTTGTGACTATTTACTGATTAGTTTTTGTTGCATGTTGATAGAATGCAAAATCTGGATTGCAAACTGCCTTGGGGGTTTCATGAAAAGGTGGGCTATAAATCTTGACAATAAATAACGTTATGAATACAGGAGGCAGCTCAATACACTGACTGGCAACAGAGATTCCTTCTCCGAGCCCTAACTGCAGGTGCCAGGAAAAGGACCAGGGATCTTCTGCATCCAGAGCACTGTGCTGTGGCCTGTCCCGTATTCCCTTTACCATGATTAGTCACATTCTGAATGCAAGAAGCAACACCCTCTGGGAGCTTAGCTCACCGGGCCTGCCACTTTGATGATTATATTTGGGGCAGTCAATCAGATTTGTGGGCTGGCACGTTGGTTGTAATCTGCAAGGCCATCCCTTCCCTGACACACCTGTAAAACGTCGCTATGCATTTTCCTATTGCTAACACTCTGATCCGCAAGTCAGTGATGGCACAGTATTTGGCTGCTGACCTGCTAAACAGCCTGAGCCCAAACACACTGGGTAAAAAAGCAAGCTCATTCTAAAACATTTAATATGTCGGTGACAGTCCCGCTGAAGCCTGCCAAACTGTCATCTCAACGAAGCCCACATGCTAGACCCAGTCCTTTCAGCAAAACAACGTCTGTGGGTTTAGGATAGCAACCTAAATCAGTTTAAGCACTTCCATTCAAACTGGAGAAGAGGCTAACGTTTCAAGACTTTTTATTTTTGCAAACAGCTAATTTCATTCTAATCTAGTAACGAACCAATCAGATAGTTCAGTTACATCTTTTAAAAATGGGTTACGATTCAAATGAAAGCACTTATTCCTTTGCTCTCAACAGGAGTGATTTAAGCAAATGCTTATCAGTGCCACTGAAATCAAAAGGCTTAACTTGGGCTGGATTGCGTGGCTCGATACTTCTGGAGAAACAAAATCATCATCATCATTATTCTTATTAAAGTTCTGAATTGCCAGGCAAAGGATCAAAAGAACCATCGCTTTCAGTTGCTAAAGAGTTTTCTTTTCTTGGCTGATACGGTAGGTCTCTGATTGCTTTTTCCTGGCTTGGTGCTGAATTTATTCCTGCTGATGTCCTGAGGAAGGGGGAATGGAAAGTTTATCTGCCTAGCACAGATTTAAAGGTCCAAATTAAACAAATAAGAGCAAAGTGAATCCTGCTTGCAACCCCACATGCTTTAACAGCATTGATCGCAGTGCAATTTCCATGTCAATAACAACAGGGAAGATTTGCAACAGCCTTGATGGGGGGAAAATAAAGTATCTTCCAGCCTGCTTTTTGAGAAAATGGACTTTTCTCTTAACAGTCTTGTGGCATTGATAGTAAGGGCTCTTAATGGTAACACCTGTAGGGATCTGCTCCTCTTTGCTCCTTCCCCCAAAAGAAAAAGCTGGAGAGAAAACCCCTCCCTATACATCCTCCTTCAGCTGCTCGCTTTATAATTAAGGCGGCTCTGCAGCTTCCTGCTCAGAACACTTCAAAAGACCTCGCGTCTCCACTTGACAATCCAGTTTTCAGTATTCGTCCCTCCTTACCTGTCTAAGGTGATTTACGGCAAGGAGCACTAAAAAAATGTGCATTTTCTTTTGACTGAAATGCATATTAAGGCCATATGAAAGAAGGAATTAACCACACACACACAAAAGTAGAATAAAATATTGGCAGTTATTACTTTTGCCTTGGTAACTTGGTTGATTTCTTGACTACAGCCTCGATCCACAAGTATATAAATCCACTACCTTCTTTAGTCTTTTACATACAACTGATGAATTAAGCTCTGTCTCGCCTTAAAAGCTCCTGCCTGAAGCCTCTGTGGCGCCAGAGCACTTTCTGGGTTTTCTGCTCTTGCAGACTAACATAGCTATTTTTCTGCAATTAGGAAACTTAAAATTTATTATCGCGATTATTCGTTTCTATAGTGTTTTAAGCTCACAAACCGGTTTACAGGCCTCGTTTCTTTCATCCGCACTGCCTTATTGTTATCTTATAACTCTGATAGGATTTGAACTGCACGTTTGCTGGACAGCATTCTACAAAATATATTTACAGCTTGCATGATGCAATGGTTTTTTTCGGGGCCCATGTTCCATTCTCAGTGGTGGCATTTAGAACGTTCAATCACAAGACCGTTCTCGCAGGGCGGGGGTGGGGGGAAGGATTACAAAGAAAAAGTTCAAGGGACAATTTCTGTAAAATCTGAATTAGGCGCAGTTATTTCACAACTGGAAATTAGGCAAAACTGCAGGCTGCTTGAATTCATACAAAAATGGCATGAGACAAAATTGTAAGAGAACAACAAAAAAAGCAGCAGCAGCTATGGTAAGAGATATTGATTTTCATGTACAGAATATATTTTCTCACAAAGCTTTCTGACTTCACTGTTTCACTGATGCTAAACAGGGCAACAGAGTTTTCTCTGTATGGTTCCTATTTTTAAATTTCTCCCCAATACTGGTATGGAAATCTTACGTTTGAAGGCTTTAATTGCATGTGAAGCTTTGCAATTGTGTGTGTTTGGGGCAGGAGCAGAATATATATCCTGCAGGGAAGAATGAATGGTGGGAGGAAGGAAGGGGAAAGAGAGACAGAATTTATTTATTTATTTAGTAAATTGATAGCCCACTTCTCAGTTTAAAAAGAACATTTTCACAGCAGAATACAATAAAGCACGCAAAGAAACCCTGTTTATAAAACGATATTATACTAATATTATAAAACCAACAAACAATAATTAAAAACCATACCAATTTGATTAAACAAAATTGAATTGTGACCAACAACATTATGATTGACATATCTGATATATGTGCTATTGACCAGAATATCTCAAAAATATTTTCTGTAATATTCTGGGCAGAATGTCAGCTTCAAAATCAAGGCAATATGAACACACCTTAAAATGACAAAATATCTGCAGATAGGCTAGGAAAATACTGACTTAGACCTGATCTATGCAATCAGGACAAAAAGGAGCATAATGGGTTGTATCACTTCAGTCTGGGGGATGCTGGTTCTAGCCACTACAGCACCCCAGTCGAAAGAACGATGATCCAGCCCTTGTTACTGTACCTCCTCAATAATACTGCAGACTTCAGACACATTCATCAAATTTCAGGGTCAGTTATCTTCTAAATAAAGCACCACACTTATCTGGGAGTAAGTCCCATTGAACTCAGGGGGACCTATTTTCAAGTAAAGGATCAATAGGATCAGGCTGTATGTGTGCTTAGGACTATAGCAACATAGCCCAAATGTTTGTATAGATGTTTGTTCAGAAGGAGGTATTGCTAATTTCAACAGAGCTTAATCTCAAGTAAATTTACCCAGAATTAATGGCCTTAAAGCCCAATCGTATGCAAGTTTAACCAGAAGTAAAGTCCCACTGAATTCAATGGGGCTTACTCCCAGGTAAATATGGAAGAGGCAACTGCAGCACCACGTACCGGCAGGTGGCTGTCCAGCCTCCGCTTAAGTACCTTCGACAAAGGAGAGTCCAACATCTCTTTGAGGCAGCCTGTTCCGCTGGCAAACAGGTCTTGCCTTTAGCAATTTCCTCCTAAATTCTCACCGAAATCTGCTTCCCTGCAGCTTCCAAGGGCTTGCCGGACAGCTGTAACCTACCCCCCATCAGGCCTTGTACACACCATACATTTTAAAGCAGCACATGTCTTCCCCCCAAAAATCTTAAGAACTGTAGTTGACCCCCCTCAGAACTACAACTCCCAGCACCCACACTACCTACAGGTCCCAGGATTCTTGGCTGAGCTGGCAGAAGCGCTTGAAATGTACCGGTATGTTGCATATACAGTCCTGGGGGGGAGGAGAGACATTCACAAAAGGAGAAATAATGAAGAGCGGCTTTGCCTACTCTGACAAACCAGGAAGAAGGCTACAGAAGGGCAGATTTATTTATTATTATTTATTCCACGCCATACATTTAAAGCACATTCCACACTTATTGAAAGCATGCAATTTCACCCAAATCATTCTGGGAACTGTCCTCCACAGAGCCCAGCACCCTGGACAAACTACAGTTCCCGGGATTCTTTGAGGTAAGTCAGGTGCTTAAAATGTGCACTGAATGTGCTTTAAATGTAAGGTGCAGATCTGTGGCTAGGCTTCTCTTTTTGTCCCTCTTGGCAACGTGAGAAAGCGCAACTTGTGCAACTCCTCCGCAGCGAGTGGTGCAGAGTTTCAGACGCATGTGAAACCTGCAAAACCTGCTGCCGCTGGGACAGGAGGTGGGGGGGGGAGAGAGATGCTCTAAATTCCTCACGGGGCATGCAGAAGAAAAAATAAATAATGGGGGGGGGGAAAGCAGAAGTGCAGGTGAACAAATCAGCCCCGACACACCCACTCTTTTTGAAAACGTGAATCAACTCTGCACAAGAGAAGGGAGGAATCTGTGCCATGTCTTTAATCTGGGGCAGAAGGCTTTGGGATGCATGTGCTAAGATGCCACGTTTGATTTAGAGCCCCTGGGCAAGGACACAGCCTCCCTCACCTTCCTTACAGGGCTTAGCTTAATGTTAGGGTGGTGCCAGCGATGAACTAAGACAATAGGGATCACTAATTAACAACAACAATAGTTTTGCACAAAGCAAGTTACAGGCTTGTCTCTTGCTTGAACGTAAGAGGAGCCTGCTGGATCAGGCCAATGGCCCATCTAGTCCAGCATCCTGTCCTCCCAGTGGCCGACTAGGTGCCTGCGGGAAATCTTCAAGCAGAACCCCAGCACAAGAGCACACTCCCTCCTTGAGATCTCTGCAGCAACTGGTTTTCAGAAGCATTACTGCCTCCAACTGCCTTATCCTCTATGTCAGGGGTGGCCAACTCCCAAGAGACTGCGATCTACTTACAGAGTTAAAAACTGGCAGTGATCTACCCACTTTTTTGGGGTTCAGGTCAAAGTTGTTGAGCTTTATTGGGGAGGAGGAAGGCCTGTTTTTTAGGCATTCAGATCAAAGTTGTTGTTGGGCTTTTTTAGAGAGAAGGAAAGCCCCATTTTCGGGGGGTGCAGGGCAAAAAAGGAGCTATTTTAAGGGGAGCCAAAGTTGTTGAGCTTCTCTGGGGGGAGCCAGTGATCTACCAGTGGTCTACCACAGACATCCAGTGATCTACCGGTAGATCACGATCTACCTGTTGGACGTACCTGCCTATGTTTATGTTCATCCTACCAGAGATGTCCCCCCCCCCAATAGTAACATTCTGGTGGGTTTCATATTCCCCTAGAGTTGCCGCCAAGACAGAGTATGAGTGAAGGATGAAATGGTGCTTACAGGGTACGCCTGGGGCCTGCCGGATGTTACTGGCTGGGGCTGACGGAAGTTAGAGTCCAACAACCAAGGACCAGGATCAAGAAGCCTACAAATGATCCTGCGACGTAGACGCTGGAAGGTGCAAGCGGATGGGAGGATCCTGGGTGTAACCACACCCCACCAATTTAAAGCATACCTGAAGAGGCCTGGGAACTGCAGTTTCCCTGCACGGCACGCTATAATTCCCAGCGTCCTGAAACTGCAATTCTTGGGGGGAAGTTATGTGCATTAAACGTGATTTAAATATATGCTGCGGACTTGCCCAAGGAGGGGAACACCAGGCAGGTCTGGTGGCACCCAGAAAAGGACCCTTGGAAACTGATGAAATTAGCAAGCAGTGGATTTGGAGTAGAAGCCTGTTTCTAACGAAGGCGGTTTCTTCTCCTTCTCTCCCACTTTGAAAAGAAGGGGTAAGATGAAATAACAACAACAACAACAACAACAACGGCAACCCAGAAGAAAATGTCAGCTCCCAGGCCCCGATCCTTCTCCCTCCTCACCTCTGTGTCATTATTCAGGTTCCAGAGATCCAAGCGGCCCATCCCATCCACGCAGGCAAAGAGCGCGGGATGCACTGGTGACCACATGACATCGTAGACATAGTCGGCATTGTCTTCAAAGGAGTAGAGCGGCTTGTTGTGCTGGAAGGGAGAGAGAGAGAGAGAGAGAGGCAGAGGGGAAGCATGAAGACTTCGTGGCGCTACTGCTGCCTCGGGCTGTCTGGCGAGTCTAATTAAAAACTTTGCACATTCAACCAAGTGTCATAAAACTTCCCGCAGATGAAAGGTCCCGGGACGGAGAAGGTGGGGCTGCTGCTGCTGCTGCTGCTGCGCTCTAATGGGGGGGGGCGACCACTGTCCAGTGGGCAGGATTGCAAAGTGGGGGTGTTCATGTAGATGCGGGGGGGGGACGTGCGAGGGAGGAGGCGGGTGAGCGGGGGGGGGGTGGAAGGGAGAGTTTGGATTTCGGCGAGGAGAGGAAAGGGATTGCGCATGACATTCCACGCGCAGGTAAAAGGGAGCTCGCAGCAGCCCATTCAAGCTTCCCCGGGGGAGGGAGGGAGGGAGGGAGATGCTGCCTGTTGCTCGCGCCGAGGCATCGCCTTCGTAAGCTGCCCTGATAAGGGATCGGGAGATTCCCGGGGAGGAATGGCAAGGGAAGACGAAGACTGCCACCTAGCGGCTGCCGTGAGGGTGCAGCAGGCGCGAGTCACAGAGGCGCTTCGGCGGCGGGAGCGGAATAACCCAAGAATGCAGACGGGGGGGGGGGGGGCCTGCGGAGATTTCCTTATTCCCGTCTGCACTGCGCTCATTTTGGCGCACTGTGCTTTTAACGGAGGGATGATCTGCTGCTGTTCTCTAACTTGCTGTTTAGAAATTGTTTATTGCTTTCCTTTAAAACCTGTACAGTATTATCAAGAAGGTTTAGCGTTTTCGTTTTTACCCTGAAGAGCAAACCAGAAGTCCATTAAATTATGTGTGTGTGTGTGTGTGTGTGTGTGTGTAATACGCATGGGTATATTTTGAAAAGTTGCTCGCTCGTTATGCATTTTTAAAACATGCCGTAACCATATTTTGTAGGATGGTTACTGAGCGAATGAAACAGGTTTTCACCGACGTTTGGCTCCAACTAGATGCCATTTTGAATCGGGGTGGTGGGCTGAACATTTCAGAATGGTTCTGATTTTAACCAAATTGTGCACGGAGGTTCCTGAGATTAAGCAGCAGGTTTTTGCCTAGGTTTTAACTACTGATTTCATAATACTGATTTTTGTTTGTTTGTTTGTTTGTTTGTTTCTAAGCATTCCTAGGGAATACTGGGTTCAAGGCTGCTTTATTAAATAAGGCTGCCATATTAAATAAAAGGTTAGAGAGGTACCTGCTGCTTTAGTTCAAAGTGCAGAGGTTACTTCCATGTCTGCGCTTAGGGCTAAATATTTATGAACTGATGCAACAGGCCATTGGTGGTATTAGTATTATTAGTAGTAGTAGTAGTAGTAGTAGTAGTTCAGTTTTCTACTCAAATGTAGGGAGCTCATGGTCACAGTGGCCATTTCGCGGAACTAAGCAAAAAAATGCCCCTTGAAATGTTACAGATATGACTTCCACATCTGCAGAATATATTTATTTAGGCAATTAGTATAGGCCTACCTACCACTCCATATTTCAAAGAAACTTCAGGGTGGTTTACAACATCCTAAAAATATCACAAACAAATACCAAAACAAAAATCCACGTTTTAAAGCAGCACAAAACAATTCCATAGGACATAATGGTTTGTTTGTTTGTTTTTAAAGGAAGCATGAACTTGACAACTTACATATGAGGACCATAATAATTACAACTAGCAGATCCAAAATACAGAAATGGAACACGGGCAACCAGTCCCACTCACCAGTGTATTTATAGGTAGCAGTAGGACTTTCACTTCTGCTGCTATCACTTCAACTTAAGCTCACACCAAAAAGCACGGCAGAACTGACTGCACCCGCCCCTGCCCTGGGGCTCCCTGCTGTCACTGGGGTGCACCCACAAACTCTCCTGCCCCCTGGGAAAAGGCGGTGTTTAAGCAGCTCCCACGGTCAGTTCCCACATGACAATTTTCATATGTACTCATATGAGGCACTTTTTAAGAACAATACAGTAAAAGATGGCCGCTGTTCTGATCAGGGAGGAAGGGCTCACTAACAGATCATCTGATTTGCATGCAGAAGGTCCCCATGTTCATCCAGGTATGGCTGGGAGAGAGCGCTGCCTGAAACCCCAGAAAGCAGCTGCTGGTCATTGTGGATAATACTGAGCCACACGGACAGCTTCCTATGTTCCTGAAGGTTCTCAACAGCGGCACCAGGATATTTCCTTCTGCAAGCATCCCTTGGCAAGTCAATCACGCACCTTCTTCCTGATAATGTATCTCATGATGGGAGAAAAATACTATACGAGTACAGCCACGACTTCTCTGCCAAACACACACATCTTTTCACTATGCATTAGAATTCAGCTATCAGACGGCATACTCTGGTGCTACATTTCCCTGCTAAACTGCATTCTCCAGCTCATCAAGTTACTTCTGCTCTTTTCTTTTTCTTTCTTTTTCTCTCCCCAGGGCTTCTCTTCACTTTTTCCTTGAGGACAAGGTGATCTGTAGTTTCTGGATATTCTGAAAGCCAGTCCTCCCTCTCCCTCCCCCGTGTTGTAAGATTTGAGTTTGAAGCAAGGAGGTGGCAAGGTTCAGGGAGCACAGCTGCGCCAAGAGAGCGTGGTGCTGTTGCTTGACTTTTAAGTGCCTACGCGTCATTTCATTTCACAACAGACTGGAAGTTCGAAGCAAGTTTTTTTTTTTTTTTTTTAAAGTACACCAGGTTCGTAACATGTAATTGGGTGTCATGAATTATTCATCACATTCTGGCTCGTCTTAAGTCTGATTTCTGAATAATGGCTTTGCTAATCCCAGATCAATTAGTGTGAAATGAAATTTAAATGATAATGAAAACCCCAGAGATAAAAGAAAATTAAATACTCTCATCGCTTGTGACAGAAATCTAAACAATGAGATCTCTACATGTGTGCCTATGTATATTTGTATATAGCACAATTTGCATGTACTGTATACAGACAAACACAGTACACACACACACACACACCTCTCACACAGACATGCACACCTCAGTCTATATCACCCCCTGTGGGGTTTAATATCTCTTTACAAGAAAAACATGATAAAGATCATACAAAGATAAATGTTTGTTTTTTAAAAAAACAAAAACCAATTGACTGCAACTTTAGTTTGCAAAGTGCAGCCAATCTTCCAGTCGTTCTTGACTGCATTAGGTATCCTTATGAGTAATACAGGAAGATTCATAGCTCTGTAGTAGAACATCTGCTGGGCATGCAGAAGGTGCAGGTTCAACCCCTGGCATCTCAATGTAAGGTGAGTAAGGGAGGGACATGACTGAGCTGAGGTATGGAGAAAATGGATATAGAACACTAGAACTCTGTGAAGCTGAGCGTTGAAAGATTCAGAACAGACAAAAAAGGGCACTTCTTCATAATACATAGTTGAGCTATGGCATTTGCTCTCAACAAGATGTAGTGATGGCCACTCATTTGGATGGCTTTAAAAGTAGATTAGACTGATTTTCACAGAAGGTCAGTGGCTACTAGGCACAACGTCTATGTCCTAAACCCAGTACGCCTCTGAATACGAGTTGCTGGGAGTTACAATTGCAGTAAGGGCTGTCACACTCAGATCCCCCTTGCAGGCTTCCCATAGATATTTGGCTGGTCATTGAGAGAAGAGAATGCCGGACTATGATGAGCCTTTGGCTTGATCCAGCGGGGCTCTTGTTACATATGTCATATGAAGTTCATAAAGGATGAGCTTTGAGTCCACGAAGAATGCCTTCTGAAGGGGTCGAAATTTCCCTTTGAAAATTGTGTGTGTGTGTGTGTGTGTGTGTGTGTGTGTGTGGTTCTTAAAGGGAAAAGTGAGCATTTTACTCGGGCATCCATACATGAGCACAAAACATCTCGGGAGAAGTAGCATTTAAGAGAACTTGGTTTTAACTAGGGATGGGGAAACTTTGGCCCTCTAGATGTTGATGGACTGCAGCTCCCATCCTCCCTCCCTGACCATTGTTTATGGTGGCTGCATCTGCTGAGAGGAGGAGTCCAACATAATCTGGAGGTCCACTAACCTTGGTAAAAACCAACACTTTCACACTGATCACATATTTCTACAGCATGCAAGTACTGTATATGTGCACGGAAATTCACAAAACTGGCCTTAGACCCAGTAAAGGTTTGGCAAAGTCACCAATACATACGCTGCATGTTAATCATGCCTAGGTTTCTACCTATGGACTGCAAAAAGATCAAACCTATCAATTCTTAAAGAAATCAGCCCTGAGTGCTCACTAGAAGGACAGATCCTGAAGTTGAGGCTCCAGTACTTTGGCCACCTCATGAGAAGGGAAGACTCCCTGGAAAAGACCCTGATGTTGGGAAAGATGGAGGGCACAAGGAGAAGGGGACGACAGAGGATGAGATGGTTGGACAGTGTTCTCGAAGCTACTAACATGAGTTTGGCCAAACTGCGAGAGGCAGTGAAGGATAGGCGTGCCTGGCGTGCTCTGGTCCATGGGGTCACGATGAGTCGGACACGACTGAACAACTGAACAACAACAACACAGGTTTCTACCAGCTCCTTGATCAACCCCCGATTGTGGCACCCACCTCCTTTCCATCATAAAGAATAGCTTGGGTATATAGAAATATGACAATAAGTATAACTGTATCTAGGGCTAAAGTCCCAGCTGGTTCCCCGGCGTAGCTGCATGAAAGATCTTCCTTAATCCAGGAGGCGCCACACGTTAAGAACCTCGCTGCTTAGAGGAAGGCATGTGGACATGTTTACAGGTTTTAACTAGCATTTAGCTGCTTAAAAGCTACAATGAAATCTATCAGCTTTGCTTGTTTCATAAAAGAGGTATTTCACACTCTTGGAATGGCGGAAGTGGGCTCTTCATGAAGGTGCATCTCGCAACAGTGTCTCCAACTCATAAGAGCCATCTGATCAGAGATCCTTCACTCAGCGGAGAGCCACCCAGCAGAGATCAAATCTTAACCCAGTCAGGAAAAGAGCCTTTATGCTTGTGGAGAGCCAGTTTGGTGTAGTGGTTAGGAGCGGCAGACTCGTAATCTGGGGAACCGGGTTCGTGTCTGCACTCCTCCACATGCAGCTGCTGGGTGACCTTGGGCTAGCCACACTTCTCTCAAGTCTGTCAGCCCCACTCACCTCACAGAGTGTTTGTTGTGGGGGAGGAAGGGAAAGGAGAATGTTAGCCGCTTTGAGACTCCTTCGGGTAGTAAAAAGCGGGATATCAAATCCAAACTCTTCTTCTTCTTCTTCTGCTACCATTTTAAAACCACTTTACGTTGGAATTGTTCCCACCCCAGGGATAGTTTTGTGAGGCAGCTGAGATCTCTTAACAAACAACCTGTCCGCATCCAGAACAAACAGCCTCCAGAGTATTTCGAGAGAATCTATGGAAATTAACCAGTTTTCACCTGGTTCAAATCTGCAATTGCACATGGCACTTAAGAATATCTAGCCTACACATTTGCATCCATTTTATACCAGTTTCACAACCCTGGCTTTCCGCAAAGAATTATTTGGTAGTTTGGTGAGGATGTTGAGATTCTTTGACAGAGACCACTTCTCTGCCCACCTGCCCCGGACTACATTTCCCCCGGTTTCTTGAGGAAATGGAACA